>NC_044031.1:33982486-34599575 GCF_901765095.1 Microcaecilia unicolor | reverse complement strand
GCCACCCCTGAAATTTGTTAGAATTATCGCTGACTATACATTAAATAATTCTTTTGCATTGCCAAAGTAGCCAACTCCAGAATAAATGCAGCAGGAACTTTATTTTCAACTGCTGTCCAGTCAAGAAAATCCTTAATGACCTGTAACGCTTCCACTTGGGTGAGCCATTTAGATCAAGTCCTTGGTGGCGTGCAGGGCATAGTACGAGAGGTAACTGTGTTGGGTCCCCTGGGAAACAGTGATCATAACTTGATCAATTTTGAGCTAGTATCTGGGTGAAGCCACAAAGGAAATCTACTGTAGCTGCATTTAATTTTCGAAAGGGCAACTATAATAAAATAAGGAAAATGGTTAAAAAGAAGCTAAAAGGATTGGCTGCAAAGGTTAGGACTCAATAGGGCATGGATGTTTATAAATACCATCTTGGAAGCCCAGGTCAGATGCAATCCACGTATTTACAAAGGTGGAAAGAAGAGAAAACGACAGCCAGTATGGTTAAAAGGTGAAGTGAAAGAGGTTATTAGAGCCAAAAGAATGTCCTTCAAAGAATGGAAAAAGGACCCATATGAAGAAAATAAGAAGCACCATAAGCACTGGCAAGTCAGATGCAAAGCATTAATAAAGAAGACTAAAAGAGAATGTGAAGAGAAATTTGCCACAGAGGCTAAAACTCACAGTAACAACTTTTTCTGGTATGTCAGAAGCAGAAACCCTGCGAGGGAATCCATGGGACCGTTAGATCATGGAGGAGCAAAAGGGGCAGTCAGGGAGGACAAGGCCATAGCAGAGACACTGAATGAATTCTTTGCTTCAAGGAAGACGATGTAAGAGATCTACCTATTCTGGAAATGGTTTTCGAGGGTGATGATGAAGAGAAACTTAAAGAAATCTCGTGAACTTGGAAGACATACTGAGCCAAATGGACCAATTAAAGAGTAGTAAATCACATGGACTGGATGGCATACATCCAAGGGAACTGAAAGAACTCAAGCATGAAATTGCTGATCTACTGTTAGTGATATGTAACCTGTCATTAAAATTGTATAATACCTGAAGATTGTAGGGTGGCCAATGTAACACTGATTTTTAAAAAGGGTTCCGGGGTGATCCAGGAAATTACAGACTGGTAAGCCTGATGTCAGTGCCGGCTAAAACAGTGGAAACCATTATAAAGAATAAAATTATAGAACATATCAATAAGCGTGGTTTAATGGGACAGAGTCAGCATGGGTTTTGCCAAGGGAAGTTGTACCTCACAAATTTGCTTAATTTCTTTGAAGGCGTGAATAAATATGTGGATAAAAGTGAGCTAATTGATGTAGTGGCTAGATTTTCGTCCTTTAGATTGTAAGCTCCTTTGAGCAGGGACCGTCCTTCTTTGTTAATTTGTACAGCGCTGCGTAACCCTAGTAGCGCTCTAGAAATGTTAAGTAGTAGTAGTAGTATTACATATAGCAGTGATTTAACCAGAGCTGAGATTGTGATGTCATAATGCCTCATTCCACCAATGCCTAAGAGCCAACCTCATCAGTGATGTCACAATGGCTTGATTGTCCTATATTTGTCTCACTCTTATCTATTAGATTGTAAGCTCTTTGAGCAGGGACTGTCTCTCTTTGTTAAATTGTACAGCGCTGCGTAACCCTAGTAGCGCTCTAGAAATGTTAAGTAGTAGTAGTATTTTCAGAAAGCTTTTGACAAAGTTCCTCATGAGAAACTTCTGAGAAAATTAAAGAGTCATGGGATAGGAGGCAATGTTCTTTTGTGGATTAGGAACTGGTTATTGGACAGAAAACAGAGGGTAGAGTTAAGTGGCCAGTGGAGGAGAGTGAATAGTGGAGTGCTGCAGGGATCAGTACTGGGACCGGTGCTGTTTAACATATTTATAAAGGATCTGGAAATCAAAACAACAATGACACAAAACTGTTAAAGGTTGTTAAAATACATGCGAACTGTGAAAAATTGCAGGAAGACCTTAGGAAACTGGAAGACTGGGCATCAAAATGGCAAATGAAATTTAATGTAGACAAATGCAAAGCGATGCACATTTATTTATTTATTGGGATTTATTTGGGAAGAATAGTCTGAATCATAGTTACCTGATACTAGGTCCACCTTGGGGGTCAGTACCCAGGAAAAAGATCTAGGTTATAAACGACACCTATCTATAGATAATACACTGAAACCGTCTGCCCACTGTGGTGGCAGCCAAAAAAGCAAACAGGATACTAGGAATTATTAGGAAAGGGATAGGTAAATAAGACCGAAAATACTATAGTGCCTCTGTATCACTCCGTGGTGCTACCTCACTTTCAGTACTGTGTTCAGTTCTGGTTGCCGTATCTCAAAAAAAGATATAGCAGAATTAGAAATGATAAAGGGGTTGGAACTCCTATTACATGAAGAAAGGCTAAAGAGGTTAGGGCTGTTCAGCTTAGAAAAGAGACGGATGAGAGGAGATATGATTGAGGTCTACAAAATCCTGAGTGGTGTAGAACGAGTAGAGGTGAATCGATTTTTTTTATTTTATTTTTTTTTTTTTACTCATTCGAAAAGTACAAAGACTAGGGGACACTCAGGGAAGTACATGGAACACACCACCCGAACTCTCGTCCACGCTCTCATTACCTCTCGCCTGGACTACTGCAACTTACTCCTCACCGGCCTCCCACTTAGCCATCTATCCCCCCTTCAGTCTGTTCAGAACTCTGCTGCACGTCTCATATTCCGCCAGAACCGATATACTCATATCACCCCTCTCCTCAGGTCACTTCACTGGCTTCCGATCAGATACCGCATTCAATTCAAGCTTCTCCTTCTTACCTACAAATGCACTCAGTCTGCTGCCCCTCACTACCTCTCTACCCTCATCTCCCCTTACGTTCCCGCCCGTAACCTCCGTTCACAGGATAAATCCCTCCTCTCAGTACCCTTCTCCACCACCGCCAACTCCAGGCTCCGCTCATTCTGCCTTGCCTCACCCTATGCTTGGAACAACCTTCCTGAACCCTTACACCAAGCCCCCTCCCTGCCCGTCTTCAAGTCTTTGCTTAAAGCCCACCTCTTCAATGCTGCGTTCGGCACCTAACCCTTACCGTTCAGTGAATCCAGACTGCCCCAATTTGACTGCCCCTATCGGACCGACCGTTCACTTGTCTATTAGATTGTAAGCTCTTTGAGCAGGGACTGTCTCTCTTTGTTAAATTGTACAGCGCTGCGTAACCCTAGTAGCGCTCTAGAAATGTTAAGTAGTAGTAGTAGTAGAAATACTTTTAAAACAAATAGGAGAAAATATTTTTTCACTCAATGAATAGTTAAGGTGTGGAACTTTTTGCCAGAGGATGTAGTAAAAGCAGTTAGCATATCTGGGTTTAAAAAACATTTGGACAAGTTCTTGGAGGAAAAGTCCATAGTCTGCTATTCAGATAGTTATGGGGGAAGCTACTACTTAACCTGAGTTTGGTAGCATGGACTATTGCTACTGTTTGGGTTTCTGCCAAGTACTTGTGACCTGGATTGGCCACTGTTGGAAACAGGATACTGGGCTAGATGGACCATAGGTCTGACCCAGTGTGGCTGTTCTTATGTATACAAAGATTTAACATAAAACGTTAAGAAAAAGATATAGAAGTTACATCTGTCATTTCATCAAGTCTGTTCATAAAACCAAACAAATCTCTTATATAGGAAAAGCCTTGACACGCCATTGGTCTAAAAAAAAAGTGTCCATATATACAGAAATGGGTTCAAGAAGCTATCCTCTGCTAGAAGTTATTGGTTGACCAGGCATTTTCTGTACAGTTTATGAATCTTCAGTAAGATATAAAATACCAATATTTTTGGTGCTCTTGCATTCAAATATTGCAACTCCTGTGTTGTAACCACCCCTAGTCAAATCCTTATTTTGCGATATCATTGATCAATACTTTTAGATCTGTTGGATCAGATCCTAAATTCTTGATACAGTCTGTACACTTAGTTGATTGTATACCTGTGTGTCGTAGTCTGTCGAGTTGAGCATTACTATTGCTCTCCTGTTGTTGGCCTTACAAATTCTAATGCCAGAATTACTAAGTAACTTTTTCAAAGCTTGTGACTCTTCCAGTGTTAAATTGAAATGCTGGTGAATCTTTCTCCTTATATAGATGTCTGTTTCCTGTGTGATCTATTCCTTAAATACTGACAAATAGGTGCTTGGGGCAACTTGAAGTGACCATGTGGAACAGTTACGTACCCTAGAGGTATTAATCTATTTCAAATGGATGTTGTGAAAAAAAACTCCTTGAAATGCAATTTGAGGAAAAATCGTTCTAGATCTATTCTAGTTTGAAAAGACTCTATTGGTCTTACTGGCACAAAAGGAAGACCCTTGCTTGACAATTTCAATTCTACTTCAGTCAGATTATAACTCGACAAATTGATCATTAGAGAATCTACTTCTTTTGATCTTGTTCTTTCTGGGAGCAAGTATTGGGTCATCCTTGTTGATTTCTGTTTCGTGATCTGTGGTGTTTGAAATTTTTTCCCGTTGTCGTTTGTCTAAAAAAGGGTCTTCTGGTCCTGATGGTGGCGAGTGCTGGGGTAGTCTAAGGGCTCTCCAGTTCCAAACATTAAGCCACTCGATTTGACGCATTTGCAAGCCTAGTCCCCATGCTTGTTCACAAACTATTACCACCCCCACAGCCACAGTAGGTCTTCACTTTTCCCTGCTACTTGTGGAGAGGTGAAATGTAGGGGGAAAGCTATGAATGATGATCTTTGGATGAGGAGGAAAAGACAGTGAACATAGTAACATAGTAGATGACGGCAGAAAAAGACCTGCATGGTCCATCCAGTCTGCCCAACAAGATAAACTCATATGTGTATACCTTACCTTGATTTGTACCTGCCTTTTTCAGGGCACAGACCGTACAAGTCTGCCCAGCAGTATTTCCCGCCTCCCAACCACCAGTCCCGCCTCCCATCACTGGCTCTGGCACAGACCGTATAAGTCTGCCCTCCACTATCCTCGCCTCCCAACCACCAACCTTTCTTCCCCCACCTGCTCCGCCACCCAATTTTGGCTAGGCTTCTGAGGATCCATTCCTACTGCACAGGATTCCAACTTAATGTCTACATTTAGCAGTGAAAAGACAGTGAATGTGACTCCGAGGGACAGGTGTGAAGAAAGAAGAAATGAGGTCCTTGGTAGAGAGGCCCACAAATGTATAGGGCCCAATATACTGTTAATCCGGCCCTGCAAAAAGGTACCACAATTGCCCCTTAATTACAGGTGCAGTTCTTAGGAGCTAATAAGAAGATTACCTGACAGTTCCACATGATCATTTGCTCTTTGAATCAAAATCTTTTTAGTTGAATTAACTTAGTTGCATTGCTTGATATGCCACCTTACCCTATCTTACACCAGAGTAAGATTAAAAGCAGTGAGATGGACCACTTTTGGTGTCACGGCCCCCCCACCTGCAGAATGAGCTCTCCCTTCACCTCTGCCAGGAATCCCATCACAAAGGATTTATGGCTGCCCCGAAAACGTATCACCTCAGACTGGGTTTTACCTCTTGACGTTTTGGCTGGTTAGGTCTGTGCGTGATTGACATGCTGGGACTGAGATCCATCTGGATAAACTCTTTAAAGATCATGGGCCCAAAATTCAAAAGACTGATGCTGACTGGGGCCAGCCAGCAATTTTAAGCTGCGTTATTACAGACTGCCCCGGTGCTCTCTGGATAGTGCCAGGCTGGTCTGGATGGAGTGGCACATTATCCAAATAGCAGCAAAATTCAGTGTCAGTATCTGGATGGAGCCAGCATTGAATGTTTGGGTATAACTTTATTTAATTTTTTAAATTTAAATGTTTTATTCAGTTTTCTAATAACAGTACAAGTTAGTCAACAGATTCAACAATAACATTTCTTTTCTCATATACAGTCGATAAAGCTACTGTTGTACAATCTCTGTGCGTTCTTTAACCACTTGTATCATACCGTTACATCGTTAATCCGTATTTCCCCCCTCCCCAGTCCTTTTCTTTATGGCTTTTCCCCTTGTATTCCTTCTGCATTTCCTGTACTCAATAATTTGTTCACTACTGTCCATTCTTTCGCACTTGAATTATAATGTCCATGTTTTCTATCCGTCAACTTTTCAAGTTCTGCCAATGTTTTAAGCTTCTTTAACCATATCTGCACTAATGGACCTACTCTTTGTTTCCAATGAGCAGCAATTAGTTTTGGCTGCTGCCAGTCCCAGTCTTTTAAGTCTACGCTGCCACTTCTGGCCGCTCTTATTTCCCCAGCCCAATAAGCACCACTTCGGGTCTTTGGGGAATGTTGTACCCAGCATTGACGTCAACTTACTGGATATTTCTTCCCAGAAGGTCGTGAGAAGTCCACATGTCCACCATATATGGAAATAGCTGCCTTTTTCGGATCCACATCTCCAACATTGATCAGAGGCAGTAGGAAACATTTTTTTTTTCACTTTGTCAGACGTATACCACCACCTACTTAATACCTTATAGGCATTTTCTTTGATAAGCACACATACTGACGCCTTTTTCACTTCTATACATAACTTTTCCTATTCTTTCATACTCAGCTCTTGATGTAAATCTTTCCCACGCCCTCATAAATGTTAGTTTATTTGTGAATTGCCCTCTAATATGTTGATATATCCTTGAAATGCCCCTTCTTCCTGTTTCAAGAGTTTCCCATAGATTTTCCATCTTTTCTCTTTCAAGAGGGTCGGCCTTAAGCCATCCTTGCCCTCTTATGAATGCCCTAATCTGTAAATATGCAAACTGATCGGTTTCCGGTAGCCCAAATGTCCTCTGAAGTTCCCCAGACTCCCTCATTTTCCCTTCATCTAATAGATCCCGAAACTTCTGCAACCCTTTTCGTTTCCATTCTTTAAATACTCCCCCTTCTCCACGAGCACGCAGTTTTGTTCTAAACCGATTAGGGACCGTTTAATGAAAGAGGGAGTGATATCTGCTACAAGCTGGTGACAGTCAATCTCAGTATAAAGAATTTTTGACCCCTTTTCTGGGGGGGGGGGGGGGAGGGGAAGGGAGTGGAAGTACGGGTAAGGGAAAGGGGAGGGAAGGAAACAGGGGAGGGAGAAGGGAAGAATAGCTAATAAATAATTGACATATATGTACATATTTAACATAAAGAGGGATTAGTTCTGTATGTAAGACCTTCTTTAATCATAAAGTTATTATGTAAATTCTATAGCGAAAGGAGTTATATTGAAATTGTTAATATACAAGAAGAAAGGATGCTGTAACAAAGAAGAAGAAGACGAGGTATTGGGGGGAGGGAGGGGTTAAAAGGGGGGAAGAAAATATGAAAATTTCACACAGACCTATGGTTGTAATGATTTATTGGTTGTTCAATAAAAATTGTTTTAAACTAAATACTCCCCCTTCGACCCCTGCTGGAAACTCCGGCTCTTGTGTAATCTGGGCAAGAGTTGATATCGCCCTACCTCTCCTGAGTTTTTCTTTCATTGCATCCCATAGATTGATTCAATGAGCCACAAATGGGTTGTCCCCCTTTTGCTTAGAGTTGCCCTTTAATCTGGACGCCCATAAGCTCCCTCCTAGGTTTCTCCCTACTGTAGATTCCTGTTCCAACATTGTCACTGGTGACTTGTCCCCCTTAGCACATTCCGCTATTTGTTTTAATTGCGCTGCTTGATAATACCGTATTAAATTTGGCATTCCCCTCCCCCCCCTTGTTCGATCCCTCCCCACAAAATCCTTTTGGCTATCCTTGCCCGCTTCCCACCCCAAGTAAACTTTATTATATCCAATTGCAATCTGTTTAATTCACTCTTGGGGATCCCCACTGGGAGAGTCTGAAAGAGGAAGAGCATTCTAGGTATAATATTCATTTTATATATTTCAACGATTTTTATTGATGACAAAACAATACAGTAACATTATACAACCATCTGGCAGTATCAAAAGTACATCCCCAAAATACGTCTGGAGTGTTCCTATAATTACATGATGTCATCAAATTATAATTCCCAACACTTTTATGGAGGGAGTAACAAAATATCACCAATTATCAACTATACCAAAATGGAAAATCAAATTTCCAGTGATTTACAAAAATGAACCTTTCCGCCCTTCTAGAACCCCCCCTACCCATCCCCCCACCCTCTCCCTCCCCCCCCGTCCTAATCTTCTCCCCCCCCCCTCCCATCCAGAGACCTGAAGGATCTGAACCCAATCCACATTTAAAGCTCACCCTGCATTAAGAAGTAAACTCCGACCTCTAGGGCTTAGGATGCGTAAGTAGGGACCCCAGAGGGCCAAAAACGTAACTCTCTCTCTCTGCGAGGATCTAATCTCGCCAGCCTCCCAAGAAACCAGCTGATGCAACTGATTCCTCCAGTGCCAGTATGCGGGAGGGTCTTTAACCGTCCAATACTGTAAAATACACTTCCTAGCTAATAAACACATCTTGCGAAGCATCAATACTGCAAAACGATTCTGACCTCTAAATGACCCCGGAAGATCGAAGATTAATTGTTCAACAGTTCCCAGAATCTTAATTCCAAGTTGCCCTTCCCAAAAGCCTCGAACCTGAGTCCAAAATCTTTGCAATGCAGGACAGCTCCAAAACATATGTAGCAACGTACCTGGACTCTTTCCACACTTGAGACAATTTGGGCTACGGTTCCCTCCCATGTGTGCTAATTGAGTCGCTGTCACATACCCCCTATGGATACATCGGTATGCACATTCTCTCAATCGAGCATCCGATACCAACAGGGGTATGCGCACCACTGCCATAATATTCATTTTAATCACTGCTATTTTCCCCCACCAGGACAACCACCCATTCTTCCACCTGCTCATATCCGCCCTTACCTCTCTCATCAAAGGTACATAGTTCATTATATACAATTGAGAAAGGTCTCTAGGTAGCTGAATGCCTAAATACTTAAAACTTCCACTCGCTTTTTTTATATTTCAACGGTTTTTATTGAAAACAGTGTACATTGTGTCAACATCAAATATTCAATATGTACAATCAGTCATATAATTCCCTTCTAAACAACCAGCAAACAAATTGGTCCTACTGTTTTCACTTTGTATTCCTTTTCCCCAATCCCCCCTCCCTTTCCCTGTTTCCCCCTACTCCCTAACCTCCCCCCCCTTTCTGTTAACCCTCCTATTATTCTCCCTCCCCCCGGAAAACTCACAATCATCTTAAAGAGGAACTTTCCCACTCACAACTTCAATATAGTGTCTACAGCACATTAAGCACAAAACTCTTACCCTTAGCTGATAGGGTATCTATATATTTTCCCCAGATCTTCAAAAACTGATTCTTTCGTTTTGGGGATCCCCTGGCTTCTCTTGCCTCCCACATCAGAAGCTGATGCACCATATTCCGCCAGTGCCAAAATTCTGGTACAGCCTCCGAGGTCCAATTTTGGAGTATGCATTTCTTTGCCAGAAGACATCCCTTACGAAAAAATAGCGTTTCCTCTGAGGTATTCCCTCTAAATGACCCATAGATATCCAGCAACATTTGTGAGGGGGTTCCTATTATTTCACAAGACAGCAGGTTTGACAGATAGTTGGCCACTCTAGACCAGAAGCTCTGTATGACTTCACAGCTCCAAAATGCATGATAGAATGAGTTTTCTGTGATTTTACATCTTAAGCATATTGCATTTTGTGTTCCCCCACATTTTGCTAGTTGGACTTGTGTGAAGTAGGCTCTATGAAGTACCCGAAATGCACATTCCCGATATTGGGCTCCACTTACTAAGTTTGCAATACCCTTCACTTGTCTGTTAATGTCCCAGTTGGGGAGGGCTATTCCCAAATCTTTCTCCCACCTTTCTTTAACTATTTTCAAGTTTTTATTCATCCCCACCGATCCTAATGCCTTATACACTTCAGAGACTGATGGTTCAGTGTCCGAAATTTCCTCAAAGAATTCTTTCAACTTGGACCCTGATTTTTGTCTCAATTTCTCCCCATCTAAAGAATGTATAAAATGTTTCAGCTGGCAATAAGCAAAAGTGTCCCCCCATTGCATCGGCTCATTACCCAGTATTTGTTCTCGCGATTTTATCTGCCCCTCCGCTCCCATTATGTCTTCCAAATACATTATTCCTCTTTCCTCCCATCTTTTAAATGCTGGATTCTCCAAGCCTGACACAAATTTAGGGTTCCCCCGAATGGTCATTAATTCCGTGAGTTCAGTATCCACTTCCAGACATTTTCCCAGAAACTGCCACGCCTCACGTAGCGGCATCAACAACAAACTTCGACTTAGATATTTAGGGATCAAAGATCTCTCCACTTGCAACAATGACACCAAACGATATGGAGCATAGTATGCCTCTTCCATCTCTAGGGGGGTGTAACTATTCGATTCAAAAAGCCAATCTCTAATATGTCTCAATAAACATGCCATATTATATAGTTTCATGTTAGGCAAGCCTAGTCCCCCCTGTGACCAGCCCCCCCATAGCAGCTGGAATTTCATTTTCGCCTTTTTATTCGCCCAGCAAAATCTCATTACCAGTCTGTAGAACGTCTTCAGATCTTTGTTCAACAGCCTAAGGGGAAGGGTTTGCATGACGTATAGCCAGCGAGGAAGAATTACCATACGTATAAGCCCCAAACGACCTATCAAAGAAAGTGGCAAGGTTTCCCATTTTTCCAGCTGTTGTTTAGTTTGAGCCAAAAGTTGTTTTATATTAAGTTTATAAAGGTCCCTAGTCTTCGTTGATAGCAAGATTCCTAAATAGCGGAAGTGCCCCCTTGCCCACCGCAACGGGAATATCCCTGGCCAGTTTCTATTCATCTCTTCATCAGCAGCCAGTGCCTCTGACTTTTCCAGATTTAACTTAAGACCGGAGAAGTCCCCAAATTCTTGAAATGCTTCTAATAGAGCTGGTAACGATGTCTCCGGTCTCATGATCACAACTAACAAGTCATCAGCAAAGGCCGCCAATTTGAATTTTACAGTACCCAAGGTTACACCATGAATTTCTGCATTAGAATATACCTCTCTTATCAATGGGTCCAAATACAATGCAAACAATAACGGTGACAAGGGGCAACCTTGACGAGTTCCTCTCTGTATCCTCACATTTTCTGAACAATTACCATTCACCATCACTCTCGCTTTTGGTGAGGTGTAAAGAGATTTAACCGCTCCCAAAAACCATCCGTCAAATCCATATTTTCCCATTACTGTGAACAAAAACTCCCATTTCACACGATCAAAGGCCTTTTCCGCATCAAAGCTTACTATGAGTGCTGATCTATTTGCCTTACCAATCTGTTCCAAAGAGATTAGAATCCGCCTGAGATTCTTAGATACCGCTCGGCCTTTAACAAAACCCACCTGTGCTTCGTGCACCAGTCTTGGCAACACCCGACCCATTCTGTTTGCCAGTATCTTTGCAAAAATTTTAACTTCACAGTTTAATAATGATATGGGTCTATAAGATTCAGGTAAAGTCACATCCCTCTTGGGTTTCGGGATTAATATGATACGAGCTATATTCAGTTGGTCTGGCAATGACCCCTTCTCCACCCATTCATTATATGCTTCCACCATTGGTGGCAGAATGGTCTCTCCCATCAATTTATAAAACTCTATCTTCAAACCATCCGGTCCAGGAGTTTTCCCTGATTGACTACTTCCAATGGCCCATCCCACCTCATCACTAGATATAGGTGCATTGAGCTGGTCTTTCTCCCCATCCGTCAGACTTGGAGAATCCAGATTGTCCAAATATAAAGTACTGTCAAGGCCTGAACTATCCCCTTCCGCATATAATTGCTGATAGAAGTTTTGGAAAATATCTCGGATTTCCACGTCCGAATGGCACAGTTTACCTGTCTGATCTTTCAAAGCTGCTACTATACGGGTAGCCTGTTTCTGAGCTATAAGTCGCGCCATCATCTTCCCACCTTTACCCCCAAATTTGTATAATTGAAATTTATAGTAGGTTTGTGATTTCACCTCACGCTCATGGATCAGCGTATTCAGCATCACCTGTGCCCCTAGGAGCTCCTTTCTAGTATGAACGTTTGGAGTTTCACCAAATCTTTTCCTTAACGTACGAATCTGGGCCTCTAATCTCAAAATTTCTTTGTCCCTCGCTTTTTTAAAATGGCTGACATAGCTGATCATTTCTCCTCTCATGACAGCCTTGGCTGCTTCCCAATAAGAGGAGGCACTCTCAACTGAGTTTTCATTAGTAGCTTTATATTCATCCCATTTAGCCAACAATCCCTCCTTAAAGCCTATATCTTTGACTAAATAGCTCGGAAAGGACCACCATCTCATTTTCTCTTCCATCCCCATTGGTTGCCACTTCACCCATACTTCTGCGTGGTCTGAAATAGCGTAGGGTCCTATTCTCGACTCTCTAACCCCTCCCAACAGTGATCGAGACATCAGTATGTAATCTATCCTCGATTGGGTATTATGCGCCCTTGATAAATGAGTATAGTCCCTATCTTGCGGATGTAACACTCTCCATACATCTAACAGGTCCAATACAGTGCAAAGATTGGGCAGCCCTCTCGAGGGCCAGTGTTTTAGCGTGGGTGGGGGTTGAGATTTATCCAGTTCTGGGTCACACACCATGTTAAAGTCCCCTCCTAGGATTAATGGGATGGAGTCTACTGCAGTAAGTATGTCCATCAAACTTCTGTAAAATTGAGCCTCAAAGTGGTTGGGAGCATATATGCTGCCTAGTAGTACCTGCTGTCTTGCTATTATCGCCTTGCCAAAAACATATCGCCCCTCTTGATCTTTAGTCACATCACTCAATTCTGTCACCAGCCCTTTCCTGATTAGAATAGCCACTCCTCCCTTTTTCCCTTTAGCTGGTGCGGCTACACACTTTCCTACCCACCACCTAGCCAGCTTTTCATGTTCTTTATCCGAGAGATGTGTTTCTTGTAAAAGAGCTATGTCAGCTTGAATTCTTTGCAGATATTTCAAAATTTTTGATCTTTTGATGGGTGAATTAATACCACCCACATTCCATGTTACAATTTTTATCATTTAAGGAACATAAAAGCATCCTATTTGCCATTGAAACCTTTTATCTTCTGAAAGAGGCCACCCCAGCCCATGACCCCTCTCAGTTACCTCTGTGTGCTGTAGGTTAGTGTGTTCCAATTCCTCTTTACCTCTGTAGTGTTCATATTTACTCTTTGAGTTTTCCTTCCTATGAAAATCTGAATCCCCTTCCCTTAAAACTCCCCTTCTCCTCCCAGATCCCCCTCCCCATCCCCTTTTATTATCCCTGCTAATTCCCCCCAAGGAATTTAGTCACGTTTGACCCCCCCCCCCCCTTGCTATTCCCCGCTCCGTAAACCGGTTTAATTTGTACTCTCATTTTACATGTAAGAGCCTCTATATTCCCTTTAACTCCCTGTTCCCCAGATTTAAAGTTTACAGCTTTCCCATATATTATCCCGCAATGATGCTCAAATCGTGTGAACCTTCTACAACTTCCTATAACTGTCCAACAATTTTACTATTTCAAACATTCTTAGATTATGCTCTCAGTTCTGTTAACCTTCAATGAATAGCAGAAGTCTATAGAACAAAAACATTTATCTCAACTCTCTTCCGCATATCATCATGTCTTCATCCATAGGCTTGGCTCCCAATTTTAACAGACTGTATTTCACCTCCCTGGTGTTGGGTCAATCAACCGATCTGATAATTAAACCATTTGTTCTGTAAAAACTCTGCAAAGCTGGAGAATTTAATTCCTGATCTCTTTAGTCCTCTTATAGCAGTTCTTTTCTCTCCTGCTTCTCTCCAATCTATTTCTCCGAAGCCTGCTGATCATTCTCACTAATATGTCAACTTCTATATTTCAGACTTGCCAACCTCCCAATATAGTTACAAACATTACTTCTATGAAGCTCCAATTAGTTTCTCCATTGTCTTTTAATTCGTATCCCAATGCTCCTCTTTTGTCCAGGAGTCATCAGCAGACCATACTTCTAAACTTACTTAAGTTATTCTGCGCATTGTAATTGTCCGCCACTTGCCGCCAAAAGAAGCAATTCTTTACTTGAATAACTTTCAGTTACAACATGTGCTTTTCGTTACCTTATTCATCTCTCGTCTGCAGCAGTTGTTTTACAAAGTCTTGTGCTGCTTGTGTTGTTTCATAGGTTTTCGTTGCAGACTGATGGGTTACCCGTAGTTTCGCCGGGTACAGCAAGGTAAATTTAACCTTATGTTGAATTAATTGGGAGCAAATTGGTGAAAAGCTCCTTCTCTTCGCCGCAACTGCCGCCGAGTAATCCTGGAAGCAAAGGATTTTTTGGTTGTTATATTTAAGAGCCGTACCTCCTCTCATAGCTTGCAATATCGCTGTTTTTTGAACAAAATTCAGGAAACGGCAGATAACTATTCTGGGTCTGGCGTCACCCGCTCTCTGCATCCCCATGCGATGTGCTCTTTCAATTTGCAACGGGCCCAGCTCTGTGCTCAATTTTAGTTCTTTCATCAGCCATGTTTCAAGAAAAGTACGTAGTTCTTTGTCGCTGATTTCTTCGGGGAGCCCCACGAAACGCAAGTTATTACGTCGGGATCTGTTTTCTAGATCCTCGAGTTTCTCAGCTTGGTCTTCTACCAGCTTTTGAAGTTTAGCATATTTTTCTTCTACAACTCCCGTACGATCTTCCAGGGCCCCCGTGCGTTGTTGGTGCGCTACCAGGTCTTGGCTCAATTGCGCCATATGATTTTGTAATCCCTCCAGTTTTGATTCAAGCCTTCCAATTTTTTATCTAGGATCGCCTCCATCGCGGTCGTCACCTCTCCCACAATCTCTGCTGCCCACACCGACCCGACTGCAGAGGTTGGCGGGCTCGCTGGGGCCGCCATTTTGTCTTCCAGCGCTTTACTCTTGTCTCTGTCTTTTTTTAGCGATTTAGCCGTCATACCTGCTATCAATTTCTCTTTCGGCCGCAGAATCTTAATGCGTCAGCTTTCCGCTAGCAATTGTGGTTCACACCGCCTTGTTTCTGGAGTTAATTCGATGGGAATTACAAGGAGGTACCTGGAGCTAGTCTAGCATCGACCGCTCCGGTACATAGCGTCACGTGACTCCCTCTCCACTCGCTTTTTTTTAAATAAGAAGGGATGGAGCAGACAATCTGTTTCCTGATCAGATATCGTTATCCCCATAATTTCTGACTTATCGTAGTTTACCTTAAAGCCAGATATCGCCCCCAAACCCTGAAGTTCTTTACACAAACTGGGCAGTGTGTCTTTGGGGCTCCTAACATAAAATAAAATGTCATCAGCAAACATGGCATGCGCGCGCACGTCTTCCCGCTCGCCGCGCGGACACGCTCCTCAGTTGAATCCAAAAGATGAAGAAATACAACTCCAAAGGGGAGGTGGGAGTATTGCAACCTGCGTAGCTTCCTTAAGAAGAAAGCGCAGGATGAATTAGACCTAGCTGAAACAGATTTAGAACTTGCGATCACTAAAGGAGGAGGCAAAGGAGGGATAACCCGTATATACTTGGCTTTGCTGGGACGGACAGATCCTCAGGTACTATATCAAAAGAGATGGGAAGAGATACTACAGACTACTTATCCCACAATAGTTTGGAAGAGTAATTATAAATATTTACTTAAGCCATCCATAGCACAAATGGTGAATGAAAATGGTTTTAAGATGTTTTATGGGTGGTATTATACACCAGACCGACTACAAAAGATGTTCCCCGAAATATCAGGACAATGTTGGCGGGAGTGTGGCCAAAGAGGCACATTCTTCCACATTTGGTGGTCCTGTGGGAAAATAAAAGAATACTGGAAAGAGATATTGCAGCTGGTTGATAAAGTTCTACAAAGAAAATACCCATGGAAGGCAGAACATTGCCTACTGCATTTTAAGCCAGCTGCGATATCCGGCTGGCAACATAGACTGGCGACTCAATATTTTGTGGCGGCAAGACTTGGACTGGCTCGGGCATGGAAGCAGGTGCAACCACCAACACTACAAATAGCAACTGGGAAAGTTGAACACCTATACCAAATGTCAAAGTTGACAGCTATGCGAAGAGGGTCCATGCAGGTTTTCAACAAAATATGGACACTTTATGAACAGTATAAAGAGCAGCCAAACACACCACCGGGGTAGGGAGGGAAGGTTAAAGTTGGAGTTAAATAAGCTTGATGTAAAAGAAATATGTTACTGAGCAGCCGAATGTTGGTTATTTTGTATTTGAGAAATCTTTAATAAAATATATATTAAAAAAAAAAGGGGAGGTGGGAGGGTTTGTGAGAATATGCAGCCTGCTGTCCTCGGAGAACACCTGCTACAGGTAAGTAACTACTCTTTCTCCGAGGACAAGCAGGCTGATATTCTCACATGTGGGGTTTGTTGTGCGCTTCCCTAATTGCTCGTGCAAATGGTTCAATTGCTATAGCAAATAAAAGTGGAGATAGTGGGCATCCCTGGGTATAACTTTAAACGCTGATTGCGGAGTTGAAATATTGATGACAGATAAAGACCCGCACTTGCAGGATATACGTGGAAGGTAGAATACTGCTTACTTCACGCACGGCCCAAACAAAACTGGGTTCAGGAACATAAATTAGCAATTCATATTTTTGCTGTGGCCAAAATGCAACTGGCTAGAGCGTGGAAAGCAGTGGAGATGCCCTCTATGCAAAGAGTGGGGTACAAGGTCAAACACATCTATCAGACGTCTAAATTGACAGCTATGAGGAAGGGCTTACTCACAGTATTTCAGAAAATCTGGGAGCCATATGAACAGAAAAGGGAGGTAATTTGGCTATCAGCAGGGACGGGTAGGGAGGGAGGATGGGTTGAGTTGTATGGGGGTTTAAGAAAAGATAAAGCTATTGACTTTAAAGCACTGTTAAGTTGAGCATTGTTATAGCAACTGAGGTTATTTAGACCTTGTGGTCTCTGATGTTTTTGTTATATTGTCAAAATTAATAAAGAAAGTATAAAAAAAAATAAAGACCCGCACTTTCCACGCTGTAGAAGTTATACTCCTTCATGATCAAATCAGGCAGTTGGCAGTTTACCACAATACCAGCCATAAATAGGCAGTTACATCTGATGCAGTCTTGGTTGCAGCGTAGTTACATTCATTGTCAGTACTTGATTAAAACAACAATCCAACAATGGTGCAAAGTGAAAATATTTTACTCACTGTCAACGTTAAGGTGTCTTCCTCTCCCCCTCTGAGATACATGTAGAGCATATGATATCAATATATATAAATGGCGAGTGTCGTACTCACTCGCAAATGCGCAGTAGAGACCCTCTCTGCCCCGCCCCCGCGTCAATACGTGATGATGGGGGCGGAACAGAGAGGGTCTCTACTGCACATTTGCGAGGGACACCGCCGTCGCTAACGCTCCCCCCACCTGGAGTCGCCGCCGCCACCCACCTTCCACCCGGTCAGGCCCTCGCTCCGCTATTGAAACAGCGAGGGCACGCAGCACACAGCTCTGCTGAGCTGCCGTTGTCAGCCTTCCTTCTTCTTCTCTGCCTGTGTCCCGCCCTCGACGACGTTACGTCACATGAGGGCGGGACACAGGCAGAGAAGAAGAAGGCCGCCACGGCAGCTCAGCAGAGCTGTGTGCTGCGTGCCCTCGCTGTTTCAATAGCGGAGCAAGGCCCCGACCAGGTGGAAGGTGGGTGGCGACGGCTCCGGGGATGGGCAACTCGGAGGGGGAGTGGCAGTGGCGAACTCGGCGGCGGGGTGTGGGGCCTTTCAACCCCCCCCCCTTCCTATACTAGCCCGTTTTTACGGGCTGAACAGCTAGTAATTTGATATAAAATATGCCAGCTTGGTGTGTCCTTTTGCTGTTTTTGGGTCACAGATTTTACATACCTTGGAGCAGGTGTAAATGCCAACATCTAGGGCCCTGTTTACTAAGCTGCGCTAACCGTGTAGACGTCCATAATATTCCTAAGGGCGTCTACACGGTTAGCGCACGCTAAAAACGCTAGTGCACCTTGGTAAGCAGAGCCTCTAGATTTTTTAAAAAATAGCCTTGTATATCTCCATTGTAAAATTGAAAATAGACACATACATTTCTGGCCCACCCAAAATACAACCCCATCCTACCTCCTTGAAAATGTATGCCGCGGCTTTCAAACATGTAGCTTCCTAAATCACTGTGAGCCGTTGTCGTTTACATGTGTAAAAAATGCTAGTTCTACATGTAAAAAGCCACACAGTCCTTCTAAAATAACCTCCTTAGGCTTTTAGTGTGGCAGAAAATAGTGGATAAATATAACAACCTAACTTTTAAGAGCATAGCTTTGTTTAATATCATCCTCTATGTTGCTAAATAATCTCATGTCAGGATGTTTATGAATACTTCACATACCATTCAGGAAAACAGTAAAAATACAAGAAAAATAATTATTGTATTACCAAGCTCATTTAATTGTCTTCTTCCTACATTAATGCCCAATATTTACTTTTTTTATTATTTAAGAAAACAATAATCCCAGGAACAATACTGCAGAGCCACATCACTGGGTGCTGAGTGAGAATCTCAAGAGGAAAATAATGTTATTGAAAAGAGACAATGAGAATACATCTTCCTGTCCTGACTGGGGAACAAAGTGGAAGAACCAATGTATCTCAGAGAAAAAGCAAAGAAATTCAACAGGCGACACAACTCTGTGTGAGCAAAGTGGCAGTCATGTCACACATACATGGGAAGAGCAGAAAAACAGGACAACAGAACAAAGATGTATTTGTGACATGTGTGAGCTATTCTTCAGGGATTTTGTAACATTAAAACCACAGCAGGGATCTGACACTGAAGGGAGACCATCTACATGTACAAACTGTGGGAAAGGCTTCAGTCAAGAACTACAGGAACCACAAAACAGACAAACAGGACAGAGACCTTTTAGGTGTTCAGAGTGTGGGAAAGGTTTCAGTAGGAAGGAAAAACTAACGCACCTCCAGAAAATTAGTAAAGAAAGAAGAATGTTTACAAGTACAGAATATGTGAAAAATGTTCCTAATAAAGCAAACCTCACAAAATACAACAGAAGCTATAATGAGAGATCATATTCACGTCCTGGTTTTGATATAAGTTTCAACCAGGAAGCAAAATTTGACTCGGAAAAAAGACAGTTTTCAACTAATAACTGTAGAAAAAGCTTCCTCCAAAGGACAGCATTCGCAAAATACCAAAATCTTCAAGCGCTTGAAAGATCATTCCTATCTACTGAATGTGAAAAATACTTCAGTATGAACAAAGACCATTTAGAATACATGAAAATCCAGACACAAGGACAAAATATTCCACATATTGAATGTGGTAAAAACTTCAGTAAGAAAAATAAACCCACAGTCTACCAAAGAATCCACGCAGGAGTCAAACCATGTAGTAAGTGTTGTAAAAGCTTCAGCCAAAAAATTCACTCCATCAATCACCAGAAAATCCATAGCGAAATAAAAGCACATAAATGTACTGAGTGTGATAAAAGCTTCAGTCAAAAACATTATCTCGCAAACCACCAGAGAATCCACTCAGGAATCAAACCATATACATGTACTGAGTGTGGTAAAAGTTTCACAATTAAAAGAAGCCTCACAATCCACCAGATAATCCACACAGGAGTCAAACCATACAAATGTACTGAGTGTGATAAAAGCTTCAGTCAAAAACATCATCTCACAAACCACCAGAGAATCCACTCAGGAATCAAACCATATACCTGTACTGAGTGTGGTAAAAGCTTCATTCAAAAAAGTGATCTCAGAGTTCACCAGACAATCCACACAAGAATCAAACCATGGACATGTACTGAGTGTGGTAAAAGTTTCAAAATTAAAAGAAACCTCACCATCCACCAGATAATCCACACAGGAATCACACCATATACATGCACTGAGTGTGATAAAAGCTTCAGGCAAAAACGTTATCTCAGAAACCACCAGAAAAATCACACGGGAATCAAACCATATATATGTACTGAGTGTGGTAAAAGTTTTAGTCAAAAACATCATCTCACAAACCACCAGAGAATCCACTCGGGAATCAAACCGTATATATGTACTGAGTGTGGTAAAAGCTTCACTGAGAAAAATAAACTCATAATGCACCAGAGAATCCACTCGGGAATCAAACCGTATATATGTACTGAGTGTGGTAAAAGCTTCACTGAGAAAAATAAACTCATAATGCACCAGAGAATCCACACGGGAATCAAACCATATACCTGTACTGAGTGTGGTAAAAGCTTCATTCAAAAAAGTGATCTCAGAGTTCACCAGACAATCCACACAGGAATCAAACCATGGACATGTACTGAGTGTAGTAAAAGCTTCAGTCAAAAACGTTATCTCACAAACCACCAGAAAATCCACTCAGGAATCAAACCATATACATGTACTGAGTGTAGTAAAAGCTTCACTGAGAAAAACAAACTCATAATGCATCAGAGAATCCACACAGGAATCAAACCATACACATGTACTGAGTGTGGTAAAAGTTTCATAATTAAAAGAAGCCTCACAATCCACCAGATAATCCACACAGGAATCGCACCATATACATGTACTGAGTGTGGTAAAAGTTTCAACATTAAAAGAAACCTCACAATCCACCAGATAATCCACTCAGGAATCACACCATATAAATGTACTGAGTGTGATAAAAGTTTCAGTCAAAAACGTTATCTCAGAAACCACCAGAGAAACCACACAGGAACCAAACTGTATATATGTACTGAGTGTGGTAAAAGCTTCAATCAAGAACGTTATCTCACAAACCACCAGCGAATCCACTCAAGAATCAAACCATATCCATGTACTGAATGTAGTAAAAGCTTCACTGAGAAAAATAAACTCATAATGCACCAGAGAATCCACACAGGAATCAAACCATATACATGTACCGAGTGTGGTAAAAGCTTCATTCAAAAAAGTGATCTCGGAGTTCACCAGAGAATTCACACAGGAATCAAACCGTATTCATGTACTGAATGTGGTAAAAGTTTTACAATTAAAAGAAGCCTCACAATCCACCAGAGAATCCACACAAGAATCAAACCATACACATGTACTGAGTGTGGTAAAAGTTTCAACTTTAAAAGAAGCTTCACAATCCACCAGAGAATCCACACAGGAATCACAGCATAGACATGTAATGAGTGTGGTAAAAGCTTCATTGTGAAAATTAGTCTCACAATCCACCAGAGAATCCACTCAGGAATCAAACCATATGCATGTACCGAGTGTGATAAAAGCTTCCAAATAAAACAAGCCCTTACAATGCACCAGAGAATCCACACAGGAATCAAATCATATACATGTACTGAGTGTGGTAAAAGCTTCAATCAAGAACGTTATCTCACAATCCACCAGAGAATCCACGCAGGAATCAAACCATATACATTTATTTATTTGTTTGTTGCATTTGTATCCCACATGTTCCCACCTATTTGCAGGCTCAATGTGGCTTACATAGTACCGTCAAGGTGTTTGCCCAGTCAGTTGATAGCAAATACAAGGCTGTATAGTGATCGAATGAGATATATGTGGAGGGTCGGAAGGGATGAAGATTGTGTGTTGTCCAGTACGATCATTAGGCATGCTCTGTTTCTGGGTGAAGAGGTTTATGTAGGATCGTTGGGGTAGGCCTTTTTGAAGAGGTTGGTTTTTAGTGATTTCCTGAAGTTCAGGTGGTCATGGATTGTTTTTGCAGCTTTTGGGAGGCCATTCCATAGTTGTGCGCTTATGTAGTTGAAGCTGGATGCGTAAGTTGTTTTGTATTTCAGTCCTTTGCAATTTGGGTAGTGTAGGTTTAGGTATGATCTTGACGATCCGACTCTGTTTCTTATTGGTAGATCTATAAGGTCTATAATTTTGTGGAGTAAAGTGCAGATTTTGAAGATGATCCGTTCTTTGATTGGGAGCCAATGCAGCTTTTCTTGAAGGGGTTTGGCACTTTCAAAGCGTGTTTTGCTGAATATCAACCTGGCTGCTGTATTTTGGGTGGTCTGGAGTTTTTTTGTTAGTTGTTATTTGCATCCCGCGTAGATTCCATTGCAATAATCTGCATGACTTAGGACCATTGATTGAATTACGTTTCAAAAGGTTTCCCTTGGGAAGAAAGGTTTTAATCGTTTGAGCTTCCACATTGAATAGAACATTTTCTTTATTACAGAGTTTACTTGGCTCTCGAGAGTAAGGTTACGGTCAAGTGTGACGCCAAGTATTTTCAAGCTGTCTGAGATAGGGAGAGTGTGTCCTGGGCAGTGCTTTTTTTGTAGAAAAAAAGGTGCCGGTACTCATTATGGGCGGGGTCACCACATGGCCCCACCCCTATGATAACCACACCCACATTAGACACACCCCTTATACCAGCCATGGCGCATATAAACAGACATCATTGAAAATATACTAGTATAGGAGAAAAACAATAACGTGATTTTTTTTCATTATAAATCATTTCTGTAAGATGTTACAGCTCCAGTATACCCATTGCAAAATAAGACAGCAGATGTAAATTCTCAAATTGGACAAATTCCAAACACTAAAATTAAAATAAAATGATTTTTTTCTACCTTTGTTGTCTGGTGACTGTTTTCTATCCAAACTGGTCCAAGTGATTCTGCTGCACTCTATCTGTTCTCTTAACTCCATTTCCAGGGCTTCCTTTCCATTTATTTCTTTACTTTCCTCCTTTCTTCTTCCATGTCCAGCAATTCTCCCCTATCTCCTGCTCTGCTCTGCTCTCCATCCATTTCCAGCATTTCTCCTTCCTCCCTTGCCATCCCATCCATGTGCATCTCCTTCCTACCTTCCCTCCCCTCCATCCATGTCCAGCATGTCTCCTCTCTCCCCTGCCCTGCCCTCCTGTCCTCTTCTATCCAAGTCCAGCAATTCTCTCTTTCCTGCCTTCTCCTTCCATCCATGTCCAGCAATTCTCCATTCTCCTCTCTCCCCTGCCCAGCAATTCTCCATTCTCCCCTGCCATCCCATCCCCTCCATGCCCAACGATTCTCCTCTCTCCCCTGCCCTCCTCTCCTATCCCCTGCTATCCAAGTCTAGCAATTCTCTCTTCCCTGCCTTCTCCTCCCATCCATGTCCAGCAATTCTCCATTCTCCTCTCTCCCCTGCCCTGCCATCCAAGCCAATCCATGTCCAGAATGATTCTCCTCCCTCCCCTCCCCTCCATGTCCAGCGATTCTCTTTTGCCCCTATCCTCCCCCTCCCTTCCATGTCCAGTGACTCGCCCCAGCCTCCACCTGCCCCCGAGATCATTCAGCCCACTTGCCCCCCCCCCCACACACACACCCAGCCCCACTTTCCCACACACCCCCAGCCTGCTCCCTTCCGTTTGCTCCTGGCTGTGTTCCCTGCCTTACAAAACTTCGTTTCCCTGCATTCTCAGCGCGTCCCGCCCTCGAGGAAAGGAAATGACATCAGAGGAGGGTGGGACGTGCTGAGAATGCAGGGAAATGAAGCAACGCGATGCAAGGAGGTGAGTCTGCTTGCTATTTGCTTTCTTCAGTCTTCAGGCTGCCGGTTCGCGACTTCGGTAAAAAAGAAAAGTTTTGTAAGGCAGGGAACACAGCCAGGAGCAAACGGAAGGGAGCATGCTGGGGGGGGGTGTGGGCAAGTGGGGCTGGGGGTGTATGTGGGTAAAAAAGAAACGTTTTACAGCAGGGAGCGGGCAGGTGAGCCCCCGGACCCAGAAAAAAAGTGCTGGTATGCCGTACCGGCACAAACAAAGCACTGGTCCTGGGGTATTTATCGTTGTGGGTTTGTACTTGTTATGTTGAGAAGAGAGGATGAGGCAGTATGTTTGTTCAGTTTCAGTTGGAATGAGTTTGCCCAGGAGTCCATGATCAGGCCATCATTAATTTTATTGGTTATTTCTGTGAAGTCATGTCTGAAGGGGATGTAGATTGTAACATCATCTGCGTAAATGAACGGGTTGAGGCCTCGATTGGATAAGGACTGTGCCAGTGGAATCATCAGGGCCGGTCCAACCCGGTAAGCAGGGTAAGCACTGCTGAGGCTTTTGTTTTTCAGTATCTAATCTCTGCTGCTCATCTCAGTCTGGCTCCAAAGCGGGAGCTGTCGGCTCTCTGTCCCCTCCCCTCCCAAGCAGAGAAATATCCTCCTTGTGTTTGTCAGAGGACCTCAGGGCTCCAATTGAATCTGGCTCCGAAATAACTTGTGGGAGCTCAGCTAACCTCTGCCCCCTGCCCCTCACCTGGTGACAAGAAAGAAATCCTGAGGAGGCTCCAGCACAGGCACTCATCACTATGAGCTCAGGAGCTAAGCAGCAGCATAGTATTCTCTGCAGCCACCCCTTCAACACATTGGGACTGAGAGTGAAACCAGGAGCTGGAATCCAGCCCAGAGAGGGCTCAGAGACAGCACAGCAGAGCCTGAACCCTTGTTTTGTCAGAGACAGCATATTTCAATGAGCTGGCCTCCGGGGGAAGAAAATCATTCACGGAACCGCCTGCCGGGTAGGATAGGTTATGTATTAGCCTGTATTTGCCTGGGTCCTTCTTGGGTATGATTGCTAACGGGGATAGGATGAACTTTTCAAATGGACGATGGGAAAATGGGCCTGCCACCCTCCCCAGGTCTACTTCCTTAATGATGCGCACCCTAGCTTCGTGGTGCAGTCGCGTCACTGAGGGGGAGTTGCGCACTGTTCGATCGTGTCGCGCTCCTGTATAGGGGATTCTAAAACCAAAGGTAAATCCTTCCTCTATGATACGGGCGTCCTGTCTACGAGGGTATTTTACTAGCCATGGACGCATGCGGTCTAGGTTGATGGGTGAGGTGGCTTTATGTACACTTGGTTGTTTGTTGCTGGGCAGTAGGCCTGTCTGGGGCTTTCTTTGCACACTTATTGGCGGGATGCGGGGCTCCGCACGTGGCACAAGCGTGTCGGAATCTGCAATTTGGCGTGGAGCAAGCTGATCTATTGTAGCGCCAGCAAATCGGCTCGTGTGAATTCGCTGCTCTCCCTGCACTACTGAAACCCCCCCCGGCCAAAAGGGCCTGCTCTGCGCGTTCAAGACCATTCCTTTATTGGTCATGGTGCATAACCACAGGTCGACATCTTTTGTTCCCCACCCCAATGTGTCGTCCTCCTCCATTCTGTCCCTATATTCCTCATCATACTTTAACCATCTGTATCCCTCATAGTCCCTATATGCCTGCATGATGGTATGGGCGTAAGCCAGCATAGGGCTATATTGTGAGGGGTCCGCGTGCCCAGCGGCGTCTATAACTCGGAGGAAGGCCCAAACCCAGTTGAATAAGGATCTAGGTGTCCCCTTTGCCCTAGGAAATGCATTTTCTTTCCTGTCCTTGCTTCTTTTCTTACTCCTCTTCCTACCTTCTAGTATTTGAAACATGTCAAAAAATTTTTTATTCTTTATCTTTTTCCGGGTGGATTTGGGCACTAGTCTCCACAGGCGCGGTATGGTAGCCACCGGCGGGTGACTCTGAGGCCTGCCTCCGGACGCTTTTGCCTCTGCAGTTCTTCTTCCTCTGAGGAGGATGAGGAAGAAGAGGTAGAGGACTCGGTGCTACTCTCACTGCTGGAGTCTCTCCTTCTACTCTTTTTCTTTCCCTTCCTTTTCTTCTTCTTATCTTTCTTTCCTGCTCTGGGTTTTATATTACTTGTAGGTGTGCTCCTACTCCCACTGTCATCTTCCCTTTCGGTTCGAGGGCCTTGCCACCCCATGTTCCCTGCGCTATAATCCTCTATCCAATCCACCCCCTCCCCCTCGTTCATATATACATTATCATCGCATTGTGTAAGTGTGCTGCTGGACGTACCTGCGGGTTCAGAGTTCAGCGGATAGTTCCAGTGGTTGTTTCCTGGCATGCCTCGCGGCTCTCCTGCGCTGTTGCGTTTGGAGTCTGGATTGGGATTGCCTGCGGGCTGATTGCCTTTGAGAGTAGGTGGCTTTGTTGGCATTGATGTAGGGCGTCTTGGCAGGCCAGGGGTCGGACCATACCGTGGCCATGCTCCGCAGCAATGATGTTGTTGCGGGTAACCCCAACCTTGGGCGCATGTCGATGATGTTGCCGTCCAGCTCTGGTACTGTGGAGGGTCCGGCCAAACACCAGGCGAAGTAGGCCCCGAAGTGTAGTTCGCGTTGCTTGGTGCCTCGGTTGCTTTCAGGGAGGATTGCTGGGTATTCTTCCGGCATCCTTTGTTTTTCGTTGTAGCCTTCTTCGCTGTTACCGCTCCTTTCTTTTGCCCTTTTCCTTTGCATACCGGGGTCTTTGATCGTGTAGTAGTTGCTGAAGTACTGTCTTCATTCCCGGCATGTGTCGTGGCTACCTCTTGCTGAACAGGAGGTGCGTCGGTTCCCTGCTCCATTTCGTGTTCGGATCCTCTGCCATTCTCAGAGCTCTTTTCGGCTTCCATCCTGCCCAGGACGGTGAAGTATCAGGGAGGCGCGAGAATGACCTAAACAACTTAAAAGATAGTATGTAGTGATGCCTTCCTCAAAATTTTATTTATTTATTTATTTTGCATTTATAGTAGAACTTGTCTCCTCTGCTAGAGAAGCTTCTTAAATCTGCCATTTATTGGCCAATGTGGCTGCCACACATATACCCTCCAGTATGGAAGACTAAAATGGTTGCTATACATCTATCCCCCTTATGGCTGACCAAGATGGCCACCCTGTACAGGGGGCTGATATTGGTATCTTCACAATATTATGGACTTACAAGGATGGTCGACCACACTTCTTACCTGAAGGCTTCCCAAATAGGGGTTTATTTTTATTACATTTGTATCCCGTGCTTTCCCATTCATGGCAGGCTCAATGGGGCAATGAAGGGTTAAGTGACTTGCCAAGAGTCACAAGGAGCTGCCTGTGCCTGAGGTGCCTATGCCCTTATGGGCTGACAAAGATGGCCGCCCCCTATACCCAACCAAGATGGCTGCCGGCCCTTTTAAAATGCCTCCTATGCCCTTCAGACTGACCAAGATGGCCACCCCATGCCCTACCAAGATGGCCACCGTCCCTTTTACAATCCCATAACCAATGAGGGAATTGCATGCATATCGTGGTGCCTGGCCCTAGAGGGGAGCTGGGAGTCTCGCACAGGCCGCGTATTGTCCTCCGCACCCAGGAATTAATGTGCCCTACCGCGATGGCGAAGGGAAAGGCTGATACAAAGGTTCTAAAACTTTTGCTTTATTTATATTTGACGCGGCGAGATAGTCTGAGTTCAACTCTTCTACACATGTGGCTATTTCCTTTCCCAGCTTGTGTAGCATCATATTCATCTCTTGCTTAGGAGTAAGCCTCATATTCACTATGGCATCCTTGAAATTGGATTTCCATTTGTATAACGCTCAGGGTGGTCATTGAACTGGGTGAGCTCTGCACTCCCCAGATCTTTGTGGGCTGCATACTCTGCTAGCTCATCTCTTGCTGTGGTTTCAGATTGAGCAGTTGACACCACTGCTGGTTGGCTGGCTTCTGGAGCCCGATGAGAAGTGTGGCTGACCAGCTTCCTCTTGTTTAGGCCAAGGGAGTTCCGCCGATATCCTCCTTGAGAGCGACTGCTCAGGTCTGTCTTGCCCTCACCCTGTGTTAAGGCCCAGAATCTGTGGTTGAAATGAAGCATCTCCATTAGCGCATTTTTCTGGAACAAGTGCCAGCTGAAGTGCATCAATGTGTACATGCATGTGGATCACTGTGATGGCAACCTGTCTCCATGGCGCGCTTTGCCTTGGGCTTGCTTCTTTCAGGTAAATTAGACTCTGATGAAAATAGATTTGGTTCCTCAGGATCTGAGAGCTCTTCTGATTCAAACTGCTTCAGTTTGCTAGTAGGTGGTGGAGTATGTGCTGTCACATAAGTTTTGGTTCGGAGTCTTCAGAGGTGAAGTATCTAAGTTGATTCTTTCTATCATTCTGACCCTCAGCAGCTTCGAAGACCTTGGCCTTTTCCGCAAGTGCAGCTACTTCTTTCTCTTGCTGGAATGCCTCTATCATAATGTCCAGCTCAGCCTTTTTGCGTGCAGCCTCCACCTCCATCTCAGCCCATTTTAGCTTCAGGGTTGTTTTTTGTTCAATGTGGTGACGGCGAGATTTGGCAGCCTCTGCCATCGCCCATGCCTGAATGGCAGCTGAGCTAGCTGTCGATTGGTTGGAGTGGTTTGTTGCATGTGACCTGGAGGATCTTGAGGTTTTGGACGTATGCTTAGAAGAGTGAGAGCACAGGGAGATGCTGTCTTGTGGATCTACAGTTGCATTCACTGCTTTCTTTACAGCCTTTATTACTTCAGCTGTATGCTTCCTGTCTATGGCTCTTTGAAATTCCCTTTTCAAAAGACTCTGATCTGTATTTGTCTCATCTAAAAACTGGCAGTACTCTTCTGCCTTTTTGCTGATCGAGGAGACAAAGCAGATCAGTCAGTAATACAAATCAATCTTTATTATAGGGTAAACACTAGTGCTGTCCAATTCACGATTCAAATTGATTCTTCGATTCATTTTGGATGACTCAATTTGAATCGATTCGTTTTGGAAAAAAATCAGGAGTCCTGATTCGGGATTTCCCCACCTCCCTCCCTCTCACCTGCTGTCACCCAAGCCACTGTTTTCCTCCCTCCCACTGTCACCCAAGCTGCTGTCACTGCTTCCCTCTAGGGCTGGCATGTGGGGGGGGGGGGGGGGGGCGCCGAGCTCTGAAGGATGCCACAAGCCATGCTTACAGCCGCTCAGGCGGCTCACCTGTAGGCAACTCCCGGATCCCACCTGTTCGCCCTCAGCTCCCTGAGTACATAAGTACATAAGTATTGCCATACTGGGACAGACCAAAGGTCAATGAAGTCCAGCATCCTGTTTCCAACAGTGGCCAATCCAGGTCACAAATACCTGGCAAGATCCCAAAAAAGTTCAAAACATTTTATGCTGCTTATCCCAGAAATAGTGGATTTTCCCAATTTAATAATGGTCTATGGACTTTTCCTTTAGGAAGCTGTCCAAACCTTTTTTAAACTCTGTTAAGCTAACCACCTTTACAACATTCTCTGGCAATGAATTCCAGAGTTTAATTACACGCTGAGTGAAGAAAAAGTTTCTCAGATTCGTTTTAAATTTACTACTTTGTAGCGTCATTGCATGCCCCCTAGTCCTAGTATTTTTGGAAAGCATAAACGGACGCTTCACGTCTCCCCGTTCCACTCCACTCATTATTTTATAGACCTCTATCATATCTCAGCTGCTCTTTCGTTCCTGCCGTCCTGGGGGGGGGGGGGGGGGTAAATCTTTTACTTCAAGTCGTGGCGGCGGCAGTGAAACTAACAGGCTCGTCTCTAGCCTTCCTGTCCCTCTGAGTGTCCCTCAGTGTCCCACCCTCGGGAAAAGGGGAAATTACATCAGAGGAAGGCGGGACACTGAGAGGGAAGGGAAGGCTAGAGATGAGCCTGCTGGTTTCACTGCAGCCACCACTGTGACTTGAGGTAAAATAAAAGATTTAAACCCCCAGGACAGCAGGAACAAGGAGGATTGTCGGGGGAGAAGAGGGTGGGCAGGTGGGGCTAGGGTTGGAACTGGAACTTGAGGGCTGAAAAGGGGGGCAGGTGGGGGCTGGGGCGAGTCACTGTACATGGATGGGAGGGGAGAGCAGGGGAGAGAGGAGAAATCGCTGGATGTGGAGGGAAGGGCAGAGGAGACATCGCTGGACATGGATTGATGGAGGGGGCAGGGGAGAGAGGAGAATTGCTTGATATGGATGGATGGAGGAGAGGGCAGGGGAGAGAGGAGAGTTGCTGGGTTTTGATGGCTAGATGGATGGAGGGGAGAGGAGAGTTGCCGGACATGGATGGATGTAGAGCAGGGCAGGGGAGAGAGGAGAGTTGCTGGACATGGATGGAGGGAGGGGAGGGCAGGAGAGAGAGGAGAGTTGCTGGACATGGATGGAGGGGAGGAGAGGGAAGGGGAGAGAGGAGAGTTGCTGGACATGGATGGAGGGAGGAGGGCAGGAGAGAGAGGAGAGTTGCTGGACATGGATGGATGGAGGGAGGGCAGGAGAAATTCTGGACATGGATGGAGGGGAGGGAAGACAGGAAGGAGATGCACATGGAGGGGAGGGGAGAGAGGAGAAATGCTGGACATGGATGGGAAGTGAGGATAGGGGCAAAGGAGAATCGGTAGACATGGATGGATGGGAGGGAGGGCAGAGGAGACTCACTGGACATGGATGGGAAGGGAGGGAAGGTGAGAGAGGAGAAATCTCTGGACATGGATGGGAGGGGGAGGGCAGAGGTGAGTCGCTGGACATGGATGGGAGGGGATGATAGGGGCAATCGCTGGACATGGAGTGGAGGACAGAGAAGAGAGGAGAAATGTTAGACGGATAGAGGGGAGGAAAGACAGGAAGGAGATGCACATGGATGGAGTGGGGGGGGGGGGAGAGAGGAGAAATGCTGGACATGGAGGGAAGGAAAGAGAAAGGAAGTGAGATGAACATGAATGTAACAAGTCTAAAGCTGTTTCAGTTGGATAGGCAGTGCCTTAAAAGGAGGAGGAGAAAAGAAATAACAATTGAATATCACTAAAACAGCTTCACAAATGATTGTAGCTAGTAGAAACAGTTCTTCAATTGCTGCTGCCTTTTTTTTAACCCTTTGTGATACAATATTTGCATGTGGGCCTCACTATTTCAATCTAGTTAAATGGAAAAACCAAATTTTTTTTAAAGAATTGAATCGTACCCAATCGAAAATTTTTCAGCTGAATCGGACAGCACTAGTAAACACCCCAATGAAAAATGCCTGACACAGGTTGTGTTTCACCCAAAGGGCTGCATCAGGGGCTCTAAAATAAGGTCTTCATTCACAGCAAATGTTAAAAAGTACATGCCCTAGTTGCCACTAAATCTAGTAAATGGACAAAGAACTAAGGCACAATAGCAGGCAAAAAAACAACAACAGTATACAGACTTCATCAGAGATAAAATCACACTCCAGAGAATGACAGCATGTAACCACACTCTGTGGAAGTCGGGGTATCATATGAAATCCCCCGAGGAAGTTGAGCGGTGAAATGGATCCCCGTTGGGATTACTCAGGACTATCCGATTGCCTCAAATTGCCTTAAAGCTGTTTAGCAACATATTTTATGCTCTATACGGAAGCAGAAATTGAACATGTCATAATGTTATTTAATGACAAGAACTATTTTCATCAAAAATTTTATCATAAAATGAATAAACTGTTTTGGTTGGGGGGGGGGGGGGGTTCTGACCGATGATAGAAGCTGTGAACTGTGGTTTGAATGTTATGATATTTCACGGTGGAGACATTCTATTGACACCACAGTCATCTAGGTCTTTTCCCCCACCATTCCATTGTGGCATTTAATTATAGTAAGTTGGCTATTCACTCTTTATTTTTGATTGATATTCTTTATATTAAACATCACCAGCACTGGATCTGCACGGTCTAAGCCTTCATAATTGCACCTCCAACAACAGAAGCACAAAGCCTGTCCAAAGTCACAGGACATGTATTCCATATTGGACAAATTCAATATTTGTAATAACAATATCCTGTAAGCCATCATTATGTATAGGCAAATATGCCAAAGGCATTGGGTATTGCAGCTGTGTATTATATGAGAGTTGTATGTTATGTGTTGCAGCTGTGTGTCACATGATGGCTGTTTATGCCTCTCTGTATGTCATATAAAGAGACAAAAGACCTGATGGGTGGGAGACCTCCTAGCCTGAGTAAGATGTTAATCAGGACTTGGACTCTTTCCAACCTGTGCTTTGTATTATAGGCTGCTTTATATATACTAGCCGTTAAGCCCGTTAAAACGGGCGTTTTTTTTTTTAATTTCACCTCCATGTGCAGCAACTGTGCTCTGTCCTCTGCTCTTCCCCCATGTCCAGCAACCGTCCTCTGTCCCCTGCCCTCCCCTCCATCGATTAATGAAAAAAAAGAAATTAAATAACGGGGGGAAACATTTAATAAATGATTTTTACAGTACACTTTTATATACAATGTTTTTTGTGTACACAGAATTTGATCCTTGGATCAATTTTCCTTGTTCTGATGTCTGATTAACTAACACTTTAACGTCTGAAGCCTTTCTGACTCTTGAAAAGGCAACATATAGTTGTCCATGGCTAAATACAGGGTTGGGTAGGTATATTCCTACCTTGTCTAATGTCTGCCCTTGTGATTTATTAATAGTTATTGCAAATGCAAGGTTTAAACGGGAATTGACGCCTTTGTAGTTGGAATGGCAGTCCAGAATCAGTAATAAGATCTGTTCGTGGAAGGAATACTGTTTCACCTTGTGCACTGCCAGTTATGACTTTAGCCAGTATTAAGTTTGGTTTTAAGTCGGTAACAATCAGTCTTGTTCCATTGCAAAGACCTCTTTTAGTATTTAGATTCCTCAATAGCATAATAATTGCTCCCTTTTTGATTTTCAATGTATGAGGGGCAGTGCCTGAAGGATGTAATGTGTGAAGGAATTCAATTGGGTATTTGCTGACATCATCACCATGCTCACTGATGAGTTTGTCTGAACTGAGGTAAACATTTTCTTCCTCTTTCAGCTTACTCAGAACTTGTAGATTGATTTAATTGACATGTTCATTTTTGGGGGATAAAATAGCTCTTCTTGAGTATGTTTCAATATTTTTTGATGACAATGTTGTTCCAAATATATCCGTAATAATATCCTCAGCATGAATCTGGATCTTGTGCAGTCATCAAGTTCTTAATGTATTCATTTGTAGTTATAGGCGGTAAATGTATAGACCCTTTATTGCAGCAAACATTAAACTTCTTATCTGTTGGTCTCTCATTTTTAAAGTGTTTTGCATGACAATGTTCACAGATTTCGCAAAAGTTGCCAAGGCTGCTACTGTTTATATTTTTTTCCTGAAACTCTTGTAATGTTCTTAAAGCTTTGTGTCTTGTCATTTGAAGGTCCATTAAGTGTTTGTTGATTCTTGATTGTTGACGTGTCTTTCTTCATGTTTTTGTAGTTCACTGCGATGTTTTCTGTAATTGCGTACTCTTTCCTTTTCTGCATGTTTTTGTGTTTCTGTTTTATTTTCATGTCTAATTCTATCTCTTTGAGCTTTCCTCCTCTTCAATTCTAAATCATGAGCTGCCTGCTCAGTTCCTGTGGTGTCTATTTTTCGTCGTGGCATATTAGTTGTTTTAGGTTGCTTTTTTAATAGTAGTGTTTCTGTTTTGTTACAGTCCTTTTCTTGTTCTGATTTGTCACAGTAGTTCAAATCAGTTGTAATGTTGTTGTAGCTGAGTGTGTGTGAGAGAGAGAGTGTTAGAGAAAGTGTGTGTCTGTGTGAGAGTGAGGTGGTAGTATTCCTTGTCACAGTGGAGGGTCAATGGTTTGATGTTTTTTTTCTGTTGTCTGGCACCCCTCCTTGTAATATTTTGTGTGTGTGTGTGTGGTAGACAAAGTGTGCAGTGTGAAAGTGTGTGTGTGTCTGTGTGAGTGAGAGACAGAGTGTGTATGTGTATTAGAGAGTGAGTGTTAGTTGCTCCTTGTAGCCGGTGTTTGTGGGCTTTGAAAAGTGAGTTTGTGTGTGTCAGTGAGCTGCTAGGACTCCCTGTCACAGTGGAGGGGGTCACTGGCTCGTTATAGCGAGTTATTTTAGGGTACAAATTAGTGCTTTTTTTTCACTTGCCTGCCCCCACCCCTTTTTGTAATATTGTGTGTGTGTGAGTCAGCGAGTGATAAAGTGTGTCTCTCTGGGAAACAGACAGAGAGCATGAGAGTGAGGTGTCAGAGTGGAGTGGGTCAGTTGGTCCTTATGGGTTTTTTTTGTTTAGGTTAAAATCAGTGCTCGTTGTTGTTTCGCCTGCCCCCACCCCTTCTTCTAACATTGTGTGTGTGTGTGTGTGCTTGGGTGAGAGAGTGAGTGAGAGAGAAAGTGTGTCTTTCTGGGAAAGAGACAGAGCATGAGGTTTAGTCTGAATCAGGAGTGTATTCCTGTAGTTAAAATATTGGGCAATAAAATTTATAAAATACTTGGAGCATATTAGATTCCTTTAAGTATGGATCCTCAGGTTAATGGCTATTTTCAAAAGATCTTTCTATAAACTGTAACAATTACATTTAATTCCTTCTAATTTTTTTCAACAACATTTTAGAATATTAGTTCAATCTACCATTTTCCATCCATCTATGTAAGCCGCATTGTACCTGCTTTTGTGGGAAAGTGCGGGGTATAAATGTAATAAATAATAATGAGAGTGAGCTGTCACAGTGGTGGTGGTTAGTGGCTCCTTATATCCATTTGTTGCAAGGTGCAAATCAGGGTTTTGTTTTTATTTGCCTTCCCCCACCCCTTCGTTTAATATTGTGTGTGTGCCAGTGTGTGAGAATGAAAGAGAAAGTGTTTTATGTGGGAAATTGACAGTGAGTGTGAGAGTGAGCTGCTAGTGTGTGTGTGTGTGTGAGTGAGTGAGAGAGTGCTAGTGAGCTGTTAGTACTCCCTGTCTCAGTGGATGTTCAGTGTCACCTTGTAGTCAGTTGTTGTTGCTGTGTGTCATTGGAGGTTCAGTGTCTCCTTGTAGGCAGTTGTTGGAGCAGTTTGAAAGGCAGGCTCGTTTTGCAGTCTCCTGCTGGTCTCTTCCCCCCCCCCCCCCCCATACATGTTGTTGTTGTTCCGCCCCTTCTGCTGACTGGTGCTGTTCAGTGAGCCAAAGGGGCGTGACAGGTATGCCTTTGCTTGCAGCAAAACAGGATGCGCGCGTGTGTGTGTGTGTGTGTGTGTGCAGCGAGTGAATGCACGTGCTTACTTTTTGCTGTTGGCCTCCTGAACAGTTTTGGATCCCTGCTTGGTTTCTGGTGGTTCTCTTCTCTCCTGCATTAGTTTCTCGTCCGCCAGGTCTCCGCATTGGCTCCTCCCCAGATGGTAGCGGTTCTGGCCATTGGTTATCTTTGTTCCACAGTTCCTCCCTCTGCTGCTATCCTAGTTCTTGTCCAGTCTCCCCCTCCCTACCCCCTCTGATGTCCACGCCCCCTCCTGTCCTGCCCCCTGCTCCGATTTCCATGCCCATGTCCAACAACAGACCTCCTTCCTGTTGTCTGAGTGAAAATAGTAGTGGTCCTGCTGTCCCTCCCTAGAGCCTGCCATTTCCCAGCGATTTACACTGCTGCTCCCCATGCGATTTCCAGGGCTCCTCCCTCTGCTCCTATCCTTGTGCTTGTCCATCCTCCCTCCCTCCCCCAGGGATGTCCACGCCCCCTCCTTCGCCCCTCTCCCTCCGATTTTCACCAACTGTCCTCTGTTCCTGACTTGTTCTGTGTGTGTGTACTGCATCACCCTTGTCTCCCTCCCTCCTCCACCGTCCCTCCCGTTGCCGAGTTCCATGCCCTCCTCCGTAGTTGCAGATTTGTTGTGCACCTCCGATGTACATGGCTCCTCCCCCTCAGATTTGCACGCCCCCTCCATGCCATGTCGAACAACAGACAGCCTGCCATTTGAGAGCGATTTCCACGGCTCCTCCCTCTGCTCCTATCCTTGTGCTTGTCCATCCTCCCTCCCTCCCCCACGGATGTCCACGCCCCCTCCTTCGCACCTCTCTGTCCGATTTCCACCAACTGTCCTCTGTCCTGTGTTCCTGACTTGTTCTGTGTGTGTGTACTGCATGACCCTTTCCCTCCTCCACCGTCCCTCCCGTTGCCGAGTTCCATGCCCTCCTCCGTAGTTGCAGATTTGTTGTGCACCTCTGATGTACATAGCTCCTCCCCCTCCGATTTCCACGCCCCCTTCTTCCCTCCCTATTGGCTGCATTACGTCCAGAACAGGAGCTGCTGGTGGAGGCGGGGCTTGGAGTGTTGCTCCTTGGTTCTGTGTCTACTGCGCATTTGTAGGTGAGTACGGTCACTCGCAATTTATATGTTTGATTACTGATATCCTTCAAAGAGACAATAAAGAACTGAGTTGTGGCTAACTGTGCAGTGTGGTCTGGAAATTGTGTAATCCCTCACAAGGGTGAGCTGTGGGCAAGTGTAGGATAGGTGCACTGGCCCATAGCTGCCCTTACAGTTCCTAAAAAACCAATGGACTGCATTAGGGACTTATAGCCCATTTAGTTATGTTTAAACAAAATAGATCTGCATGAAACCAAATGAGAAATTAGGCCTTACCTGCTTTCCTTTAGTCCCTCCGGACCGGCCCAGTGACTGACTGATGGGATGTGCACGACTTCCAGCAGGTGGAGACTGAGACTTCTTGTTATGATTCTGCTGGCTTGGCAGGGAGAGAGGGGGGACGTCTCTTCTGATTGGCTGCCAGGGTTTGTGCTGACGTCTGTGAGTCTACTTAAGCCTGCGTGTTACTCCCTGCCTTGCTTTGGCATTACTCACACTCTTGTGGTGACTTGAAAGCCGCAGCTCTTGGTCAGAACGTGCTCTGTGCTCTGACTTTGATCTGAGTTCCCTGTTCAGGGATTTCTTTCCTTTCCATTTGTTTGTGTTAGCTGAGGGCAGCGTGTGTGTGTTTAATTAGTTCCCTTGCCTCCAGCTGGGCTTCCCTTCGCTGGCTGCTACTCTCTGTGGGAAGCCAGCTGCTTGTTCCTCAGTGGGGGCTGGGCTTTGTTCAGCTTTCGTTTCAGCTAGGCTGCTTGTCTGAGAGCCTCCTCTCTGGTTGTTTGTTTACTCTAAGGATTTCTCTTCCCAGTGTCCGGGTCTGCTGGCTCTACAAGCTTAACCCTTTGTGTTCTGGTTGCCTCTGTCTGCTGTGGGTTTGGGGCAAAGGCTTTCTGCCTTCCTTTTGTGTCTGGTTCCTCTGGCTTCTGCCTGGGGATTCCTAACCCTTTTGGGGGTTGCTGTGTTAGTTTCCCTGCCCTGCGCTAGTCCCCGGGGTGGGCATGGCCCGCTCTGGTTCTTTGGTTTCTCCCTCTGCCCTATCGCTGGTGTTCAGCGCGTATCTGACATTTTGGGGTCCCGGGGGGCCCTCTGGGTTCTTTCACCCCCCCCCCCCCGTGTGTGTCTGGGTTGCTGTTCGGCCGTGAGGCCCGCATGAGTGGCTCTGTGTGCGTGGGTTCCAGTTCGGCCGCGGGGCCCGCCTGTTTGCCTATTTCCCTTCTTCCTGAAGGACTGCGGGGAGGGATAGCTTAGGGGTATTGTGTAGCTGGGGTGTGTGGTGGTGGGTGGGTGGGTCTCCCCTTGGCCTGGGTCGACGCCCCGCTGGCCTTGGCCAGGGCCCAAGGGCTCACGACAAACCCAACTAATTACACTTCTGACTCATCAGAGATAGCCAATAAGAGCCACTGCCAGATAGTAGAGTCCGGCTAAATGGCAGATGACGTTTAATGTGAGCAAGTGCAAGGTGATGCATGTGGGAAAAAAGAACCCAAATTATAGCTACGTCATGCGAGGTTCCATGTTAGGAGTTACGGACCAAGAAAGGGATCTGGGTGTCATCGTCAATAATACACTGAAACCTTCTGCTCAGTGTGCTGCTGCGGCTAGGAAAGTGAATAGAATGTTGGGTATTATTAGGAAAGGTATGGAAAACAGGTGTGAGGATGTTATAATGCCGTTGTATCGCTTCATGGTGCGACCGCACCTTGAGTATTGTGTTCAATTCTGGTCGCCGCATCTCAAGAAAGATAGTAGAATTGGAAAAGGTGCAGCGAAGGGCAACTAAAATGATAGCAGGTATGGGACGATTTCCCTATGAAGAAAGACTAAGGAGGCTACGGCTTTTCAGCTTGGAGAAAAGACGGCTGAGGGGAGACATGATAGAGGTATATAAAATAATGAGTGGAGTGGAACAGGTGGATGTGAAGTGTCCACGTTTTCCAAAAATACTAGGACTAGGGGGCATGCGATGAAACTACAGTGTAGTAAATTTAAAACGAATCGGAGAAAATTTTTCTTCACCCAACACGTAATTAAACTCTGGAATTCATTGCCGGAGAACGTGGTGAAGGCAGTTAGCTTGGCAGAGTTTAAAAAGGGGGTTAGATGGTTTCCTAAAGGACAAGTCTATAAACCACTACTAAATGGACTTAGGAAAAATCCACAATTCCAGGAATAACATGTACATAAGTACATATAAGTACATAAGTAGTGCCATACTGGGAAAGACCAAAGGTCCATCTAGCCCAGCATCCTGTCACCGACAGTGGCCAATCCAGGTCAAGGGCACCTGGCACGCTCCCCAAACGTAAAAACATTCCAGACAAGTTATACCTAAAAATGAGGAATTTTTCCAGTCCATTTAATAGCGGTCTATGGACTTGTCCTTTAGGAATCTATCTAACCCCTTTTTAAACTCCGTCAAGCTAACCGCCCGTACCACGTTCTCCGGCAATGAATTCCAGAGTCTAATTACACGTTGGGTGAAGAAAAATTTTCTCCGATTCGTTTTAAATTTACCACACTGTAGCTTCAACTCATGCCCTCTAGTCCTAGTATTTTTGGATAGCGTGAACAGTCGCTTCACATCCACCCGATCCATTCCACTCATTATTTTATACACTTCTATCATATCTCCCCTCAGCCGTCTCTTCTCCAAGCTGAAAAGCCCTAGCCTTCTCAGCCTCTCTTCATAGGAAAATCGTCCCATCCCCACTATCATTTTCGTCGCCCTTCGCTGTACCTTTTCCAATTCTACTATATCTTTTTTGAGATACGGAGACCAGTACTGAACACAATACTCCAGGTGCGGTCGCACCATGGAGCGATACAACGGCATTATAACATCCGCACACCTGGACTCCATACCCTTCCTAATAACACCCAACATTCTATTCGCTTTCCTAGCCGCAGCAGCACACTGAGCAGAAGGTTTCAGCGTATCATCGACGATGACACCCAGATCCCTTTCTTGATCCGTAACTCCTAACGCGGAACCTTGCAAGACGTAGCTATAATTCGGGTTCCTCTTACCCACATGCATCACTTTGTATAGAATGTTTGTACGTTTGGGAAGCTTGCCAGGTGCCCTTGGCCTGGATTGGCCGCTGTCGTGGACAGGATGCTGGGCTCGATGGACCCTTGGTCTTTTCCCAGTGTGGCATTACTTATGTACAGTAGCAAAGCAGAAGAAAAGAAAACAACCTTATACATTCTGTGCACCCGGGAACCTGAGCAGCCAGAGACATCAGGCTAATGAAAGGCCTGTGTAATATACCGAAGGTACTGCACTCTCCACAGGCACCAAAGTATAACAAAGGAACAAACTTGTGTTTTTTTTTTTTAATTTTTTTTAACAATAAGGAAGCATAGAATGACAGCGCAGCTCTCCTGAAAGGATCAACAGGCTAAATACAACTATAGAAACACACTGTGAAATGGGAGGGATCTAGGCCAGTCAGGAGGGACTAAAGGAAAGCAAATTAGCAGGTAAGGCCTAATTTCTCCTTCCTTAGCGTTCCTCCGGAACGGCCCAGTGATTGACTGATGGGAAGTAACAGATCAGTGAAATCATGGGCAGGACCCCAGCAGCCCCGCTGTAAGCACCTGTGTCCCAAACGCAGAGTCCTGCCGACACTGCACATCTAATCTGTAATGCTTGGCAAAAGAATGCAAGGAGGACCAAGTCGCCGCTTTGCATATCTCAAGCGGAGGAACCAAACACTCTGGAATGCAAATCAATCAATCAGTCAGTCAGTCACCTTACTTTCTGATTCTTCCTACTTTTTTACCCATCTATATGTTACAACTTTGTCTTACCCTTCACTACCAATTATAATGTTCTATTACGTATTGTGTTGACATTGGTAGTATACCATGCCATACTTTGTATTGTTTTCAAATATTTTTACTGCAGTAATTGCCTATTGCTCATGTTTGATCTATTCTTACTATACACCGCCTTGAGTGAACTCCTTCAAAAAGGCGGTAAATAAATCCTAATAATAAATAATAATAAAACAGTGCTCAGCCCAAGAAGCAGCCTGACCTCTGGTAGAGTGAGCCTTAACTCCCACAGGATCTGGTTTCCCAGCCAAAAGATAAGCAGAGGCAATCATCTCCTTGAGCCAACGATCAATGGTGGGCTTGGAACCCGCCAACCCTTTCGGGGCTCCCTGATAAGGACAAACAAACAATCTGTTTGCTAAAATTCCTCTGTAAGCCTCAAGTAGGACTTGAGTGCCCTTTTAACGTCTAGACACTTGAGGTGACGCTGCTTTTCAGAACCTGAGGAAGACCCCAGGACTGGCAAAATCACTGATTGTGAAACATGGAAACATGACAAGACCTTGGGAAGCATGGACGGAACTGGTCACAACACCACCCTATCCTTCACAAACTCCAAGAACGGCGACCAACACAAAAGGGCCTGCAACTCTGAAACTCTCCTAGCTGAAGCAATCGCCACCAGAAATACTACCTTGAGAGTGAGATCCTTCAATGTGCAGGAAACGAGAGCCTCAAAGGGGGTACGAGACAAGGTCGAAAGAACCAAATTGAGATCCCACAAAGGAAAAATACTCTGTGCGGGAGGGCGCATGACACCTGCCTCCCACAAAAAACGGAGAACATCTGGATGTGAGGTCAGGGACTTTCCTAGAATCCGACCCCTGAAGCAAGGTAAAGCTGCAACCTGGACCTTAAGCGAGGACAGAGCTAACCCCTTATTGAGCCCCCGCTGCAAAAAATCCAGAATCTGCGATACAGAAGCGCAAAATGGAGAAACCCCTGCACTCTCCTCAAAATTTCTGCATGTTCTGATATAATTGAGAGAAGCGGAATGATGTTGAGACTTCAGCATGGTAGAAATCACTCCTGCCGAGTAACCTCTCTTAGTCAACTTCGCCCGCTCAATAGCCAAGCCGTACATCAAAATTGACCAGGGTCTGGATGACAAACAGGACCCTGCATCAATAACCCCGGGAAAACTGGAAACTGTAGAGGAGGCCCGACCATCAGACTGCGAAGATCGATGTACCAAGGCCTGCGTGGCCAGTCCGGGGCTACCAAAATCACTTTACCCCTGTAAGCCTCTACCTTCTGGATCAGGCGACCCAACAGTGGCCACAGAGGGAAGGCATAGATAAGACCCTCCAGCCATGGCTGAAGGAGCTCATCGAGTCCTTGAGACTTGGGGTCCGCCCGGTGAACTTGGGGACCTTCGCGTTGGCTGCTGAGGCAAAACAATCCAGGACTGGAAGACCCCATGAATGCACGAGTAATTGGAACTTGTCTGCGCCCAGAGCCCACTCTCCAGGATCCAAAGTAGTGCGACTGAGAAAATCCACCTACACATTTTCCACTCCTGCCATGTGAGCTGCCGATAGTGCCAGGAGATGAATCTCGGCCGAGTCCAGGAGCTGAACAGCTTCCTGCTGTAAGGGCAGACTTTTCATTCCTCCTTGACGATTGTCATAAGCCACCGCCGTGGCGTTGTCGCACATGATGCGCCCTGCCTGGCTTTCCAGAAGTGGGCAAAAGGCTTGGAGCGCTAAGCGGATTGCCCGCAGCTCCAAGAGGTTGATGGAACTGGCTGCCTCCTCTGGTGTCCAGAGACCCTGTGCATATCGGCTCAGACAATGAGCTCCCCAGCCCTTCAGACTGGCATTTGACGTAACCACTGTCCACTGAGGAGCATCCAGCAGCATGCCTCTGGATAGATAACATAGTAACATAGTAGATGACGGCAGAAAAAGACCTGCACGATCCATCTAGTCTGCCCAACAAGACAACTCATGTGTGCTACTTTTTGTGTATACCCTACTTTGTACCTATGCTCTTCAGGGCACAGACTGTATAAGTCTACCCAGCACTATCCCCGCCTCCCAACCACCGGCTCTGGCACAGACCAATAAGTCTGCTCAGCACTATCCCTGCCTCCCAACCTCCAGTCCCGCCTCCCCAGCTCAACCGTGACCTTCCCCTGGCTGCTGCCCCCCCAAACGCAAGGCTGCCTGGTGCAGCAGCGCTGCAGCTAGGCAGCTCTCAGACGGTCCCTCCGCTCTTTCCTGCCCTCAGCTCCCCGATCGACAGCCCTCTTATCCGTTACTCCCACCCTTGCGCATGTTTACTTTCAGGCGCAGCAACGCCAGTGAAGAGGACAACACAGCGGCTCGCCTCCATCTTCTTCCTTCCCTCACACAATGTCCCGCCTTCTGTGATGATGCATTTCCTGTTTCCAAGAGGCAGGACACTGTGTGAGGGAAGGGAGAAGCTGTGTTGTCCTCTTCACTGCCGTCGCTGTGCCTGAAAGTAAAAGGGTTAAATGTGCGGGGCAGGAATGGAGAGGAGGACTGTCAGGGAGCTGAGGGAGGGCAGGGAGAATCGCTGGACATGGATGGGAGGGCAGGGGGAGAGTAGAGATGGTTGGAATTAGAGAGGAGGGCATGGGGAGATCGCTGGACAGGAGGGGAGGATAGAAGGAGAGAAGAGATCACAGGAAGGGAGGGCAGGGGAGAGAGGAGAATTGCTGGACATGGATGGATGGAGGGGGTAGGGGAGAGAGGAAATTTGCTGGATATGGGTGGATGGAGGAGAGGGCAGGGGAGAATGGAGAGTTCCCGGACATGGATGGATGGAGGGGAGGGCAGGGGCGAGAGGAGAATTGCTGAACGTGGATGGATGAATGGAGGGGGCAGGGGAGAGAGGAAATTTGCTGGATGTGGGTGGATGGAGAATAAGGCAGGGGAGAATGGAGAGTTGCTGGACATGGATTGATGGAAGGGAGGGAAGTCAGGAAGGAGATGCATATGGATGGAGGGGAGAGAAGAGAGGAGCAATGCTGGGTATGGATTGAGGGGAGGGAAGAGAGGAGAAATGCTGGGCATGGATGGAGTCTGCTTACTCTTTATCTAAAAAAAAAAAAATACTATAAATAAAAATCACAAAAAAAGAAAGATTAAAACAAAAAAAAACATAGATAAAACAATCCGTATCTCATACCCCTGGAGCATATTACTCATTATACACCCTTCCCAATTATTGCTTATCATGACAGAACATTTCTCCTAACGGTTCCCTTAAAAACATAATCGCCATTACATGATAACCTTGCTAGCGCTCGTTTCATTTGTGTGAGAAACGGGCCTTTTTTACTAGTTTCTAATAATCTTTTGCTATTTTCAGTAGCATTTGCTACAGTTTTGGGTGTACTAAAACGGCAATAAGCTCCTCCTACTGGCTTCAGCCTATATGGACTAGACAACTCACCCTGTCTTCTGTTTTCATCCAACCTCCTTGATTCTCCTCCTCCAGCCTTGTCACATGGTCACAGTGCAGGGAGGACAGGAGTTGTAGTTCACTGACTGACTCAGTCTGCTCTGTAACAAAATCAATATTTGCCTGACTGACTACAAATCCCAGGTAATTCTCTTCTCTGCTTTTTGCAAGGAGGGTTTACAACTTTTTGAAGACAGGGAATGGATCTCCATTCCTGGTTAGCTGACTGAGTCGTGTCCTGCATTTCCTGCTGTTGAACAAATGTAAGTTGCATGGATTGAGGGAGTATCTGTGAGAGAAAGAAGCCTGAATCAATATCCAGAGAATCGGTGCTGCTCTGTAACCATTTGTGAGAGGTCAGAGGAGGTTCATATTTTTTGTGTGAGAGAAGGAAGTATGCATGTGAAGATCCAGTAAAGTTATGCAAAAATTGTTTTTAAAAGTATTTTGGGTCATTGAGTGGAGGAGTAGCCTAGTGGTTAGGGTGGTGGACTTTGGTCCTGGGGAACTGAGTTCGATTCCCACTTCAGGCACAGGCAGCTCCTTGTGACTCTGGGCAAGTCACTTAACCCTCCATTGCCCCATGTAAGCCACATTGAGCCTGCCATGAATGGGAAGGCGTGGGGTACAAATGTAATAAAATAAATAAAACCAAAGATTTGGTATTTAACATTGTGAATGCACAAGTAAACAGTTTTCTAATACTGGAAAAGAGCAGAATTACTTATTTATTTTATTCAAAAATTTCTTTCCATCACTATCCCACAGTTCTAGGCAGGTTACGGCTATTGCATACATATTTTTGTATCTCCTACCTCAACAAAGAGCACTCACTTCGATAAAAGTGAAAAACAAATTTAAAACGGACAGAGTATTAAATTTTCAAGCCAAATTACTCAAAGCTTTAACAAACAGAAATGCTTTGAAATGTTTCGTGAACTGGACAGTTGAACTAATTGGCCTACTTTAGACAGGTAGAGCATTCCATAATGTCGCACCTCCAAAATGAAAGATGGAGGAGTGATAAAGGCATAACCTAATAACTTTAAAAGAGGGCACATCAAGCAGTAGTTTATCAGCAGACAGAGTGCAGACTTTGATTGGGCTTGCACACCGCCGTTTGGTAAAAGGGCCCCAAATTTAGGTGTTGAATACCATCAGCAATTGACTTTTTCACAGGGGAAAAAAACCTAAATATCATCAGCATAAAATTTGAAGTGTACATCCAGACAGGACAGAAGATGACAGATAGGTTTTAGGTAATAGGTAAATATTAAAAAGCATCTCTGATAGTGCTGAGCCCTGTGAGACTCCTGTTGAGATACACCTGAGTGATGACTGACAAGATCCTTGAGGTACACAAAAACAAGAAAAGAGGTAAACAAACTAGCCTGTGCTCAGTTTAACAACTGTTTATTAATATATCAGTATATGAGGAGGACACACCAAGATTAAGGATAAACAAAATATGTTCTAATTCTGGTCACTGGTCAGCCCCTTAGATAGGGAACTTGGCATCTTGAATACAAAGGATCAAATGATAACAAGTGCATAGGTTAGTTTACTAATGACATCATACATATGTTTATACCTTTCGTAATACTATTCTTCTCCCCTTGACTATTTGGTTACCCATTATTTATTGGAGTTATAAACTGGTCAGTACTCAAATACGAATGACTTACAATGTTTTCCCTTCCTGAAGGTCTCAGGGTCAGGTATTGCCTCAGATACAAACTAAGGGCCCTGTTTACTAAGCCGCGCTAAGAGCAGTCTAGCGTTTTTAGCGTGTGCTAATCAGCTAAAGTCACCCATAGGAACCTATGGGTGACTAGAATTTAGCACGCGCTAAAAGCGCTAGCTCACCTTAGTAAACGGCCCTTAGCCTGTGAGCCCTCCAGGGATAGGGAAATACCCAGTGTACCTGAATGTAACTCACCTCGAGCTGCTACTGAAAAAGGTGTGAGTAAAATCCAAATAAATAAAAAAAATATATCCTGTTATTTAAGTCTAAGGGCCCCTTTTACCAAGCTGCGGCAAAGGGGGGCTGGTGCTGATATTAGCGCATGTTTTACACGTGCGTGCCAAGGCCCCCTTTTTCTGCAGCTGGTAAAAGGGAAGTCTCGCTTTCCTACAGGAAATGGCCGGGTGGCAAGTAAAGCACTTGCCGCGTGGCCACTTTGAGGGGGAGTCCTTACCGCCACCCATTGAGGTGGCGGTAAGGGCTCCCACATTAACCCGGTGGTAACTGAGCAGTGCCGGGTACACTCCGGCGCTACTAATCTAAATTTTCTGTAGTGCTGGAAATGACGGCGCACTAGGGGTGGGAAGTACTGTAGAGCAAGCAGTAAGCCCGTGTTGATCCTAACACAAACGGTATATAAAAAAACGTATGAGCAAATGCGCCAAAAAGGTAACCCATAAACGGAAAATATGAAACTGTAGACGGATATATCACCTGTACTGTTCTAGGAAAAGTATAGTGTAGCTGAAACAGGCAGCATAAACCATCCCCAGGCAGAAGGTTCACCAGTAGACTCTCAGTTCTTAAGCAAATCTTCTTTATTGTAGTACTTAGAATAAACAAAAAAAATCCAACTTACAGTTCAGTTGCTTGCAAAAGAATTGTGGCCTTCTGCCCATAGAGTCTGTATTTAGCCACCTCAGAGGCAGGGAGATGGCTGGAACTTCAGCCCATCTGAGAAGAAAAGCTGTAACATTCAAGGAAAATAAGGGGACAAATTTTCTAAAGAACAGCCAATTAAATAGAAAACAGGCTGCTTTAAGAAAAAGGAAAAAGAACATCACATATCTCTGAAAAGTGCTGCAAAACAGCTAAATCGTCAAGCAGAAAGAGACCAGCAAGATAGTGCTGATGTCTTAAAGCACAGTGACGTCATGATTTGCGCCAGAAAACCTTTTGAAAAAAAATATATATATTAAAAAAGAAGCGAAACACAAAACAAAATAGAGGGATGCATGCATAGGCGCTGACTCTGTGGGTGCTGTGGGTGTTCAAGCACCCCAAATATTTTGGGACTCAACCAGAACAAGTGGAACTACGGCTGCCGAAGTGCAGGCGCAACCCGGTAAGTGGCGGCAGCAATGAAAGCTGCAGGCTTTCCGCCTCCAGCCTTCCCTTCCCTCTCAGTGTCCTGCCCTCATGGAAACAGGAAATTACATCAGAGGAGGGCGGGTCACTGAGAGGGAAGGGAAGGCTGGAGGCGGCAAGCCTGCAGCTTTCACTGCCGCCACCACTGCGACTTGAGGTAAAATAAATGTTTTAAATTCAGGGCGGCAGGAAGGAAATGAGAGGGCTATTGTGGGAGAAGAGGGCAGGCAGGTGAGGGCTGGGGTTGGAGCTGGAACTCGGGGGCTGAAAAGGGGGGGCTTGGGCAAGGAGGGCAGAGGAGAATCGCTGGACATGGATGGGAGGGGAAGGTAGAGGAGAATTGCTGGACATGGAGGGGAGGGCAGAGGAGAATCGCTGGACATGGAGGGGGAGGGTATAGGACCCTGATGGCGAACCTATGACACGCGTGTCAGTACTGACACGCGTAGCCATTTTCAGTGACACGCGGCCGCATGTGGCCGCATACAGAGAAGCAGCGGAGTTCCTTGCTGACACCCGGGGCGGATCGCCGATGCGCCCCCCCTCCCCCCCGGTGCAGCGCGACCTCCCCCCCCCGGCGAAATCACCCGGTGCATGTTTACCCGCTGGGGGTGTGCCGTGTGCGCTCCTATTGGCTCCCTCCCTGCTGCTCCCTCTGCCCCGGCTCCTCACTTCCGGCCGGCGGAGCAGAGAGCAGCGGAATGCCGTGGGGGACGCATCTCTGAGGGCCCTGTGATCACCATTACCAGCAACCATCATCCAATCTACTGTTCTGGGGTGTCGTGGATTTGTAATTGACCACCATTACTGAGATAGGTGAGGGGGAGGCTGGGAGAGGCGAGGGCATGTGCTATGGGTGCCGTTTCCCGCCATTAGAAATAGCGGCAGCCATCTTCATTTACATAAGGTGGTCAGTTAGGCTAGTTAACCCCTAATTGCCTGCAGGGCTAACAGGCTATCTATAATTCTATCTTCTGTCACTGCCCCCCTGATGGAGAACCCAAAAAATAAAAAACCAAAGTTAAGTAAAGGAAGTGGTAGTAGCAGTAGCCAACCCTTTCAAGAGACATGGACCGAGATGTATGGCATTATAGAAAAAAATGGCAGATCATTTTGCGTTCTATGTACTGAAACTGTAGTAAGCAGAACGTGGAATATAAATAGACATTTTGAAACTAATCATTCCCAGCTCTTGAAAAAAAGTGAGGATGAACGGAAGGAATACATTTCCAGGCAGCTACACTTTTATAAGAGCCAATCTAAGTCCATCCTTAAATTTGTAAAAGGTTCTACAAATTTAACATCTGCAAGTTTGAGCATTGCTCACTCCATAGCTCAGCATGGAAAAGCACTCAGTGAGGGAGAATTTATTAAAGAAACTCTCCTAAGATGTGCACCAGTTCTATTTCACGATATGCAGAATAAAGATGCAATTATTAAGAGAATATCTGAGTTACCAGGAAATTTGGAGTGCCTGGATCTGATTACCAGACACTTTTAGCACCCTGAAAAATATAGCAATGGCTTTACTCACAATTTTTCCCTCTACGTACTTTTGTGAAACCTTATTCTCAGCGTTAAATAATATCAAAACCAACAAAAGAAACAGATTGACAGATGAAGTTAGTAGCGCTTGCTTGGGCTTGAAGTGTACAAAATACCAACCTTCAATTGAAGATTTAGCCAATGAAATTCAGCAACAAAAAAGTCACTAATAGGCAGATTAGTTAAAGAATTCCCCCTCCCCCTCACTTATCTTAGTTCATGGCACCCCACACAAGTTAAATAATATCAAGACCAACAAAAGAAACCGACTGACAGATGAACAAAGAAGTCACTAAGTAGGTAAGTTAAATAATTAGTTTTTGGTTTATTAAATACAGTTTTATATTACAATTATACATTTTTGTTATTTAAACTATAAATATCGCGAAATTATGGTTTTTTTCTCGAAGTGACACACCACCCGAGTTATGCTCGGTTTTTTGGCGAATTTTGACACACCAAGCTCAAAAGGTTGCCCATCACTGGTATAGGAGAATCGCTGGACATGGAGGGGAGGGGAGAGAGGAGAATTGCTGGATATGGATGGAGGAGAGGGCAGGGGAGAGAGGATGATTACTGGATATGGGTGGAGGAGAGGGCAGGAGAGAGAGGAGAGTTGCTGAACATGGATGGAAGGGAAGGCAGGAGAAATGCTGGACATGGATGGAGGAGAGGGAAAACAGGAAGAAGATGCACATGGATGGAGGAGAGGGGAGAGAGGAGAAATGCTGGACATGGATGGAGTGGAGGGTAGGGAAGAGAGGAGAAATGCTGGACATGGATGGAGGGGAGGGAAGACAGAGGAAGGAGATGCACATGGATGGAGGGGAGAGGAGAAATTCTGGACATGGATGGATGGGAGGGAAGACAGAGGAAGGAGATGCACAAGGGTGGAGGGGGGAGAGAGGAGAAATTCTGAACATGGATGGAGGGAAGGGAAGAGAGAGAAAGTGAGATGAACATGGATGGAGGGAAGAAGAAATGCTGGACATGGATGGAGGGAGAGAGGAAAAATGCTGGACATGGATGGAGGAGAGAGAAGAGAGAGGAAAGAGATGCATATGAATGGAGAGGAGGGAAGAAGGGAGAGAGAAGAGAGAGGAAAGAGATGCATATGAATGGAGAGGAGGGAAGAAAGAGGAAGGACATGCATACTGACAGAGATGAGGGAAAGGGAAATGAGGAGAAAAACTGCACATGGATGGAGAAACTAGGCAAAAGCTGGATCCACTCTATACCTCCTCTAGTCAAGTCCACTGAGGACCTAGCTTTTACCTATGGATGTAGGGCAAGAAATTAAGAAGAAAGGAGAAAAGTAAAGAAATAAATGGAAAGGAAACCCTGGAAACGGAGTTAAGAGAACAGATAGCAGCAGAATCAGAGACTGGGACCAGCATGATCAGAAAAACAAAGTCACCGGACAACAAAGTGTTTGGAATATGTCCAATTTGAGAATTTACATCTGCTGTCTTATTTTGCAATGTATAGCAATGTGGGTTTTTTTTCTGTTTTTCTGGTATTGTGCTGCATGCAGAGTCTAGCTTCTTAGGATTTCAGGTTAATTTTTGAAGAATTTGAAGAGGGGCTATCTCTGTTCTGCATGTGTGACTACAAGGCCAAGTGTCTGAATAGGGATCTGTTTGTTAGGTTCTGAGATTTTGATACCATATTGTTTCAGGTTTGGCAAGCCTGTCGGTGTTGGCATGAGTTGTCCAGTGCTTCCCCGAGTGGGACTACGGCTCTTTACTTTTGGGTATTCAGGAACACTTGGTGGAGCAGGGCATCTTGGCCTTGCAGTGCCACTTCTTTTATAATGCTCTTTTGCTCATCAAGAAATTGATTCTGTCCTGTTGGGAGGCAGAAGATTCACCACAAATATCTGCAGCTATGGTTTGTCAATATGAGGGAAATGGCCTGTTTTGAACGTAGGACCTCTCAGCACAACAGTCCCACAGCTGATGATAAGAAATGCTGTGGTGCAAGTTTGTACCCTTCAACTACTTAGACAATAGACTCATTTTGCACACCATTCATTTTCGATTTGGTATTGCTCTGTTGTTATTGTTTTATCTGACTGTTGCAATAAAATATATTTAAAAAAAACCAACACAAAAGACAGATGAATGTAGTCTAAAACTATTTCTTTTTTTGGTGGTGGAGAATATTGGGTTGCGTTCATTCAGCGCCCCCAATCATTTTGAAACGTTGGCTCCTATGGATGCATGTGCCTGCGGTGTGTAATGAAAATAAAAGTAAAAATAGAAACGTGCGAAAAACGCCAAAGTAAATGACGAAAAAAGAAACCCTAACAGACATCAGGGAAAGTGCAGATGCTGATAAAGAGCAGAAGCCACTAGTGAAATGTAGATGAGGGCTGGAGAATAATCAAACATATAAATGGCAAGTGACCGACTCACCTGCAAATGCGCAGTAGAGACTTCCCTCTCTGTCCCGCCCTCGCGTCAAGACGTGATGACGTCAGAGGGCGGAACAGAGAGGGAAACGGAGTCGGACTGTCGGACGCTGCTGCTGGAGCCTGGAAACGAACATTGCGCGCACCTATCTCTACCCTCCCCCCCATCCCTGCCGCCGCTCCCGCCCCCCTCCGTATCGGGTCCCCTGCACTGACCTGACAGCGCCTCTCACCTCCGTGTGGAAGCGCTGCAGGCAGCAGCAGAGGGATCTGCTGCCTGCAGCGCTTTCACACGGAGGTGAGAGGCGCTGTCGGGTCAGTGCAGGGGGCCTGGCACGGAGGGGGGAGGGAGCGGCGGCGAGGAGGGTAGCTGGAAATCTCGCCCGTTTTAACGAGCTTAATGGCTAGTAATAACAGAAACAACTGTTGAAATGTAGATGAGTACTGGAGGACAATAACAAAAAAGCACAGAAACCACTAGTGAAATGTAGATGAGGGCTGAAACAGAAAAAAAGTAAAAAACTGTTTGGAAAATGCCAAAGTAAATGATGGAAAAAGAAGCCTAATTTACATCAGTGAAAATATGGGTAAAAAGCATAGTGAAATATATAAAGGAAATACAAAAACTTCTAAAAGAAAAGATGCTCCGTTTAAGGTGGCCCTTTCCATGGTGTGCCATTACCCTATCAGAGCAAGATTGGGACATTTTGCGTCTTCCTCCAACAGTGAGTCCGCAAAGTCATTCCTGAAGGGTACGCCCTGGATTTTTCGTGGTCCCTGCTGGATGCCTTTTTGGAATTTCTTTGCCAGCCCAGGTGGAAGGCAGGGGTCATCTGGGAGACTTTGCAAAGGCTGTTGGAAATTAGGGCTGTATGCCCTGTTCCGTGAGATGAGCTAGGTACTGGACTTAATTTATTTCATGGTGGCAAAGAAGAAGAGTCCTTTGCAGCCTATTCTGAATCTGGCCCTCAGAGTTCCCAGTTTCCACATGGAAACTTTTCACCTGGTCATTGTGGTGGTATGACAGGGGGAGTTTCTTACTTTCTCTGGAGTTGCCTGAGGCTTATCTCCATATCACAATCCATCCAGGGCTTGAAAGATTCCTTTGTTTCACAGTTTGAGGTCAGCTGTATCAGTTCTCTGCTGTTCCCTTTTGGCCTGGCAATACCTCCCCGTACATTTTCCAAGGTGATGGTCTTAGTGGCAAAGGCTCTCTGGAAGGAGGGTGTCTAGTTGCACCATTACCTAGAGGAGTGGTTGGTTCAAGGAAAGTCTTTTCAGGAGAGTGAATGGGTCATGGTTTGTGTTCAATTCTCCGAGGACAAGCAGGCTGCTTGTTCCCACTGATGGGTGACGTCCACGGCAGCCCCTCCAATCGGAACACTTTTCTAGCAAAGTCCTTTGCTAGTCCTCGCGCGCCGATGCGCACTGCGCATGCGCGGCCGTCTTCCCGCCCGAACCGGCTCGTGTTTGTCAGTCTTCTTTTGTCCGCGCTCGGTACGGTCGTGTTACGCCGTTCGTGCCCCTTAAGTCGACCTCGCGCGTCTTTTTGACTCTTTCGCTAAAAAAAAAAAAGAAAGGAAAAGGATTTCGGAAGAAGGCCTTTTCGGTCTTTTCCCCCTTCCGTTAATTCCAGTTTTTGCCCCGTTAAGTTTCTTTTCGTTTTCGGGGTAGGCCCTTTTGAGGCCTCGGGTCGAATTTTTTTCTTCCCCTCTTTTTTGGTGCCTTACCGCAATTACGAGTTTTGATTTCGCTGGCGTGATTTTTCCGCCCATGTCATCGAAGTCTCCCAGCGGCTTCAAGAAGTGCACCCAGTGCGCCCGGGTAATCTCGCTCACTGACAGGCACGCGTCTTGTCTTCAGTGTCTGGGGGCTGGGCACCGCCGTAGGCCTGTAGTCTTTGCGCCCTTTTACAGAAAAGGACTCAGGTAACGAGATTGGCCCAGTGGAACGTTTTGTTCTCGGGCTCTTCGTCGGCATCGGCACCGGGAGTATCGAGTGCATCGACGTCGGCAGCATCAAGACCTCCGTCCTTGGCCGCGACTGCATCGAGGCATCGACCCTCTGCATCGGGGCCGAGACATCGGAAGGCTGCATCGGCGTCGGTGGTACTGGGACCTCCACTTCTGCTGATGTCGTCGGACGGTGGTGCTTCGACTGGAGTGCAGGTGAGGGCTGTCCATTCCCCTGCTGGTGGCGGTGAGCCTTCGGGTGGGTCTCCCCCTACCCTGAGGGCTCCTGCGGTACAGCCCCCCCAAGACTGACCTTCTTTGGCCTTGGCCCCGAGGAAGCGACGGCTGGATTCTACGTCCTCCTCGTCGGTGCCGGGAAGTTCCGGTGACATGCTTCGTTTGAAGAAGTCAAAGAAGCATCGACACCGGTCTCCTTCCCGTGTCGGTACCGAGAGCTCTGGGTCGCCGATGGAGTCGGCACCCAGTAGGCATCGGCACCGAGAGGACCGCTCACCCTCTGTTCAGGAGGTGTCGATGCGCTCCACTTTGGACAGCCCGGAACAGCCTCCACGCCCGGAACAGACTCTGACATCGACACCTGCATTGGCTTCCATGTCTTTCTCTACAGCCGCTCTGCACGAGAGTCTCCGGGCCGTCCTCCCAGAGATCCTGGGAGAGCTGTTGCGCCCTTCCCCTCCGGTACCGGGGGTGCTTGCGCCACCGGTACCGTCAAGTGAGGCGCTGGCTGGCCCCTTGCCCGGGGTGAGGTCTCCGACATTGGTGCCGCTTGCGGTACCGACTGCGGTCGCCTCCCAGGAAGGCTCCCTGACGACGTCGGCGGAAGGAGCTTCGCCGGTGCGGGCAAGGGAGTCTACCTCTCGACGTTCACACCGTGGCCGTGGTTCCACGGAGTCGAGCCGGGCACGGCTTCAGACACAGGTCCGTGAACTTGTGTCCGATACCGATGGTGAGGCCTCGTGGGAGGAGGAGGAGGACATCAGATATTTCTCTGACGAGGAGTCTGATGGCCGCCTTCTGATCCCACTCCCTCCCCTGAAAGGCAGCTTTCTCCTCTCGAGAGTCTGTCTTTTGCGGCCTTTGTCCGGGAGATGTCTACGGCCATCCCCTTCCCAGTGGTTGTGGAGGATGAGCCCAGGGCTGAAATGTTTGAGCTCCTGGACTATCCTTCTCCACCTAAGGAAGCGTCCACAGTACCCATGCATCATGTCCTGAAAAAGACATTGCTGGCGAACTGGACCAAGCCATTAAGTAATCCCCACATTCCCAAGAAGATCGAGTCCCAGTACCGGATCCATAGGGACCCAGAGCTGATGCGCACTCAGTTGCCTCACGACTCTGGAGTTGTGGATTTGGCCCTAAAGAAGGCTAAGAGTTCTAGGGAGCATGCTTCGGCGTCCCTGGGCAAGGACTCTAGAACCTTAGATTCCTTTGGGAGGAAGGCCTACCATTCTTCTATGCTCGTGGCCAAAATCCAGTCTTACCAGCTCTACACGAGCATACACATGCGGAACAATGTGCGGCAGTTGGCGGGCTTGGTGGACAAGCTCCCTCCTGAGCAAGCCAAGCCATTTCAGGAGGTGGTCAGGCAGCTGAAGGCGTGCAGAAAATTCCTGGCCAGAGGGGTGTATGACACCTTTGATGTTGCGTCCAGGGCCGCTGCTCAAGGTGTGGTGATGCGCAGACTCTCATGGCTGCGTGCCTCCGACCTGGAGAATAGGATTCAGCAGCGGATTGCGGACTCGCCTTGCCATGCGGATAACATTTTTGGAGAGAAAGTCGAGCAGGTGGTAGAGCAGCTTCACCAGCGGGATACCGCTTTCGACAAGTTCTCCCGCCGGCAGCCTTCAGCTTCTACCTCTTCAGGTAGACGATTTTTTGGGGGAAGGAAGACTGTTCCCTACTCTTCTGGTAAGCGTAGGTACAATCCTCCTTCTCGACAGCCTGCGGCCCAGGCTAAGCCCCAGCGCGCTCGCTCTCGTCAGCAGCGTGCGCCTCAGCAAGGCCCCTCGGCTCCCCAGCAAAAGCAAGGGACGAGCTTTTGACTGGCTCCAGCAGACCATAGCCGACATCCAAGTGTCAGTGCCGGGCGACCTGCCGGTCGGAGGGAGGTTGAAAGTTTTTCACCAAAGGTGGCCTCTCATAACCTCCGATCAGTGGGTTCTCCAAATAGTCCGGCAAGGATACACCCTCAATTTGGCCTCAAAACCTCCAAATTGTCCACCGGGAGCTCAGTCTTACATCTTCCAGCACAAGCAGGTACTTGCAGAGGAACTCTCCGCCCTTCTCAGCGCCAATGCGGTCGAGCCCGTGCCATCCGGGCAGGAAGGGCTGGGATTCTATTCCAGGTACTTCCTTGTGGAAAAGAAAACAGGGGGGATGCGTCCCATCCTAGACCTAAGGGCCCTGAACAAATATCTGGTCAAGGAAAAGTTCAGGATGCTTTCCCTGGGCACCCTTCTTCCCATGATTCAGGAAAACGATTGGCTATGCTCTCTGGACTTGAAGGACACCTACACTCACATCCCGATACTGCCAGCTCACAGACAGTATCTGCGATTTCAGCTGGGCACACGTCACTTCCAGTACTGTGTGCTACCCTTTGGGCTCGCCTCTGCGCCCAGAGTATTCACGAAGTGCTTGGCTGTAGTAGCAGCAGCACTTCGCAGGCTGGGGGTACACGTGTTCCCATATCTCGACGATTGGCTGGTGAAGAACACATCCGAGGCAGGAGCTCTACAGTCCATGCAGATGACTATTCGCCTCCTGGAGCTACTGGGGTTTGTGATAAATTATCCAAAGTCCCACCTTCTCCCAGTGCAGAAACTCGAATTCATAGGAGCTCTGCTGGATTCTCAGACGGCTCGTGCCTATCTCCCGGAGGCGAGAGCCAACAACTTGTTGTCCCTCGTCTCGCGGGTGCGAGCGTCCGAACAGATCACAGCTTGGCAGATGTTGAGATTGTTGGGCCACATGGTCTCCACAGTTCATGTGACTCCCATGGCCCGCCTTTACATGAGATCTGCTCAATGGACCCTAGCTTCCCAGTGGTTTCAGGCTGCTGGGGATCTAGAAGACGTGATCCACCTGTCCACGAGTTTTCTCAAATCCCTGTATTGGTGGACGATTTGGTCCAATTTGACTCTGGGACATCCTTTCCAAATTCCTCAGCCGCAAAAAGTGCTGACTACGGATGCGTTCCTCCTGGGGTGGGGAGCTCATGTTGATGGGCTTCACACCCAAGGAAGCTGGTCCCTCCAGGAACGCGATCTGCAGATCAATCTCCTGGAGTTGCGAGCGGTCTGGAACGCTCTGAAGGCTTTCAGAGATCGGCTGTCCCACCAAATTATCCAAATTCAGACAGACAACCAGGTTGCCATGTATTACATCAACAAGCAGGGGGGCACTGGATCTCTCCCCCTGTGTCAGGAAGCCGTCAGCATGTGGCTCTGGGCTCGCCGTCACGGCATGGTGCTCCAAGCCACATATATGGCAGGCGTAAACAACAGTCTGGCCGACAGGTTGAGCAGGATTATGCAACCTCACGAGTGGTCGCTCAATTCCAGGGTAGTGCGACAGATCTTCCAGGTGTGGGGCACCCCCTTGGTGGATCTCTTCGCATCTCGAGCCAACCACAAAGTCCCTCAGTTCTGTTCCAGGCTTCAGGCCCACGGCAGACTGGCATCGGATGCCTTCCTCCTGGACTGGGGGGAAGGTCTGCTGTATGCTTATCCTCCCATACCTCTGGTGGGGAAGACTTTGTTGAAACTCAAGCAAGACCAGGGCACCATGATTCTGATTGCTCCCTTTTGGCCGCGTCAGATCTGGTTCCCTCTTCTTCTGGAGTTATCCTCCGAAGAACCGTGGAGATTGGAGTGTTTTCCGACCCTCATCACACAGGACGAAGGGGCGCTTCTGCATCCCAGCCTCCAGTCTCTGGCTCTCACGGCCTGGATGTTGAGAGCGTAAACTTTGCCTCTTTGGGTCTGTCAGAGGGTGTCTCCCGCATCTTGCTTGCTTCCAGGAAAGATTCCACTAAGAGGAGTTACTTCTTTCTATGGAGGAGGTTTGCCGTCTGGTGTGACAGCAAGGCCCTAGATCCTCGCTCTTGTCCTACACAGACCCTGCTTGAATACCTTCTGCACTTGTCTGAGTCTGGTCTCAAGACCAACTCTGTAAGGGTTCACCTTAGCGCGATTAGTGCGTACCATTACCGTGTGGAAGGTAAGCCGATCTCGGGACAGCCTTTAGTTGTTCGCTTCATGAGAGGTTTGCTTTTGTCAAAGCCCCCCGTCAAGCCTCCTACAGTGTCATGGGATCTCAATGTCGTTCTCACCCAGCTGATGAAACCTCCTTTTGAGCCACTGAACTCCTGCCATCTGAAGTACTTGACCTGGAAGGTCATTTTCTTGGTGGCAGTTACTTCAGCTCGTAGAGTCAGTGAGCTTCAGGCCCTGGTAGCCCAGGCCCCTTACAACAAATTTCATCATAACAGAGTAGTCCTCCGCACTCACCCTAAGTTCTTGCCAAAGGTTGTGTCGGAGTTCCATCTGAACCAGTCAATTGTCTTGCCAACATTCTTTCCCCGTCCTCATTCCTGCCCTGCTGAACGTCAGCTGCACACATTGGACTGCAAGAGAGCATTGGCCTTCTATCTGGAGCGGACACAGCCCAACAGACAGTCCGCCCAATTGTTTGTTTCTTTTGATCCCAACAGGAGGGGAGTGGCTGTAGGGAAACGCACCATATCCAATTGGCTAGCAGATTGCATTTCCTTCACTTACGCCCAGGCTGGGCTGGCTCTTGAGGGTCATGTCACGGCTCATAATGTTAGAGCCATGGCAGCGTCGGTAGCCCACTTGAAGTCAGCCACTATTGAAGAGATTTGCAAAGCTGCGACGTGGTCATCTGTCCACACATTCACATCTCATTACTGCCTGCAGCAGGATACCCGACGCGACAGTCGGTTCGGGCAGTCAGTGCTTCAGAATCTGTTCGGGGTTTAGAATCCAACTCCACCCCCCTAGGCCCATGTTTATTCTGTTCCAGGCTGCACTCTCAGTTAGTTGGATAAGTTGTTAGGTCAATCTCAGTTATGTCCTCACCGTTGCGAGGCCCAGTTGACCATATTTGTTGTTTTGAGTGAGCCTGGGGGCTAGGGATACCCCATCAGTGGGAACAAGCAGCCTGCTTGTCCTCGGAGAAAGCGAATGCTACATACCTGTAGAAGGTATTCTCAGAGGACAGCAGGCTGATTGTTCTCACAAACCCGCCCGCCTCCCCTTTGGAGTTGTGTCTTCCCTTGCTTGTTTGCTACATATGGGACTGACGAACATGAGCCGGTTCGGGCGGGAAGACGGCCGTGCATGCGCGGTGCGCATCGGCGCGCGAGGACTAGCAAAGGACTTTGCTAGAAAAGTGTTCCGATTGGAGGGGCTGCCGTGGACGTCACCCATCAGTGGGAACAATCAGCCTGCTGTCCTCGGAGAATACCTTCTACAGGTATGTAGCATTCGCTTTTCTGGAGCTGGCCAGGGTGGTCATAAGTACATAAGTACATAAGTAGTGCCATACTGGGAAAGACCAAAGGTCCATCTAGCCCAGCATCCTGTCACCGACAGTGGCCAATCCAGGTCAAGGGCACCTGGCACGCTCCCCAAACGTAAAAACATTCCAGACAAGTTATACCTAAAAATGCGGAATTTTTCCAAGTCCATTTAATAGCGGTCTATGGACTTGTCCTTTAGGAATCTATCTAACCCCTTTTTAAACTCCGTCAAGCTAACCGCCCGTACCACGTTCTCCGGCAACGAATTCCAGAGTCTAATTACACGTTGAGGTGAAGAAAAATTTTCTCTGATTCGTTTTAAATTTACCACACTGTAGCTTCAACTCATGCCCTCTAGTCCTAGTATTTTTGGATAGCGTGAACAGTCGCTTCACATCCACCCTGAGGCCTTCACAGGTGCTAGAATCTCTGTGTGTGTGTGTTTTGACACACTTTAAGGTCATGTGTTCCTTCCGACAGCATGAATTCAGAAGTTGCAGAGTCAAATTCAGTTCCTATTGGACTTAAAGATAATCAATAGAAATAAAACAAAATAAAACATGGAAAAGAATATAAGATGATACCTTTTTTTATTGGACATAATACATTTCTTGATTAGCTTTCGAAGGTTGCCCTTCTTCGTCAGATCGGAAATAAGCAAATGTTGGTAGATGACAGTATATATGAGTGAAGCATCAAAGCATTTCAGTGACAGTCTATATGCATGGAGACAGGAGGGGGACAATTTTCAAGGCAATGACAGTATGTCTGAGTGAAATGTCAAAGCATTTCAGTGACAGTCTAACAGGATGGGGGTGGATAGGTGAGAGTCAGGGAGACAGGAAAGTGACAGAGCAATACAATTTACAAAGCAATACAATTTTATGCTTTATAATGGGCTAGAAAACCCAGATCTTTGTTAAGTCCTGTCTGGTGGGTGTCAAAACATTTAATCATTCTGACTTCAAAAGTCTTACGTTCCTGTATTGTTTTAAAGTTCCCTTTCAGGATCCTTACCATAAAATCACTGGTACAGTGTTCTGGTTTTGTAAAGTGCTTTCATATCAACCAGACTGTTGTGTTACCTGTACTGGGGGAGGCCAAGGGGCATGAAGAGCGCAGTGGCTGTTCCATTAGCTGGTTGCTTGAGTGTATACGTGGGACAGATGAGCTTCGCCATTCGCATTGTTTGTATTGGGCCTTCAGAAATGAGTTGCCTTCTAAGACATCTATCGCTCAATAGAAGAAGAAAGTGATTGCATTAGCATATACTCTGAAGGGACAGCCGCCAGTGCCACAGGTCCTGAAGGCTCATTTGACCAAGGGAGAGGCAGCCTCCTGTAGAAAGTAGCTTTGTATTGCTGTAGGACATTTGTCAGGCACTACAGAGTTGATGTTCGGGCTCATCAGGGCAAGACTTTTGGAGCACAATGTTTTGCCTGTAGGCTCGTAGGAACCCATCCTTGAAGGTCACTTGTTTGAACCGTTGTGGAGGGATGATAAAGAAGGAGAAATTAGGTCTTACCTGCTAGTTTTCTATCTTTTAGTCCTTCCAGACCAGTCCAGGGCCCACCCTGGTTGGGAGTTGACTTTTGTCCTTCTTTGGAGTAGGTGTGTTTCAGTTTGTTCTCATGGTGTTGCAGTTGGGATGTGTTGTGCGATTCCGGACAGACAGCATTGTGGAGGGCTCTTGGGTTGCTCTTGTTCCATGTACCACAACAACAACAACAGAAAAGCACAAGAAATGACATTTGAGAGTGCTTTCAACCACCATTCTAGTGTGAACTCTCACTTGTGGAAGAGTGGGAGAGCAGTACTCTGATGAAGAAATGTACAGGGATTTAGTTATCTGCTTTGTTACAAAACCCTGAGGACTGTACAGGCTAGATAAAGTTCTGTAAAGTTCTCAGTCTGCATCTGCTGGTAGAAGTGCATAACCAGTGGTGTGCTGGAGCCGTTTGTTAAGTTTTTAAGAATTTCGGGAGCCGGTTGTTAAAGTAGACCCCCCTCCCCCCAATGGGTACTTGAACAACTGGCTCCCAAACGGTGGGCTTGGTCCCCTCCTGAATTCTCTTTTACTTTGCTGGCGGGGATGTTGATCCTACCAGACAATTAAATAGACTACCGTACAGGTTTTTATCTGCAGTCATCTACTGTGTTACTGCTGCTCCCTGCTCCTTGTTTCTAGCTCTGAGCAGCAGGCTTGGACTTCTGATGCATGCAAGAGAAGTCCAAGCATGCTGCTCAGCCAGAAACAAGCAGCAGGGAGTGGTGGTAGTCTGTTTATTGGCTGGTGAGGCTTGGCATCCATACAAGCAAAAGTATGCCAAGTGTGTCCACACGAAGGGAGGGGGGGCGAGAGAGAGGGATGCATAGCTCCCGCCAGTCCACCCCCCCCCCCCAAATTGCAGGGCTGGCTACGCCCAGAGAAAAAGTCCATTGTTAAAAATTGACCAGCACACCCATGTGCATAACTCAGCAGTCCAGACCAGTCCGGAGAGACTAAAGGAAAGACAAATAGCAGGTAAGACCTTATTTCTCCTTGAATCCTGTAGGTCAGAGCACAATTTTCTGTAATATGACATGTCGTTATTTATCGTGCTGTTGGTGAAACCGGGGTCTCTACTTTTATCTCCAAAGGCTGTGGATGTCAGAGCCCCCAATTCATTCATAATCTTGTGAAGGAAGCCCTGAAAGCAGAACAAGCAGAGAGGAAAATGCCTGCAGGAGCTTCTGCTCAGGTAGGAGATTTCTCCCTGATTTTCTGCCCTCTGTGTACAAACATTGCTGCAGATTTCTAACCCGGGACCCTGAAGAGTCAGCCCTGACTTTACTAGGACCCAGAGCAGAACTGAGGCTGGAAAATGCACTTTGGAAGTCTTCTGACCATAAGCAGATAGAGCAGAAGTCCCACAGAGTGGTATTTTGTGTCCCTGGTTCTATGTGTGACACATTTCCATTGATATACGGAGAAACCTTTCCTCCTGCCCTTTTGATTCTCAGCGCTGGGAGGTTTCCCAGCAGAGGTAATGCGGATGGTGTTGTGTGTTTCTGTTTGTGTTTCAGGTGCCAGTAACCTTTGAGGACATCGTCATCTATTTGTCCCAGGAGGAGTGGAAGAATTTGCAAGAAGAGCAGAGGGAACTGTACAAGGATGTGATGAAGGAGAATTATGAAATGCTGATCTCATTGGGTAGGGGGAGAATTTTACATTTTCTTCACAGCCCTGGAACATATAATCAGTATCAGGACTGGGAGGTAGAGGAAGGGGGCAAAGAGAGAAATGCAGGACAAAGAAATGGAGGAAGAGAGAAAAAGAGACGCTGTACAAAAGGGGAGACAGAAGTGCTGCCACTGGTTTGGCTGTGCGAGAGGGGCCTGGATCATCTTCTCATTCTCCCCAGTCCTGGAGCCCCCTCTTCTGACTCTCCTACCTTCATTTCCTCTCCCACACTTCTCATCCTCCCCTCCTTCCTGTCTTATTTATAATTTAGGTTTATGAATTAAGTTTTTGAGCCAGATACACCAGTTCTTTCTTCAGAAATGAATACAATAAACTATCCAAACACAGGAGAAATGTTTGCCCATCTGCCATAGGATGCCATTTTGCGTGCTCTTCATTGGCTTCCTATAGAATTGCGCATTGTTTTCAAGATTCTGTGTTTCATTTTCTTGTGTCAGCACACTGGCTGTGCATATCTGAGAGATCTACTGGTTGTTTAGGTGCCTTGAAATGTTTTGTGTTCATCTTGGCATTGGCTGTTGCAAAACCCTGATCAGGTTAGATAAAAATGAACTCAGCTGCAGGAAATGGAGTACTTGGCTTTTTAGATTTATCATACTGAAGTGCAAACAGTTTATGTAATTATTATTTGTATGTTTTTGTATTCTGTGGAAGAGCTGATTATATTTTCATTTTTAATTTGCTTTGGGTGGTTTGCCGAAGCCTGTGCTCAAATACAATAAATACATTAAGTGGGGATTGTGGTTATAATGGGGCAGAATGGAAGTCACATGGTGCTGGGTCAGTGGGGTTACAGTAAGGGTAAAATAGATGACACAGGAAGCTGTGTCTTTGGGATTTATTTATTTATTGGGATTTATTAACTGCCTTTATGAAGAGATTCACCTTAAGGCCGGTGTACAGCAGGTACAGTTTAACATAAAACTTACAATTTTGTTAACACATAACAATAGTAAAATAACCAAGAATAAACATATATACAATAAGCGAGGTAAACTTGAAAACAGTAAATTGAAACCTAATAATAGAACTACTGTGAAACAGTATAAAAAATATATACATTTAACATCACTGGAATTCAAATATCAGAGATATAATACTGTGTCAGCATAATACTAATGATATACCTAATAAACGCGCATTAGAACATTCAACTAATATAGATATGATGCTAAAGATTTTCTACAATACGGCTTACCATATAGCTGAGGGACCAAGAGAAGATATATGATGGGAACAAGATGCGTGTACGGAGTCATTTGGTATAATTTGATGGTTAGCTAAAATCAAGGCAAGTTCTTTGTATAGTTAAGTAAGAGATAAGGAACTGATCTAAGTTATAGTATGTATAGCAAGCTAGTCCAGGTGAAGAATGAGTGTATGGTCAGTCACCCTATGTATTAAAGGCTTAGGAGAAGAGCCAGGCTTTCACCTGCTTAACATAATAACCTAGTAAATGACGGAAGATAAAGACCTGTACGGTGCATTCGGTCTGCCCAACAAGATGAACTTATTTTACACAGTATGTGATAACTTATATACACGACTTTGATTTGTCCTTGCCATTCTCAGGGCATAGACTGTAGAAGTCTGCCCAGCACCGGTTTTTGCTTACCAATTACAGGTGTCACCACCCAATCTCCGCTAAGATTCCACGGATCCATTCCTTCTAAACATGATTCCTTTGTGTTTATCCAATGCAAGTTTGAATTCCATTATTGTTTTCATCTCCACCACCTCCCGTGGGAGGGCATTCCACGTATGCACCACCCTCTCCGTGAAAAAATACTTCCTGACATTATTCCTGAGTCTGCCCCCCTTCAACCTCAATTCATGTCCTCTAGTTCTACCGCCTTCCCGTCTCCGGAAAAGGTTTGTTTGCAGATTAATACATTTCAAATATTTGAACATCTGTATCATGTCACCCCCGTTTCTCCTTTCCTCCAAGGTATACATGTTTAGGTCGGCAAGTCTCTCTTCGTACAGTTTGCAATGCAAGTTCCATACTATTTTTGTAGCTTTTCTTTGCACTGCTTCCAGTCTTTTTATCTTTAGCAAGATACGGCCTCCAAAACTGAACATAATACTCCAAGTGGGGCCTCACTAACGATTTGTAGAGGGGCATCAACACCTCCTTTCTTCTGCTGGTTATGCCCCTCTCTATGCAGCCTAACATCTTTCTGGCCACTGCCGTTGCCTTGCCACATTGTTTCTTCACCTTTAGATGCTCGGACACCAACACCCCAAGGTCTCTCTCCTGGGTTGAGCTTACTGATCTCTCCCCTCCTGCTTCCTGAAGTAGAGGTAGTCTCGAGTTATACGTAGCCCCTCTGGGAGTGAATTGCAGAGCGTGGGGGCTACTCCTGAGAAGGCTCGCTGGCGGGTATCACATCATACTATTTCTTTTGATGAGGGTACAGATAGTGATGATCTTTGAGAGGGCCTTAGAGGCCTTAAAGGTGTATAATGGGCTAACTTATTCTTTAAGTACTCTGGCCCATTTTGTCTGAGGACCTTGAAAATCAAACATAGAATTTTAAATTTATCCCAGCAAAGTACTGGTAGCCAGTGTAGCTTTTGCAGGAAGGGTGTGATGTGATCACATCACTTGCAACATTCTGAATTATTTGGAGCTGATACAAACTCTTTTTGGTTTGGCCAGTGTACAGGGCATTACAGTAGTCTAGTCATGATGTTATCATGGCATGGACCTCTGTGATCAGACTCTTCTTTTCAATATATGGAGAGAGATTTCGTAGCTACCATAGGTGGTAGAGTTTTTGAAGGTTGTTTGAATTTGTGGGATCAGAGTGAGTGATGAGTCTAGCAGTATCCCAAGATTCCTGACCTGTGATTTTAGGGGGAGTTCATACTTCCCAAAAGGTATTTTGAAATTGGGTATTTGTCCACTTGTGTTTGATACCTAAAGAATCTCTGTTTTATTTGGGTTCAGGCAAAGTTTGTTGTTGTTTGCCCATTTTTGAGTTGCATTTAGGCAGGCAGTCAGAGTTGTGGGTAGAGCTGATTCAATGAATGTAAGTAGTTGCACATCCTTAGCATCAATGTAGAACTTTGTGTCCATTGACCAAAGCAGCTCAGCCAGAGGCTTGAGGTAGCTATTAAATAAAATGGGACACAGTATGGATCCCTGTGGCACCCCACAGTCCAGATCCCAAGGTAATGATATGCTATTGCTGAACTGATTGTTGTCTATCTGCCAGATAGGATTTGAACCAAGTAAATACTGTGCCATTGATACCTATTTCTGCCAGCCAGTCTTATACGCATGATGATATGATCCACATTGTCAAAGGCTGCTGAGAAATCAAGCAACACTAGTATGGAGGCAGATCCCCTGTTACGGTTTCTGTATAGATCATCAAGAAGGGACACAAGTACTGTCTCTGTTCCATACCCAGGTCTGAAGCCAGATTGACATAGGTCCAGGCAATTATTTTCAATTAACCAGTCGTTGAGACTGCTTGGTAAGTTTCCGAGATTCTCCTGGTCCAGTGAGCTGTTTTTCAGTAGGGGGTGCACCACAGCTTTTTTTGAGTTTTATTGGCAGCTGCACTTCCATAAGAGAGGAGTTAATAATTTTAGTGGCCCCTTCAATGAGGCCTGTGCTCATTCATTGTACAATCTTTGCTGGGCAGGGATCAAGAGGGCAGGCTGTAGACCTTTCCAGGATATTTTCAGGGCTTCTTCTGTGACCTGGTTGAATGAGTCCCAGATGGCTGTGCATAGTGGGAAAGAGGGAGTGTTCGCTTCATTAGCTGGTAGGAGCTTTGATGGGAATGTCTATAGGTCCTGATGGAGACTTTTAATTTTGTTGGTAAAGTAAGTGGCAAAATCATTGCTGGTTAGTTGTGACTGGGAAGGCTGGTTCTGTTGTGGGGTTTGCAGTAGGCTGTTTACTATTTTAAATAGCTGCTTGGTTGAATTAGCAGCTTGTTCTATGTGTTGAGAAAAATATTGTTTTTCGACTGTTGTAGCCTGGCGGTACATTGCCACGTGTTTCTCACAATTGAGTCTGTCTTCATCTAGGTGACGTTTTCGCCATTTTCTTTCAAGTTGACGTCCTTGACGGTTAAGGATCTGTAGTTCTGGGGACAACCACGAGGTGCACGCATATTGAAATGTGGCTTGTTGCACCAGGAACGGTTCAAGGTTTTGTGGTGCCCTGAGCTAAGTTTGCTTTGGCACACTCTGGCCAATGTTTTCACTTCCTACCTCTCCAATACCCAGCATCATATATAGTAACATAGTAAGTAATGGCAGAGAGGAGGGAGAGAGGAGACATGATAGAAACATTTAAATATCTCAAGGGCATTTATGTACAGGAAGAGAGCCTTTTTCAAATGAAGGAGAGCTCTGGAATGAGGGGGCATACAACAAAGTTGAGAGGGAATAGGCTTAGGAGTAACCTAAGGAAGTATTATTTCACAGAAAGGGTGGTGAAGGCGTGGAATGGCCTTCCGGTGGAGGTGGTGGAGTCGAGGACTGTTCCAGAATTGAAAAAGTCATGGGATAAGCATGTGGGATCGCTTAGGAATAGGAAGAATTAGGGGTTACAGAGGATGGGCAGACTGGATGGGTCATATGGCCTTTATCTGTCTTCATGTTTCTCTGTTTCTATATATGTTTCTATAAAGACCTGAATGGTACATCCTGTCTGCCGAACAGTCACACTCATTATCAATTCATGATTAAATCAACAATGAATGTGATATTATTGTCACGTCTGTGGCCGTGACCACCCTCAGACTTGCCTTATTCCTGGGGGTCAGCTTCCTAGCTGGCTCCTGTTTCTTCTGTCTGTCCTTTCTGAGCTAACTCTGGCTCCCTGTGCTGGCTGCATCCAGCAGCATGACTCTAATTGCTTCACTACACTGCACCTGTGGGTGTTGCCTGGGTTAGCTCTCTCTCTCTCTCTCTCTCTGTGTTGGCTGCTTCCAGCATGACTCTAATTGCTTCACTACACTGCACCTGTGGGTGTTGCCTGGGTTAGCTCTCTCTCTCTCTCTCTCTCTGTGTTGGCTGCTTCCAGCATGACTCTAATTGCTTCTCTACACTGCACCTGGGTGTGGGAAGCCTCTCTGTGTTTCACTGTGCTTTCACATCCATCCACCTGCAGCCATTAAAGTTTTTTTTTTAATTTTTGTTATAAGAGTTCCTCTGTGTTCACCCCACACCATTTTTGAATTTGTCACTGTTTTTGTCTCTACCACCTCCTTTGGGAGGGCATTTCAGACATTGACCACCCTCTCCGTGAAAAAGAATTTCCTGACATTACTCCTAAGTCTACAACCCCACAACGTTAGCCCATGTCCTCTAGTTTAACATTTCCCTTTCTCTGGAAGAAATTTGTTTCTATATTAATACCTTTCAAGTATTTAAATATCTGTATCATATCTCTCCTGTCCCTTGTTTCCTCTAGGCTATACATATTCAGGTCTTCCAGTCTCTTCTCATATGTCTTTTGGCGCTAGCCCCATTTAATTTTTGTCACCTTTCTCTGGACCTCTTTTAGTCTTTTTATATCCTTAGCAAACTGAACACAATACTCCAGGTGGGGCCTCACCAGCGACTTGCACAGGGGCATCAACACCTCCTTTCTTCTGCTGGTTACTCCTCTCTCGATGTAGCCTAGCATCCTTCTGGCTACGGCCACCGCTTTGTCACACTGTATTTTCGCTTTAAGGTCCTCAGATTCCATCACCCTAAGGTCCCGACTGTGCATATCAGCCTCCTAGGACATACGGCTACCTTGGGTTTCTAATCCCAAATTCATCACTTTGTACTTCTTTTCATTAATGTTTTTTTAAACATTGCTTTTTTATTGAAATAGGCATTTAAGAACAAATTAGCCAAAACAAATTTCACAGGATAAACATCCAACTTACCATTTGTATCTAGATTCTTAACATTGAGTTATCCCAAGCTACCCATCACCTTAATTTATTCCCCCAACATACCCCATAATATCCCCCCTCCCCCTCCCTAGCTCCTTCCCTACAAAACTCTTAAGAATGTTGGGTTAAACTGGCAAAATGTGTACATAGATTGGAAGCAGGGTCATATCTACCCAGTCTCTTGTCTGTTAATTGTTCCAGTTCTCCAACTAAAGATAGTTTCAAAATCTAGTCAATTTCTGTAGGTCCTTCTGATTTTTTCCAATGGCCCGCAATGACACTTTTGGCTGCCGTCAGACACATTCTTTTAAAGCGGCATTGCCACCTCTTACCATGCCTACTACCCAGCCCCAGTAAACACCATCTCGGATCTAAGGGAAAAGGGGCACCTGTATGATCAACAATTTGAAAAACACTTTCCCAAAAAGATTTTTTCTGATCACAAGACCACCAATTATGTAGGAATGTTCCAACCTCGGTGCTGCAACGCCAACAGTTGCGGGAAACCGTGGGAAACATCACATGTAATTTCATAGGTGTGTAATACCATCTCGTCAGGACCTTATAAGCCAATCTCCTTCAAAAGCACACATATTGAAGCTTTCTTAACAAAAAAAGGTTATGAATAGAAATCAAACAAAATAAAACATGGAAAAGGAAAATAAGATGATACCTTTTTATTGGACATAACTTAATACATTTCTTGATTAGCTTTCGAAGGTTGCCCTTCTTCGTCAGATCGGAAATAAGCAAATGTGCTAGCTGACAGTGTATATAAGTGAAAACATTCAAGCATTACTATGACAGTCTGACAGGGTGGGAGGATGGGGGTGGGTAGGAGGTATGCATGGGGACATCAAAGCATATCATTGATATTCTAACAGGATGGGTGTGGATAGGTGAGGGGTGGGGTGATCAACAGAGACATACAGCTTTATGGTTTATAATGGGCTAGGAACCCCAGATCCTTGTTAAGTCCTTTCTGTTGGGTGTTAAAATATTCAATCATTCTGACTTCAAAGGTCTTACGTTCTTGTGTGGTTTTAAAGTTACCTTTCAGGATTCTCACTGTGAAGTCACTGGTACAGTGTCCTGGTCCTGTAAAATGCTGACCAACAGGCGTGGGAGCCCTACTGGCACCAGTATTGTTCATGTGATGTCTATGTAAATTGAATCTTGTCTTAAGCATCTGGCCTGTTTCTCCAATATAGCATCCTTCGTTACATTTTTTACACTGAATGATATATACCACATTGGAAGATGAGCCAGTGAAAGATCCTTTTATGTTGAATATCTTTCCTTTGTGGATGACTGTGGGGTCCTGTGAAATATTTTGGCATAGTTTGCAACTGGATAAATTACAGGGAAGTGTGCCCTTCTGTTCCTTTTCAGTCTGTGATGGAAGTTTACTTCTGATTAGCTTGTGTTTTAAGTTGGGTGGCTATCAGAAGGCCAGTACTGGTGGGGATGGGAATATCTCTTTCAGTAATTCATCCTCCTGGAGTATAGGTTATAGATCTCTTATGATTTTCCTCAGTTTTTCCAGCTCTGGATTGTATGTCACTACAAGGGGGATTCTGTCTGTGGATTTTTTCTCCTTGTACTTAACAAAAAAAAAAAAAATAGCTTTTCACTCATTCATAGTAAATTCAGCATTAAGATCTTTTTCCCACTGACTCATTGTAGGTATACCTCTGAAAATCTGTTCCTCTAATAAATTTATAGAGAATGGAAATGGTGCCTCTCATTTTCCCCAGCGACCCCTAAATGTTTTCAAAATGTTCAAAGTCATCTGGATCATCCCTCAACCACTCCTGTTGGGCAATATAGTGTTTAACCTTCAGGTAATAAAAGACATCCAAATCAGGTATCGTGTATTTATCCTTGAGTTCACTGAAAGATCACATCTTACCCACCTCTAAGAGATCCCGAAAACGGACCAATCCCTGGCCTGCCCATCGGAGAAACACGGGGTGCCGAAATCCCGCTGAGAACCCTGGTTCTAAACTAATATGAGCGTATGAGGAAAACCTCTGAGACCTTCTTAATTTAGACAAAACTCCATAGTGTTAGTAGATGTTGAACAAATGGATTGTCTGAAAGCCTGCTATGGGCCCTGGAGAGAGAGGCCCACAGAGCTGCCCCCAAAGTATAATCTCGCACATGTCTGCTCCATAGCTGCCGCAGCCGGTAAGCTTTCATAACTCCAAGCTGAAAGAAATTTCAGCTGAGCTGCCCAATAGTACCAAAGTAGATTAGGCACTCCTCGTCCCCCCAGTTCAACCAACCGCCACATAATTTTTTTGTTCAACCGCGATGCTTGTCCACCTCAGAGAAATCTTGAGAGGTCTCACTGCAATCGCACTAACTCAACTCTAGGAACCAGAATTGGTAAGGTCTGGAACCAAAATAATTACCTGGGTAAGATGTTCATCTCTATAGATGCAATCTGGCCCCACCATGATAACCACTTACCCCCCCCCCCCCCCCCCCAGTCTGCCTTTTCATTAAATTTTAATTGCCAAATGTTAGACCATTCTTCTAACTTTTGCAGATCCCTTTTCATGTTTTCCACTCCCTCTGGGGGGGTCCACTCTGTTACCAATCTTGGTATCATCCACAAAAAGGCAAACTTTACCTTTTAATCCTTTGGCAATGTCACTTATAAATATATTGAACAGAATCAGCCCCAGCACCGATCCCTGAGGCACTCCTCCACTCACCTTTCCTTCCTCCGAGTTAATTCCATTGACCTCCACCCTCTGGCATCTGTCCATCAACCAGTTTCTAATCCAGTTTATTTATTTATTTGTTGCATTTGTATCCCACATTTTCCCACCTATTTGCAGGCTTAATGTGGCTTACAAATTTCCCTCATGACTTATGCCATTTCAGAGTACAGATACAATTCACTACTTTAAGTCCTAACACCAGCCTTTCAAGGTTATTTAAAAGCCTCCTATGAGGGACTATATCAAAGACTTTGCTGAAATCCAAATAGATTACATCTAGCGCACGTCCTCAATCCAATTCTCTGGTCACCCAGTCAGAGAATTCAATCAGATTTGTTTGGCATGATTTACCTTTGGTAAACCCATGTTGCCTTGGATCTTGTAACTCATTGGATTCTAGGACATTCACTATCCCTTCAGCAACGCTGCCATTATTTTTCCAATAACCGAAGTGAGACCTACCGGTCTGTAGTTTCCTACATCGGTCTCTGTCCTTGTCCCCTCCCTGAGTGTAGAAATAACCTCTCTTTCACTCTCTCTCCCCTCCTGCATCTCCCTCTCCCTCTCTCTATATATCTTCCTGAATCTAGCATCTGCTGTTCATCTCCTATGGGAACCCCCCCATCCAGCATCTCCTGTCGCCTCCCTCCTCTCAGGAGTTATCCAAATGCATTTTCTCTCCAATCCTGCCCACTCCACTATCACTTCCGAGGTTGCTGCCCACCTCAAGTCTGCATCTATGACCAGCAAAGAAAGGAACTATACATATGGGATCTTTCAGACTCTGGTGCACTTGCAAGGCTCAGCTGGTCCTGCCCCCCTCTGATGTGAATCTCTGACAAAAATGGATGTGTCGGAGAGTGTGGGAACTGTGGGGTCTTGGAAATGTGCAGGAGTATGAAATGCCCTGTTCATATTGTTTTTCTTGTATTCATAGCCACAGACTTGAGGAGATGTGGGGATGGACAGGAACCATAGAAACGGATCAGGGGGGTGCAGGAGAAGCTGCAGGTAGCCAGGAGCGGATGTGAGGTGACCACTCCAGGAGCATTTTGAATGCAATAGTTGCCACTAAAAACAATTTACCATCTGAGAGGACCACTTCACCCTTCCTAATGATACAACCACCCCTGGCTTTCACTGTTGACAAGGGTGAACTGGTGGGGCAGGCATTTGGCCATTTCCTCATCTAGCTCACGTTTTAAGTCAGCCCTGTACTGCATTGTTTATATTGAGAACTAGACTAAAAGTATAGAAAGTGTATAAGATTTTTCTCAGACTTACAGGGCCACAAAGTTTTCTTCTTCGGCTGAGGGTTTAAGTATTTTTGTTCATTAAAGTTGTTGGAATTCTTTCTGTGGAAGTTTATTTTGAAGTTTTGGATTTGTGGAAATCAATTCCAGAGTGATTATTGCAAACCTAATTCAGTGTTCTTACCCCAGGAGCAGGCTCTCTGACTGTCACCCCTGATATTATATCCCACATTGAACGAGGGGAAGAGCCATACATAAGGAATGAGCCAGTATCAGAGGAAAGAGACATTGGGAAAAGCAACCGCTCAGGTGAGTCCAGTAATAAGAGGGATGTGCAGAGATGAAGAGAAGGGATGTGCATTTATTTGAAATTAATTGTCTTGTGCCATTTTATGCCGTTTTTAAAATTTATTTATTTATTTGGATTTATTTACCGCCTTTTTGAAGGAATTCACTCAAAGCGGTGTACAGAAAGAACAGATCAAACATGAGCAGTAGGTAATTACAGCAGTAAAAATATTCAAATAAGAATGCAAAGTATGATGTGGGGGGCATACCGTATTTTTCGGACTATAAGACGCACTTTTTCCCCCAAAAGTTGGGAGGAAAATGGGGGGTGCGTCTTATAGTCCGAAGGTAGCGAGTTTTGGATCGCCGTCCCCTACTTAACGTGATGCCATGTTCCCTGGTGGTCTAGTGACGTCGGGGCAGGAAAGAGCCCCCTCTTTCCTGCCCATCGCGCTGCTCTCCGTGCTCCTGACTGCTTCCTGACGGTCTCGGCGATATTCAAAATATTTTGAATATCGCCGAGACCGTCAGGAAGCAGTCAGGAGCACGGAGAGCAGCGCGATGGGCAGGAAAGAGGGGGCTCTTTCCTGCCCCGACGTCACTAGACCACCAGGGAACATGGCATCGCGTAAGTAGGGGACAGCGATCCAAAACTCGGACAAGACGCACCGGAGCACCTAGGTTTTAGAGGAGGGAAAAAGGAAAAAATTTTTTTCCTATTTCCCTCCTCTAAAACCTAGGTGCGTCTTAGGGTCCGGTGCGTCTTATAATCCGAAAAATACGGTAATCGAAAGGGATGCCCAAGTTTTGCTGAGGACGTCCTTGCAAAATGTCCCGATGGAGGGGCGGGGAAACCCGTATTATCGAAACAAGATGGACGTCCATCTTTCGTTTCGGTAATATGGTCGGGGACGCCCAAATCTTGAAATTTAGGTTGTCCTTAGAGTTGGTCGTTTCTGATTTTCGGCGCTAATGGAAACCAAGGACACCCATCTCAGAAATGACCAAATGCAAGCCCTTTGTTGGTCGTGGGAGGAGCCAGCATTCGTAGTGCACTGGTCCCCCTGACATGCCAGGACACCAGCCGGGCACCCTAGGGGGCACTGCAGTGGACTTCATAAATTGCTCCCAGGTACATAGCAGCCTTACCTTGTGTACTGAGCCCCCCAACCCCCCCCCCCACCCCACACCAAAAAAAAAAAAACCCACTCCCCAGAACTGTACACCACTACCATAGCCGTTATGGGTGATGTGGGTACAGTGGGTTTGTGTTGGGTTGTGGAGGGCTCACATTTACCACCACAAGTGTAACAGGGGGGAGGGGGGATGGGCCTGGGTCCGCCTGCCTGAAGTGCATTGCAACCACTAAAACTGCTCCAGGGACCTGCATATTGCTGTGATGGACCTGAGTATGACATTTGAGGCTGGCACAAAATATTTTTAAAGATTTTTTTTGAGGGTGGAAGGGGGTTAGTGACCACTAAGGGAGTAAGGGGAGGTTATCCCCGATTCTCTCCGGTGGTCATCTGGTCAGTTCAGGCACCTTTTTGTGCCTTGGCCATAAGAAAAACAGGACCAGGTAAAGTCGTCCAAGTGCTCATCAGGGATGCCCTTTTTTTTTCCATTATGGGTCGAGGACGTTCTTGTGTTAGGCACACTCACATCCCGCCTTCTCTACGCCTCTGACACACCCCTGTGAACTTTGGCCTTTCCTGCAACGGAAAGCAGTTGGGGGACGTCCAAAATCGGCTTTCGATTATACCGATTTGGACGACCCTATGAGAAGGATGCCCGTCTTCCAATTTGTGTCGAAAGATGGGCGTCCTTCTCTTTCGAAAATAAGCCTGATAGTATACTACTTCCTTAGCTTCAGCAGGTGGAGATAGAGAACACTGAAAGAAGGCAGTGACCCAGAGAGCCCAGGTCCTTCCCTCTTTAGTTTATCTCTATCTCCAGCAGGTGTTGGACGGATCTTAACAGCTCCTGGATTCTGTTGTCAACACAATACATAATAGAACATTTTAATTGATAGTGAAGGGTAAAGCAAAGATGGAACATATAGATAGGTAAGAGAGTATAAAGGGTTAGAAAGTAAGGTGACTAATTTAAAGAAAGTTGCAAATGAGGTCAGAGAGGTGGTTAAATATTATCTCAGCTAGGGTAGGAGTGGATAAATATGTCCTGCTGCGGTACATGCAGCCCTTGTCACTCCTTGTGTTTGTGAGCAAGACTAACAAGTTAGTTACTTCTTCCGTTAAAGGCCTGGTTGAAGAGCCAAGCTTTCACCTGCTTCCTGAAGTAGACATAGTCTTGTGTTAAGCGGAGCCTTTCAAGCAGTGCATTGCAGAGTGTTGGGGCTACTCCAGAGAAGGCTTGCTTTCGGGTATCACATCGTGTAATGTCGTTTGGAACGGGTTGGTTAGTGATAGTCCTTGAGAGAACCTTAGTGTCCTTCGTGGTGTGTAGAGGATCATCCTATTCTTCAGGTACTCTGGGCCATGTCCTTTGAGGGCCTTTTTTTTTTTTTTTGTTACATTTGTACCCCGCGCTTTCCCACTCATGGCAGGCTCAATGCAGCTTACATGGGGCAGTGGAGGGTTAAGTGACTTGCCCAGAGTCACAAGGAGCTGCCTGTGCCTGAAATGGGAATCAAACTCAGTTCCTCAGTTCCCCAGGACCAAAGTCCACCACCCTAACCACTAGGCCACTCCTCCACTCACACAGACATTTTAAATTTAGCCCTGTATTGTACTGGTAGCCAATGAAGTTTTTGCAAAAATGGTGTGGTGTGGTCTCATCGCTTACAACCTTCTATGAGTCGTGCTGCTGCATTGTGAATCAACTGGAGCAGGTGCAGGCCCTTTGTAGTCGGACCATTGTATAGTGCATTGCAGTAATCCAGTCTTGATGTTATCATGGCATGCACAACCAGTAATAACTCCTTCTTGGCAAATCTCTCTCTTTTATATGCCTGGTTAACCACCTTATTTGGATAACCTTTATCAACCAATCACAACTTGAGATCTGCACAGATTCGTTAAACCATAAAAATTACAAAATCAGTAAGCTGTGTCTTAATGCAGGAGAATGATTGTTGGTGAAATGCAGAAAAGTATTTCTGTTTGTATCGTTTTTGAAAACCGTAGTGACAAGTATATCTTGTTGTTTCCTAACTCTTGACACCAAAAAAAGATATTTGCTCATGGTGATAGTCATGCTAAACTGAATCTTCGGGTAGCCAAACTTTCAAATGTGAAAAATCATTATTTTTTTTTCTCTTTAAATATTTTATTGTACTTTTAACTTCCAGCATACACAAAAAATAAACACAAGTTTCTCACTGCTAAAGTCGCAGGGGCAAATGTTATCTGAGATACAAAACCATGAGGTACATACCACCTATACATTTGCCCCAGCCTTAGTCTTCCTATCATTGCTCCTGAAAACATACCCATGTACAGCCAAACAAAATGTTATATTTTTATTAATTATTATCCCCCTCGCCCACCCCCCATCCGCTCCATACTCCACAATGTTGTGAGAGTGCCCCGTGGTCTCTTCAGGACAATCTCCCCCTCCCCCCTTGCAACCTCCCCCTCCTCACCCCATCAGAGCTCATGTCTCCCCTCTTTACTTCCCCTCCATATCAAATACAAGCTAAACATTGTTGAAATCTATCCCATTCCCGTTTGTGTTGTAAAAGCCCTTCCCTGCGATATGCTGTAAGGCGTCCCATCTGTATCATCTGTCCCAGCTTGCACTTCCAATCTCCCAGAATCGGGGGATCCATTTTCTTCCAATGTAGCGCTTTAAGACACTTAGCCGCTGCCAACCCCCAACGCATCAGTTTGCCCTTTCCCCAAGAGTCCCTCTCTTTATGCAAACCCAATAGGCAAACTGAGTGACTACACACTAAAGATGTTCCCAACATAACTACTGATGCTTTCATAACTTCCTGCCAGAACGGAATTATCTGAGGGCAGGACCACCATATATGTAGAAATGTACCCGTTTGAGACTTACACCTCCAACAAATATCAGATGTACTAGGATACATCTGCTTCAGCCGCTCAGGTGTATAATACCATCGGGTAAGGACCTTATAAGCATTTTCCTATACCAACACACACACTGAAGCTTTCTGAACCTCTCCGTAAATTATTTCCCATTCTTGGCCAGAAAATCTTCAGTTTTATGTTACAACATTTTTTATTGGTGACACTTCAATAAAAGACATACTTGACCATATGTATACAGCCTCACTGGTACAGATGTTCATAAAGAAATTTTGTTGTTAAGCTAATACAGAGTGCCAAACAATTATCACATTTTATCCCCTACCCCTTCTTTGATAGGAAGGATGTCCCCATGTCATGTACATTTTGCTTTAGTATTAACTGTATATAGAATTCTCATATAGATGATGACTCTGAACCTCAGGTAAATATTTGAAATTTTCATGCATCCAATACAAGAGGCTCCATACAATCAACAATTGTGTGGCTATTGTCTTTATCTGCTCGCTGTTGGGTGGACAGTATATAATCCATATACCCTGATAACTACGAGGCTGTGTCTTATATAGTCTTTAAACTTTTATTTAGTAAGTCTATTGCGAATCTATAATTAAACAAACAGGTGTTCTAATAGCCAGTTGTTCCTCAGTCTGTGCATTGTGTTGTTTCTACCTGTTGCCATCAAATTACATGCTGTTTGAGTATACATCAACCTTTGGCCTTTTTGGTTGTGGCAGCAATGAATGTCAACCTTAATGAACTTGGCATGCTGCCAGCAGCCTAATGTTCTCATCATCCAGTTAAACCAACACTCGAAGGAACTTTACTAACAAATTAGCAGATGAACACTCCTTGTAACGTTCTTACCCCCCCCCCCATCCCTTTATCCCCCCCCTTACCCCCTCCCTCCTGGAATCTCATCGAATGTGAGTTTCTAAGAATAAGGTCATACTTATGTATTCTCGACTGCTTCTCGGTTATAATGTGTTAAGTATAAGACTCCGTCCTTTTTGAGTTAATATGTCTAACATTGGCCCCCAAAGCTTTAGAAAACGCGCCTTACGGCGGCATGAACCTTTAGCCTCCCTTGCTTCCCATGTCATCAGTTGATGTGTCTGGTTTCTCCAATGCCAATAGTCTGGAGGTTTATCTGAAGTCCAAGATTGTAATATGCATTTTTTTGCCACCAGTCATAACTTTCGACATAGAAGTGTTTCATCTGCTGTGAAACCCCGGAATGCTCCTGGGCAGTCCAATAGCAATTGCTGAGGAGTACCCACTATTCTACGTGATATCAGTGAAGTCATAAAATGTACTATCTTCCGCCAATAGCCCTGAATCTTTAAACATTCCCAAAATGCGTGGTAAAAAGTGTTCTCTACAAGGTTACATTTCAAGCATTGTGGTGTAAGGATTCCTCCCATTCGGGACAATTGAGCTTGTGTGATATAGGCTCTGTGTAACACCCTGAATGCACATTCCCTATAATTAGCTCCACTGACTAGCCGGGGAATACTTTTTATGTAGGCTTCAACATCCCAGTTAGACAAATCCTCTCCTATATCTGCCTCCCACCGCTGACGGAGCTGAGTCAACCCCACCCGCGGTGTCAGGGTCCACAATGTCCTCTGAAGTTGCGATATTGATGGGGCTTCATCAGAGATATCATCAAAAAATTTTTGGATTTTCTCCCCTAAATGAAATTTTATCGCCTCTTTATCCAAGGATTGAATATAATGCGTCATCTGACTATAGCTAAAAATGTACCTCCAATTTCCCTCTAGTGTGAGTTGTCTTGGGGATTTCAATCTTCCTTCTCCATCTAATATTGTTTCCAAACGTTTAAGGCCCCTTTCCTCCCATTGTATAAATACCGGATTTTCCAGCCCTGGTGGGAACATCGGGTTTCCCCTTATAGACAACAATTCAGATGTACTCGGGTTACCCCCCAGCTTTTTTGCCAAGCCTCTCCACGCTGCTTGTAGAGGCACTAAAAGTATACAGTGTTTCAACCTTTGTGGCAGTGAAGTGTTTTCTATGTGTAATAGGGTGATCAGGTCGTAAGGGCTAAAATAAGCTTTCTCCAACTCCAGAGGTGTATGTGTGTGTGAAGAGAAAACCCAGTCTCTCACCACCTGCATCAAACTAGCAAGGTTGTAATATTGCAAATTAGGGAGGCCCAATCCTCCGTGCCGCCAGGCTCCCAGCAAAAAATGCATCTTGAGCTTAGCTTTCTTCCTTGCCCAACAGAACCGCCCCACTAGTTGATAGAATTGTTTAATATCTTTTTGAAATAATTTCAGCGGCAAAACCTGCAGGACATATAACCACCTGGGTAGAATTACCATTCGAATAAGGCTAATCCGACCTATCAATGGCAAAGGTAGGGCCCTCCAGGTGTCCAGCTGCTGTTTAGTATGATTAAGCAACCGAGTGACATTCAGCTTGTATATATCCTCCATCTGTTCTGTCAGAAGAACTCCCAGGTACCGAAATGAGCCCTCTGCCCATCTCAAAGGAAAATTGTCTCTCCAAAAAAGTCGGGTAGTCATAGGGATAGCCAGAGCTTCCGATTTCTCTAGATTAAACTTAAAACCGGAGTAATCTCCAAATTCTGCAAAAACTTCTAAAAGATCCGCAAGAGACTTACGAGGACTAGTAAGAGTCATTAATAAATCATCGGCGAATGCCGCGATCTTAAATTCCGCCTGTCCAATCATTACTCCTCTAATAGTTCTATTCGAAATTACATCCCGGATTAAAGGATCTAGATAAAGAGCGAAAAGCAATGGTGACAGTGGGCACCCTTGTCTAGTTCCTCGATTTATCTCAAAATTCTCTGACCATGTTCCATTTATCAGGACCCGTGCTCGAGGAGAGGCATACAAGGCTTGAATTGCGTGCACAAACCAACCAGAAAATCCATATTTAGTGAGGACAGAAAACAAAAAAGGCCATTCTACACGATCAAACGCCTTTTCAGCGTCGAAACTGATCAATAATGCATGCTCTGCAGAGTTCCTTAACTTTTCCAATGTCGTCAAGATACTACGCAAATTTTTTGTAACCGAACGGCCTTGAACAAAGCCCACCTGTGCTTCATGAACGAGATTTGGTAATACTCTTCCCAACCTATTAGCCAGTATTTTTGCACATAATTTAACCTCGAAATTTAACAGTGATATAGGTCGGTAGGAAGATAACAACATTCCATCTCTGTTCGGTTTAGGTAATACCACTATCTGGGCTAAGTTGAGGCCATCCGGCAGTTTTCCCTTTGCCACCCATTCATTAAAGACCTTGGTCAGTGTGGGGACAATTTGATCACCCATCATTTTATAGAATTCGGGTTTGAAGCCATCTGCCCCAGGTGTCTTTCCTAGTCTACTTTGACTGATTGCCCAAGCCACTTCGTCACAATTTATAGGATCATTTAAATATTGATTATCTGCTTGTGTTAACAAGGGGGTTTCTATATTTTGTAAGTACATATCGCTTTGCAGGTCTTGGCTGTCTCCTGCTCTATAAAGTTGTTTATAATAACTATGAAAGGCCTCCCTTATCTCCCCATCTGTATGTAGTACCTTCCCATCTTTATCTTTAATAGCCACTATATGCCTAGAAGCATACTGTGAGGCTATCACTCTAGCTAGCAGTTTCCCCCCCTTACTGCCATGTTTATACAACTGGAACCGATAATATACCTGTGACTTTACCGCCCTCTCGTGTATCAGGGAGTTCACCGCTGCCTGAACTGACATCCATTCTTTTCGCACCCCAGGGGACGGAGTCTTACCATATTGTTTCCTCAGTCCTAGTAATTGCTTTTCCAAGCGCAGTAGTTCTCGATCCCGAGCTTTTTTGTAGTGACTGACATAGCTAATAACCTCTCCTCTTAGGACTGCTTTTGCTGCTTCCCAAAATATCGCCGAGTCTTCCACTGATCCCTCATTAAGATGTCTGTATTCTTCCCATTTGGCAATAAGAAATTCCTGAAATTTAGAGTCTTTATAAAGATAACTGGGAAACGCCCAACCCCTATTTTTTTGCGCAGTATTATCTCCCACTTGCCACGTCATCCAAACTGTGGCATGATCTGAGATCACGCAAGGTCCAATAGTAGCGTCAGTGATGTCTGTAAAATTCTGTCGTGATATCAGCAAATAATCAATCCTTGACTGGGTTTGGTGGGCCCTAGACAGGTGGGTATATTCCCTTTCTGTCGGGTGTAATGTACGCCAAACATCTATAAGATCTAATGTATCACACATATCGGGTAGCCCTCTAGTACTGATTGTCCCCTTTTTCGGATGTGGATGGGATCTATCAATCTGCGGGTCCCACGTCATATTAAAATTCCCCCCCCCCCAACATCATGGGGGATTGTGGCATCCTAGTGAGGGTTTGGAGAAGTCGTTTATAAAATTTAAGATCTAACGTGTTTGGGGCGTATATGCTGCCTAAAGTTATCTGCCGCCTAGCAATGGTAACGTTACAGAGAATAAAGCGCCCTTCTGAGTCTTTGTGCACATTTTGAATCTGGGATGCCACCCCTTTCCTGAAAAGAATAGCTACTCCTCCTTTATTGCCTATCGCCGATGAAGCAATACATTCTCCCACCCACCATTTAGCTAACTTTGTGTGTTCCTGATCACTGAGATGTGTCTCTTGCAAAAGGGCCACGTCAGCTCCTATTCTTTGGAGGTACTGCAGGATTTTAGATCTTTTAATAGGTGAGTGTATGCCTCCCACATTCCATGTTACTAGCTTAATCATCTAGGTTAAGAGAAGCAGTCATGATCAACCAATAATGAACCTTATTAATTGAGAGGCGCCATCCCAGCCTTTGGCACCCCCCTTTCTTACCAAACACCTGTTTTAGTGGCAAAAATAAATAATGCAGTCTGAAATACCAGTCATATTCAGCACCCTTATCCACACACATTCCATTTGACCTCGCTGTTTTACTTTGCTTTCTTTCTTTTCCTCTAAACCTTCCCCTAATCCCTCCCCCCTTCCTCTCCCCCCTCCCCCCTTTGCTTCCCCTTCTATACCCTCCCGGCATGTGCTTCCTTTTAGGAAACCGTCACTTTTTAACGCTTACCCTTCTGCTCTTCTTTCATATAGTTCTACATTCTCCTAATTCCCTTTATCCCCCCACTGAACTCTTCATATTCCTTGTCTCCTTTCATTATACAGGATCTCCACTTTAACATATTTTATTTTATATGTCTGGGATCCCCATTAATAACTCACCCACGGTGCTCCCAAAACAGAACTCTTAACAGTGTCCATAACATAAGTGAACGTCCATCAGTAACTTTAAAGATTTCTTCCTTGATCTTGTAACTGATCAAGTTATCCTTAACTTGTTCTTCCCCAATCCACACGTTGTGTTGCTTGAAGTGTAATCCCATTAAGGAGTATTAAGATGAATTTTATCAGATCTTTTTTAAGTCCTTGCTGGTTCATGCAGGCACCGTATCCGCTGATGTGGAGGGCTCTAGCTGTTCCAGTCCGTCCACAAAGTTTTTTGCTTCCTTTTCAGACGTAAAGGATCTCATTTTGCCCTGATGCGTTATTCTCAAGGTAGCAGGGTATTGTAGGGTAAAACGAACTTTCAGATCAAAAAGTTTTGAGCATATTGGTGAAAATGCCCTCCTCTTTGCTGCTATTCCCGCAGAATAATCTTGAAAACAGAGAACTTTTTTATTCTCATAAGTCAAAGAATTAGTGGATCGAGCTACTTGCAGAATATGCTGCTTGTGCATGAAGTTTAACACCCGGCATATTATCACCCGGGGTTTAGCAGTTTCCATCTGTCTGACCCCCAGTCGATGGGCTCGCTCTATTCTTAGAGGGCCGAGTGTTGCAGGGAACTCAGTGTTGTCTGTCAGCCATTTTTCAAGGACTCTCTCTAGCTGCTTTCCCCCCCAGGGCTTCAGGCAGGCCCACCAGACGGATATTATTCCATCTGGAGCGATTTTCCAAGTCTTCCAGCTTTGATTCCAGGTCAGACAATTTTTTCTTTAAGTCCTGTTGATTGTTTTCTACCCCCGCCATTCTTTCTTCCACCTCGCTAGTTTTATTCTGGAACGCTACACATTCTTTAGTTAAATCTTCCAATTTAGCGTTTAACTGTTCCAGCTTTTGATCAAGCTTTTGATCTAGCGGGGCAAGGCGTCGGTCTAACAGTTCTTCCATCACCACTGTCAGTTCGGATGTAATCTCCGCTACCCAAGCCGACGAAACCAAGGAAGTTGTTTCGGGAGGGGACGCCGCCATCTTGTATTCCGGCGTCTTTCCCCGTTGTCGTTCTTTCTGGGCTGATTTCGCTGCCATGATCGGGGTTTCCGCTATTCCAGCTCCCCAGGTACTCTCACGCAGTCTTCCTCTTTATTTTTTTTGCGATATGGGGGAGATTGATTCTTTTGCAGACGCTAGACAGAGCAGGCAGGCAGCGGAGAGAAGATCACTCACGTCCTCTCTCCACCATAGCGTCACGTGACCTCGAAAATCTTCAGTTTAAGTTTGTCTCCCAAGCCCCTTGGAAGCTAAATGGTTTGGGATCCTGTCCCCTAATATATCTATACTAGTGAAAAAGGCCCGTTTCTGACAGAAATGAAACGGACGCTAGCAAGGGTTTCCTCGGAGTGTGTATGTTTGAGAGAGTGTTTGTGAGATTGACTGTGTGAGAGAGAGTGAATATGCAAATGTGTGTGTGTGTGAGAGAGAGAGTGAGACTGGGTGCGAGTGTGTCCGTGAGAGAGAGAGCGTGTGTGTGAGAATCAGAGTGTGTGCCAGGGGCCCCTCCCTCCTCCCTCCTCCCTCCCAGTTCCAGGGTCCCCCCTCCATCCCTCCCTCCGAGTTCCTGGGTCATCCTCCCCTCCGAGTTCCAGGGTCATCCCCCCCTGCCTCTGAGTGCCAGGGTCCCTTCCAGTTTCAGGGTCCCCACCCTCCCAGTTCCAGGGTCACCTTCCCTCCCTCCCATTTCCAGGGTCCCCCTACCTGTTCAAGGGTCCCTCCCCCTCCCTTCCAGTTCCAAGGTCCTGTCCCCTCCCTGCATGGTGGGGGGGGAGTTGCTATTTGCTGTCAACCTAAGGAGACACAGCTTCTGGCGTCCAGCAGCTAAGTCCTGTCCTGACCCACAGGCAGCTGGAGCTTCCTCATACTCTTTCAGTGACACACATTGACAGGCAACAGCGGGGCTGACACAGCCATAGGCACTTACCTGGATAAAGTTTGTATTGTTGACAAATGATCTGAAAATACAGAGTTTAAAACTGCTGTTTCTACCAAGTAGAATAATTTTTAAAGCTGTTTTAGTGATATTTAATTTAGATTTCATGATATTCATATGTACAGATGGGTAGCTTTCAAATAAATTAAAAAGGTGTGCAGTAAGAAACCAAAAACAAAAACCTTTTGTCTTTTACCTGTTAAGGCACAGTTTATCCAGTAGAAACAGCTTTAGACGTGTTTCAGATGGAAGAAGAAAAAAACAACAACAATGTGGATCAGTAGCTCCTAGGTGTGCTTGGTTTTGAGTGTATGGGAATGACGGCTGTGTTGGGCAGTGGAAACAGAGATTACCCAATGGGCTTCCTTGCTTACATTGTAGTTGATTGGGTCACTTCCACTCGTGTGTAGTAATCATCCTGCTGCATGGCCAGAGTCTGAGAGGAGAGGGGGTGTGGCGGAACAGTGAGCGAGCGGCTGCGGGAGGGTGGGTGAGGGGGACTGTGGGCGGGGGGACGGGGTGCAGCTGCGTTGTGCAGTGGAAACAGAGATTAACCAATGGGCTTCCTTGATTCGTTGAGTGTCAGTGCTCCGCCCCCGACGACATCACGTTTGACGCGAGGGCGGGGCAGACACTCATGAGCAAACCGGATATCTACACCACCACAAAGGGAGACGTTTCCGGCTTGCAGGTGAGGCTTCAATAGAACGTTGGAGGTGTGTTTTATATAGATAGATTTGGGTTTCTGCCAGGTACTTGTGATCTTGCTTGGCCACTGTTGGAAACAGGATACTGGGCTAGGTGGACCATAGGTCTGACCCAGTATGGCTATTCTTATGTTCTTAACCATCTTTAAATCTAGATTGAAAGCCCACCTCTTTAACATTGCTTTTGACTTATAACCACTTGTAGCCTCTCGCTTCTACCTACCCTCCTCTCCTCTTTCCTCTACACATTAATTGATTTGTTTACTTTATTTTTTGTCTACTAGATTGTAAGCTCTTTGAGCAGGGACTGTCTTTCTTCTATGTTTGTGCAGCTATATAAATGCTAAATAGTAGTAGTAGTAGTTATGTATACAAAGATTTAACATCAAATGTTAAGAAAAAGATATAGAAGTTACATCTGTCATTTCATCAAGTCTGTTCATAAAACCAGACGAATTTCTTATATAGGAAAACATCAATGGTCTCAAAAAAGTGTCGATATATACAGAAATGGGTTCAAGAAATGATCCTCTGCTAGAAGTTATTGGTTGACCAGGTGCTTTCTGTACAGTTTCATGAATCTTCAGTAAGATATAAAATACCAGTATTTTTGGTGTTCTTGCATTCAAATATTGCAACTCCTGTGTTGTAACCACCCCTAGTCAAATCCTTGTTTTGCGATATCATTGATCAATACTTTTAGATCATCTGTTGGATCAGATCCTAAATTCTTGGTACAGTCTGTACACTTAGTTGATTGTATACCTGTGTGTCGTAGTCTGTCGAGTTGAGCATTACTATTGCTCTCCTGTTGCTGGCCTTACAAATTCTAATGCCAGAATTACTAAGTAACTTTTTCAAAGCTCGTGACTCTTCCAGTGTTAAATTGAAATGCTGGTGAATCTTTCTCCTCATAAAGATGTCTGTTTCCTGTGTGATCTATTCCTTAAATACTGACAAATAGGTGCTTGGGGCAACTTGAAGTGACCATGTGGAACGGTTACGTACCCTAGAGGTATTAATCTGTTTCAAATGGATGTTGTGAAAAAAGCTCCTTGAAATGCAATTTGAGAAAAAATCGCTCTAGATCTATTCTAGTTTGAAAAGACTCTATTGGTCTTATTGGCACAAAGGAAAGACCCTTGCTTGACAATTTCAATTCTACTTCAGTCAGATTATAACTCGACAAATTGAGCAGTAGAGAATCTACTTCTTTTGATCTTGTTCTTTCTGGGAGCAAGTATTGGGTCATCCTTGTTGATTTCTGTTTCGTGATCTGTGGTGTTTGAAATTTTTTCCGTTGTCATTTGTCTAAAAAAAGATTCTTCTGGTCCTGATGGTGGCGAGTGCTGGGGTAGTCTAAGGGCTCTCCAGTTCTAAACATTAAGCCACTCGATTTGAACCAAATTTCAGGATTTAGGCGTCCCTGACCGAATTATCGAAACAAATGATGGACGTCCATCTTGTTTCGAAAATACGGATTTCCCCGCCCCTGGATGGGGATGTTTTGCGAGGACATCCTCATCAAAACTTGGACGTCCCTTTTGAAAATGCCCCTCCACGTATCACCTCGGACTGGGTTTTGCTCTTGACTTTTTGACATTCTGAGACTGAGTTCCATCTGGATGAGCTCTTTAAAGATTATGGGCGTGAAATTCAAAAGATTTATGCTGACTGGGGCCACCCAGGAATTTTCAGCTGCGTTATTACAGACTGCCCTGGTGCTCTCCGTCTTTGAGATCAGCACACTGTGGAGAACCTCAGGGTCACATAGATTAACAAGTTGATTTCGTGTCCTCTCCTTTCTCTTTCCTCCCTGTTTTCTGTATTCATTGGCTGTGGTTTCCCCCATGTCATATTTGATTTTACATAGTAACACAGTAACTGATGGCAGATAGAGACCCGGCACGATCCATTCAGTCTTTCCAACAAGGCATCCAGAGCCCCACCTTCCACGTGGTAGAAGTTACACTCCTTCATGATCAAATACTGGCATCACTGATAAGGCAGTCGGCAGTTTACCACAATACCAGCCATAAATAGACAGTTACATTTGATGCAGTCTTGGAAGAGTAGGTTTATAATTTTGGTTGCTACTACTACTAATCATTTCTATAGTGCTACTAGTCGTGTGCAGCGTTGTACACATTATATACAGGTACTTTCTCTGTCCCTAGAGGGCTCACAATCTACATTTTTTGTACCTGGGGCAATGGAGGGTTAAGTGACTTGCCCAAGTTCACTAGGAGCTGCAGTGGGAATTGAACTCAGGTTGCCAGGATCAAAGCCGGCTATGCTAACCATTAGGCTACTCAGTACTTGATTTAAACCAACAATCCAGCAATGTTGCAAACTGAAAATATTTTACTCACTGTCACCTTTAAGGGTGTCTTCCTCTCCCCCTCTGAGATACATGCATAGATTCCTATATAATAATTTGCACCTCCAACGTTCCATGTCTGGCTGCCTGGGTTCGTAGCATCTCCTGACGTCAGCCAGCCTCCAGCGTTCCATTCCCGCTCACTGTCCCGCTCTCGCGTCAAGATGTAATGACATCAGAGGGCGGAACAGTGAGAGGGAAGGGAACGCTGGAGACGAGCTGACGTCAGGAGGGATGTTACGAACGGAACGGAAGCCAGTGCCAGCCAGCCAGAGAACGTTCAGGTACAAATCGAGGGGAGGGAGGGAGGAAGGGCAGAGGAGAGTGGATGGGATGGGAGAACAGTAGAGGAGAGAATCGCGGACATGGATGGGAGGACAGAGAAGAGGAGAATTGCTGGACATGGAGGGGAGGACAGGGGAGAGAGGAAAAAAAAAGCTTACATGACAGCCTTCCTAGGGCCCGTTTCATTTATATAAATTTGATATAAAATAAGCCTGCTTGTTCTTGGAGTGTCCTTGCTATTTTTGGGTCACAGACTGTAGAAGTCTGCCAGGCACAGGACTAACTTCCCAAACTGCCTAGATACTGAAACTTGAACTTGAAACTTTCGCATGCCTTGGAGCAAGTGTAAATGCCAACATCTAGGGCCCTGTTTACTAAGCTGCGCTAGAAGCGCACTAGCTTTTTTAGCGTGTGCTTTTGTCATTTACATGTGAAAATGCTGCTGTTTCTACATATAAAACGCCACACAGTCCTTTGGAAATAACCTCCTTAGGCTTTTAGGTTGGCTGAAAATAGTGAATAAATATAACAACCTAACTTTTAAGATCATAGCTTTGTTTAATATCATCCTCTAAGTTGCTAAATAATCATGTCAGTATGTTTGTGAAGACTTCACATACCGCCATCTTCAGGAAAACAGTAAAAATACAAGAAAATAAATAATTATTGTATTACCAAACTCATTTAATTGTCTTCTTCCTATATTAATGCCCAATATTTACTTTTTTTTTTTTTTTTTAAAGAAAACAATAATCCCAGGAACAATACTGCAGAGACACATCACTGGGTGCTGAGTGAGAATATCAAGAGGAAAATAATGTTATTGAAAAGAGACAATGAGAATACATCTTCCTGTCCTGACTGGGGAGCAAAGTGGAAGAATCAATGTATCTCAGAAAAAAAGCAAAGAAATTCAACAGGAGACTCAGCTCTGTGTGAGCAAAGTACCAGTAATATCACACATACAGGGGAAGAGGAGAGAAACAGGACCACAGAACATAGATGTGTATGTGACACGTGTGAGATATTCTTCAGGAATCCTGTAACACTGAAACTACAGCAGGGATCTGACACTGCAGAAAGACCATCTACATGTACAAACTGTGAGAATAGAGAACTACAGCATCCACAAAAGAGATGCAGAGGAGGGAGACCTTTTATGTGTTCTGAGTGTGGGAAAGGTGTCAGTAGGACCAAAGTACTAATGCACAATCAGAAAATTGGTAAAGAAAGAAGGCTGTGTACAAGTACAGAAAACAGGAAATGCTTTCTTAATAAAGCAAACCTCATAAAACACAACAAAACCTATAATGAGACATCATACTCACATCCTGGTTTTGATATAAGTTTCAACCAGGAAGCAAAATTTGACTCGGAAAAAAGACCGTTTTCAACTAATAAGTGTAGAAAAAGCTTCCTCTACAGGACAGCATTCGCAAAATACCAAAAACTTCAAGCGGTTGAAAGATCATTCCTATCTACTAAATCTGAAAAATACTTCAGTATGAACAAAGATCATTTAGAATACCTGAAAATCCAGAAACGAGGACAAAAAATTACACATATTGAATGTGGTAAAAACTTCAGTAAGAAAAATAAACTCTCAGTCTACCAGAGAATCCACATAGGAGTCAAACCATATGTATGTAGTGAGTGTTGTAAAAGCTTCAGTCAAAAACTTCACCTCATAAATCACCAGAAAATCCATAGCGGAATAAAAACACATACATGTACTGAGTGTGGTAAAAACTTCATTGAGAAAAGGAAACTCATAATGCACCAGAGAATCCACTCAGGAATCAAGCCATATACATGTACTGAGTGTGGTAAAAGTTTCACAATTAAAAGAAGCCTCACAATCCACCAGAGAATCCACTCAGGACTCAAACCATATACATGTACTGAGTGTGGTAAAAGCTTCAATCAAGTACTTTATCTTAAAAACCACCAGAGAATCCACTCAGGAATCAAACCATACACATGTACTGAGTGTGATAAAAGTTTCACAATTAAAAGAAGCCTCACAATCCACCAGAGAATCCACTCAGGACTCAAACCATATACATGTACTGAGTGTGGTAAAAGCTTCAATCAAGTACTTTATCTTAAAAACCACCAGAGAATCCACTCAGAAATTAAACCATTTCCATGTACTGAGTGTAGTAAAAGCTTCACTGAGAAAAATAAACTCATAATGCACCAGAGAATCCACACAGGAATCAAACCATATACCTGTACTGAGTGTGATAAAAGCTTCATTCAAAAAAGTGATCTCGGAGTTCACCAGAGAATCCACACAGGAATCAAACCATATACATGTACTGAGTGTGGTAAAAGCTTCAGTCAAAAACGTTATCTCACAAACCACCAGAGAATCCACGCAGGAATCAAACCATACACATGTACTGAGTGTGATAAAAGTTTCACAATTAAAAGAAGCCTCACAATCCACCAGAGAATCCACACAGGACTGAAACCATATACATGTACTGAGTGTGGTAAAAGCTTCAATCAAGTACGTTATCTTACAAGCCACCAGAGAATCCACTCAGGAATTAAACCATATCCATGTACTGAGTGTAGTAAAAGCTTCACTGAGAAAAATAAACTCATAATGCACCAGAGAATCCACACAGGACTCAAGCCATATACATGTACTGAGTGTGATAAAAGCTTCATTCAAAAAAGTGATCTCGGAGTTCACCAGAGAATCCACACAGGAATCAAACCATACACATGTACTGACTGTGGTAAAAGTTTCAACATTAAGAGAAACCTCACAATCCATCAGATAATCCACACAGGAATCACACCATATACATGTACTGAGTGTGGTAAAAGCTTCAGTCAAAAACGTTATCTCACAATCCACCAGAGAATCCACTCAGGACTCAAACCATATATATGTACTGAGTGTGGTAAAAGCTTCAATCAAGTACGTTATCTTACAAACCACCAGAGAATCCACTCAGGAATTAAACCATATCCATGTACTGAGTGTAGTAAAAGCTTCACTGAGAAAAATAAACTCATAATGCATCAGAGAATCCACACAGGAATCAAACCATATACATGTACTGAGTGTGATAAAAGCTTCATTCAAAAAAGTGATCTCGGAGTTCACCAGAGAATCCACACAGGAATCAAACCATATACATGTACTGAGTGTGGTAAAAGTTTCACAGTTAAAAAAAGCCTCACAGTCCACCAGAGAATCCACACAGGAATCACACCATATACATGTACTGAGTGTGGTAAAAGTTTCACAGTTAAAAAAAGCCTCATAGTCCACCAGAGAATCCACACAGGAATCAAACCATACACATGTACTGACTGTGGTAAAAGTTTCAACATTAAGAGAAACCTCACAATCCATCAGATAATCCACACAGGAATCACACCATATACATGTACTGAGTGTGGTAAAAGCTTCAGTCAAAAACGTTATCTCACAATCCACCAGAGAATCCACTCAGGACTCAAACCATATATATGTACTGAGTGTGGTAAAAGCTTCAATCAAGTACGTTATCTTACAAACCACCAGAGAATCCACTCAGGAATTAAACCATATCCATGTACCGAGTGTAGTAAAAGCTTCACTGAGAAAAATAAACTCATAATGCATCAGAGAATCCACACAGGAATCAAACCATATACATGTACTGAGTGTGATAAAAGCTTCATTCAAAAAAGTGATCTCGGAGTTCACCAGAGAATCCACACAGGAATCAAACCATATACATGTACTGAGTGTGGTAAAAGTTTCACAGTTAAAAAAAGCCTCACAGTCCACCAGAGAATCCACACAGGAATCACACCATATACATGTACTGAGTGTGGTAAAAGTTTCACAGTTAAAAAAAGCCTCATAGTCCACCAGAGAATCCACACAGGAATCACACCATATACGTGTACTGAGTGTGGTAAAAGCTTCATTCAAAAAAGTGATCTCGGAGTTCACCAGAGAGTCCACACTGGAATCAAACCATATACATGTACTGAATGTGGTAAAAATTTCAAAATTAAAAGAAGCCTCACATTCCACCAGAGAATACACACAGGAGTCAAACCATATACATGTACTGAGTGTGGTAAATGCTTCAGAAGAAAAGCAACCCTCACAGTCCACCAGAGACTTCACACAGGAATCAAACCATATATATGTACTCAGTGTGGTAAAAGCTTCATTGTGAAAATTAGTCTCACAATCCACCAGAGAGTCCACTCAGGAATCAAACCATATATATGTACTGAGTGTGATAAAAGCTTCATTGAAAAAAATAAACTCACAGTCCACCAGGGAATCCACACAAGAATCAAACCATAAATATGTACCAAGTGTGATAAAAGCTTCCAAATAAAACAAGCCCTCATAATGCACCAGAGAATTCACTCAGGAATCAAGCCATATACATGTGCTTAGTGTAGTAAAAGCTTCAGTTTGAAAACTAGTCTGAGAATCCATCAGAAAATGCACACAGAAATCAAACTATATAAATGTACTAAGTGTGGTGAAAGCTTCTGTCAGAAAACAGGTGGAGGAATAGCATAATGGTTAGTGCAGTGGGTCGATATCTTGGAGAACTGGGTTCAATTACTACTGTAACTCCTTGTGACCCTGGGCATGCCACTTAACCCTCCATTGCCCCAAGCACACAAAAAAAAAAGCTTAGATTGTGAGCCCACTAGGCACAGAGAAAATGTCTGCATGTAATGTGTAACAGCACTACATATGTCTAGTAGCAGTAAAACATACGTGTACTGAGTGTGTTAAAAGCTTCAATCAGAAGACATAAAAAAAAATCCCCACAGGTGGGAAACTGTTTCAGGTACTCAGTGTGGTAGAAGCTTCAGTTAATTAGCAGTCTTCACTGACAAAAGAGAATCCACACACTGAGTGTTCTAAAGCTTTAGTCAAAAAATATTCCTCACAAGCTACAAATAATAATCCACGCTTGTGAAACTCTTTACATGTACTGAGTGTGATAATGGCTTCAAAGGGAAAAATAAAACAGTCCACCAGAGAATCCACACTGGAATCAAAGGAAGTGAAACATAAAATTCAGCAGCAGAGGGGGAGACAATACATTTTTTTTCCTCAGATGAAGGTAACACCCTTTTGCAGATACCAGGGTGTGGTGGATTTGTGCATGGACCCACTGCAGCAAGATATAAACCACAAAAGTTAATGAAAGAGTTAAAGAGGATTAATTTCAATTAAGTGGATGCCTCAGATGAAGAGGATAGAACCTATTCCTACCTTTATTTCTACAAACCATGGGGTTGGTATTCAGCCAGTGGCACTCAGTGGTTTTCTGACCGCCCCTGGCATTATTCTCATAAGTTCAGTGCCGGGTCACGTCTGAGCTCCTGTACTGAATTTCTGGGTTTATGGAGCCGGCTACACTATATCTGATTAAGTCAGTGGTGTGCTGGAGCCGGCTCTCACCAGCTCTACAGAGCCGGTTGTTAATTTTTGAACAATTTAGAGAGCCGGTTGTGCTGCTCTCAGCTAGGACTTGAATGGGGTTTATTTTTTCACAAATTGCAGCAGGAGGCTGGAGACATGCATGCCCAAACACACCAGCTGTCACCTGATATTGGTGCATGCGTGGTGTGTGGCAACCCTGCCTCCTCGTTCGTCGGAGTTCCTGATTCTCTCTTCCCTGCTGCTGCCCTTCCCACTGCCCCATGCATTGAACTTTGTTTCTTCCCTCCGTATCCGCTCCCTCTCCCTGCCTCCCTCCTTCAACCTCTCCCCCCCCCCCCCCCCCCCGCAGTTCGACCGGATCGTTACTTACTTGCAGGCAGGCAAAGGACACTGTCGGGACCAAGGAGGTTTGATGTGATGATGAGCTGCAGGCAGCCGATCTACTCCATGTAAGAAAGGAAACCAATTTGTTTAATCTTTGTTTTCACTCCCCCCCCCCCCCCCCCCCCCCCACAGCTGTCCTCTAGTGAACTCTCAAACCAAACAAAGCAATCAAACCTACATCTGCTGCATCCACATTCTCTTTTTTTTTTTTTTTAATTCTTGGTCCATCTGTAACAAGTCTAAAGCTGTTTCAATTGGATAGGCAGTGCCTTAAAAGGTGGAGGACAAAAGTTTTTGTTTCGTTGTTTTTTTTTTAACTTATTGGACAGATTTTTTATTTATTTGAAAGCTTTCCATATAATATTAATATCATGAAATAACAATTGAATATCACTAAAACATCTTTAAAAATTATTATAGCTGGTAGAAATAGCAATCTTAAACTTTGTATTTTGTGCTCATTTTTCTACACTAAAAAAAAAAATAATAAATACACTGTCTGTATACAATACAGATGGCCAAATTTCAGTGAGGATATCCTGTTTCCTGATGGGTTCACCTTAACTGTTGTTGTAGTCTACCTTGGGAAGCCTTGTGTTATAAAGATGATGATGGAATATATTGAAATTAAATGGAAGTATAATTAAACTCTCCTTTCATTGGGGCACATAGAATCAGATCTTAATCTGTTTTGTACAAGTTTACCTTTTAGATACACAAATGGATTATTCTGTTTTGAACATGTGTCATGGGCAAGTGGTTTTATTAGTCAAAATAAAAATATTTTGTTTCTTGCAGATTTCTTTTGTTTAAACATAAATGGGCCATAAGCCCCTAATGCAGCCCATTGGTTTTCTTATATTTTGTTCTTGTGATAAATTATACTGTGTCAAAACTGAAAACTCTTGTCTCTATCTGGTCGATAATAAAAGGAGCTCATTGTGAACACTATCCACCCTAAAAGGTTGTTTTGTGGCTGTACATGAAGAATTATGATATTGGCTAAATACGTGTATGTGTGTGTCCCTAGTCCTGCATCCTAAGTTTATATAATCCTTTCAAGAAATCCAGTTAATCTTTTAACTTATTAGTGGAGCATAACCGCAGAGTCATTCTATGGTCGCATCTTCAATATCGTAATACTAGTGCCCATCTAAGGAACAGCCAGGTTATTTTGAGTTAGTCTTCACTTGCTTTCCTTGTGCCACCACTATCCAGCAGGTAGGCAGCGTCTTAAAAGATGGAGGATAGAGGATTTTTTTTTTACATTAAAAGAAGGTAAATTTGGATGTAAGGATTGTTTGAAAGCACGCTCTCTCCCTGAGTATAGCCAGCTCTGCAAATTTTTTTTTTTTTGGTGGGGGCACAGAGGTGGACGGGGGGGGGGGGGAGCAGAGGTGGACCAGGGAGAGAGCCTGTTGTTAAAAATTTACCAGCACACCACTGCTTCTCTCCCCTGCCCTCCATCCACCCATGGCCAGCAGCTCCCTTCTCTCCCCTGCCCTCCATCCACCCATGGCCAGCAGCTCCCTTCTCTCCCCTGCCACCCCCTCCCGACTTGTTCCGCAAATTCTCCTGCTGCCTCCCTTGCAGCTTCATGAAAGTCCCAATGAGGTCTGAATAATTTAGAAGTGTATTGTGTACCATAATTTCAGAGACAACGATGGGAAGGAAAATTATCTTTAGTAAGCAAGCGAGAGAAAAAAACGACAGACAAACTTAGTTTCTGTCCTCTGTCAACAACCTAGAGTCAGAGAAAATGTTTGGGTTTTTTTGCAACATCAAACTTTCCTCCGCCCGATCGCGCTTCAAAATGGCCGCCGAGACTTACAGAAGTCTCGCGAGGCTGCCTCTGGAAGTCTCGGCGGCCATTTTTAAAGCGCAAACAGGTGGCGGAGGAAAGTCAGCGATAGCAGCGGGCAGGCAACACTGCCTGCCCCGAAGAATTCGATAGTCAAGGTAGGATCGGTGAGGGACCGGATCTGGAGGGCGGAGGGAGGGAGAGCCGGCTCGCAAGTCTGGCCAAAATTTAACAACCGGATCTTGCAAGCCGGAGCGAGCCGGCTCCAGCACACCACTGGAGAGAAGGGTCGCTGGCCATGGGTGAATGGAGGGCAGGGGGAGAGGAGGGGAGAGAGAATAAATGCTGGACATAGATGGAGGGGAGGGAAGAGTGAGGAAGGAGATAAGATAAGGGAAAAGGAAGAAAGGAGAAAAACTGCACATGGATGAAGAAAATAGGCAGAAGCTGAGGACCAGAAATGGAGAAGAAAGGAGGAAAGTAAAAGAAATAAATGGAAAGGAAGCCCTGGAAACGGAGTTAGGAGGACAGATAGCAGCAGAATTGGATACTGGGCCAGCATGATCAGAAAAACAGTCACCAGACAACAAAGGTAGAAAAAATCATTTTATTTTCATTATAGTGTTTGGAATATGTTCACTTTGAGAATCAGGTGCTCAACATTAAAAGTTTATATTTATTTACTTATTTATTTATGGCATTTTATCCCACATTAAACATGAATTAGATTGGAACCTGGGATCATTTAATTTTTTTTTTCCTGGAGAGAGTAATGCATTGCCCCCCCCCCCCCCCACCCACTGGCTATAGCCAGCTCTGCAATTTTGGGGGGCGCAGAGTTGGACGGGGGGGCGCCGAGGTGGACGGGGGGGGGGCGCCGAGGTGGACCGGGGAGAGAGCCTGTTGTTAAAAATTTACCAGCACACCACTGACCACAGGTGTATATGTTGTGTCTTTAATCTTTGATGGGGCTGCTTCAAACTTTGCTATGGCGAAATGCCTAGGAGCTTGTTTATTTATTTGTTGCATTTGTATCCTACATTTTCCCACCTATTTGCAGGCTCAATGTGGCTTACATTATGCCGTAATGGCGATCGCCATTGTCTTGTTCCCTGGCTGTGCAGAGTATTGACACCGGAGGATCGGACGGCCATCTTGGATGTGGGCTTGTTCCAGGTTTGGGCGGCCATCCTAGTAGGGGGCAGCTTAGGTTATGGCAGCCATCTTGGAGTGGGGCAACTTCAGGAAGGAAGCCCATATTTGGGCGTAGGGTGTCACCGATGGGGGCAGCCATCTTGATTTCAGCTGTGCTTGTTTGGGCCTAATTTCTACACTATTTAAGACTCTGCCCTCAGTCATTCTGTGCTTCGGCTTCTACTCAGTTTGCTGGATAGTTGCAGTGCTTGTGGATCTCCGGTTGTCTGCTGACTGGTTCTGACCTTTGCCTGTCCCTGGATCTGCTACTGACCGCTGCCTGGTACTGACCTTTGCCTGTCCCTGGATCTGCTACTGACCACTGCCTGGTACTGACTTCTGCCTGTTCCTGGATCTGTTACTGACCGCTGCCTGGTATTGACCTCTGCCTGTCCCTGGATCTGCTACTCCTGCTACCTGGTCTAACCCTGTGGACTTTGTGCTGGACTTTTTTCTCTCTGTTGTTGGCTACCCGCACTCAGGGGCTCAACCCCTGGGGAACGGTGGGTGACACAGGGGGAACTCGGGGGTTTTGACTGACAGCCTGGTGAGGGGTTTCCCTCATCGAGTACAAGGGCTCACCTGTCCTTGTGGAAAGCATTACAGCCATTTCCGGAATGCATAAGCAGTCAGGTATAGAGAGTTCATTACCGGAATGAGAAATAAAGTGGTATTGCATTAAAGTTCATTAGTGACAAAATATATAAGCAGTCAAGTATAGAGAGTTCGGTTTTGTTCAGTTCTGGTATAAATTTCGTTGTCTGGTAGCCATATTTTAAGCATCCTGTAACACATGCGGGTTTTTATATTTTTGGATCCTTGTCATATGCTCAAGCTTATTAAGAATACACTAGGAGAGAAGAAGTCATTGGTTGATGGGGAGGGGGGATTAGTACAGTGGGAATGCATTGAAAAGCTTCAAAAAGTGCAAGAACATGAGGGGTTACACTTTGGTAATAAATTGAGAGCTCGGCGTGTGTTGTGGTCAAAAAATAAAATGAATGTCAGATTAGCAGCACAACTTCTCAGTGAATCTGTTGTTTCTTCTCTTGAGTTTTGCAATAATGAGAAGCTATTGGATTTTGTTGGCTGAGAAGTGACTGTTAAATAATGTATTCATATGTTTAATTGCCTTTTTGATTGCTGACGTCTCGAAATATGAACTGTCGAGGTTCCACGGCTCCATTGAAATCAGCAAACATAGCTGAAAGTAAGTCCATTTTACACACTGCACGGTCATATATAACATCTTTGAAGGAATCCAGACACAGCATGTCTATGTTAGATTCCGTTCGGAAAACTAGTTTCCAGGGGTTTATAGTTTGCAATGACAGTTTGCTGATGCTCTATGACTTCCTGATTGGTAAACTTGCATATCAAATGAGATTCCTGTGTGCCTTTAAAGTAAGCCAAGATCATTTGGAGTTATTTTTTGGCAAAATTCGGTGTCTTGGGGGCTCTAACAACAATCCATCAGCTAGGCAGTTCATTGCTGCTTATAGAAAAATGCTTGTGCATAACGATCTACAAGATATTCTCTGAGGTAACTGTCTGCCACTGGAAGCTGTTTCCATTTTAACTGAATCAAACAATTACATAGCCAAAGTAACACCCTCAGCATCAGTCCTTACCAATTCTATCACAGACAGGCTCATTGATCCTGTTGAAAGTGGAATAGATCGTGATTACACCTATATCCCAAGACCTGACCATCTCTGTTCATGTGTTCAGAAAAAGTTATTGTATGTATTGCTGGATTTGTTGTTTTTAAGTTGCAATCATCTCTACATTGTGAGCCCTGCATAAATGCTTTGAGTGATGAAAGTGGCAATGCACTGTATTCATTGATGACACAGAAGAGTAAAGGCCACCTTCCATATCATCAAGCTGATCAATCCATAGACTGGTGGGTTGTGTCCATCTACCAGCAGGTGGAGATAGAGAGCAAACTTTTGCCTCCCTATATGTGGTCATGTGCTGCCGGAAACTCCTCAGTATGTTCTCTATCTCAGCAGGTGGTGGTCACACACAGCAGCAGCTCTGGCTAGGCCTCCAAGCCTAATTTTGAGGTTTTGTTGAGTGCCTGGGGTTGAGGGCTCTTTTGAGCAAGTGCAAACCTGGTGGTGTCAGGTCCCTCCTTTTCTCCCCCCTCCCGCTGGCTCCGTTAAAAAAAAAAAAAAAAAAAATTTTGAACGTCCTTAAAGGCGTTTATTTAGACGTTTATTTAAGCGTCTATTGCAGCTACTCACTGGGACACCAGGTCGTTACAACTCGGAGCGGACAGCAGGTAATTTTTACCTTTTTTATAGCGGGCAGGGGGTTCCCCGATTCTTCTCCTCGTGGCATATGGCGTCGGAGGGCGAGGGCGCAAAGGGTCGCTCCCCGGGTCGCTTGAGCGCTTCTAGAGGGGATGCGGGGGTCTTAAAGCCTGATTCGCCCTTGTTGGGTGACAGTTTCGTGGCCGATGAATGTCCCGGTCCTTCCTCCGGCGTGACGGTTTTTCCCGCCATAAACGCCCATCCCCCGCTCCTCGCCTCCGCCATCTTGGCCGGCCACGCGGCTCGGACGGCTTCTTCTTGGGCCGCCCTTGAGGTTGGAGACATTAATGCCATGAACGCCCTTAATTTGGGCGACGGCACAGAAGCGGCTAAAGTTAAGAGCCGTTCTTCCCGCGCGGCTCCTTCGCGGAGTTTCGCGCCGGACGCCATTTTGGATGCGCAGCATGTCTCTCCCCCGCTATTGCGAGCGCCGGTTGAGGGTGCGTCTAGGGCTGTTGCCCAGGCTGCGGAAGTGCACAGTCTGGGGGGTTTCTCCCCCGAGTTTGTTTTGCTGCTGCATCAGGCCTTCCTCATGCACAACGCTGCCCCTGCTCCCTCGTCTGGTAAAGAGGTTGAGGTTCCCAGAGGTAAACGCCCTCGGGTTGATTCCCAGGCCTTGGAGGAATTTGTCTCCTCCGATATAGATGAGGGCAGCGTGTCTGAGGTCTCCCAACGGTCCTTTGCGGATTCCTTGGAGGAGACGGATCCCCGCTCGGATGGAGCGGATGATCCCTCTGCAGCGCGGCTTTTTAGCCCAGAGGATTTGCCCAACCTGTTGTTACAGGCCATGGACACTTTGAAGATTTCCTCTCCGGAGGACGTCTCTCCCTCAGCCCCTGTTGGCTCTGCCATTATGCTAGGGGACGAAGCGCCCGCCTAGAACCTTCCACGTGCATGATGCCATGCACACCTTAATTTCGGCTCAATGGGATGTCCCAGAAGCGAGCCTTAAAGTGGCTAGGGCTATGTCCCGCCTCTATCCTTTGGCTGTGAGTGAACGTGAGGCCTATCTGTGGCCTACCGTGGATTCTTTAATCACTGCGGTGACTAAGAAAACGGCGTTGCCGGTGGAAGGTGGCACGGCCCTAAAGGACGCCCAAGACAGAAGATTGGAGGCGGCCTTAAGGTCGTCCTTTGAGGCGGCTGCTTTAAGTTTGCAGGCCTCAGTTTGCGGCTCCTATGTGGCCAGGGCGTGCCTGACTATGGTGCAGCGGGCTTCCCCCTCGGATCATTCCTTGAGGGCTGATTGGCCGGCCCTGGAATCGGGCTTAGCCTATTTGGCAGACTTGCTGTATGATGTCTTGAGGGCCTCAGCGAAAGGCATGGCTCAGACAATCTCTGCGCGGCGGTGGCTTTGGCTGAAACATTGGTCTGCTGACCACGCCTCTAAATCCCGCCTGGCTAGGTTGCCTTTTAAAGGCAAGCTGCTCTTTGGGGTCGAGCTGGACAAAATCGTGACCGATCTTGGCACGTCTAAGGGCAAGAAATTACCAGAGGTCAGGGCTCGGGCTAGTACTCGTCCCGGTACCTCCAGAGGACGGTTGCAGGAAGCCCGTCGGTACCGCCCGGGCAAGTCGGGTTCCTCTGCCCTCTCTTCCTTCAAGAGGAATTTCTCCCCCAAGCAGCATTCCTTTCGCAGAGACCGCCGTCCCGGAGGTGCTCCCTCCGGTCCTCCCCCAGGGTCTCGTACCCAATGACGGGGTCTTGGTCCACGCCCCAGTGCAGATTGGAGGACGGCTGTCCTCGTTTCTGGGCGAGTGGACCACAATAACTTCAGACGCGTGGGTGCTGGAAGTCATCAGAGACGGCTACAAGCTAGAGTTCTGCCGACCCTTAAAAGACGGGTTTGTACTCTCTCCCTGCAAGTCTCCGGTCAAAGCTGTGGCAGTGCAGCAGACCTTGGACAATCTGATCCGCCTGGGCGCGGTCGTTCCGGTGCCAGAAAGTCAGCTTGGCAAGGGACGTTACTCCATTTACTTTGTGGTACCAAAGAAAGGAGGTTCTGTCCGGCCTATCCTCAACCTCAAAGGGGTCAATCGGGCCTTGAAAGTGCGGCACTTTCGCATGGAGACTCTCCGCTCTGTTATAGCGGCAGTGAAGGCAGGAGAGTTCCTGGCATCCTTGGACATCAAGGAAGCGTACCTGCATATTCCCATCTGGCCTCCTCATCAACGCTTTCTGCGTTTTGCAGTCCTGGGACGACACTTCCAGTTCAGAGCCCTCCCTTTCGGGTTGGCTACTGCTCCGCGGACCTTTTCCAAAGTAATGGTGGTCATCGCGGCCTTCCTACGAAAGGAAGGGGTACAAGTTCATCCTTATCTGGACGACTGGTTGATCCGAGCCCCCTCTTATGCAGAGTGCGGCAAAGCTGTGGACCGGGTAGTTGCTCTTTTGAGCTCCCTGGGATGGATCATCAACTGGGAGAAGAGCCAGCTGCGCCCGACTCAGTCCCTGGAGTACCTGGGAGTTCGATTCGACACCCAAGTGGGCAGAGTGTTCCTGCCAGATAATCGGATTGTCAAACTTCAGGCTCAGGTGGACCAGTTCCTAGTAGCCTCTCCCCTTCGGGCTTGGGACTATGTGCAGCTGTTGGGCTCTATGACGGCCACGATGGAAGTTGTGCCCTGGGCCAGGGCTCATATGAGACCACTTCAACACTCTTTGCTGCAGCGCTGGACTCCGATGTCGGAGGATTATGCTGTGCGCCTTCCCTTGGACCCAGCAGTGCGCAAGGCGCTGAGCTGGTGGATGCAGACAGACAAGTTGTCTGCGGGAATGCCTCTGGTGACCCCAGAGTGGATTGTCGTCACGACGGACGCCTCGTTGTCGGGCTGGGGAGCCCACTGCTTGGGAAGGACAGCGCAGGGGCTCTGGTCTCCTGCAGAGGCAAAGTGGTCTATCAACCTCCTGGAACTCAGAGCCATTCAGTTGGCGCTTTTGGAGTTCATCCCGGTACTGGTGTTGAAGCCTGTACGGGTCCTGTCGGACAATGCCACGGCTGTGGCCTATGTCAACCGCCAGGGAGGTACCAAGAGCGCCCCTCTAGCCAAGGAGGCTATGAATCTTTGCCAGTGGGCGGAAGCGAACCTGGAGCAGCTTTCAGCGGCCCACATTGCCGGAGTCATGAATGTCAAGGCGGACTTTCTCAGTCGCCATACCTTGGAGCCCGGAGAGTGGCAGCTATCTGCTCAGGCGTTCTTGGACATCACGAAGCGCTGGGGCCAGCCGAGCCTAGATCTGATGGCGTCATCGGCCAATTGCCAAGTGCCGCGCTTTTTCAGCAGAGGACGGGACCCTCGATCCCTGGGAGTAGATGCTCTTCTCCAACAGTGGCCGACACAAGAGCTTCTCTATGTGTTCCCGCCCTGGCCCATGTTGGGCAGGGTGCTAGACCGGGTGGCAAAGCATCCCGGCAGGGTAATCCTGGTGGGTCCGGATTGGCCCAGGCGTCCCTGGTATGCGGACTTGATCAGGCTCTCAGTCGACGATCCTCTGCGGCTGCCACTGGAGCAGGGCCTGTTACATCAGGGTCCCGTGGTGATGGAGGATCCCTCCCCCTTTGGTCTTACGGCTTGGCTATTGAGCGGCAGCGTCTGAGGAAGAAGGGCTTCTCAGACAAGGTCATCGCCACTATGCTGAGAGCGAGGAAGCGCTCTACTTCTACTGCTTACGCCAGGGTTTGGCGTATCTTTGCAGCGTGGTGTGAAGCAGGCTCACTTTCTCCCTTCACTGCTCCAATTTCTTCAGTGTTGGCGTTCCTGCAAGAAGGTCTGGAGAAAGGCCTGTCGCTCAGTTCCCTTAAAGTCCAGGTAGCGGCTCTGGCTTGCTTCAGGGGCCACCTGAAGGGTGCTTCCCTGGCTTCGCAGCCAGATGTGGTGCACTTTCTCAAGGGAGTTAATCACCTGCGCCCTCCTCTGCACTCAGTGGTGCCTGCGTGGAATCTCAACCTGGTACTAAGAGCATTGCAGAAGCCGCCTTTTGAACCCTTGTCGAGGGCATCTCTGAAAGACCTGACGGTGAAAGCAGTCTTTTTGGTGGCTATCACTTCAGCCAGAAGAGTTTCCGAGCTCCAGGCGCTCTCATGTCGAGAGCCTTTTCTGCAGTTCACTGAGGCAGGAGTGACTATTCGCACAGTGCCTTCCTTCCTGCCCAAGATTGTTTCTCGCTTCCATGTGAATCAGCAGCTCTGTCTCCCTTCCTTTCGTAGGGAGGACTACCCAGAGGAGTACTCTGCTCTTAAATATCTGGATGTGAGACGAGTCATCATCAGATACTTGGAAGTGACCAATGATTTCCGGAAATCGGATCATCTGTTTGTCCTGTTTGCAGGTCCTCGTAAGGGTCTGCAGGCTGCTAAGCCTACAGTGGCAAGATGGGTCAAGGAAGCCATTGCAGCGGCTTATGTGGCCGCGGGGAAGGTGCCGCCTATCCAGCTGAAGGCTCACTCCACGAGAGCTCAGGCGGCCTCGATGGCAGAGGCCGGATCCGTCTCCTTGGAAGAGATATGCAAGGCGGCAACTTGGGCTTCGGCTCATACATTCTCCAAGCATTACCGTTTGACTGTGGCTGCACGGGCGGAGGCCCGGTTTGGAGCTTCAGTGTTGAGGTCAGGGATTTCAATGTCCCGCCCTGGGTGAGTACTGCTTCGGTACATCCCACCAGTCTATGGATTGATCAGCTTGATGATATGGAAGGTAAAATTATGTATAATCATACCTGATAATTTTCTTTCCATTAATCATAGCTGATCAATCCATAGCTCCTCCCAGATGTCTGTACTGTTTTTATTCTGGTTGCATTTCAGGTTCAAGTTTAGTCTTCAGTTACTTCAGAAAGACTTCGTGTTCAAGTTTTTTCACTTGGATTCTTCAAGAGTTAAGACGAGTTTGTGTTACAGTGAGCTGCTGCATTCCTCTCCCCTCCGTTTTACGGGGCTGGATTGAGACTTAGAATTCTGCCGGCACTCCCTCCCGCTTCGTGCGGCTGTAGGGCAGCTTTGTACCCCTCCCGCTTCGGCGGTGTTAGGGTCAGTCAGCTCCTCCCGCGGTTGCGGTTGCAGGATAAGCCAGATCCCCCCGCATCGGCGGGTGTGGTGTCCCTCCCCCGCTCCGCGGGGATGAGCTGGACGGATTCCCCTCCCCCACTTGTGTGGGGATGAGCTGGGTTAATTCCCCTCCCCCGTTTCGGCGGTGGTGAGCTGGGCAGAGTGTCCCTTCGTGGGTGTAATTCTCTAAGTGCTGAGTCCTGCGGATGGAGCTTTGATATCGACATACTGAGGAGTTTCCGGCAGCACATGACCACATATAGGGAGGCAAAAGTTTGCTCTCTATCTCCACCTGCTGGTAGATGGACACAACCCACCAGTCTATGGATTGATCAGCATGATGATATGGAAAGAAAATTATCAGGTATGATTATACATAATTTTACCTTATTTTTCCCTCAACAGATGTTATTGAAATTTGTATGAAGTGTGAAATTTTTTTTAGATGCTATGTCTTTAATCCAGCTAGCCCTGCAGGCTCCCTTTCTCGAGTTTCTTGTTTTGAAATAGTGCAGTCTGTGTTAACAAGCGTCTCAAACAGAACTATCTTCTCTGTTTTGTCAGGTCACATGTATGAATTCGATGCAGTAGAAAATCATATGCTTTTGTTAATTAAAGCCGTGCCATAAAAATATTTGCAAATGCGATTTTATTATGCACGCAAACAATACACCACCAAAATACAAATTTTCAAGCATCACAGTATTAGTCGCCAAGTTTATACAAAGTTAATTATTTTCAGTGGCAAATAAATCTGTTGGCTGCCTGCTATGTGAATATTCCATCACTGTTTAATTATTGCTACCAAGTATTACATATTTAGGGCATATGCCTTAAACATTGTTTACATTTATTTATCTAGACCTTACATGCACATAGTATTGCTTATTAAACCTGAAGGCAAAACCAAAGTGTGGTTAAACAGTTTGGTATAAACTGTGTTGTTTATGACTTTACTTGTTATGAAATGCTTTGAGTCCTACTGATCTGTACATCTGTTGTGTTATTTTGGTGGGTGGAAACAGTCAGGTGGGCTTATAGGGAGGGAGGGAGGGAGGGGAGTACGGGAGGGGAAGAGTTCTTGGGGTAAAAGTAAAAGTTTTTATTGTGCCATGTTGAATGGTTTACTACTACTACTATTTAACATTTCTATAGCGCTATAAGGCGTATGCAGCGCTGCACAAACATAGAAGAAAGACAGTCCCTGCTCAAAGAGCTTACAATCTAATACACAAAAAAATAAAGTAAGCAAATCAAATCAATAATGTGTACAGGAAGGCGGAGAGGAGGGTAGGTGGAGGCGAGTGGTTACAAGTCAAAAGCAATGTTAAAGAGATGGGCTTTCAGTCTAGATTTAAAGGTGGCCAAGGATGGGGCAAGATGTAGGGGCTCAGGAAGTTTATTCCAGGCGTAGGGTGCAGCGAGACAGAAGGCGTGAAGTCTGGAGTTGGCAGTAGTGGAGAAGGGAACAGATAGGAAGGATTTATCCATGGAGCAGAGTGCACGGGAAGGGGTGTAGGGAAGGATGAGTGTGGAGAGATACTGGGGAGCAGCAGAGTGAGTACATTTCTAGGTTAGTAGAAGAAGTTTGAACAGGATACGAAAACGGATAGGGAGTCAGTGAAGCGACTTGAGGAGAGGGATAGTATGAGTAAAGCGACCCTGGCGGAAGACGAGACGGGCAGCAGAGTTTTTTTTCTTGTTCTGTATGAAGTTTATCAACATGTTATGTTATGCTTTTAATAAAAATGATTAAAAAAATAACATAATGATTAAAAAAAACATAAAAAAATAACTTTAGGATGTTACTGAATTCTATTATTCTGTCTCACTGTATTTCCAGTTTTGGCACAGTATGAGCCATCACAAGAACAAAATATAAGAAAACCAATGGGCTGCATTAGGGGCTTTTAGCCCATTTAGTTATGTTTCCACAAATGAGAGATCTGTTTGACAGAAAATATTTTTATTATTTTGACTTATAAACCACTTGTCCCTGAAACATGCTCAAACAGAATAATCCATTTGTGTATCTAAAAGGTAAAGTTCTACAAAACAGATGAAGATGTGATTCCATGTCCCCAGTGAAAGAAGAGTTTAATTCTACTTCCATTTTAATTTCAATATATTCCATCATCTTTATAACACAAGGCTTCCCAAGGCAGACTACAACAACATTTAAGATGAGCCCATCAGGAAACAGGATATCCTTACTGAAGTTTGGCCATCTGTATTGTATACAGTGTATTTATTTCGTTTTTGGTGTAGAAAAATGAGCACAAAATACAGAGTTTAAAATTGCTGTTTCTAGCAGCTATAATAATTTTAAAGCTGTTTTAGTGATATTCAATTATTGTTATTTCGTGATATTTATATCTACATATGGGACGCTTTCAAATAAATTAAAAAGCTGTCCAATAAGTAAATAAAAAGAAACAATAACGTTTGTCCTCCACCTTTTAAGGCACTGCCTATCCAATTGAAACAGCTTTAGACTTGTTACAGATGGACCAACAATTAAAAAACAAACAAACCCACAAACCGACAATGTGGATGCAGCAGCTCATAGGTTTGCTTGCTTTGTTTTGGGTAAACGGGGATGACGGCTGCGCTGGGAAGGGGAAACTCAGATTGTCCTAATTGGCTTCCTTGTTTACAATGGACTAGATAGGCTCACTTCCACTCCTGCTTATTAAACATCCTTGAGCTGAGGTCCTCCTATCAAACTGCTTTGCCTTGTGCAATTTGTACTGCTCTTGACTCTCCTCTTCCAGCTCCGGACAGAGTGGGGGAGGGCGGGAGTTGTAGTTCACCGATTGACTGTAACAAGAGAAATCTGTGCCTGACTGACTACAAATCCCAGGTGAATCCCACCTCCTTTCAGCTCCCCGTCCCTCCTCCTTGCTCACCCGAGGGAATTAGGGATTAATTTTTGAAGTCGTCGGGGATCTGCATGGCTGAGTCCCGTTCTGCGTTTCCTGCGCTTGAACAAATGTAAGTTGTAATGGTTTAAGGGAACATCTCTAATTTCCCTGTGAGAGAAAGGAGGCTGAATTTAAGGGCAGCTCTACCAGGGCTTAATGTTTAAAAGGCCTTGTGAAAGCAGAGGCTCATATTTCTTTTTGTGTGGACAATAACTGGGGGGGGGAATGTGAGAGCTAATATTTTATGTCGGAAAAGGAAGTGTGCAGGTGAAGATCCAATAAAGTTAAGTGAAAAATTGTAAAAAAAAAAAAAGTTGTGTTTTGGGTCATTGAGTGGAATCCACTTCAAAACCCACGAATTTGTTTTCACAGTGTGAATACGCAGATGAACCCCCTATTTTTTCAGCAACTGGGAAAGCATCAAATTGCTTAAAAATAAACCCCTAAACTTCCAAGCCACAAACCTGCTAGGAGCAGAAGCCCTAGTCATAAGTTAATTCTAAACAGAAAGGAGTGAGCCCACTTTGCAAATAATCAAAGAAAAATATGTACAGCAGAGCATGATTTAATGATGCATTAATCATCAGCAAACTCTTAATTTATCAAAGTTTCTACAATACAGTAAAAACAGCAGGTAGAGAAGAGGGCTAGGCAGTTTAAAAGATGGAATTCCCTACTCTACCAAACCTCCAAACTGCCCTCACCCTCCCAGAAATACCCCCTGTTCTCACAGCACAAAACTGTCACAATACTCGTATCCCCAAAAACTACTCTGCTGCAACTGCCCCACCACCCGGCACACCTGTTTCCACCATCCATAAAACTTCCCCTTGCAACTGCCTTCTTACCTGTCAAACTGCCAGAGCCCTCAAAACTACCTCTCCAAACTGGCCCAGTCCCCAAAGCTGTACCTCACAAACCAACCCCACTATTTACCCCAACCCCCAGAAGTGACATGTTATATTTGTATATGTGTGTACGTTAGCTGTTTATCTTGTGGGATATCTGTACCTATATGTGTTTGTGTGTGTTGGAGTCAGCATTTCTGTGAGCATGTGGGATTCCTTCATTTGCCCATCTGCACTGCCATTCCTCCCTTTGCGTTCTCACCCCTAGCTCCCAACACCCCTCTTTTCCTGCTGAAGCATGCCCTCACCTCTTTCCTCACATCCTTGCACTCTCTCTCCCCTCCATTTCCTTTCTGCCCACCCCATTTCTCTCTGTGACCTCTTTGCTCTCTTCCATCTTTCTATGCTCTTCCCTCCTCTCCCTTCCTATCATCTTCACTCCTGCTGCAGCCTAACTCCTCTCCCTGTGCTGGTCAGAGTTGGGTCTTTTTGGCGCAATGCAGACTTTTCAGGGTCTCTGCTGCTTCTTTTCAGATAGAGGTCTCTGGTCTTCCCAATAGTCTTCTCCATCACTCCGTGTTCTGCTGTTTGTTCATTCTTACTTATATTCATTTGTCTGTTTGCACATGGACAGGTGGAGATACAGACTGGTAAACAAACGCTTCTCAATAGGTGCTGTTGCTTATGTGAACAGTGGCTAAAAGAAAGCGCAGTACAGAAAAAGGATTGGGCAGCCATATCATCTAGTGACTCTCTAGTATGGAGTTAGCTCGGAGGAGGGAAAGGTGAGTAGTGGAGTTCCTCAAGGATCGGTGCTGGGGCCGATTCTGTTCAATATATTTGTGAGTGACATTGCCGAAGGGTTAGAAGGTAAAGTTTGCCTATTTGCGGATGATACTAAGATCTGTAACAGAGTGGACACCCTGGAGGGAGTGGAAAACATGAAAAAGGATCTGAAGAAGCTAGAACAATGGTCTAAGGTCTGGCAATTAAAATTCAATGCCAAGAAATGCAAAGTGATGCACTTAGGGAATAGAAATCCACGGGAGACGTATGTGTTAAGTGGCAAGAGTCTGATAGGTACGGGCGGGGAGAGGGATCTTGGGGTGATAGAATCTGAGGATTTGAAGGTGACGAAACAGTGTGACAAGGTGGTGGCTGTATCTAGAAGGTTGTTGGGCTGTATAGAGAGAGGTGTGACCAGCAGAAGAAAGGGAGTGTTGATGCCCCTATATAAGTCGTTGGTGAGGCCCCACCTGGAGTATTGTGTTCAGTTTTGGAGGCCGTATCTTGCTAAGGATGTAAAAAGAATCGAAGCGGTGCAAAGAAAAGCTATGAGAATGGTATGGGATTTGCGTAACAAGACGTATGAGGAGAGACTTGCTGACCTGAACATGTATACCCTGGAGGAAAGGAGAAACAGGGATGATATGATACAGACGTTCAAATATTTGAAAGGTATTAATCCGCAAACGAACCTTTTCCAGAGATACGAAGGCGGTAGAACGAGAGGACATGAAATGAGATTGAAGGGGGGCAGACTCAAGAAAAATGTCAGGAAGTATTTCTTCACGGAGAGAGTGGTGGGTGCTTGGAATGCCCTCCCGCGGGAGGTGGTGGAGATGAAAACGGTAATGGAATTCAAACATGCGTGGGATAAACATAAAGGAATCCTGTTCAGAAGGAATGGATCCTCAGGAGCTTAACCGAGATTGGATAGCAGAGCCGGTAGTGGGAGGCGGGGCTGGAGGTGGGGATAGTGCTGGGCAGACTTATACGGTCTGTGCCAGAGCCAGTGGTGGGAGGCGGGACTGGAGGTTGGGAGGCAGGAATAGTGCTGGGCAGACTTATACGGTCTGTGCCAGAGCCGGTGGTGGGAGGCGGGGATAGTGCTGGGCAGACTTATACGGTCTGTGCCAGAGCCGGTGGTGGGAGGCAGGGATAGTGCTGGGCGGACTTATACAATCTGTGCCAGAGCCGGTGGTTGGGAGGCGAGGCTGGTGGTTGGGAGGCGGGGATAGTGCTGGGCAGACTTATACGGTCTGTGCCCTGAAGAACATAGGTACAAATCAAAGTAGGGTATACACAAAAAGTAGCACACATGAGTTGTCTTGTTGGGCAGACTGGATGGACTGTGCAGGTCTTTTTCTGCCGTCATCTACTATGTTACTATGTTATCTCCTGTGATATTTTAATCCACAAATATGTTTGCACTTTAATAGGTCCAAACAGCCTTCAAATTCGGGACACAGCTCCTTTAATTGTATAACTTGAACATCAATCTCTCCTTAGTGACCCGACACGGGCAGTGTTTCGGCGCACAGCACCTGCGTCAGAGGTCACTAAATTCCAATTATTCTGTTCAAGCAACATAATCGCTTCGTCAATATTTTCGATACCAGTACAAGCCTTTACTGAAACAAGGTTGCCGTGCAAGTAACCAAGCTCTCAGTACATTATTTACCTGTTTTGCGAGCTACATTTCCAGCAGGCTTGCACTGGAATCAAAAATATCGATGAAACGATTACGTTGCTTGAACAGAATAATTGGGATTTAGTGACCCGTGACACAGGTGCTGTGTGCCGAAACATGGCCCGTGGTGCTTTTTTTTGCTATTTCTACTTTGTTCTGTACTTTGGACCCTCTCTGTTCTGTTTTGTATACTTTAATAGGTGTAATGCATTGTGCTGACCCCTATCTATTACTTTATGACAGGGGTATTCAGTGTTGGTCCTCAAGGTCAAGAGACATCAACCACGGAGAGTGCAGGAACACTCAATCCCTACGGACGGCATACAGGCAACACAAAGAGTAAAGTAGGTAGGCTCATCCAAAAAACACGAGGGAGACACCGAGATTCTTATGTGTGAAGTTTATTAAAAAATGTCACCAATGTAACTCGACACAATGGCCTGCCTCAGGAGTCTTGAAGTTTGGTGTAAACTTTAGTTCTACTCGGGGCTTTTTTTGAGGGGGTACTTGGGGGTACCGAGTACCAGCACCTTTTCCATAGTCTTCTAAAATTGACCCATGGTCCCGAAGTTTTAATGAAAGAGCTTAGGCTCTACACATCAATTCTGCCTTGTCAGAGATTCTGCGACTGGTTGCAGGGGGCCTGGCTATTGTGGGGTGGGTCTCTTAGGGATCATCCCATCCCTGAAGGATGGCCTGGCATTTGAGTACCGGCACCTTTTTTGCTAGAAAAGGCTTACTGGTTCTACTTATCTATCCAATTCAGTGTATTAAGAAGTGGAACTAGGGAGGAAGTGACGTCACCAGATAGAATGGACGTTTGAGAGCGGAGCTCCCGCTGCCCCGCAAGAAATCTGCTAATAAACTCGAGCGAACAGCAGCAAACGAAGCCCAGCGGGTCTGAATACCCCCTCCTTCAGTCAGCAATCGAGTTAAGATGACTCAGAAAGCGGCGGGGTTGGACCTAGCGCGATTTGCTTACCCGAACGGAGACGGTGCGCCAAGCTCCAAGATGGCGGCGGCCCGCGAAGAGCAAGAAAAACAAGAGGAGAGGAGTCAACGCCGAGGCGAAGGATCGCCTGAGCGCCCCGCTCTGGAAGCGGCAGATGGAGAGATCGCTCCAGCGCTAAAAAACTGGCTACAGGAAATCAGCTCAAACCTGAAAGCGCTACGTACAGAAGTAGCCACGCTTGGAGCTGACCTTAGAGGTGAAATTCGGGAGCTTGGGACGCGCTTGGAGGAAACAGAAAACCAGGTGGAAGGCCACAGTGAAGCTCTGGGGCAGATGGAACAACATATGACAGGATTGCATAAAGAGCAACAGCAACTATGGGCCAAGGTCGAAGACCTAGAAAATAGAGGCCGACGGAACAACCTGCGCTTTCGTGGGCTACCGGAGACGCCCACATATCAAGATAGCACAACGGTGGTTCAAAAAATGGTGGTCGAATTGATGGCAGCGAACAATACGGCTATTGAGGCAGAAGCAGTTCAGATTGAAAGGGCCCATAGAGTGCTGGGCCCGAGCCGCAACAACATATCAAAGGATATAATAGCCTGCTTTACGAGTTTTAAGCTCAAAGAACAAATCTTAACAGCAGCACGCCAAGTCTCAGAATTTAAATGGGACTCATATAGAATTGAAATCTACCAAGACGTGGCAGCAGCGACGTTGAAAAGAAGAAGTGAATTGAAGCCTCTTACAAAAAGACTGCGTGACCTCAACATACAGTACAGATGGCGATATCCCTTTGCCTTGGCATTTTATAAAGACGGCAAGTTGCACCAAATAAGATCACTTGAAGAGGCCAGAACAATTTGCCCAGAACTAGAAGTGGAAACGGACTTGGTTGCTCCTAACGGGGATAAGAGAAGTACCACGCAGTCTGCACCAACAAAATGGAAAAGAGCGGGAAAAGGTCCACGGAGACTTCAGCGACAACAATCTGCGGCTAAAGTTACATGAAGCCACGGGACGAGAAGATCCAGAATTAATAGAAGGTGAAAAGCTGCTAGACACCAAAGTAGCGATTCGGGACCAAGACGAAAGACATGTTTAAGTAATGTTAGTTTGCTTATGTTACGTTAACTGATATTCAAGGGGTATGCGGTAAATGTTTGGTGAGTCACTTTCTCTTTGCTTGGGTGCCTGTCAATATTGAGAGACACCCAACTTACAAAGGTGGGGGGAAGGGTGGGAATTGGGAGGGGGAGGGGAGTAGGGAGGGGAACAAAGATGACACAGTACATGAGGCATATCAGGCTTATCAGGGTAGAGATACACTGCAGAGGCGAAGAATGACATCTCGAGATAATTATGGCTGATATAATAGGGCTATCATTAAACGTAAAGGGGCTAAACATACCCAGAAAGCGACAATTATTATTTAGGGAACTTTGCCGCCTACAAGTGGATGTGGCTTTGATCCAGGAAACCCACCTTAAACCCAGATACGAGAGACTCTGTTCACATAGACAATACCCTCATATATATTTCGCCTCTTCCCATGCAAACACAAAAAGTAAGGGGGTTCTGATAGCACTAAGCAATTCCAAGCCCTGGGTGGTACGGAAGGTAATACGGGACAAAGATGGGCGATATTTGATTGTGAATCTGCAACTAGCGGGAAAAGCTTACACGATATTAAACATTTATGGTCCCAATGCCAATCAGGAGCAATTTTTCCTAGAACTAGCCTGAAAAATCACACAACACATTGAGGGATCCCTATTAGTAGGAGGAGACTTTAACATTACTCTGCATCCACATTTAGACAACTCCGCAGTAGGAGTCACATATGGCCAACAGGGTAGACGCCAGCTTAAAGAACTACTCACAAGGTGGCAATTAATAGACTTGTGGCGCAGGGATAACCCCTCCACACGTAGCTATACATTTTACTCTTTAGTGCATCATAGCTTTTCCCGGATAGACATGTGGCTGGGAGACGTAATGATATCGAGTATGGGGGCCACATCCCAAATACTACCACGTACATGGTCAGATCACTCCCCAGTGCTGCTACGACTCGCAAACATGGGAATGCCAAGAAAAGAGCGCATATGGAATCTAGATGACACACTATTAGTGAGCCCAGATAACCTAATCTCCATTGAACAATATATTAAAGAATATCTCACTTATAATGACAATGGGGAGGTATCCCCGGCCACACTCTGGGAGGGACTTAAGGCAGTGCTTCGGGGCCAATTGATTGCGCTGCGCTCACACTGTTGGAAAAAGAGAATTGCAGAGGAACAGAAATTGCGGGAAGAGTTGTTGCGAATGGAGGGGGAGTTGCAACAAGGGGATGCACAGCCCAGTCCAACATTGCTGAGACGGGCACAGGAGATAAGACACCAGATTCTGGACTTGGAATTGGCAGACTTGACTGTACAATTGCAAAGAGTAGGTCAAACACATTTTGAATTTGGCAATAAGCCCAGTCGGTTATTAGCATATAAATTAAAACAAAGAGCTGCTAGGAATGGAGTAGGAAGCTTAAAAGATGAACAAGGTGAGCTCCATACAGATCAGGAGTCAATAAAGTCCATATTTAGATCCTTTTATCAACAACTATATACCCCAGAGACGGCCCCAAATCTAGAAAATATAGAGGAGTTTCTGGCGGGAATTGAGCTCCCTCAATTATCTGAGGAGGCCCAGCAAATATTATCGAAGCCCATCACGTTAGAGGAGGTCAAGTCCACCATTAAAAATCTGGCTCCCCACAAGGCGCCGGGCCCCGATGGATATACAAACCGATTTTACAAAATCTTTGGAGAGTTGCTGGCCCCCATTTTGGTGAGAGTCTTCAACTCCATAGATATGGCCACGGGGTTGCCGCCAACTTGGGATCTTGCTACTATAACTGTGATCCCCAAAGTAGGCAAGGACCCGCAGAAATGTGGGTCATACAGGCCCATCTCCCTACTGGGGGTGGACTACAAAATATTTACTAAAATTCTGGCAACTAGATTACAAAGATATCTCCCGAATTTAGTCCATGAAGATCAGGCAGGGTTTGTGGAAGGTCGGCAAACTTTTGACAATGTCAGGAGAGCCATTTTTATGGTCCAGAACGCACAAATTCATAATACCACCTTGTGCATCTTATCTCTGGATGCCGAAAAAGCGTTTGACAGGGTGAGCTGGGCTTTTTTATTTGAGGTGTTAAGGCAAATAGGCATTGGAGGGCGATTTGGGTCCTGGTTACACACAATATACAAATCCCCAAAAGCGGCTGTGCGGGTTAATGGCCATCTCTCTCAAGCGTTCCAGCTGAACAGGGGCACCAGACAGGGCTGTGCGCTATCCCCGCTTTTATTTGCCCTAGTAATGGAACCGCTGGCTATTCAAATTAGAACCCAGAGAGAGATCAGGGGCCCAAGATGGGGAGGAATAGAGACTAAAGTTCTTATGTTCGCGGACGATATATTGCTCACGTTGGTGGAGCCCCTGGTCTCCTTCCCAAAAATAAATGAAGTTATACAAAAATATGGGGAAGTGTCAGGGTTTAAAATTAACTTTGACAAGTCTGAAGCATTAGACGTGGGGATACCTGATGTACAGATGACACGGCTCCAACAGCAATTTCAATACAGGTGGGCGACCAAATACATTCGATACTTAGGGGTCAATATTCCATGTAAAATAGAAGACATTTTCAAATACAACTTCCCAGACAAAGTGCGAGAACTCTTTTTGGAAATGGAGCGATGGGAGGGCTTGACTTTGTCATGGATGGGAAGAATCAGTGCATTAAAAATGATAGTTCTCCCCAAACTTTTATATCTTTTTATGGCATTACCAATCAATCTCCCAAAGGGCTTTCTGAGGAATTTGCAGAGAAAGGCATTTGCGTTCATTTGGAAGAAAAAACCCCCGAGAGTGCGGAGAGAGGTGCTATATCAATCGCGTAAGCGGGGCGGGATGGGGGTCCCATCTTTTAAGACCTATTATCAGGCGGCGCATTTAAAAATAATAGCTGCGTGGCAGCAGAACCCGGTAAAGATAGGCATTAAAATGGAGCAAAGATGGGTAGATCCCATTCCCTTGAGAGCGGTGCCATGGCTACCGACACAACAATTAGATGAAGTAATTAAGAGAAGCCCTCCCGTGCTGCGGTGGCCTCTTATGACCTGGAGACAAATAAGGAAGCAGCATTTCCCAGAAAGGACATACTTTACGCACATGTTTCTCAGATTTGCTCCGCAGTTTGGGCCGGGTCAATTAGACGGGGCGTACCTAGAATGGGAAGAGCGAGGCTTGTGTGAACTGGGACAAATGTGGGAACAAGGGGTAATGACCTCATACACAGAATTATGCCGAGAACATGGACTTTCCCCCCTGCAAGCTTTTCAATTTTACCAGGTTCGTGACTTTATAAAGAGGAGAGTGGTAGAAGAGCTTAGTCTGACAGAGACAATACTGGAGAAAAGTCTGACGAAAGGGGGTAGTAAAGGGGGGATAACTAAACTTTATGGGGCCCTCTTATCTAGGGAGAACCCAATAGAACACTACATTACAAAATGGGAGACAGTAATGGGTTCCACCTATGACCCCTCTCAATGGGCACAAGCCTTTCGGTCACTACTAAGGGTATCAGTCTCTAGTACCCTGATAGAAAACGGGCACAAGATGCTGTATTGGTGGTACTACACTCCCCACCGATTAGCCACAATGTATAAAAAGGGCACGGGCAACTGTTGGAGGCAATGTGAGATAAAAGGGGATATGTTTCACATGTGGTGGGCCTGTAGCCATGCCCAGAAGTTTTGGATGGAGGTGATAGGCTTCCTATGTAAAGTGACGAGCCAGACGTATCCCATGAAGGCAGAGAGCTGTCTGCTTCACTTTAAACCCACAGGGATTAAAAAAATCACACACAGCTTTGCCACCCAGTTATTTGTGGCAGGCAAACTCATCATTGCTTCAGCCTGGAAGAAGCCTATGATTCCGGGAATACACGTAGTCCGGGAAAAATTGGATAGAATACAATTGATGTCAAAACTTACAGCTATGAGAAATGGTCGGATTATACATTACCACAAAATCTGGGACCCGTATATTAAATGGAAAGCAACCTCTGCACCATAAAACTTGTGGCGCACATACTTATATAGGGGGTGGGAAGGCTTAAGAGGAGGGGAATATAGGTAACCTACATAGAGGTGTATAACTGTTTAGCTGAAATTATTAGATAATGTTTGAAACTCTTATGCTACTATGTGAAGACATGTATCTACAGAATCAATATATGGATATGTACTGTGTTTTAAAATGTTAAAATTATAAATAAATGCTTAAAAAAAAAAGAAGTGGAACTAGTTGTAAGCAACCATGTGCTGTACAGAAGCAAAACACGATGTCCAAGTGAAAGAACAATCACAATTTTTCAAGTAACTTGCAAAGGAAGCCAACCGACATCGTGTTTTGCTTCTCTATAGTACATGGTTGCTCAGCAACTAGTTCCATTTCTTATACGCTGAATTGGATAGATAGTAGACCTAAAGCTTACAGCAAACTTCAAGACTCCTGAAGCAGGCGCCTTAGCACCGAAACACGGCCACTGTGTCGAGTCATATTGGTGTAATTTTTAAATAATCTTCACACACAATCTCAGTGTCTCCCTCGTGTTTTTTTTGGATGAGCCTACCTACCCTACTTTTTGTGTTGCCAGTCCTTAAGGTCTGCAACCCAGTTGGTTTTTCAGGTTTTCCCCAATGAATATGGACGAGATTTATTTGCATACAATGGAATACCCCTGCTTTATGATCTTTAGAATTCCTTTCCTGCTTTTTTTTCTTTCTTTTATCAGGCGTTAACAGCTATTTTCTTATCATCTCTTCAGACTGGTCCAGACTGGTGGGTTATGCACTTCTACCAGCAGATGCAGATTGAGAACTTGTAGGATGAAAATAAGTAATTAGGGCAATAATTATTCCCTGATAATACTTATTACAGGGTTCCCGCTCAGTCTAGGGGATATTATAAAGGAACCTTGTTGCTGGCACCCTGCCAGTGTTTTGTTCTTCGCCAAAGAACCAAAGCCACGTCACAGATGATAATTATTATTATTTATTACATGTAGAAAAATAGAAACATTCTGCAATAGCTTATATGCAATATAATATCTCTTACTGATATGCACACTAACAAAATATATTGTCTAACTACACTCTGATTATCCTGAGACTACGTACAGTAATGATTAGAACAGTACAAATGATATCCTAATGATCCTTATGAAAACTTATCACATCTTATGCAAAATACACATTAGCAGCTGTCCCTGACCAAGAGCTGACATAAACCAGTCGTACTTAGATAAAACCACTGCCTAACCCCAGACCAGGAAATATATCACTGTGATCTTACCACGCTGTCCTGATGACGGCTTCAGGTAAGACCGGAGCAGAATCTCCCCAGACGCTATCTCAGCTGTCTGTGTCTTATGTAGTGCAGGTCTTTCTCAGCAAACAAGCAGGTTCCCGTCTCTCCTTTGGTTATCAGAGCCAGTATCTCTGCCACAGGTATTTGCACCAGTTATGCAGGTCACAAGGTTGGTATCATACAGTCTCTAGCTCACTCCGAGCCTTGCTGGATTTCTCAGGTCCTTCCCAGGTACTCCTCCTCCGAGGGTCTCCAACTAACTTTCTTTCTCCCACTCTTCCCGTGTTCTTCCAGACCTCTCTGTTGGGTGATAGCCTGGACCAATTATCCTCTCGCGTACAGTCCAGTGCATGGATCAGAAGAGTTCTTTGTTTTGTGACCTTGGAGATGGTAACTTCTGGTGCCATGGCTCTGCCTCCCTTCTCAGCTTCTCCGAGATAGAAGGGGGATGGTTGGAACACAGAGAGGCATATTTTCAAAGCACTTAGCCTCCCAAAGTTCCATAGAAACCTATGGAACTTAGCCTCCCAAAGTGCTTTGAAAATAAGCCTGAGAATGTCCTTGGCTTCAGCAAGCCTGTCAGTGATTTTCCACATGCTGAAGCTGGATCTTGCTGACACAGAGATGTGCAGGTCAGAGAGTTGCAGCAGCCATCTTATTAAACCAAGATGTCATAGGCTTGTATAGGCCAAGACCAGCTTAGGCTAGATCACAGGGAAATACCCCTACAAACTTTAAACTCCTGAGAGACCTATATCTAACCTGTGAGTCCTCAGGGCAACAGTATTTCTTAGTCTTCAGCAGTTGGTGGACTTATGGTAAGCTTGTGGAGGAGTCCTGGTTAGTATGGAAGGCCCCGGGGATCTGGTATCTATTGATATTTTTTTTTTTTTTTTTTTGAAAAATGGTGTATATCCATTTTTCTGAGGACAATGGAACTTTTCACTCACGTGTGAAAAGCTGTCATCTTTGGAGCCCTGGTGCGAATGCTGTCCAGTGTGTACTGATAATTCCAGAAGGCTTTAGCAGCCTGACCACACACCTGACTTGTGCAGGACCCGCAGTTTCTCATTGTCCTAGGACAAATACAGACATGTTACCCTGATTTTTCTTGAGAAAGATTTTTTTGCTGTTTGCCTTCCTGCTCGCTTTCTTGTGAGTAGCATGAGACCATTTCTTTTATTTTTTTCTTGTATTTTCCCTTCTTGTTATTTCTTTAGTTTTTTTCCCTGTCATGTTGGTTCAAGTAGTGCATGAATTGTGCTAGAACCATGTCTTTGACTGACCCACATGATGTGCCTAAGTTGTCTGAGCCCTGATCATATGTCCTTTCATTGATCTCTTTGTGCTGAAATGCAGAAGAGAACTCAAAAAAGTTAGGAGGCTCTGTGTAAGAGACTTTTTTGCACATCAAAGTCCTGTCCGCTGGCATCAAAGGCATCGGTCCCCCATGGCTTCTGGAGCTTCAGCGATCAGAGGAGACGCATCGACATTGAGGAGGTCTCCTTCACTCTTGACATTGGGTGCCGGTAGCACTCGCACAGGCCGAGCATCATTAGACCTGACACTGAGGACTTGTGTGGATTCTGCATTATCCTTGTTGGCGCTAAAGGACTCCGATGCTGGACATTGAGCAAATGCAAAGAAGCATCATCGTCGGTCCTCTTCGGAGCATGGTGCCAGAAGCTCCAGGACAGTAGCCTCACCGGTACCCAAGAAGTGTCGGCACCATGAGGACTGCTTCACTTATGTGGAGACGGTGTTGATGCACCAGTATCCCAGAATGCTGGGGTGCATCCTAGCTTGGTGTGATGCCAAGGCATCAAGGGTGCCAACGCCGACTGTGATGCCACTTCAGCCCATCCTAGAGACCCATGCTTTGCCTGTCGGCCGTTCATCGATGCTGGTGCCTCAACAGGCATCGGAGTCGGCACCGACTGATGCGGTGCTCCTTTCCAGCTCATTGAGGGAGGAAGCAACACTCAAGTCCAGGAAGGATCCATACCTCAGCACTCTTGCCCGTAGCCTAGCCAAGCATCCAGTAGGCTGAGGTAAGTGCAGACTCAGGCATCTGATGCAGAGTATTTTGCTGAGTTGGACTCAGAACATTCCTGAGGATCTGAGAAAGAGCCAGAGGACCTCACCGAGGAGAGATCCCTTGGCCTACCTTCAGACCCACTATAGGAAAGGAGAAAATCTCCCCTAGAGGAGCTCTATTTTGTCAGCTTTTTGAGGGAAATGGCAGAAGCCATTTCTTTTAAGTTGGAAGTCAAGGATGAGCCCAGGGCCAAGATGTCGGACGTCCTTGACTATGACACCCCTCCTAAGGAAGCTGTGACATTGCCCGTTTACAACTTCCTTAAGAATGCAGACATGAAAAGTTGGGAGACCCCACTCTATGTGCAGGTTATTTCAAAGAATGTAGATAGTAGAGTCCAGAAGGCTCCCAGATTCGAGAAACCAGCTTCCACACCATTCCATGCTGGTCAAATTCACTCTCAAAAGATTGAGGACCTATGCCTTGGCTCCCCTAGCCAGGGATGCTCACTCTCTGGATTCTTTTCGGAGGGAATTTTTCAAGACTTGATGCTCATTTCCGGCATCCTGTCTTACATGAGCATTTACCTGAAGAACTTGGTAGGCTGTTCACTTGAGTTTACGGACACTCTCCCATCGGAGTGGGCCACAGAACTTTGCCAGATAGACATAAAAAACATACATAGTAACATAGTAGATGACGGCAGAAAAAGACCTGCATGGTCCATCTAGTCTGCCCAAGATAAACTCATAACTTGAATTTGTACCTGTCTTTTTCAGGGCACAGACCGTATAAGTCTGCCCAGCAGTATTTCCCGCCTCCCAACCACCAGTCCCGTCTCCCATCACCGGCTCTGGTACAGACCGTATAAGTCTGCCCTCCCCTATCCTAGCCTCCCAACCACCAACCCCTCTTCTCCCCACCTGCTCCGCAGAGGAAGCAGAGGAAGTGTTGAAAGCACATTGATCGGGCCGCTTTTGATACTTTTGATGTGGTGTCCATACTTTTTGCCATAGGTATGGGTTTGCACAGACTTTCATGGCTGTGTGTCTCAGACTTGGAGCTTAGAAGTTCAGGAAAAGTTGGCAAACATCCCTTGAGGAGGAGAAGACAGTCTTCTTGAGGACAAGGTCGAAGAGGTGGCAGACTTGATAAAGAAGAGAACTGATACCATCAAGTCCCTTTCTCGGCCCTCTCCTTCCGCGACAACCACTTCTCAGAGGTTTTCGGGTGGAAGAATGCCTACTACTCTCAAAGGTGTAGGTTCATTCTTTCGTCCCGTCCTCAGCAGCAGTGGCCCCATAAGTCCCAACCAGCTCCCTAGTCTAAACGGGATGAGTTCTTGACTGGCTCCAGGAGACATATCCAAAATAAAGATACCCGTCCCGGACAACCTTCTGGATGGAGGATTTACCCCTAGGGAAGATTCCTCAGTTGTCCGCATCTTTCACAGGAATGAGCTTCCAATAGCTCATTTTCAGGTTTTAAATTTTGAGGTTCCTATTGATGGATCTTCACTTAAAGGGGATGCAGAGACATGCCTCTCATTGCGTTCTTTTGTATTTCTTGACCAAAGCCTCTTTTGCTCTTATTTTTTCAGCTACTTGTTTGGAGAACCATATAGGTTTCCAGTTTCTTTTCTTTTTGTTTACTTTCCTTGCGTAAAGATCAGTTGCCATATTTATAGCAGCCTTTAACCTGACCACTGATTTTCCACTTCTCTTACGCCTTCCCATGCCAACAGCTCCTTCAGGTATTCCCCCATTTTATCAAAATCAGTATGTCTAAAATCCAGTACTTTGAATTTTGTGCATCTGCACTCCGCCTTTGCCCTTATATCACTATTACATAGGTGGGCACCCACCCGGATATTGGAAACACTTCCTCCATTTGTGAGCACAAGATCCAGCATCGACCCTTCCCTCATGGGTTCTGTTACCATTTGTTTGAGCAAGGCACTTTGACAGGTGTCCACAACCTCCCTACTTCTTTCCAGTTCTGCAGACGGGACGTTCCAGTCCACATCAGACAAGTTGAAATCTCCCAACAGTAGCAACTCCCCTTTCATACCAATCTTTGAATATTTTATTTATTTGTTGCATTTGTATCCTACATTTTCCCACCTATTTGCAGGCTCAATGTGGCTTACATTATGCCGTAATGGCGATCGCCATTTCCGGAATGAGAAATACAAAGTGGTATTGAATTAAAGTTCATAAGTGACAGAGTAAATTAAGCAGTCAGGTATAGAGAGTTCTATCAGATTCTTGTCTAGCTTCTCCGTTTGTGTTGGAGGTCTGTAGATAACCCCCGTGTGGATACAGGTTCCATCTTCTCTTTCCAGGACGATCCATAAAGCTTGTTCCTTTCCCCCAGGTTCCCCATACTTCAGCTGCTCTGATATTGTCTCTCACATACAGCGCCACTCTCTGTCCTTCCTAAAAAGATTATAGCCCGGTATGGTCACATCCCATTCATGGGAATCATTGAACCACTTCTTTGTAATAGCAACAATATCCACGTTTTCTTCAAACATCAGGGCTTGCAAGTCTTGAACCTTTTTACTTAGACTACGAACATTTGAGCTCATTGCTTTCCATGTGCTTAGTGAGTTTAGGTGGTTTTCTGTATTTAGATGACCTTTCCCTCTGCCATCATGTTTATTCTAGGAGTGACTTTCTGAATGCCCTTGTTTTCTTTTGTCACCCCCACCCTCTAGTTTAAATGTCTAGAAACGTCTAGTTTGGTTAGCAGGGCTCGTGGGGACCCATTCTTCAAGGTCACTGCATTGGTACTTCTCAGAAGTCTGGACTGGTCTGGAGGGATTATAAGGAAGGAGAAATTAGGTCTTTCCTTTTGTCACTTCAGATCAGTCCAGAGCCCATTCTGGTTTGGAGATGGCTTCCGTCCTTCTTTGGTGTAGGTACATATCCGTTCTCACGATGCTAGAGCTCTTATCTGTTGTGCAAATTGGGACAGTCATAACAGTGTGGGGGGGAGTCTTGGGGTTACCCTCCTTCTATGTACTTCACAAAAAAAAAAAAAAGTTGAGTGCTTCCAGCCATTTCTGTATGAACACTCACTTTGACAGGTAGATGTACTGGAATTTAGTTATCTGCTTTGTTACAAAGTACTGACACCAGTGGAGGAGTGGCCTAGTGGTTAGGGTGGTGGACTTTGGTCCTGGGGAACTGAGGAACTGAGTTCGATTCCTACTTCAGGCACAGGCAGCTCCGTGTGACTCTGGGCAAGTCACTTAACCCTCCATTGCCCCATGTAAGCCACATTGAGCCTGCCATGAGTGGGAAAGCGCAGGGTACAAATATAATAAAATAGATACTATTGGAGATTCTACATGGAATGTTGCTATTCCACTAGCAACATTCCAACATTCCATGTAGAAGGCTGCGCAGGCTTCTGCTTCTGTGAGTCTGACTACGTGCAGGACGTCAGACTCACAGAAACAGAAGCCTGCGCGGCCACATTGGTGATCTGCAAGGGCCGACTTCTGTGGAATAGCAACATTCCATGTAGAATCTCCAATAGTAGCAACAGTGGAGGAGTGGCCTAGTGGTAATGGAGGAGTGGCCTAGTGGTTAGGGTGGTGGACTTTGGTCCTGGGGAACTAAGTTCAATTCTCACTTCAGGCACAGGCAGCTCCTTGTGACTCTGGGCAAGTCACTTAACCCTCCATTGCCCCATGTAAGCCGCATTGAGCCTGCCATGAGTGGGAAAGCGCGGGGTACAAATGTAACAAAAAAAATAAATAAATAAGGACTGCATATACAGTGGGGGAAATAAGTATTTGATCCCTTGCTGATTTTGTAAGTTTGCCCACTGACAAAGACATGAGCAGCCCATAATTGAAGGGTAGGTTATTGGTAACAGTGAGAGATAGCACATCACAAATTAAATCCGGAAAATCACATTGTGGAAAGTATATGAGTTTATTTGCATTCTGCAGAGGGAAATAAGTATTTGATCCCCCACCAACCAGTAAGAGATCTGGCCCCTACAGACCAGGTAGATGCTCCAAATCAACTCGTTACCTGCATGACAGACAGCTGTCGGCAATGGTCACCTGTATGAAAGACACCTGTCCACAGACTCAGTGAATCAGTCAGACTCTAACCTCTACAAAATGGCCAAGAGCAAGGAGCTGTCTAAGGATGTCAGGGACAAGATCATACACCTGCACAAGGCTGGAATGGGCTACAAAACCATCAGTAAGACGCTGGGCGAGAAGGAGACAACTGTTGGTGCCATAGTAAGAAAATGGAAGAAGTACAAAATGACTGTCAATCGACAAAGATCTGGGGCTCCACGCAAAATCTCACCTCGTGGGGTATCCTTGATCATGAGGAAGGTTAGAAATCAGCCTACAACTACAAGGGGGGAACTTGTCAATGATCTCAAGGCAGCTGGGACCACTGTCACCACGAAAACCATTGGTAACACATTACGACATAACGGATTGCAATCCTGCAGTGCCCGCAAGGTCCCCCTGCTCCGGAAGGCACATGTGACGGCCCGTCTGAAGTTTGCCAGTGAACACCTGGATGATGCCGAGAGTGATTGGGAGAAGGTGCTGTGGTCAGATGAGACAAAAATTGAGCTCTTTGGCATGAACTCAACTCGCCGTGTTTGGAGGAAGAGAAATGCTGCCTATGACCCAAAGAACACCGTCCCCACTGTCAAGCATGGAGGTGGAAATGTTATGTTTTGGGGGTGTTTCTCTGCTAAGGGCACAGGACTACTTCACCGCATCAATGGGAGAATGGATGGGGCCATGTACCGTACAATTCTGAGTGACAACCTCCTTCCCTCCGCCAGGGCCTTAAAAATGGGTCGTGGCTGGGTCTTCCAGCACGACAATGACCCAAAACATACAGCCAAGGCAACAAAGGAGTGGCTCAGGAAGAAGCACATTAGGGTCATGGAGTGGCCTAGCCAGTCACCAGACCTTAATCCCATTGAAAACTTATGGAGGGAGCTGAAGCTGCGAGTTGCCAAGCGACAGCCCAGAACTCTTAATGATTTAGAGATGATCTGCAAAGAGGAGTGGACCAAAATTCCTCCTGACATGTGTGCAAACCTCATCATCAACTACAGAAGACGTCTGACCGCTGTGCTTGCCAACAAGGGTTTTGCCACCAAGTATTAGGTCTTGTTTGCCAGAGGGATCAAATACTTATTTCCCTCTGCAGAATGCAAATAAATTCATATACTTTCCACAATGTGATTTTACGGATTTAATTTGTGATGTGCTATCTCTCACTGTTACCAATAACCTACCCTTCAATTATGGGCTGCTCATGTCTTTGTCAGTGGGCAAACTTACAAAATCAGCAAGGGATCAAATACTTATTTCCCCCACTGTACTAGATATAGGATCACTCAGGAGTTTAAACTTCTCGATCTGCATCTGCTGGTAGGAGTGCATAACTCAGCAGTCTGGACCAGTCTAGAGAGACTAAAGGAAAGAAACTTAGCAGGTAAGATCTCATTTCTCCTTGAAGCCTGTATGTCAGGTCACAGTTCCCTGTAATATGACATGTCATTGTTTATTGCACTATTGGTGAAATCGGGGTCTCTGCTTTTATCTCCAAAGGCTGAGGATGTCAGAGCCCTTAATTCATTCCTAATCCTGTGAATGGAGCCCTGGAAGCAGCAAAAAAAACAGAGAGGAAAATGCCTGCAGGAGCTTCTGCTCAGGTATGAGATTTCTCCCTGATTTTCTGCCCTCCGTGTACGAACACTGCTGCAGGTTTCTAACCTGGGACGCTGCAGATTCAGCCCTGGCTTTACTAGGACCCAGAGCAGAAATGAGGCTGGAAAGGGCACTTTGGAAGTCTCCTGACCATAAGGAGATAGAACAGGAGGAGTCCCACAAAATGGTGTTTTGTGTCCCAGATTGTGTGTGTAGCTGATTTTCCTATTAAAATAATTTTGATGTCGGACTTTGTGTTATATGATTGTACATTATGTATACAGAGAAACTCCCCCTCTCCTATTTATCCTTAGATTGACCTGATGAGGGAAGTGCTGAGTAAGTTTCTGGTTTCTGTTTCAGGTCCCAGTAACCTTTGAGGACATCGCCCTCTATTTCTCCCAGGCCGAGTGGGAGTTTTTACAAGACCAACAGAGGGAACTCTACAGGGATGTGATGAAGGAGAATTATGAAATCTTTATTTCTTTGGGTAGGGGGAGAATTTGACATTATCTTAGTGGCCCTGAATATGTAATCATACTAGAATTGTGGGGTAGAGTAAGGAGGCAAAGAGGGTAACGCAGGAGGAGGAGTGGAGGGGGAGAGAAAAGGAATGCTGGACAGAAGGGGAGATAGAAATACAGCATCTGTGTGTGTGAGAGAGACCTGGATCACCATCATATCCCAGATCCCCTTCTTCTTATCCTCCTCTCTTACCTTCCCTTCCTCTCCCACACTTCCCATCCTCCCCTCCTTTTTATATTTATTTCTTAATTTATAATTTATGTTTATAAATTAACGTGTCCAGCCAAATACAGCAGTTCTTGTTCCAGTAATGAATACCATGAAGTATCTAAACACAGAAGAAATGTTTGCCAAATCTGCCAATAAATTTCTGCAGCCCTGCCATAGGATGCTCTTTTCACAGTTTGGAAATCAGGTCATTGCCTTTTTGCATGCTGTTCATTGGCTCTCAGAAGAATTGTGCAGTGGACTTTGATCCTGGGGAAGTGGGTTTGATTCCCACTGCAGCTCCTTGTGACTCTGGGCAAGTCACTTAATCCTCTTTTGCCCCAGGTACAAATAAGTACCTGTATATACTATGTAAACCGCTTTGAATGTAGTTGCAAAAACCACAGAAAGACAGTATATCAAGTCCCATTTCCCTTTCCCTATTTGAGATTCTACATGGAATGTTGCTACTATTTGAGATTCTACATGGAATGTTGCTATTCCACTAGCAACATTCCATGTAGAAGCCTGCCCTTGCAGATCAGCCGCGCAGGCTTCTGTTTCTGTGAGTCTGGACTCACAGAAACAGAAGCCTGCGCGGCCGCACTGCTGATCTGCAGGGGCAGGCTTCTACATGGAATGTTGCTAGTGGAGGAGTAGCCTAGTGGTTAGTGCAATGGACTTGGATCCTGGGGAAGTGGGTTCGATTCCCACTGCAGCTCCTTGTGACTCTGGGCAAGTCACTTAATCCTCTGTTGCCCCAGGTACAAATAAGTACCTGTATATACTATGTAAACCACTTTGAATGTAGTTGCAAAAACCACAGAAAGACAGTATATCAAGTCCCATTTCCCTTTCCCTATTTGAGATTCTACATGGAATGTTGCTACTATTTGAGATTCTACATGGAATGTTGCTATTCCACTAGCAACATTCCATGTAGAAGCCTGCCCTTGCAGATCAGCCGCGCAGGCTTCTGTTTCTGTGAGTCTGAACTCACAGAAACAGAAGCCTGCGCGGCCGCACTGCTGATCTGCAGGGGCAGGCTTCTACATGGAATGTTGCTAGTGGAGGAGTAGCCTAGTGGTTAGTGCAGTGGACTTGGATCCTGGGGAAGTGGGTTCGATTCCCACTGCAGCTCCTTGTGACTCTGGGCAAGTCACTTAACCCTCCATTGTCCCAGGTACAAAGAAGTACCTGTATATACTATGTAAACCGCTTTGAATGTAGTTGCAAAAACCACAGACAGGCAGTCTGTCAAGTCCCATTCCCATTTCAAGATTCTGTGCTTAATTCTCTTGTTATATTAGCACAATGGCCCTACATTGTGCTAACATGACATGCTGGTTACTTCAAGAGTTGTGTGTTCATCTTAGCACTGGTTGTTGACAAGACCCAATCAGTTTAGATAAGAATGCACTCAACTGGATACTTTTAAGTATTATAGATATTATCAGTGGAAAGCTGCCCCACTTGGTTTAAGGCAGGAAATGGTTGACTTTCCTTAAGAAATCCAGAACTTGGCTTTTTATCTTCCCTTATCGTCTGTTCCAGACCATTCCTGACGAGTGGGTTATATGCTCTCCTACCAGCAGAGGGAGACTGAGAACTACTGACTAAGTGACACCTGTATAAGGGACTGTGCAACCTTGATCTGATCAGTATTTCTCAGTCTTCCAACAGAGGTAGGTGAGTTTATGCAACCCCGTGCTTCTTTGTTTTTGGGTGCACCGGGTTTGGCCCCATTTAGATTTATAATACATTAATAAAGGTTGAATAGCTGTTGGTTTTGGTGGGGGTATTTCTTTTTAAAAATTTTTATTTATAACCATTTAAATTTTTACAAGCGATAAAACAACTTGCCGGAAATACAGAGAAAGTAATATATAGGAATTATTTCAATCAGGTAATTCTATTCTCTTCCTTAGACCACTAAATAGGGAGGGGTTCTGGGGAAGGCCCCCTGTCTAGTTAAGGATGCCGCTTTGGGGGAGGCTGCTTTGGCAACACGCTTGGTCACAGACATGGCGGTGGTGAGAATTTCCGCCATCTTGTCTCCAGGTGCACATGTACTGGAATTGGGAGAAGCGCCTCCAGTGGTTGCTAGACAGGATGCCTTTGCAGTTTCTTCTGCGTTTACTTCTGAATTTGTCCTCCTGCTGCATCAGGCATATTGCCTTCGGCGGTGTCTGTGGTGGCACTTGGGGCTAAGAAAGCCCGTTTGTCCCATGAGGAGGATTTGGATGAGGTGCTTTCCCTGAGATCAGAGCCTCCGCTGGATGAGGAGCCAGTCCAGGGAGAATCCTGGGACGAGGAGACCCTGGAGGACCCTACTGTGCTTCCTTTGTGGAGGATCCTTCGGTGGTATGAATTTTTAGGCATCTGGAGTTGCCTGACTTGTTAGCAGAGGTTCTGCAGGTTTTGAAGATTTCGGAGGATCCCCCTCAGGTGACCAGGAAGGGTGACCCTCTTTTGAATGGGGTTCACCGTCTGCCTCAGACATTTCTCTACCATGAAGACCTAAAGAAGCTGGTGGAAGGAGAGTGGCAGGCTTCTGATTCCCCTTTACGCATAGGTCTGGCAATGGCTTGGCTTTACCAGCTCCCTTTGGTAGATTTGGAATCCTTTCGGGTTCCTAAGATAGATTCTCTGGTGATGGCTGCTACCAAGAAGACGGCTATTCCCGTGGAAGGGGGGGGGGTGGCTCTTAAAGATCTTCAAGATTATTGTATGGAGGTGCTCCTGAAGCGTTCCTTTGAGGTTTCAGCCTTGGCCTTTCAGGCGGCTCTTTGTGGAGGTTATGTGACTCAAGCCTGTTTTCGGTAGGCCGAGCAATTGCCGGACTCTCCAGCATCTTCTTCCTCGTAGTTGTCTTCGGATGTGGTAAATTTGGAGTTGGGTACTGCTTTTCTGGCAGATGCCTTGTATGACTTGGTCCGTGCTTCCACAAAGAACCTGGCTCTAGTGGTAGCTGAGTGGCAGTTTCTGTGGCTCAGGAATTGGGCCGCTGATGTGGTCTCTAAGTTCCGTTTGAGTCAGCTCCTCTTTAAGGGCAAGTTGATCTTTGGGGAAGAATTAGAGAAGCTGGTGAAGAGCTTGAGGGAGTCCAAGGTGCCATGGCTTCCAAGGTGTCATGGTTAACTGCCTGGTCAGCAGGTCGGGGGCGCCTTTGGGAATTTCGGCGGTATCAGCCGGGTAGAGGAGCTGGCTCGCAGCTTGCTTGTTTCTGGAATAAGGGCCAGTCCTTTCCTTCCTTTTCAGGAGGTAAAAGAGGGGGCTGTGAAGGGGCTTCCAGTGGTGCTGAGGGGGGTTGCCTGAGCCTCCCAGTGATATTCTGGGGACCCAGCCTCCAGTGGTGTCCATAGGAAGCAGATTGCAGCTGTTTTACCAGAGATGGATCCGCTTAACTTCGAACCAGTAGGTCCTCGATATTATTCAGAACAGTTATGCTCGTCACCCTCTTCCAGATGCCTTCCTTGTGTCTCCTTACAAGTCACTGGTCAAGGCACGGACCGTCCATCGAACCTTACAGCGTCTGCTGGCTCTTCGGGTGGTAGTTCCAGTTTCTCCGGGCAAGAGAGGTTCTGGGAGGTATTCAATTTATTTTGTGGTGCCCAATAAGGAAGATTCCTGGCATCCGATTTTGGTTCTCAAACGGGTGAATCGGGCTTTGCGCGTTTCTCCCTTTCACATGGAAACCCTCTGGTCAGTCATAGTAGTGGTTCAGCCAGGGGAATTTCTCACATCTCTAGATCTGTCTGAGGTGTACCTGCATATTCTGATGCTTCTGGAACATTAGAAATATTTTTGCATTGCAGTTTTGGGGGATCATTACCAGTTTCGGTCAATGCCTTTCGGTCTGGCCATGGCACCGAGAACCTTTTCCAAGGTAATGGTGGTGGTGGCAGCCCATCTTCGGCAGGAGGGCATTCTGGTACTTCGCTACTGTAAATAATTGCGTGTTTCCATTAAATATTTAACTACTCTGACCTCAAATCTGCTCAGACTGTTTTACACAGACTGGGCAATAACAAGCTCCATAATCAGAAGGACACCCAGGATTCAGTGGATATAATAGTATAGTTTTATTAAGCATCTCACCCAAGGCAGTACAGGCAATTAGGCATTCATATCTGGAACATGTGTTTTTTGTGGGACCGCAAGGGGACAGACTGCATCTAAGACCTTGATCGCTCAATGGATTAAGGAGGCGGTTTCATCTGCTTACCTGCTGTTTGGTAGGACGGCGCTGGCGGTTTTGCAGGCGCATTCTACAAGGGCACAGGCCACCTCATGGGTGGAGCATTCACTTTTTCCTCTGCAGGATATTTGCAGGGCCACTGCTTGGTCTTCGCTGCATTCTTTTGTCTTGACATTGTAGGTTGAATGTTCAGTCAAGGCAGGTCGCTTCTTTTGGTGCTTCTGTGTTAATCTGGGGACTTCCCAGCCTCGGTGAGTACTGCTTTGGTACTGCCTACTTATCGGGAATGGAATGTCAGTGATTTTATAAGATCCTTCCTGCTTGTTTTTCATTTTATTGTTACAATTTAACACAGAAGTATTCATAAATATTCATAAATGGAGTGGAGGAGTGGCCTAGTGGTTAGGGTGGTGGACTTTGGTCCTGGGGAACTGAGGAACTGAGTTCGATTCCCACTTCAGGCACAGGCAGCTCCTTGTGACTCTGGGCAAGTCACTTAACCCTCCATTGCCCCAGGTACAAATAAGTACCTGTATACAATATGTAAGCCGCATTGAGCCTGCCATGAGTGGGAAATCGCGGGGTACAAATGTAATAAAATAGATACTATTGGAGATTCTACATGGAATGTTGCTACTATTGGAGATTCTACATGGAATGTTGCTATTCCACTAGCAACATTCCATGCAGAAGGCTGCGCAGGCTTCTGCTTCTGTGAGTCTGACGTCCTGCACGTATGTGCAGGACGTCAGACTCACAGAAACAGAAGCCTGCGCGGCCACATTGGTGATCTGCAAGGGCCAACTTCTACATGGAATGTTGCTATTCCACTAGCAACATTCCATGTAGAATCTCAAATAGTAGCAACAGTGGAGGAGTGGCCTAGTGGTTAGGGTGGTGGACTTGAGGAACTGAGGAACTGAGTTCAATTCCCGGCACAGGCAGCTCCTTGTGACTCTGGGCAAGTCACTTAACCCTCCATTGCCTGCCGCATTGAGCCTGCCATGAGTGGGAAAGCGCGGGGTACAAATGTTAAAAAAAAAAAAAAAAAAAAGATAATCTTTTCCATTTTCCAATGATTCCTCTGCAATTGGGGGTACGAGAGAGGATTGGAAAGTGTTTTCATATTGAGAGGGATATGAGGAAAGATGCCTTTGCTTCCTGCTGAGCTGTCATCAGTGTGAGCATGCTCAGTGTGTTTCCTCTGCCCCATTCAAATGTTCTGGATGCCACGAAGAGTGTTGGAAGAAGAATAGTGAGGTGCATGCATATGGAAATGTGGCCAAGGTGTTGTGGTGCCCTGATCTAACTTTTGCTTTGCTGCTCTCTGTGCAGTGTTTTCACCCTCCCCCCGCCCTTGCTCTCACTGCCTAATGCCCAGCATCTATATCTCTGTTTCTCCTTATTCCCTCTCTGTGTTTAGAAACAACCTCTCACTCTCTCCCCCCTCCCTGTGTCCAGCATCTTCTCCCTCTCTCTCTATACATCTCCCTGAATCTATTACCTGCCTTCTATTGTCCTGTAACCCCCCCCCCCCCCCACCCCACCCAGCATCTCCTGTCTCCTCCTATTGAGTAATCCTGAAGCATTTTTTCTCCAATCCTGTCCATTCCACTACCGCTTCCGGGGCAACTGGCCACCCCCTGCAACTCCTCAAGTCTGCAGCTATGACCAGCAAAGAAAGGAGCAATAAATATGGGGCCTTTCAGACTCTGGTGCGCTTGCAAGGCCCAGCTGGTCCTGTTACCTCTGACGTGAACCTCTGATATATAAAGATGTGTCAGGAGTCTCAAATGCCTTGTGCTTATTGTTTTTTTTAATTCACAGCTGCAGACTTTGAGAGATGTGGAGGTGGGCAGCAAAACAGAGGGGGGGGGGGGGAGGAGAGACTCTGCGGCAAGCCAGGTGAGGCGACCACTGCAGGAGCTTTTTGGAGGCAATTGTTGCCACTCCCCAAAATTTGCTGCTTGAGGCAACCACGTCACCCTGCCTAACGATGGGATCGTTCCTGGCTGGGGCAGGCTTTTTATTTCAAATAATTGTATTTATTATCATAATAACCAGAATAATAACAATGCAGCAGATGAAAAATACATCAAATAACAAACATTATAAATTGTACAAGCATTTTCAGGAAGGCTGCAAAATATAATCAATAACCAATTCTGTATATATAGGAACCAATAGTAACAGAAAAGAAAGAACAGATACATAGTAACATAGTAGATGACGGCAAAAAAAGACCTGCACGGTCCATCCAGTCTGCCCAACAAGATAACTCATATTTGCTGCTTTTTGTGTATACCCTACTTTGATTTGTACCTGTGCTCTTCAGGGCACAGACCGTATAAGTCTGCCCAGCACTATCCCCGCCTCCCAACCACCAGCCCCGCCTCCCAACCACCGGCTCTGGCACAGACCGTATAAGTCTGCCCAGCACTATCCCCGCCTCCCAACCACCAGCCCCGCCTCCCAACCACCGGCTCTGGCACAGACCGTATAAGTCTGCCCAGCACTATCCCCGCCTCCCAACCACCAGCCCCGCCTCCCAACCACCGGCTCTGGCACAGACCGTATAAGTCTGCCCAGCACTATCCTCGCCTCCCAACCACCAGCCCTGCCTCCCAACCACCGGCTCTGACACAGACCGTACAGAAGAAATATACTCCAGGTAAGAGAACTAGGAGGTCAGGAAGGGAAGCATAATCCACAAAACAGTGCAGGTATATGTTATAAAACATATAAAGTGAGCTTGTAATAGTTTTGGAAGGAGGAATAGGAGGGGGTATAAAGGGGGGGAGAACTGGAACAAAAGTCTTGGTGGGACTTGAGGAGACATGACAAAGTATGACTGTTTGGATATATATGGGGTGTGTACTTTTGTTGGATTGCTATACTGGTGATTCCTTCAATAATTTCTGACCTATAATAAGAAAGGGCGGGAGGGGAGTTGGGGGGGGGAGGGAGGGGGATTATGGGGGTAAAAATATTTGATGATGTAACCACAAATTTGTTTACACTTAGTTGACTTGGTTTCCATGTATTCTTGCACTGTATTTTGAAGGCGGTGATTGTTTATTCCTTTGAATCATCAATAAAAATTGTTGAAACATAAAACATACAAAGTGTAGTAAAAGAAAAATGTATATGCAGATCCTATCAGTTGATTCTATCAATGGGCTAAGTGTAGGAGCCTGAAAGAGAGGGACCCAAAGAAGAGAGTATCTCCAGGATTTTGGCGCCTTGAGCTAGTGCTTCACCTGGGCTCATGTCTTAAGCCGGTTCTGGACTGCACTTTCATATTGAGAACTAGACTAAAAGACTGTGTTGTAGAGAGTTTATTTGATTTTTCTCAGACTTGTAGGGCCATAAAACTTTTTTTTTCTTTAACTGAAGGTTTTGAGTGCTTGTGTTCATTAACGTTGTTGGAATTGTTTCTGCTGGAAGTTGTCTAAGTCTTGAATTTGTGCAAATCAACTCCATAGTGATTATGGCAAACCTAATGCAGTGTTCTTACCTCAGGAGTAGACTCTCCGACTGTCACCCCTGATATTATAGCCCACATTGAACGAGGGGAAGAGCCGTACATCAGGGATGATCCAAGAGCAGAGGAAAAAGTCACTGAGAAAAGCAGCTGCTCAGGTGAGTCCAACAATAAGAGGGACGTGCATTTGTTTGAAATGTTATTTCCCATGCCATTGTGTCTCTGGTTTTGTCCTAAATGACAGGAACCAGCTTGCTACTTTAATTTTTATTTATTTTATTTGTTACATTTGTATCCCACATTTTCCCACCTATTTGCAGGCTCAATGTGGCTTACATGGTACCATAAAGGCATTCGCCAATTCTGTTATGAACAAATACAGTAATGTTGTGTTAGAATAAGGTTCGAGTATACAGACACATTAGGGAATCATAGAGAGGAAGAGAATCGTAGAGAGGAAGAGTTATTACATGTCCATTACGACTTTTGGTTTCGTTGTGTTGCAGGGTACAGGCATTTAAGTTGGGTTGGAAGGGTATGCCTTATGGCCATAACATCTGATGCTGTCACAGAGCCTGGTATAAACTGCCACTGTCACATCTTTTGGGATGTGTGTTGAAGGAGGTCAGTGGCCACTACAGGATTAAGGGGGGGTCATGCCTTAACCCCCTCCAGTGACCATCTGGTCACTTAGTCATGATTGGAGCAGGTCTAGATAAAAACCTGTGTAATTCTCAATTCCACGCAGCCCCATTTTTGCTCTAGGCATTTTCATCCAGATCTGGGCCTGCCCAAATCCTGCCTGAAACATGCCCCCTTGAACTGCATCGTCTCAAATCTCAGTTCTGAAAAGCACAGCTTGGATAGTTTCCTATGAAAAACGTCCATGTTCCGCTTTTGAGATGGTTTTTTTTTTTTTTTTCATGAAAATGAGTGCCATAGCCACCTTGGAAATAATACCATTTTGTAAAGTGTTCTGTGTCCCAAGAGGCTTAATGGTAATTTAGTCCAGAAGTTCAGCACATCAACAGATTTTCTCAATAAGATGATAATATTCTCAAAATATGTATCAGCCACATTTTTAGTTAAGCAAACCCCTAGGTATTTAAGCTGGTGATCAACTTTTTCGACAGGGAAAGTATCAATCCAGTCTTTATAGGAATGCCATCCAGGGGCAGAGCTTCCGACTTGTCCAAATTAAGGGCCAGATGCACTAAACTTAACGAGCCATTAACGAGCAAGTAGTAAACCCTGGCATGCACTAAAGACTTCTCCGAGCCATTTTCCGACGACGGTAGCAGCTAACGAAAACAGAATGCAGATGAGCAAATTGTGTAGAAACCCTATTGTAATGAGATGCACTAACCTTTTCCGATTACCTTAACGCTGGAAAATCTAATGAGAGGTCTGTACCTGCCGTTGGGGCTGCGCGGGATTGAAAAACTTATATAAATGTTACAAAAAAAAAAATCGGGGAAAAAAAGTGCTTGTCAGGGACGTCCTTTATGGACGTGCTTCACTCAGCTGAGAGACCTGGAAGTCTCTCACAGCGCGTTTAGCTCAGCCCCCCCCCCCCTGAGGTCGCCGCCGCCGCTTCCCCCTGCATTGAAGTGACAGCTTCCCGTAGCCCCAGCCTCCTCGCAATCCTCCGCACCCCTGTGGCCTCGCCCCTGCCGCCCCCCCCTGAGGTTGCCGCCGCCGCTCCCCCCCTCCACCCGCCTCCCCCTCCGTCTGCCACCAGGCCGGGTCCTCACAGCGCCTCTCACCTCCGTGTGAAGGCGCTGCAGCAAGCAACAGCTGATCGCTTCCCTTCGGACTTCCCTCCTTTCCTCCCTGGCCCGCCCTCCAACTTTAAAACATTTTTTTTTTAAAGTTATGGCACCTTCGCTGAGGACGTACTTGCTCATACCGTACTTGCCAACAGGCTATTTGCGCTCCAGCTACAATCCTCCAGAGAAGAGAGAATCAGGTTAAGCTTCAGAACTTCACAGGTACACGAGCAGACATAAGGCAGGAATATATGCAGCATCAACAAGGTTCTGCTCAGGAAGAGCGTGGACGATGTCCGGCCTCAACTGCAAGAAAAATTCAGAAGAGTGCAGTTGAGGCTGTCCATCGACCACGACTTCGATACCCGTCCATCTTCCACCCCTAGGTCTCTCTCAGCCAATCACAGCGCGTTTAGCTCAGCTGAGAGAGACCTGGAGGTCTCTCAGCCAATCACAGCGCGTTTAGCTGAGCTAAACGTGCTGTGATTGGCTGGCTGAGAAAGACCTAGGGGCGGAAGATGGACGGGTATCCAAGATGTGGACGATGGCCGGCCTCAACTGCAAGAAAAGTTCAGGAGAGTGCAGTTGAGGCTGTCCATCGACCACGACTTCGATACCCGTCCATCTTCCGCCCCTAGGTCTCTCTCAGCCAATCACAGCACGTGTAGCTCAGCTGAGAGAGACCTGAAGGTCTCTCAGCCGATTACAGCGTGTTTAGCTGAGCTAAACGCGCTGTGATTGGCTGAGAGAGACCTAGGGGCGGAAGATGGACGGGTATCGAAGTCGTGGTCGATGGACAGCCTCAACTGCACTCTCCTGAACTTTTCTTGCAGTTGAGGCCGGCCATCGTCCACGACTTCGATACCCGTCCATCTTCCACCCCAGGTCTCTCTCAGCCATTCACAGCGCGTTTAGCTCAGCTGAGAGAGACCTGGAGGTCTCTTAGCCAATCACAGCGCGTTTAGCTGAGCTAATCGTGCTGTGATTGGCTGGCTGAGAAAGACCTAGGGGCGGAAGATGGACGGGTATCCAAGATGTGGACAATGGACGCCCTCAACTGCACTCTCCTGCACTTTTCTTGCAGTTGAGATCGCCCATCGTCCACGCTCTTTCTGAGCAGAACCTTGTTGATGCTGCATATATTCCTGCCTTATGTCTGCTCGTGTACCTGTGAAGTTCTGAAGCTTAGCCTGATTCTCTCTTCTCTGAAGGATTGTAGCTGGAGCACAAATAGACGGTATGAGCAAGTATGTCCTCAGCGAAGGTGCCATAACTTAAAAAATATATTTTTTTTATAAAGTCCCTCACGAGCACTTGACGTCCTTTTTGGACGTATTTGGCATGCGCAGAGCAGCCAGCATAACGCTTGGCTGCTCTGCGCATGCTGTACCTGCCAACTGGCCAACTGTTTACCGATGGAATAGAGAATGCAAGTGAGCTACAACGAGCATCTCATTTGCATTCCTGTTCCTTGATGCATGCCCGTTCCTTACCAATTTGCTAAGGGAATCGGTAAGGAAAGGGCTTTAACGAGTCTTTAGTGCATCTTGGCCTAAGTGCCAATCCTGATATTGCACCATGTTGTACCAGATACAGTACCCTGTTCAAAGATAACTCTAGGCTGAGTCATAACCACTAGTAAATCGTCTGCAAATGTAACTCTTCCTTGCCTTTCTTAAAACCCTAAATACCTTCCTCTGCCCTTTAATCTATTGAGGAGGTCCAAAGAGAGTATAAATAGGAGTGGGGAAAGGGGGCCCCCATGGTGGTTCCACCTTCGTAAAGGAAAATCTGGAGTTAAACCATTTACCATTACTACTGATGTAGGATTTGTATATAATATCTTTATCGAATCCAAAAAATCTCCCCCAAGTCCATATTTTTCCATCACTTTAAACAGGAAATCCAAGTTTACGCAATCGAATGCTTTGTGAGCATCTAAACTGACCAGAAGACCTGGGATTCCCTTTGTGGCGCTGTCACCCTTTGCTGCCATATTGAGATCATTAAATCTGTCCCCATCTGTTTTATGACAGAGACCACTGACCATTTTAGTAGCCGCTGTCTGGACCGATTCCATCCTATTTATGTCTTTTTAAAGATACAGCCTCCAGGACTGTGCAGAGTATTCTAAATGAGGCCTCACCAGAGTCTTTTACAGGGCCATCCATTATTTCCTTTTTCCTGACTTCCTCCCCCTGTACACCGAAGCATCCTTCTAGTTTTCGCTGTCACCTTTGTACATGTTTGGCCACTTTAAGATCATCACATATCACCCTCAAGTCTCACAAAAATAAATCATCCCTCCCCTAAACTGTACCATTCCATTGTATTTTTTTTTTGTAACCCAATTGCGTGACCCTGCATTTTTTCGCATTAAATCATGGCTGCCAAATTCTGGACCGTTTTTCAAGCTTTGCTAGGTCCCGCCTCATTTTATCCACACCTATTGCAGATTTTGGTGTTATCTGCAAAGAAACAAAGCTTACCAGAGAGCCCTTTCCCAGTATCGCTTACAAAAATGTTAAAAAGAGCCTGACCAAGAACTGAACACCATTGGTAACATCCCTTTCCTCAGTGTGAGCTCCATTTACTACTACCTTCTGTCACCTTCCATTCAACCAGGAGTAGAGATTTAAGCACAGTGGGGTGAAGTGTGAGGTGTCTGCTGTTGCAGGCTGAGGAAAAGCTGACAGTAAATGCAAGAACGTTGTATGATGGTGGGCAGAGCTCATTGGAGGGGGGAACAGTGAATGAATGTGCACATGAACAGCAGACGCTGCAGAGCACCACAAGAGGGGGAGAGAGTGAGAAGTGTGTATGTTTTGTGTGTGTGTGCGCACATTTGAAACATGAAAAAGTATGTGCATCATTTGTCCTGTCTGTCTGTCCTGATTTAGATTGTAAGCTCTTTTGAGCAGGGACTGTCTTTTCTTCATGTTCAATTGTGAAGCGCTGCGTACGACTGGTAGCACTATAGAAATGATTTATAGTAGTAGTAGTAGAAGCCTGCCCTTTTAGATTAGCAATGCGGCCGCGCAGGTTTCTGTTTCTGTGAGTGCAGGACGTCAGACTCACAGAAACAGAAGCCTGCGCGGCCGCATTGCTGATCTGCAAGGGCAGGCTTCTACATGGAATGCTGCTAGCGGAATAGCAACATTAACATTCCATGTAGAATCTCAAATAGTAGCAACAGAATCTCCAATAGTAGCAACATTCCATTTAGAATCATTCCTATGTGTCCTATCTGTCTGTCCTACCCTTATCCCTTATTGGTCCTGTCTGTCCTGATTTAGATTGTAAGCTCTTTTGAGCAGGGACTGTCTTTTCTTCATGTTCAATTGTGAAGCGCTGCGTACGACTGGTAGCGCTACAGAAATGCTTTGTAGTAGTAGTAAAGAGTGAGAGTGTGCCAGGGTTGCCTAAATAGGAGGAGGGAAACAAAACATGGATGTTGAGATATTATGTTTGACAAGAGTAGTTGGGAACTAAGGCCAGTGCTGGATGAACTTCTACAGTCTGTGTCCTGCAAATGGCAAAAGAAAGGTGTGGATCAAATCTGTGTATTGTATATCACTTTATTATAATATGCTATGAGTGAGGGGAAAGCACATTTAAGGTTGACATTAGCAAATTAAATACTGTTAGCAATACTTTTGGTTATAAAAGATTGTCCCAAGACTACATAATATTTAGATAACTATTTGTGATTAGTAGGATGGCAAATTGCCAACCAGTGTTTAAGCATGAATGAGTATAACCCACTGGCAGGTGCAACTTCACCTTGTTCGACGGACTGAATGGACCATGCAGGTCTTTATCTGCCGTCATTTGTGTGTGTGTGTGCACGTGCATATGTCTACAGGTTGAGGGGGTGTGCATGTGCATATGTCTAAAGAGCAAGGGGGTGTGCACGCGCGTGCGTCTGAAGAGTGAGAGACGGGGTGTGCATGCGCGTGCGTCTGAAGAGTGAGAGACGGGGTGTGCACGCGCGTACGTCTGAAGAGTGAGAGACGGAGTGTGCACACGCATGCGTCTGAAGAGTGAGGGGGATGGGCACGTGTGTGCATCTAAAGAGCGGGAGACAGGGTTTGCACGTGTGTGCGTCTAAAGAGCGGGAGACAGGGTTTGCACGTGTGTGCGTCTAAAGAGTGAGATACGGGTGGTCACGCGCGTGCGTCTGAAGAGTGAGAGACGGGGTGTGCACGCGCGTGCGTCTGAAGAGTGAGAGACGGGGTGTGCATGCGCGTACGTCTGAAGAGTGAGAGACGGGGCGTGCACGCGCATGCGTCTGAAGAGTGAGGGGGATGGGCACGCGCGTGCGTCTGAAGAGAGACGGGGTGTGCACGCGCATGCGTCTGAAGAGTGAGGGGGATGGGCACGTGTGTGCATCTAAAGAGCGGGAGACAGGGTTTGCACGTGTGTGCGTCTAAAGAGTGAGAGAGGGGGTGGTCACGCGCATGCGTCTAAAGAGTGAGAGAGGGGGTGGTCACGCGCATGCGTCTGAAGAGTGAGAGACGGGGTGTGCACACGCGTGCATCTGAAGAGTGAGAGACGGGGTGTGCATGCGCGTGCGTCTGAAGAGTGAGAGACGGGGTGTGCACGCGCGTACGTCTGAAGAGTGAAAGACGGGGCGTGCAAGCGCATGCGTCTGAAGAGTGAGGGGGATGGGCACGCGCGTGCGTCTGAAGAGAGACGGGGTGTGCACGCGAATGCGTCTGAAGAGTGAGGGGGATGGGCACGTGTGTGCATCTAAAGAGCGGGAGACAGGGTTTGCACGTGTGTGCGTCTAAAGAGTGAGAGAGGGTGGTCACGCGCGTGCGTCTGAAGAGTGAGAGACGGGGTGTGCACACGCGTGCGTCTGAAGAGTGAGAGACGGGGCATGCACGTGCGTGCGTCTGAAGAGTGAGGGGGATGGGCACGCGCATGCGTCTGAAGAGTGAGAGACGGGGCGTGCACGCCCGTGCGTCTGAAGAGTGCGAGACGGCGTGCACGCGCATGCGTCTGAAGAGTGCGAGACGGGGCGTGCACGCGCCTGCGTCTGAAGAGTGCGAGACGGGGCGTGCACGCGCGTGCGTCTGAAGAGTGAGGGGGATGGGCACGTGTGTGCGTCTAAAGAGTGAGAGAGGGGGTGGTCACGTGCATATGTCTAAAGAGAAAGGGGCTGTGCAAGTGTGTTCATCCAAAGAGAGGGGGAGTGTGCATGTACTTTGATAAAAACAACAATCCAGCAATGATGAAAACTGAAAATATTTTACTCACTGTCAACTTTAAGGTGTCTTCCTCTCCCCCCATGTATTGCATATGATGTGACTGTGATATGAAATAAGCCTGCTTGTTCTTGGTCTGTCCTTGCTATTTTGGGGTCACAGATTGTAGAAGTCTGCCTGGCACAGGACTAACTTCCCGAACTGCTTAGATACTGAAACTTGATCTTGAAACTTTCGTATGCCTTGTAGCAGGTGTAAATGCAAACATCTAGATCTTTTTAAATTACCTTGTATTTCCATTGTAAAATTGAAAATAGACACGTACATTTCTGACCATCCCATGGCTTTCAAACACGTAACTTCCTTAGGCTTCTATTTTGGCTGAAAATAGTGGATAAATTTACGAATCTAACTTAGGTGCCGAAATTGAAGAGCTCGGCTTTGTTTCAAAATCACAGTCATTCTCCGAGGACAAGCAGGCTGCTTGTTCTCACGACTGGGTGACGTCCGCGGCAGCCCCCACCAACCGGAAAAAAGCTTCGCGGGACGGTCGGCACGCAGGACACGCCCACCGCGCATGCGCGGCCGTCTTCCCGCCCGTGCGCGACCGCTCCCGCCAGTTCCTTTTTTTCCGCGCCTGGAGAGAGTCGTGCCTGTGCCGCTCTCTCTGTTTCAGCCCCGGAAAAACCGTCGCGTTTACGCGATCTTCTCTTTTTTCTTTTATATTTATTTAATTGCCGCGCGCTCCACTTTTCTTTTTAAAAAAAAAAAAAAAAAAGGAGCACGCGCTCCCATTTTCCCTCGCTTCCAGCGGGGACGTTGCATTGCGGCCTGGTGGCCGCACGGTCGTTTTCCTTTTTCGAGGTGTGATTTCCGCCACCATCGACGACTTTAATTTCGCCGACGCGATTTTTCCGTCGATGTCCTCGAAGGTCCCGAGTGGATTTAAAAAGTGTGGTCGGTGCGGCCGGCCCATCTCGCAGACCGACACCCACGCTTGGTGCCTCCAGTGCCTCGGGCCGGAGCACAATTTCAAGTCGTGTCCCCTGTGTCTCGGTCTCCGGAAACGGACTCAGGTTGCGAGGCAAGTTCAACGGGACCGTATTTTTGGAACTTGCGCCGGCCCCTCGACGTCGACCTCGACGGCATCGGTATCGACGCCCGGTCCTTCGGTACCGGTATCGATGCCCGAGACATCGGCACCGATGGCATCGACCCCAGGAGAACAGGTCCCGTCGGCCCGCCGGTCCTCCGGTGAGGGTAGAGGTGAGAGGCCGCGTGGGCAGTCGGCCCCGGTCACTCCCTCAGCCCATGGCCCACGGGACCGAACCCTGTCTGACCCGGTTCCTCGAGACCGAGGGGGATCCTCATCCTCCTCCTCCATGCCTCCCGGCGCCGGTGACGGGCATCGGAAAAAGGATAAGAAGCGCCGTCACCGGTCGCCCTCGATGCACATCGGAGAGGAGTCGACGCCGAAGCGTCTCCATCGAGAGGAGAGGTCCCCGTCGGTGATAGAGGTGCCGACGCAACAGGGTCCCGGCACCTCGGTGCCGTCTCCTGGCTCCCACCAGATTCGGGCACCGACACCCCTACCGGCCCCATCGCCTTTCCCGGCAGCGGGCCTGGACGAGTGCCTCAGAGCCATCCTTCCGGGGATCCTGGAAGGGCTGATGCGCCAGGCTGTGCCGGCGCCGGGGGTGCTTGCGCCCCCGGCGCCGATGACTGTGGCGCCGGCGAGCTCTAGCCCGGCGCCGGGGCCGTCGACACCGTCGCCGCTTGCGGTGCCGGTCTCGACCGCCACGCAGGTGGAGTCCCCGTCGACGTCGATGGAGGGAGCTCCGTCCCCGCCGGCGCGGGAGTCCGCCGCTCGACGACACCGAGACCCTGGTGCCTCGACGTCGAGCCGGGCCCGGTTCAGGACTCAGCTACATGAGCTTATGTCCGACACCGAGGATGAGGACTCGTGGGGGGAAGAGGAGGACCCTAGATATTTCTCCTCAGAGGAGTCTACGGGCCTTCCCTCGGACCTCACCGGAGAGGAAACTCTCGCCCCCCGAGAGTCTCTCCTTTGCCTCCTTTGTGCGGGATATGTCTATTAGCATTCCCTTTCCCGTGGTCTCTGTGGAAGAGCCGAGGGCCGAGATGCTCGAGGTCCTCGACTATCCATCACCACCTAGAGAGTCCTCCACGGTGCCGCTGCACAATGTCCTTAAGGAGACGCTGCTTCGGAACTGGATGCGACCTTTAACTAACCCCACCATTCCCAAGAAAGCAGAGTCCCAGTACAGGATCCACTCTGACCCAGATCTAATGCGGCCACAATTGCCCCATGACTCGGCGGTCGTGGATTCTGCTCTCAAGAGGGCACGGAGTTCGAGGGATACCGCCTCGGCGCCCCCGGGGCGGGAGTCTCGCACTCTGGACTCGTTTGGGAGGAAGGCCTACCAATCCTCCATGCTCGTGACCCGCATCCAATCATACCTGCTCTATATGAGCATTCACATGCGGACCTATGTGCAACAACTGGCGGACCTGGTCGAGAAGCTCCCGCCGGAGCAGTCCAGGCCTTATCAGGAGGTGGTCAGGCAGCTGAAGGCGTGCAGAAAGTTCCTGTCCAGGGGTATCTATGACACCTGTGACGTGGCATCTCGTGCTGCGGCCCAAGGTATAGTGATGCGCAGGCTCTCATGGCTGCGTGCCTCTGACCTGGACAACCGCACCCAGCAGAGACTGGCCGACGTCCCTTGCCGGGGGGATAACATTTTTGGTGAGAAGGTCGAGCAGATGGTGGACCAACTGCATCAGCGGGAAACCGCTCTCGACAAGCTCTCCCACCGGGCGCCTTCAGCATCCACCTCCACAGGTGGACGTTTTTCCCGGGCCCGGCAGGCTGCACCCTATTCTTTTGCGAAGCGTAGGTACAACCAGCCGGCCCGAAGGCCTCGTCAGGCACAGGGACAGCCCCAGCGCGCTCGTTCTCGTCAACAGCGTGCGCCTAAGCAGCCCCCTGCGCCTCCACAGCAAAAGCCGGGGACGGGCTTTTGACTGGATCCACGGGAACATAGCCGCCCTACAAGTGTCCGTACCGGACGATCTGCCGGTCGGAGGGAGGTTAAAATTTTTTCACCAAAGGTGGCCTCTCATAACCTCCGACCAGTGGGTTCTCCAAATAGTGCGGTGCGGATATGCCCTGAATTTGGCCTCCCTGCCTCCAAATTGTCCTCCGGGAGCTCAGTCTTTCAGCTCCCATCACAAGCAGGTACTTGCAGAGGAACTCTCCGCCCTTCTCAGCGCCAATGTGGTCGAGCCCGTACCACCCGGGCAGGAAGGGCAGGGATTCTATTCCAGGTACTTCCTTGTGGAAAAGAAAACAGGGGGGATGCGTCCCATCCTAGACCTGAGAGGCCTGAACAAATTCCTGGTCAAAGAAAAGTTCAGGATGCTTTCCTTGGGCACCCTTCTGCCAATGATTCAGAAAAACGATTGGCTATGTTCCCTGGATTTAAAGGACGCATATACTCACATCCCGATACTTCCAGCTCACAGACAGTATCTCCGATTCCGCCTGGGCGCACGGCACTTTCAGTATTGTGTGCTGCCCTTTGGGCTCGCCTCTGCCCCACGAGTGTTTACCAAGTGCCTCGTGGTGGTAGCGGCCTACCTACGCAAGCTGGGAGTGCACGTGTTCCCATATCTCGACGATTGGCTGGTCAAGAACACCTCGGAGGCAGGAGCCCTCCGGTCCATGCAGTGCACTATTCAACTTCTGGAGCTGCTGGGGTTTGTGATAAATTACCCAAAGTCCCATCTCCAGCCAGCCCAGTCTCTGGAATTCATAGGAGCTCTGCTGAATACCCAGACGGCTCAGGCCTACCTTCCCGAAGCGAGGGCCACCAATCTCCTGGCCCTGGCTTCGCAGACCAGAGCGTCTCAGCAGATCACAGCTCGGCAGATGTTGAGACTTCTGGGTCATATGGCCTCCACAGTTCATGTGACTCCCATGGCTCGTCTTCACATGAGATCTGCTCAATGGACCCTAGCTTCCCAGTGGTTCCAAGCCACCGGGAATCTAGAAGATGTCATCCGCCTCTCCACCAGTTGCCGCACTTCACTGCTCTGGTGGACCATCCGGACCAATTTGACACTGGGACGTCCATTTCAAATTCCGCAGCCCACGAAAGTGCTGACGACGGATGCCTCTCGCCTGGGGTGGGGAGCTCATGTCGATGGGCTTCACACCCAGGGTCTGTGGTCCCTCCAGGAAAAGGATCTGCAGATCAACCTCCTGGAGCTCCGAGCGATCTGGAACGCACTGAAGGCTTTCAGAGATCGGCTGTCCTGCCAAATTATCCAAATTCGGACAGACAATCAGGTTGCAATGTATTACGTCAACAAGCAGGGGGGCACCGGATCTTGCCCCCTGTGTCAGGAGGCCGTCGGGATGTGGCGTTGGGCGTGTCAGTTCGGCATGCTCCTCCAAGCCACGTACCTGGCAGGCGTAAACAACAGTCTGGCCGACAGACTGAGCAGAGTCATGCAACCGCACGAGTGGTCGCTCCATGCCAGAGTGGTACGCAAGATCTTCCGAGAGTGGAGCACCCCCTCGGTGGACCTTTTCGCCTCTCAGACCAACCACAAGCTGCCTCTGTTCTGTTCCAGACTTCAGGCACACGGCAGGCTAGCGTCGGACGCCTTTCTCCTCCATTGGGGGACCGGCCTCCTGTATGCTTATCCTCCCCTACCTTTGGTGGGGAAGACCTTACTGAAGCTCAAGCAAGACCGCGGCACCATGATTCTGATAGCGCCCTTTTGGCCCCGTCAGATCTGGTTCCCTCTTCTTCTGGAGTTGTCCTCCGAGGAACCGTGGAGATTGGAGTGTTTTCCGACTCTCATCTCGCAGAACGACGGAGCGTTGCTGCACCCCAACCTTCAGTCCCTGGCTCTCACGGCCTGGATGTTGAGGGCGTAGACTTCACTGCGTTGGGTCTGTCTGAGGGTGTCTCCCGGGTCTTGCTTGCCTCTAGGAAGGATTCCACTAAAAAGAGTTACTTTTTCAAGTGGAGGAGGTTTGTCGTGTGGTGTGAGAGCAAGGCCCTAGAACCTCGTTCTTGCCCTGCACAGAACCTGCTTGAATTCCTTCTGCACTTATCAGAGTCTGGCCTCAAGACCAACTCAGTAAGGAATCACCTTAGTGCGATTAGTGCTTACCATTATCGTGTGGAAGGTAAAGCCATCTCTGGAGAGCCTTTAGTCGTTCGATTCATGAGAGGCTTGCTTTTGTCAAAGCCCCCTATCAAGCCTCCTACTGTGTCATGGGATCTCAACGTCATCCTCACCCAGCTGATGAAACCTCCTTTTGAGCCACTGAATACCTGCCATCTGAAGTACTTGACCTGGAAGGTCATTTTCTTGGTGGCAGTTACTTCAGCGCGTAGGGTCAGTGAGCTTCAAGCCCTAGTAGCTCATGCTCCATATACCAAATTTCATCACAACAGAGTAGTGCTCCGCACCCACCCAAAGTTCCTGCCAAAGGTGGTGTCGGAGTTCCATCTTAACCAGTCAATTGTCTTGCCAACATTCTTCCCCAGGCCGCATACCCGCCCTGCTGAACGTCAGTTGCACACATTGGACTGCAAGAGAGCATTGGCCTTCTACTTGGAGCGGACACAGCCCCACAGACAGTCCGCCCAATTGTTTGTTTCTTTCGACCCTAACAGGCTAGGGGTCGCTGTCGGGAAACGCACCATCTCCAATTGGCTAGCAGATTGCATTTCCTTCACTTACGCCCAGGCTGGGCTGGCTCTTGAGGGTCATGTCACGGCTCATAGTGTTAGAGCCATGGCAGCGTCAGTGGCCCACTTGAAGTCAGCCACTATTGAAGAGATTTGCAAGGCTGCGACGTGGTCATCTGTCCACACATTCACATCACATTACTGCCTCCAGCAGGATACCCGACGCGACAGTCGGTTCGGGCAGTCGGTGCTGCAGAATCTGTTTGGGGTGTAAATCCAACTCCACCCTCCAGGACCCGAATTTATTCTGGTCAGGCTGCACTCTCAGTTAGTTGTTCTTCGTAGGTCAATTTCTGTTGTACCCTCGCCGTTGCGAGGTTCAATTGACCTGGGTTCTTGTTTTGAGTGAGCCTGAGAGCTAGGGATACCCCAGTTGTGAGAACAAGCAGCCTGCTTGTCCTCGGAGAAAGTGAATGATACATACCTGTAGCAGGTGTTCTCCGAGGACAGCAGGCTGATTGTTCTCACCTACCCTCCCTCCTCCCCTTTGGAGTTGTGTGTTTCATCTTTTGCTAGTCATTCAACTGGCGGGAGCGGTCGCGCACGGGCGGGAAGACGGCCGCGCATGCGCGGTGGGCGTGTCCTGCGTGCCGACCGTCCCGCGAAGCTTTTTTCCGGTTGGTGGGGGCTGCCGCGGACGTCACCCAGTCGTGAGAACAATCAGCCTGCTGTCCTCGGAGAACACCTGCTACAGGTATGTATCATTCACTGTGTGGCTAGATAATCTTATGGCAGGCTGTTTGTGAACGCATTTCACCCTCTTCAAGAGAACTGCAGAAACAAAACAAGAAAACACAAATAAATATTGTATTATTTTATTTTTTATTTTATTTACATTTGTACCCTGTGCTTTCCCACTGATAGCAGGCTCAATGCGGCTTACATATTATATACAGGTACTTATTTGTACCTGGGGCAATGGAGGGTTAAGTGACTTGCCCAGAGTCACAAGGAGCTGCCTGTGCCTGCAGTGGGATTACCAAACTCATTTAATTGTCTTCCTTCTAATGTTTACTTTTTTTTTCTTAAATTAAGAAAACAATAATCCCAGGAACAGTACTGCAGCGACACATCACTGGATGCTGAGTGAGAATCTAAAAAGAAACAAGATGTTATTGGAAGGAGACAACGAGGATGTACCTTCCTGTCCTGACTGGGTAACAAAGTGGAAAAATCAATGTGTCTTGGAGGAAAAGCAAAGAAATTCAACAGCTCTGTGTGAGCAAAGTGACAGTAATGTCACACAAACAGTGGAAGAGCAGAGAAACAGGACAACAGGACAAAGATGTGTATGTGACATGTGTGAGATATTCTTCGGGGATCCTGTAACATTAAAACCACAGCAGGAATCTGACACTGAAGATAAACCATCTACGTGTATAAACTGTGGGAAAAGATTCAGTCAAACAGGAGAGGTACAGGAACCACACAACAGAAGCACAGAAGGGAGACCTTTTACGTGTTCAGGGTGTGGGAAAGGTGTCAGTAGGAAGGAAGAACTAATGTATCACCAGAAAGTTAGTAAAGAAAGAAGAATGTGTCCAAGTACGGAATATGAGAAAAGCTTTCCTAATAAAGCAAACCTCACAAAATCCCAGATACGCCAAAAAGAGCGAAAGTATTCATGTCCTGGTTTTGACAAACGTTTCATCCAAGAAGCAAACTTCCACTCGGAAGAGAGGCCACTTTCAGACAGTAACTGTAGAAAAAGCTTCCTCTACAGGAAAGCGTTCACAAAATACCAAAACCTTCAAGCGCTCGAAAGATCATTCCTGTCTACTAAATCTGACCAATACTTCAGTATGAAGAAAGACCATGTAGAATACCTGGAAATCAAGAAACAAGGACAAAAAATTACACATATTGAAAGTTGTGAAACCTTGAGTGACAAAAATAAACTCACAGTCCATCAGGGAATCTATACTGGAATCAAACCATATACATGTGCCGAGTGTGGTAAAGGCTTCAGTAGGAACACTAGTCTCAGAATGCACCAGCGAATCCATACAGGATTCAAACCGTATTCATGTACTGAGTGTGGTAAAAGCTTCAGTCAAAAAAGGTATCTCACAGACCACCAAAAAATCCATGCAGCTGTGAAACCATTTACGTGTAGTGAATGTGGTAAAGGCTTTAGAGAAAACGTATCCCTCATAATCCACCAGAGAATCCACACCGGAATCAAACCATATACATGTATTGAATGTGGTAAAAGCTTCACTGTAAAAACTAGTCTTAAAAACCACCAGCGAATCCATACAGGAGTCAAACCGTATACGTGTCCTGAATGTGGTAAAAGCTTCAGCGTGAAAATTAGTCTCAGAATCCACCAGAAAATCCACACAGGAATCAAACCATATATATGTACTGAGTGTGGTAAAAGCTTTAGTGAGCAAACTCATCTCAGAATCCACCAGAGAATCCACACAGGAATCAAACCATATAAATGTATTGAGTGTGGTAAAAGCTTCAGCAGAAAAGAAAACCTCAGAATCCATCTGCGAGTTCACACAGGAATCAAACCATATTCATGTACTGAGTGTGGTAAAAGTTTCAGTGTGAAAATGAGTCTCAGAACCCACCAGAGAATCCACACAGGACTCAAGCCGTATACATGTGCTGAGTGTGGTAAAAGCTTCGCTGAGAAAACTAAACTCACAATCCACCAGAGAATACATACAGGAATCAAACCATATACATGCGCTGAGTGTGGTAAGAGCTTCAATCAAAAAATACACCTCAGAAAACACCAGAAAATCCACACAGGTGTGAAACTGTTTACAAATACTCCGTGTGGTAAAAGCTTCAGTTAATAAGCAAACTTCACTGACCAACAGAGAATCCATTCAGCAATCAATCCATGTCTCAGAAACCACCCAAAAAATCCACAAGTATGGAACTCTTTACGTGCACAAAGTGTGATAAAAGCTCTAGAGGGAAAAACAAAACAGTCCACAGAGAATCCATACAGCAATCAAAGGAAGTAAAACATAAAATTCAGCAGCAGCCGCTGGTGAATTTTTTTCTTATCTTTGAGGGGGAGTCAATACATTTTTTTCCTCAAGTCTTGCTAAATACCTTCAGTTGGTGTCCCTTATAGATCTACTAGTAAAAACAGGCCCGTTTCTGACACAAATGAAATGGGCGCTAGCAAGGTTTTCCTCGGAGTGTGTATGTTTGAGAGAGAGAGAGAGAGAGAGAGAGAGAAAGTGTGTGTGAGAGATGGAGTGTGTGTGTGTGAGTGAGTGAGAGAGAGTGTGTGTGTGTGTGTTTGTGTCAGAGAGAGAGTGTGTGAGAGACAGAGTGTATGTGTGTGTGCAGTGGCGTTCCTAGGGGGGCTGACACCCGCCCCGCCCCCCGGGTGCAGCGCGGACCCCCCCCCCAGGTGCACGCCGCTGGGGGGGTGGGGTGCCGCACGCGCCTGTCCTCCGTTCCATGCTTCTTTTCTGCCCCGGAACAGGAAGTAACCTGTTCCGGGGCAGAGAAGAAGCATGGAACAACGGAGGACAGGCGCGCGCGGCACCCCCCCCCCCCAGTGGCGTGCACCCGGGGCGGACCGCACCTACCGCTCCCCCCCCCTAGGAACGCCACTGTGTGTGTGAGAGTGTATGTGAGAGAGTGTGTGTGTGGGGGGCTCCAAGTTCCATGACCCCCTCCCCTCCCTTATTCTCCTCCCTTCCGAGGTCCAGGCCCCCCTTCCGTCCGAGGTGCAGGCCCCCTCCCTCTCTCCTCTCCTCCGAGTTCTTGGCCTCCCCTTCCCTCCGAGTTCCGTGCCCCCTCCCTCTCTTCCCCAGCGTGTTCCATGCCCCCCTTTCCTTGGAGTGTGTATGTTTGAGAGTGTGTGGGTGAGAGAGAAAGTGTGTGTGAGAAATAGAGTGTGTCTGTGAGTGAGAGAGAGAGAGAATGAGTGAGAGAGAGAGTGTGTGTGTGTGTTTGTGTCAGAGAGAGAGAGAGTGTATGTGTCAGAGAGAGTGTGTGTGTGTGAGAGAGAGAGTGTATGTGAGAGACAGAGAGTGAGTGTGTGTATGGGGGGCTCCAAGTTCCATGACCCCCTCCCCTACCTCCCTTTCCTCCCCTCCAAGTTCCAGGCTCCCCTTCCGTCTGAGGTGCAGGCCCCCTCCCTCCTCCCCTCCGAGTTATTGCCCCCCCTTCCCTCCGTTCCATGCCCCCCTCCCTCTCCTCCCCAGCATGTTCCATGCCCTCCTTTCCTCGGAGTGTGTATGTTTGAGAGAGAGTGTGTGGGTGGGAGATGGGGTGTGTATGTGAGAGAGAATGAGTGAGAGTGAGAGACAGAGTGAGTGTGTGTGTGTGTGTTTGTGTCAGAGAGAGAGAGTGAGAGTGAGAGACAGAGTGAGTGTGTGTTTGTGTCAGAGAGAGAGAGAGTGTGTGTGTGTGAGAGAGAGAGAGAGAGAGAGAGAGTGTGTGTGTGTGAGAGTGAAAGAGAGAGAGAGTGAAGCATTCTTTGTAAGGCTCCATCTCCTCAATTGATGACACGTAGTTCCGGAACGTTGCAGGAATGCTTCAAGGCTTGAAGGCTTCACTTTCTCGGCTTTAGAATGTTGGAGGTGCGTTTTATTATATAGGATACCAGATCAGCAAGGTGACATGACAATTGAGGTATGGTAGGAAAAGAAAGGAAAAATACATGCTGGCTGTACATCACCCAGGATAAAAAGCTGCCCTGCAGTTACACACTAGGGCTTGCGATAGTGTTAATGATAACGCAGACACTGCAGATGAAGGTAACATCCTTTTGCAGATACCAGGACATGGTGGATTTGTGCATGGACTTGCTGCAGCAAGATATAAACCACAAAAGTTAATGAAAGAGTTAAGATGATTAATTTCAATTAAGTGGACACTTCAGATGAATAGGATAGAATGTACTTCTATCTTTATTGCTACAAACCCGATATTTAAATCAGGAAGGTACACTAAGAAAGTGTGCCAGAAGCTCTCTTTGTCACAATGCATATACTACAGCAAGCATCAGCAGTAACATTGAGAGACTAAGATCATAGATCACATACCCTGGCTTACGAGTGAGGTTCATTATTGTCCTGGTATTTGCAGAATGAACCCAGTTGGAGACATTGTCATGAGTGAAACCATACACTTGTACTGAGTGTGGTATAAGATTTAGTAAAATAAATACATCTTACAAAACACTAAAGAATCCATATAGGAACAAAACTAGACATAGTGATGAAAGAGGAATACTCCAGAACAGCACTGATCATAGAGGTATCAGTTTCAAGCGATTATTCTATGACTCAGATGACGAGAGACAAGATCCTTAAATGTGATTAAATGAAGTTGGAAACCAAGAAACTATGGTACTACTATGAAAGATAACAGAAATATTTGTCATCATTTTGGGTTCCACAGGCCTGATTAAAAGGCATTTTCAAGCACACCTTGATAAGTTGCCTATACACAATACATCTTATGAATCCAGAAGGACTTGATGCAAATACTATGGTGAGCATTAGCAGTAAATTTGAGAGACTGAGATATAACCCTGGCTATGAAGTGAGGTTCATTCCATGCTTTTGGTGATTATGGGTTTGGGCCCTGACCCAAGGTTCATTGCTAAACCTGTATTTTAGACATAGAAGTTCCTTATTTTGTTCCTCGAGCAAGAGGATTTTTCCTGACGTGAGAAGAACTTATTTGGATTGGCTGCATCAGGGTGATGGACTCAATTGCCACCAATCACGGTGGCCATGCAGACAGCTATGAGACTGAGTCTTAATACTGGTCAGAATAAATAAATTACATTTTTCCAGATGCTGGGTGTCAGTCTTTCTTGCCAGTGTATCAGGGAGGGCGGTTGGACCTGGGGCTGGGGATAGGTATGAGTGTACCCCTGGATATCTTGGGAGCCACACAGTCAGATCTATCCCACATTGTGGGAAGAGAGATCCTCAAATATCAAGACATACAGAGACCAAGACAATGTGGCAGAAAGATAAAATATGTCCCATTGTTTTGGATGGCACAGTGCTAATTAAAAGGAACTTTCAAGCATACCTGGATATGTTGTCTATAATTATGTGTTACATGTTATGAACCTCAGAAGGAAGCTGTCTTTGGTTCAATGCAGGTTCTTTAGTGAACGTTAGCAGTAAATTTGAGAGACTGAGATCATACTCCACATACCTTAGCTTAGGAATGAGGTTTATTATTGTCAGAGTATCTACACATCTAACTTATTTAGAGATACTGCCCTGAGTGAAACAATTTACATGTTCTGATTGTGGTAAAACCCTTTGCTCTGAAGGAAACAAAGTTCATCCGATAATCTTCACAGGAGTTAACAATTGAACTTTTAACATTTTAGCTTTATTTAACATTTCACAAATAATATAAAGTGGTTTATAGTAACATTCATAACTAGATAAGAATACACACCTAATTTACAATAAAAGAAAAATGAGCAAGGTGTGAAGGTAAAACAGATTTACACTGCCTCCTCAAGGACGGTGCAGATAGGAACACATAACTGGTTATAGTTAGCAATCTGGAAACCACACTTAGGATTCCTGATTTATAGATCCGAGGCCACAGTCCCGGCTATACTGACAAGTAACAGTCACAAGGCCCAAGTATTATAAAAATAAAATGACGTAATAGGAATATAAGAACAATGCACAGATGCTTGATTACATAGTAACATAGTAGATGATGGCAGAAAAAGATCTGCATGGTCCATCCAGTCTGCCCAACAAGATAAACTCATATATGCTAGTTTTTTGTGTATACCTTACCTTGATTTGTACTTTTTCAGGGCACAGACCGTATAAGTCCGCCCAGTACTATCCCCGCCTCCCAACCAACAGCCCCGCCTTCCACCACCGGCTCTGGCACAGACTGTATAAGTCTACCCAGCACTATCCCCGCCTCCCAACCACCAGCCCTGGCACAGACCGTATAAGTCTGCCCAGCACTAGCCCCGCCTCCCAACCGTCTCTGCCACCCATTCAAGGCTAAGCTCCTGAGGATCCCTTCCTTCTGAACAGGATTACCTAGGGGAAAGCAGTGAATACCTGGCAGGCAAGTTAGAAAAATGCACACCTAGTACCCTAGGCTCACAACTGTTGGACCGACTATCCCCAGCACAACAAGAATTGAAACAGTTACACTCTGGCCAGTAAAGCAAGTCCCTCGGAGGAGATGGCAGAAGATGCTGGTAGGAGATCTGAGCAATGCAAGTTTCACAGAACCTGGATGTGCAGCAGGTGCAGGCTGGCTGGCATGCTGTGTGAAAGGTCCATTTCTAGGGTACTGCAGGGATGCCCTGGAGGTTTTATGAGCTCATGAACTCTGAGGCACTAGCAACTCGGATCCAGTTGTCACCAGATAACCTCTCACTTCCCAAGAGGCTCCTTATATTCAGTTTTTGGAAGAAAACATGACCCCAAAGTTTATCATAACAGTGCTCTTTGTTCCAGACGTTTTGGCTCTTCAAACCCCAAGAATGTCCTCTTATAAGTAATAATAATAATATAATAACTATATAATAATTCTCACCTCCAATGTTCTAAAGTAGCTGCCTGTGTCTGTGGCTTCTGGAGTTGCTGAGCTGGACTCTGTTGCCAGGCTGACATCACTCAGCTGATTCCCAGGCAGGGGCAGGAGTAGGGAAACACGCGGCGCAAGTTGCTCCACTCCGCGTGTTTCCCTACTCCTCCCTCTGCCTGGGAATCAGCTGTGAGTGATGTCAGCCTGGCTACGGAGCCTAGCTCAGCAACTCCAGGAGCCACGGACACAGGCAGCTACTTTAGAACGTTGGAGGTGAGAATTATTATATAGGAAGTGTCTGGGATACTGTCCTTGTCTCAGGTATACATAATTTCTTGGGGCAATAAAGCCTGAAAGTTACATCACTCAAGTAGGCATCTTCCTGGCCTGCTCAGTGGCCTTGGCACATCAAGTCAAAGGCTGTGCTGCACTGAGACAAAGTCTATAGTAAGTAGCATAGTAGGCTCTTGCCGGAGAGTTTTACCTTGTCAGGCTGTGTATTGTAGTGCTATATATGGGGTTTCACCCCTATATTCCCCCCCTTTTCAAGGATGTCAGCTCTCAATCACACTGAACAGCTTGAAATACTAGCTAGAAAAAAAAACAATTGAGGGTGTGTTCACTCACAACTCAACATGATAGGCAATCAAACATATAAACGGCAAGTGACCGATTCACCTGCAAATGCACAGTAGAGTCGGAACGCTGCCTCCACCAGCAGTACAGCCCAATAGGGAGGAGGGCTTGGACATGGGTGTGGAAATCGGAGGAGGAAGGAGCAGGGAGGGAAGGAGGGGGCGGAACTGAGGGAAACAGACACAGCGATGGAGAACTGACAACACGGTAGAAAAAGGGGGGGCGACGCCGGGGGGGGGGGAACGGCAAAATGGCGGGGATGGCAGGGCACAGGAGGTCACAATCGCGGTGGATGGGAGCCCGAGGATGGAGGGTAGGGGAGAGAACAGTTGATGGACACGGGTGGATGGGAGGGGGGAGAGGAGGGTTGCTGGACATGGGGGGAGGGCAGGGAAGAGAGCAGGGTTAGTGGACGGGGGGAGGCCATAGGAAAGCAAAAAACTAGTCCATTGTTATGGGCTTAACGGCTAGTCTAGTAATAAATGTACATAATGGAATATTCTTAGTAATACAAGATATGCAGGTACTGTGGCGATGAAAAGCAATGCAATAACATTCAATAATGGAGGCATGCTTAATACAAACAATGAATAAATTAATATATCATGATGTAATGCAAGCAAATTAAATGGCATTAGATAATGTTCACTGGAGATGCTGTTAATGACATGAAAGGCAAACAGTGAATGTATTAATGATGAAAATTCTTGGAGGCAAAGTCACAGGCTCATTTTCAAAAGAGAAAAACATCCGAAAAGTGACATAAGTCTGCATTTGGACGTTTATCTCACAAAAACATTCAAATCAGTATTTTCAAAACCTCTTTTTAGACGTTTTTCTCTGAATATCAACTTGAATATAATGAGATATTCTGTATTCATCCCTGATAGATTAGCTTGGAAATGTATTCCCAACAGGGAGGGGGTGGAACATTTACAATTTATTTATACAGATTTTTTATTGAACTTGTTAAACTGCTGTTCTCCTACCATACTATACAATGCACTTTTTTTTATTTATTTAGAAAAAGATGACCCTAAGAACAGTAATGCAGAGACACATACATGGAAGCTCAGTGAGAAGCCTGAAGAGGAAAAGATGTTATCAGAAAGAGAGAAAGAAGAGACTTCGTCCTGTTCTGACTGGGGAGAAAAGGGAAAAAAAATCAAAATAAAAACCTTCAACAAAAGCTCAGCTGTGTGTGAACATTGTACCAGTAATATCACACAAACAGTGGAAGAACAGACAAACCAGATGAGAGTTCAGAAATGTTTGTGTGATGGATGTGAGATATTCCTTAATGATCATTTAACGCTGAAATCACATCAGAGATCCGATACTGAAGAGAGACCATATACAGGTACGGACTGTGGGAAAACCTTTAGTCAAAAGAGAGAACTACAGCAACAGCAGAAAACATGCATAAGAGAGACACTCTGTATAGGTTCTGAGTGTAGGAAAGTTTTCAGTAGGAAGAAAGAGAAACATGAGAACAATAATAAAGAAACTAGAGTGTGTACAACGACAGTAGATGAGAAAACCTTTATCAATAAAGGAAGCGTTACAAAATACCAGAAAAATGACACTGATGAGAGATTATCTGCATGTTCTAGTCGTGACAAAAGCTTCAGTCAGGAAGAAAATGTCATAAGAAATGCAAAATTCCACCCAGAACAGATACTAGTTTCAAGTGCTGAATGTAAGAAAAAATTCAGTCATAGAGAAGCATTCACAGATCATAAAACACCTCAGACTGGTGAAGAATCAATGACTACTACTAAATCTGAAAAAGTCTTTTGCAGAAAGACAGACCTCTCAAAGTACCAGAAATTTCAGAAAAATGAAAGCTTGTGTACTTCTGCTGACAGTGGTACAAGTGCTTGCTGGAAAAGAAACCTCCCAATGCACAATAGAATCCATAAAGGAATGAAACCACTTAACTGTACTGAGTGTAATAAAAGCTTCAGTCAGAAGGGACACCTCACCAGACAATCCACACAGAAGTGAAACCATTCATCTGCACTGAGTGTAATAAGAGCTTCAGTGGCGTAGCTAGGGTAGTTGACACCCGGGGCCGGTCATTTTTTAACACCCCCACCCCCCCACCACCAAAATCCAGTACTAGGCATACCGAGAATACAAAACACTCAGGACCTATAGAGCAATTCTACCATACCATAAGCAGTAATTTGTATGAGTCACACAAGGAAAAGGAAAGCATCTTAAACACTACAGTGAGCACTAGAACATCAATTCATCTATTATAAAACAAAACAGACAGATTAGTACAGATCGTCGATCCTGCACAGTCAATGCCAACCAAAAGCCATGTCTTTTTCACAAACACAGATACACCCTAATCCACTATAGAATAAGTAATCATAAACTTTCTATTGAGACAAAAATTAAACAACCCCCGATGCCAGTCTCTGCATATAATGCAACACCACAGAAACAGAAAATGTCCCCTAGCACTGTGCAAAATATAAAGACCGCAGATGTAAATTTGAAAAAACTAACAAATACCAATCACCACTTTACAAATTAACAAATAAATAAAACAAATACAGAAAATAAAATAATACCATTTTATTGGACTAATACATTTAGCTTCCAGAGGCCAAAATCTCCTTCCTCAGGTCAATACAGTATAGTGCTGTTACAGTATCCTATCCTGACTTGAGGAAGGGGGGGTTTGTTCTCTGAAAGTTAAGTCAAAGTGTATTAAAATTAGTCCAATAAAAAGATTACCTTATTTATATGTTCTATTTATAAATATTTATTAACACAGCTACAATACTATATCCTAAAGCAAAAAAATATATATTTTATTTACAGTTTGTTGTCTCTGGTTTCTGCTTTCCTCATCTTCTTTTCACTGTCTTCCTTCCATCCAGCATCTGTCTTCGCTCTCTCTCTGCCATCCAGTGTCTGCCCTCTCTCTCCCTTCCATCCACATCTGCCCTCTATTTCTGCCCCTTCCATCCACCATCTGTCCCGGTCTGCCATCTCTCTCTCCCCCTTCCATCAATATCTGCCCTCTCTCTCTCCCTTCCATCCACATCTGCCCTCTATCTCTGCCCCTTCCATCCACCATTGCCCCAGCCTGCCCTCTTTCTCTCTCCCCCTTCCACCCACCATCTGCCCTTTCTCTCTGCCCCTTCAATCCGTCTGCCCTCCCTCTCCCATCCATCCAAGGTCTGCCCTCCCTCACGCTCCTCCCTTCCATCCAGGGTCTGTCCCCTCTCTCTCTGCCCCCTCTTTTCAGCCCCCAGTTCCAGTACTAGCCCCCTTATCCCAACTACCCTCCTTTTCAGCCCCCAATTCCAGCCCCCTTCGTCCACCACATGCCTTGCATCCCCCCTTTTCAGCCCCAGACCCATTCTCTCACCTGCCCCAGGCATGGACCCGTTTCCTTCCTGCCCCCTTGTCAGACCCCAGTTCCAGCTTCAGACCCCTTCTCCCCTCCCCAATCCCCTTCTCCCCTCTGAACACCCCTCTGAGCTCCCCCACCCCTCCCCAATCTCCTTCTCCTCTCTGAGCTCCCCCTCTCCCATCTGAGCCCCCCGACAAGAGCCGACAGAGCCCTCTTCTCCTGCCACCACCCTGCCTTTTTTTTTTTAATCCAGTGACGCAGGCAGCGCCTCGCGTCTGCCCTGCATGTGTTGTGAAAGGGAAAATCGCTGTGTCGGGCCTTCCCTCGCTGTGTCCCGCCCTCGAGGAAATAGGAAGTTACCTCAGAAGAGAGCGGGACACAGAGAGGGAAGGCCCGACGCCAGCTAGGCGATTTTCCCTTTCACAGCACACGCAGGGCAGACGTGAGGCGCTGCCTGTGTCGCTGCATGGATTAAAAAAAAAAAGGCAGGGTGGTGGCAGCAGACAAGAGCTGTCGGCTCTCGACAGAGCACCCCCCACCCGCTGGCACCCAGGGCGGACCACCCCTACTGCCCCGCCCTTGCTACGCCACTGAAGAGCTTCAATCAGAAGGGACACCTCACACAACACCAGAGAATCCACATAGGAATGACACCGTTCATCTGCAGTGAGTGTAATAAAAGCTTCAGTCAGAAAATGAGAATCTACACAGGAATTAAACCATTCATCTGCAGGGAGTGTTATAAAGCTTCAGGCAGAAGCAATACCTCACAATACACCAGAGAATCCACACAGGAATGAAACCATTCATCTGCAGTGAGTGTAATAAAAGCTTCAGTCAGAAGGGACACCTCACAAAACACCAGAGAATCCACGCAGGAGTGAAGCCATTTAGATGTTCTGAGTGTGATAAGGGAAATCTCATAAGGCACCACAGAGTTCACACAGAAGTGAAGCCATTTACATGTAGTGAGTGTGGTAAAAGCTTCAGTGACAAACACTCACCATGCATCAGAGTATTCCTTCAAGAGTAAAACAATTTCTATTCACTGAATGTGGAAAAAGCTTCACAAAGAAATACATGATAATACACCAGAGAATCCACACTGGAGTGAAGCCTTTTGCATGTACTGAGTGTGGTAGAAGCTTTAATGTGAAAGAAGCACTCAGAACACACTGGAGAATCCACACAGGCATCAAACCATTTATTTGCACTGAGTTTAATAAAAGCTTCAGTCAGAAGGGACAGCTCACAAAACACCAGAGAATCCACACAGGAGTGAAACCGTTTATCTGCACTGAGTGTAATAAAAGCTTCAATCAGAAGGTAAACCTCACAATACACCAGAGAACCCACACTGGAGTAAAGCCTTTTGCATGTACTGAGTGTGGTAGAAGCTTTACTGTGAAAGAAGCACTCAGAACACACTAGAGAATCCACAAAGGCATCAAACCATTTATTTGCACTGAGTGTAATAAAAGCTTCACTCATAAAGCAGGCCTCACACAACACCAGAGAATCCACACAGGAATGAAACCATTCATCTGCAGTGAGTGTAATACAAGCTTCAGTCAGAAGGTAAACCTCACAAAACACCAGAGAATTCACGCAGGAGTGAAGCCATTTAGATGTTCTGAGTGTGGTAAAACTTTCACTGAGAAGGGACATCTCACAAGGCACCACAGAGTTCACACAGGAGTGAAGCCATTTACATGTACTGAGTGTGGTAAGACCTTCATTGACAAGGAAACACTCACTATGCACCAGAATAGCCATTGAGGAGTAAAACCATTTCCATGTAGTGAGTGTGGCAAATGCTTCAGGTTGAAGAAATACATGATACAGCACCAGAGAATCCACACAGGAGTGAATCCATTTAAATGTTCTGAGTGTGGTAAAAGCTTCACTGAGAAGGGAAACCTGACATGGCACCATAGCTTTCACATGAGAGTGAAGTCATTTACATGTAGTGAGTGTGGTAAGAGCTTCAATGACAGTGAAACACTTGCCACACACCAGAAAATGCACTGACTGTGGCAAAAGCTTCACAAAGAAATGCATGACAATACACCAGAGAATCCACAGAGGAGTGAAGCCTTTTGCATGTACTGAGTGTGGTAAAAACTTTACTAAAAAAGGAACACTCAACAGACACTGGAGAATCCACACAGGAATTAAACCATTTATCTGCACCAAGGTTGAAGAAATACACGATAATGCACCAGAGAATTCACATAGGAGTTAAGCCATTTACATGCACTGAGTGTAATAAAAGCTTCTGTTAGAAGGTAAACCTCAGAAACCACCGAATGATCCACACAGGAAGGTACATATAAATATCTAGGAGTAGAGGAAGAAACAACTAGAAAGCTGAAATGGCTGAGAGAAAATAAATCAGTAATGACTATTATAAAATTAAGACTTCAACACCCCTAACCGAATCCTACCATTCAATTCAAATTGGATATGTGAACGCCAGATCAGTAGTGACCAAGACAGAGGATATAACAGACTGGATCACTGCAGACAACCTGGACTTCCTCTTCATCACTGAAACCTGGATCCACAACCTCCAAGATCCTATAATCCTAGAACTATGCCCACCAGGATATAAAGTTACACACTGGACAAGAAATGGAAAAAGGGGAGGAGGAATAGCCATAATATACAGATCTGAGTTCAATATCACAAACATAGCTGAATCCATACTGCCACAACTTGAAATCGCTTCCTTAAGAATCAATCACCCAAAACTGCAGGAACACCTTAATGCAGTTATATTTTACAGACCACCAGGCAACTGGCGAGACTGCCAAACGCACTTCATGGACTTTATCTCGAATACCTGCATCTCTTCCTCCAACCTCATCATAATAGGAGATATTAACCTACACCTGGAAGATCTCACCACAACTAATACCCAAACTGTAGAGAGTTCTTACAACTATGGGATCTACAAGGACAAAATACGCAACCAACACACGAAAAAGGACACACATTAGACCTCATAACATACAAATTTGACCATGACGCAAACATTATTCTAACACAAACAAAATGGTCACCTACACCGTGGTCAGACCATTACAAAGCACATATAACCCTCCAAAGGAGAACGAAAGACTTACCTAACAAACAAATACGAAAAACCTACACCACAAGAGGAAAAATAGATCCGGTTAAATTCTGGCAACAGATCTACAACGACGGATGGACAACAAAAACAGACACAACTCAATTCCTCTCAAATTGGGACAACAGATGTAAATTAACACTAGACATCATTGCCCCAATCCAGACCAGAACATCGCACAGAAAGAACTCAATACCATGGTTCAACGAAGAACTGAAAAAACTCAAAACACAAGTTAGGAAACTAGAATGAGCTTGGAACAAAAAGAAAGACGATCCCACACTTAACGACTGGAAGCAACTCCGAAGGAAATACAAATATACCATAAGACAAACCAAAAGACAATACTACAAAACTGAAATTGGACCAAATTACAAAGACACACACAAACTCTTCCAACTTGTAAATAAATTATTAGACACCACTCCCGTCACCAACAACAGCAAAGACATACCGGGAGCTGACGACTTGGCGAAGTACTTCAAGGAGAAAATCATACAACTGCGACTTAAAATACCTGTCAGCCACACCGAATACAGCACACTCCTGGACTGCCTAGACCCAGACCCTGGAATATATCCAGCAGACAGAATCTAGACAGAATTTACAATACTACCGGAAGATCTTATCTCACAAACACTTAAAAGATTCGCCAAATCTCACTGCAAACTAGATATATGCCCAAACAACCTCATGAAATCAGCCCCTCAACAATTTATAAAAGACCTAACAAACCACATAAACTATATGCTACAAAATGGACTCTTCCCAATGGAAAAAGGTAACATTTTACTCACCCCTATACCCAAGGATGCAAAGAAAAATGCAAATGAACTAACGAACTATAGACCAGTAGCATCCATCCCCTTAATTACCAAAATAACAGAAGGCATAGTGACCAAACAACTCACAGACTATATAAACAAGTTCTCGATATTACACGATTCTCAATCAGGATTTCGCTCTAATCACAGTACTGAAACCGTACTAGTCACGCTCATGAACAAATTCAATCAATTGATAGCAAACGGCAACAACATTCTACTGCTACAATTCGACATGTCAAGTGCATTCGACATGGTTGACCATGGAATTTTATTACACATCCTCGAATATTTTGGAATTGGAGGCAACGTTCTCAATTGGTTTAAAGGGTTCTTCACTACACGCTTTTATCAAGTGACTTCAAACTCGATTACATCAGTGACATGGAAACCTGAATGCGGAGTTCCACAGGGATCCCCCCTCTCACCGACCATATTCAATCTAATGATGACACCCTTGGCCAAATTACTATCGAATCAGAACCTAAACCCATATATATACGCTGACGATGTAACGATCTTCATCCCATTCCATGAAGATTTAAGGGAAATCTCCAATGAAATCAAGCAAAGCCTACATATTATGAATTCCTGGGCAGATACATTTCAGCTGAAACTCAATGCTGAGAAAACCCAATGCCTGGTACTCACCTCGCAATACAATAAGAATAAATTTACCACCATCAACACACCTAAACTAAATCTACCAGTTTCAGACACCCTGAAAATCCTCGGAGTCACCATTGATCGACATCTAACACTTGAGAACCATGCAAATAACATAACCAAAAAGATGTTTCATTCAATGTGGAAACTAAAAAGAGTTAGACTGTTTTTTTCCAAGGATTGTCTTCCGCAATCTGGTACAATCACTGGTACTCAGTCATCTGGACTATTATAACTCACTCTACGCTGGCTGTAAAGAGCAAATACTCAAAAAAACTCCAGACAGCTCAGAATATGGCAGCCAGACTAATATTCAGCACACCAAAATACGAAAGCGCAAAACCCTTACGAGAAAAACTACACTGGCTCCCACTAAAAGAACGCATCACATTCAAACTTTGCACTTTAGTCCATAAAATCATCCATGGTAACGCCCCAGCCTACATGTCAGATCTAATAGAACTACCACCCAGGAACGCAAAAGAATCTTCCCGTACACCCCTCATTCTTCATCCTCCCAAGTGTAAGGGTTTGAAATACAAATCAATGCATGCATCTACCTTTTCCTTTACGAGCACGCAGCTCTGCAATGCGCTGCCACGCAGTGGCGTAGCCAGAAAGCAATTTTGGGGTGGGCCAACAAGTCAGATGGGTGGGCACCAGGGTTGCCAACTTTTTTGAAATTGAAAAACTTGCCACCTGATACCCCACCCCATGCTCCAGCTCTACCCCACTCTGAATAACTTCAATAAGGGTAGCAGTGCAGGCTTCAGGGGGAAGTACAAGAGATTGCACTCTTCCACCTCCATTGAGCCTTGGGTCCCTAACACACATACTTAGCCTGTATAGCAAGACCAAACACTTTTCAACATATCTTTCCAGTTACACACTATAGAAATGATCCCAGAAAGTATAGTCTAGTATGAAAGGCAAATAAATTCTGCATCCACAGAACCCCCTGTCCCTCCCCCAATGGGTACAGAGCAGAGTTAGGACATTTCCCCATAAAACTCACCGTAATCTCAACAGCCGCCATATAGTAAATTAAACAATCTTTAAAACAAAATGTCACTCGTAACCTAATGCAAATCTACAATGACAGCACTAACTTCCAAAAGAAGGATCCTACCTATGAAAAAGGCATTGCCCTACATATTACAGTGGGGCCGTAAAATATCAATACATCTATTGGGAAAACTAAACAAACCAAACTTACTACAGAAGGCTACATAGAAAATTCATGCTAACAGAATACCTTGATCACACACACGGAATAAAAATGCCAAATATAGAATAATTGACTAAAATGTATAAACATAAATATAACCAAAACCCCAAAAAGCCAAAACTTGCATGTAATACAATACCAGAGATACAGAAAGAAATGCATTTCCTCCTGTGCAAAATATAAACATAGTACGTGCCAGGGATGGTGTTGGAGTGCAACTAGAGCAATTGCTCTTGGTCCCCTGGCGGCCTGGCCAGAGAGAGCCACAAGCATGATGGAAGCTGAAGGCAGTGCAGTCTGGTGATGGGCTTTGGGGTTGCCTCCCAAATTTATGGCCTGGGCTCCAGTTCTGGCAAGATGTACTTTCCAAATGTGACATATTTTAATCACAAAATTAAAAAAAAAATGATTTTTTTTCTACCTTTTGATGTCTGGTTATTTTATTTTACAAATCAGCTTGGTTCTAGTCTCTGGTTTCCGCTTTCTTCTGTCTTAATTCACTTACCAGGGTCTCCTGTCTATTTGTAATTTCTTCTCTCTCCATGTCCACCATCCATCTCCCATCTCTGTGTCCCTATAGTTCCTTGTCCAGTATCTCCACTATGTTCAAATTCCTGCATCCATCACCACCCTTCTATCCCCTACCCCTGTGTCCAGCATCACCCCTTGTGTCCTTATGCCCTCACATGCCCAGTATCTCCCTTTTGAGTTCCTATTGTCCCCTATGTCTAGTATCTCTCCCCTGTGACCATATACGCCTCCCGCCAAGTGTCCAGCATAGCCTCTCTATTCTCAAATTCCCCCTCTCTGTCAGGCATTACCCCTCTATGTTCATATGTCATTTCCAATACAGCATCTCATGTCTGTTTCTGTATCTCCCCTTTCTTCCTCACTCACACCAATGTCTCTCTCTGCTCTCCGGATCCCACCTATCCAGCTACTCTGTTTCTCTCTTCCAGCTTTTGGCTCTTTCTCCCACTGTGGGTTAAACAATTTGTCTCCCTCTTCCTTTGTCCCCTTGATCCGCCATCTCTCTCCCTTCCCTCTAATCTCTCCTCCTGGTACAGCACCTCTCTCCCTTCCCTCAAGCCTCCCCTGCAGGCCTTCCCTCCAGCCTCTAGCCCCCCCTCCCCACAGGTCCAGCACCTCTCTCCCTTCCTTCCATCCTGCCCCCCTTGCAGGTCTAACAACTCTCTTCCTTTCCTCCAGCCCCCAGCCTCTCTCCCTTGTAGGTCCAGCACCTCTCATCCTTCCCTCCATCTTCCTCCCCCCCCCTTTCAGGTCCAGCATCTCTCTCCCTTGCCTTTTACCCTTGCCTCCAGCCAGCCAGCCACCCCCCATTGCAGGTCCAGAACTTCCCTTCCTTCCAGCTAGCCACCACCCCCCTTTCCAGATCCAAAACTCTCTCCCTTCCCTCCAAGCAGCAACCTCTCCCCTTGCAGGTCTCAAACTTGGCTCCCTTCCCTCTAGCCAGCCAGCCCCCCCCCCCCTTGCAGGTCCCAAACCTCTCTCCCTTCCCTCCAGCCAGCCATCTCCCCCCTTTTGCAGGTCCAGAATCTCTCTCCCTTTTCTCCAGCCAACCCCCCCCCCCTTTTGAAGGTCCAGAACCTCTCTCCAATCCCTTCCCTATGGCCTCAAGCCCCACCCCCACCCCCACGCAGGTGAAACCATTGTCTCCTAGCCTGTCCCTCTCCCACCCTACAGGTACAGCCACTCACTCCGTTTTCCTCCCTCACTATCGTTGATCACAGATGAAGAGACCTGCTCCAGAGCCTTCCCTCCGCCACGATCAGCTCTCTTCAGCGCAACTTCCTGTTTCCCAGAGGGCAGATCGTGGCAGAGGGAAGGCTCCGGAGTGCTCAGCGAATCACTGCTGGCTGCCTGGCCCCGCCTTAATTTAAACCGGATGCTTACAGCAGGGGTGAGGGAGGGGAAAGAGATTCATCTCAGCAACAGGCCACAGAGGGAAGGCTCCGGAGTGGGTCTGAAACGCTGCGCCCAGATGCTTTGCGGTGGGGGTGAGGGAGAGAAAAGAAGACTCACGTGAAGCTGCGGTTGTGATCGTGATCGTGATCGCGATCATGGTTACGGTTGTGATCCATTATTTTGGGGTGGAAATGGGTGGGCCTGGGCCCACCCAGGCCCACCCGTGGCTACGCCCCTTAGCATTATATGTTAAGGAGGCCCTTGAATTGAATAGACTAAAATTTCTGCAGGACATAAAACATATCTATGGATAGAAATTCCATTCATAAAGGGGAAAAGGATAGTGATAGGAGTGTACTACTGTCCTCCTGGCAAAATTGAATAGTCAGATTTAGAAATGTTATGAGAAATTAGGGAGGCTAACAAACTGGGGAACACAGTAATAATGGGTGATTTCAATTATCCTGATATCGACTGTGTAAATGTAACATCAGGGAATGCTAGGGAGGTAAAATGCCTTGATGAAATCAAGGACTGTTTTATGTAGTACTGGTTCAGGAACCAACAAGAGGGGGAACAATTCTAGACCTAGTCCTCAGTGGAGCGCGTGATCTGGTGCAGGAGGGAATGGTGCTGCGGCCACTTAATAACAGTGATCATAATATGATCAGATTTGATATAAGCTCTGGAATAAGTACACATAGGAAATCCAGTTCATTAGTATTTAATTTTCAAAAAGGAGACTGTGATAAAATGAGAAGAACAGTGAAAAAAAAAACTTAGAGGAGCAGCTGCAAAGGTTAAAAAATTACATCCGGGGAAGAGTTGGAGGGGGGGGGGGGGGGGTAGACAGCATAATGGCTGATTGAGAGGACACATGAGAATCTGCTCTGTGCTTACCTTGTTCCTCTCTCTATCATGCCTTCTAAGCGAAAGGGTTAGGTGAGCTTTTATCCCCCTGAAGCCACCTCTACTCCTCTTGGTCAACAGAAGTTGGATTTGTTTGTGCTTCCATAGTGGGCAGGAAATGAGGGATCCCAACTCGGCGTTGGACAAAGGGAGAGTCCCAGCTTTCGGGAGCGACATCTTTGACCCCTCAGACCAGGTGGCTCCACCACTTTGACAACACCATGGAGGAGGCTATGAGGACTCCGAAGAAAGATGCGACATCTTCAGCAGCCGCTGTGGGGGATTCTCCTGGGTCAAACCACCAGGCCTTGTTTCTGACTATCCCTTTTTGCTGGATGGATATTTTGGTTTGTTCACCTACTGGCACCTTTGGCTTGTGTGATTCCTTTTACCTTCAGGCGGGTCTCCCCGCTGGATAACCTGTACCCATATGTTTTAGGATCGGCCGAGACGAAGTCTGCGATATGCTCACCCCTAGAGATCTCACTCTTTAATTTACTTAAATAGTCACCCAAAGGAGGATTCCACTCACCCTCTTTGCTCAGAAAAAAAAATCACAGGGTCTGTATTATGATAAAGACAGCGCTGTTGTAAAGCGTCAAGAACCCTGTACAGTTCTAACCTGCATGCGCAGTTATAAAAGAGGTTATGAAGATGTTAGTGTTACCCAGTGGTGCACAGAGTAACCACAGAATGGCAGTATATCAAATCCCATTCCCTTTCCTCTCCTACACCTTAACATTAAAATTGTTTCAAAGTCCCTTCCATTACAACCATTTTTTAATCTGTTTTCTACTCCCGCACCTTCGGCCTCTTCATTTCGTGAATGTTTTCAAACTCTGTCAAAACAATGTAGTATTTCTTCTAAAAAAAAAAAAACATGGGAAAAAGATACTGGTGAACATTTGTCAAACAAAGAATGGTCTCTCTCCTGGTTAAATGGCCCGAGATCCTCCCTCTCCTATTTTTTACAGCATAGAGCTCATTGGACTCCTACTAAATCCTTTAAAAGTAAATTATCTCTTGCTCTATCAGAAAGGTACAATAATGTCTATACATTTTAGCTGGATATTTGGCCTAAAATATTAGATATCGTACAACTTTCTAACTTGTTTCCTTTATCTTTTAAGCATTTATTTTATTTGTTGCATTTGTATCCCACATTTCCCACCTTTTCGCAGGCTCAATGTGGCTTACATTGTTCCGTCATGGCGATCACCATTTCCGGAGTGAGGGATACAAGTGATATTACATTAAAGATCATGATTGACATAGTAGATTAAGCAGTCAAGTATAAAGAGTTCATATTTGGAATGAGAGATAAAGTGGTATTGCGTTAGGGGTCCTTTTTCAGAGCGGGATAAGCCCAGTGCGGGCTTACTGCTCGTTCTTCGGGGACTACCGCCAGCCCAACAGTAGCTCTACCCTGAGGGCACACTGTTTCTGGGGGGGGGGGGGGGGGGGGGAGAAAACCCTCAGAAATGGCTTGCGTGGTGGTAATTGGGCATTGACATGCACTGGTTACCGCCAGCTTAGCACGGGAGCCCTTGGTAAGGGCTCCCCACCGCATGGCCACATGGTAAGAGTTCTCTCACTGTGTGGCCTTTTTTTTTGAGAGGGGGCTTTTACTATCTGCAGGAAAAATGGCTACCGTTGGGCCCCTTGTCCCGCAGCTTAGTAAAAGGACCCCTTAGTTTGGAAATGTATTGCCCTTACAAACTCTCTTTCTTTCTGATGAAGATGCTTCTTTATTTGATTTTTTAATTTCCATTGCTCTTAAATTGACCATTCAACATTGGAAGGATAATTCCAGTTTATCCATTTTCATGTGGTGGAACACAGTTTTATTATTTAACAGATATGAGGATATTTCATTAAAATTTCCTGCTACACGTAAATGCAAGTGCGGTAAATTGGATCAATATTTATCTGTTTCTTTATCCATTAATGAATCTTTGTAATTGATGCACAGATGTTTCATTGTGTTTATTTTGATTTTGCTCACACCTTTTTCAGTAGGTAGGTCAAGGTGAAGGCGGTAATTGGGAAGCAAAACCGGTGCTGGGCAGACGACGGTCTATGCCCTGATTGTAACTGAATAGAAATGGATGGGCTGGAGTGGAAATTTTAAGGGGCTTCGATGTTAGCTTCAGAACTTTTAGTACAAGAACAGTGCGAGGCAGACTTTTACGGTCTGTTCCCTAAGAAATGCAAGGCGAAATCAAACTCAGGTATACATATAAAGTATCACATACAGTGGTACTACCAAGGGTGGGGCGGTCCGCCCCAGATGCATGCCACTGGAGGGTGCAGAAAGCAGCCATGCAGCTGTCGGCTCCGCTGGTTCCCTGCTCCCTCTGCCTTGGAACAGGTTACATCCTGTTCCGGGGCAGAGTGATCAGAGAGCCAGCAGAACCGACAGCCGTGCAGATGCTGCCAGCAGGTAAGAATGCACCCGGTGGGGACGCCGCTGCACCCGGTGGGGGTTTGCACAGCGGCGATCCACCCCGGGTGGCAGCCGACCAAAGATCGCCACTGATCACGTACCATGTAAAATGAGTTTATCTTGTTGGGCAGACTGGATGGACTGTGGTCATTTACTATGTTGCATTCAGGTACTCTGGGTCTTTCCCTGTCCTTGGCGGGCTCATGTTCTGTTCATTGTGTTATACCTTTGAAGCACATTATACCTTTGCTATTTCATTGATGTTTACAATTTGGTTTATATTATTACATATTTTTGTGCAAGAACTCAATGTCTCCAATGTTATTTAATATCATGTCTATATATTCACCTACTTTTTCATACCAAGGTACTAAATGGTAGAATTCCTTGCTGAAAAATATAAGATCCCAACATGATTAGTTGGTTTTTGTAAGTTTTTGAAATCTTTCCTTTCCAAAAAATTTCTGTCAGTGTGCCTGGTACTTACTCTCCCCCCTCCCTTCCATTTCCCCCATTGTGCTTTATAATTGAATTGTTTATATAGTCACGATTCTTTCCTTATTATTGATACGTGTGGGTTTATGTATTTTGTTTCAGATTTTGTAGCATTTAAGCCCACAACCACTCAGAACTGAAAGCTGCAGAAACATCCGGCCAGAGGTGGCAGCACCTGTTTTTGTCTTAGTATAAAGAGGAAGTCGGTGCTTCCTCTCTCTGCTCTCATGGACTGTCTGCAAGGTGCCAGTTAGTGACTCTATGACATGAGACAAGGAGGCTGGAAGGAGACGAAGAGAACCTATCAAGTCCATGATATGAGCTGAAGCCAGTGGGCGGAGCTTGACGTGAATTTAGTTCACCCAAAACAATAGGGAGGGAAAAGCAACAAGATCCCGCCCCTTTCAAACTAATCCTCACCTACCACCTAGGGATTGGTCAGAATGTTCCTGGGGTGGAGTGAAGGGGCGGAGTTTCACTTCCCTCTTCTCTTTCTTTCTCCAAGCACTTCATTGACCCACCACCACCGCCAGCAGTGCAGCATAGTCCAGACCTGTCCCAGGAGTGGCTGCAGCCTGCAAGGAGGGAGCTGGGGCTGGAGCTCTGGAGAAGGGCAGGAGAATGGCTCTTGGGGTTTGTGCTGAACAGGTAGGAGACTGGGAGGAGGTGGGCAGCAGGGGATGCAGTGCCAGGCAATGCCACACACGGAAGAAGAAATGAGCCTGGCACTGCTCAGTCCATTCCCTGCTGTAGCCCCTCAGGCACTTCTTCCTCATTCTCCTCCTGCTTTACCAGACTCTCACTTTCTGCTTCCTGACATCTCTTTACATCCTCTCTACCTCTCTCCTTCCTTTCTGGAGCTGGAGGTGTGGAGAAGGGCAGGAGAATGGTTCTTGGGGTTTGTGCTGAGCAGGTAGGAGACTGGGAGGAGATGGGCAGCAGGGGATGCAGTGCCAGGCAATGCCACACACGGAAGAAGAAATGAGCCTGGCACTGCACAATCCATTCCTGGGGCTCTTTATTCTTCAGCTTTTCTTCCTGATTCCCTTCTCATACAGCAGCTGCTCCTCCTTTATTTAATATGTAAACTGCTTTGATTGTAACCACAGAAAGGTCGTATATGAAATCTTTTATGCAATTTGTTTTCTTGTGGAGCAGAAATGAATCGCTTGTTTATTCTTTCCAAAAATGCAAGGACTATGGGGCATCATTCTGTTTTACTGTTTTAGAGTCTTGCCAGGTACCTATGCCCTGGATTGGCCACTGTTGGAAACAGGATGCTGGGCTTGATGGACCTCTGATCTATCGCAGCATGGCAATGCTTATCTTACAGTAAAAGACAAGACTGCAGATTGTAGAGGTTAAAAATAAAACTATCCAAAATGTATTCACTACCCATAAAATAATAAATACATAAATAGTTAAAGCTTGACAGGGACATGTTTCACCCTACCAGGGTCTTCATCAAGGGCTACAAAAGAATGTCAATGAATACAGAAAAATGTTTAATATAAATCATCTTATATAATAAAACTCACCCTCAACGTTCTGAAGACACTGACGTCACTTCCGTCACTTCCTTCAGGGTTCGAAGGGTTCATGGTGATGAAGCCACCGAAATCGCCAAGTCTCGGGGCCCCGCCCTCGCGTCAAACGTGATGACGTTGAGGGCGGAGCAGTGGCATACGGTGCATTCAGGAGGTGTGGAGCAATGGCGTCAGAACGACGAAGGGGTCGGTAGGTAGATAGGGAGGGAGGGAGAAGGGGGGGGGGTGTTGGGGAGGAAAACCTTGCTAGTGCCCGTTTCATTTGCTCCAGAAACGGGCTTCTTTTACTAGTAAATATATAAATTGTACTAACACAGCTACAAATGGTGATGCAAATCATTAAAAAATATGTGCCAAAAAAAAAACCTGGCAATTATAAACCACAGAGCTCAGCCAAAAAACAGGCATGTAAAGGTCTCCATCAACTCCATGCAAAAAACACACCTAACAGTGTTGAAGAATAGCCATAGCCATTTAAAACAGATACCAATGGTGACTCAGCAGAACTCGTACAATGAACCCTTCTCTTCCCGACCCCCACCCCCAGTGTGCACCTGCCCTCCTGTGGCACCGCTCTCATTGTTCCATTTCATTTCTTACCCCCTACCTCCCTGGGGCTCATCATGGTATCAGACAAGTTCCCACCTGGACAGTTCCCACCAAGGACTCCCCCTCCTCCCACCTTCCTCTGTCATTTCCCACCCTCTCTAGCCTTTTTTTTTTTAACTGATCATCGCTTCTTTCTTAGATCAGGTCTGGAATGAGGAAGTTAGAGCAGCAAACAGATGTGCACAGAGGACAGAATAACTTTTAATAGGTAGAGTAGTAATCCTATATAATAATTCTCACCTCCAACGTTCTATGCTTGGGACCGTGGCTCCCTGGCTGCAAGTGGCCTGCGAGGCAGACACGCACGGACGTCACTGACGTCAACACAGCTGATTCCAAGGCAAGGGGAGGAGTAGGTTCCCTACTCCTCCTACTGCCTCGGAATCAGCTGTCACCCCCCCCCCCCCCCGCGCTATGGCCCCCTCGAAACCCACCCCACTCCCGCGAACCTCTCGATCCCCCCCCCGGAACGCCGAAAACTGCCCCGCCGCCGTTGTTGTGCTACCTTCCCTTCCCGTAGGTTCTTCAATCATCTTCTTAGAAAGTCTGACGTTAGACGCACGGAGTTAAACTTTCTAAGAAGATGATTGAAGAACCTACGGGAAGGGAAGGGAAGGTAGCACAACCACGGCGGAGACGGGGGAGGCAGGGCCGATGACGGCGGGGGCGGGGTTGATGACGGCGGGGGCGGGGGTGTCAGGGGCGGGGTTTGACTTTGGGCGGGTTTTGGGCTGGATTTGGGCTCGATTGGGTGGGAAAAAATTTTTCCACCTGGCAACCCTGGCTGGCAGTTGGGAGGCAAGAGAGAAGCTGCACAGACGTATGTTAGTGGTCTGTGAACAGCTGGACTAGAAAAATCTGTTTTAAAAGAGAGAAAACGGATTTTGAGTAGCTTTTAAGGTTGTTTGAGTGTGAGAAATGTGAATGAGATTAATTACTTTATTTGAGAAGCCTTCCGCAGTTTTTAGAGGCTTTTTAGAGTGGTGGCTGACAGCTGCTTGGAAAGCCCTGGTATGAAATAACTTATATAGAAAAATTGAAAACAAAATAAGAGTATAGTTTTTCTGCATAGCTGCATTGAATGTGTACTTATGCATTTTTCTGACATATTACCTGCTGTATTTTTGAGTTTGTACTTTTTATTATCATTCAGGATTGTCATTGAATGTTATGTTTGTTGAATTGATGTTCAATGCTCAATAAAGATTCTTATAAATTAAAAAAAAAAGAAATGAAATAACTTAATAAATCCTAGCAGGATATTGATGATTTGACGAGTTAATAAGGCTGATTTATCTGATTAGGGTGTCATATTTAATATTTATGACAAAAGTGCTGGCTGAAGTGCACCTTAAATCATATCAAACCGTATTGGTTTTAGTAGGAGTTTAAAAGTGGAAAGCCTCACTGAAGCTTTAAATAAATGATTATTTAAAGGGAAAAAATATTACACTGAACTTAAGTTGCAGTGCATATGAAACAGCTGAGAGTTATTTTAGTTACATTCCCTGTAGTTTTGAAAGAAAACTACCTCTAACCTACCCTTTTTGCTTGCGTAAGTGCCAAAGGGTAAGGGAGGGAAAGTATAGGGATTAAAAATTATCCATTTCTTTACTTGGGATAGTTAGATAGGAAAATAATTACGTACCTAACTTTGGGGATTATTAATGACACAAAATTAGTTAGAATTTTTTTTAGGGGGTTTGAGTTTCTTTGAGAATACTGTAGTAGGTTTCCCAACTGATTCGTGGTTGCTGGTACCTGAGATCATCGCTACATTACATGGTACCCAACGAAAAAAGAAAGGAGAAGAAAATACAAGAAAGCTGGAAAAGAGTATCCTTTAAACCAACATTGGAAGCACATCGAGAAAGGATTCAACAGAGACTTGTTAAAGAGAGTAAAATAAAAGCATTGACTTATACTTACCTTAAAGTTTACCTGAAGTAGTAGCTGAAAAAAAAACAAAACAAAGGATCAGCTCTTACAGTTTAAGAGAATTTGGGGAATACATTAGTATTATTATTATTATTTATTGCATTTGTATCCCACATTTTCCCACCTATTTGCAGGCTCAATGTGGCTTACAGAGTATTGTTATGTCATTGTCATTCCAGGATAACAGATACAATTAGTAATGCACAGAGATTAAGTATGGGAAGAGAAAAAGGATAGTGTTAGGCGGGTGGGTATAGAAGGTGACCTTTCGTTTTGGCGTGGTAGTTTAGTAAGGCTATAGGTTCTCTTTGTAGGCCTGGTTGAAGAGGTGTGTCTTTGCGAAAGTTAGTTATTTCGGCAATAGTTTTCAGGGCTGTAGGTAATGTATTCCACAACTTTACTGTTGTGCTGTACATGTCAGAGGGGAAAAGGGGATTTTGCTAAGTTTTTGAAATTATACTTAGCTGACATTTGTCTCTGCAAGTTGGTGGTATTAGCTGCGATATATCTATAAAGAGAAAAAGAAAAATTGAATTATTTTTAAACATTAATAAGTAAATAAATTTAATTAATTTGGAATATAAACTTTGTCCAACTGATTATTTTAGTTTAATTTCCCCTCTTGTTTTTGAAACAGGAGAGCGAGGTTAGTGAAAATAAGTGCACCTCACCTCTGTCCGTTTCACAAGCGTTCACCCGAGGTATTCCAAGGGTAACTGTAGGGTGAGCAATTGTGCGAAGAGGTGGGGTCACATCATAATCAGTGCGTCATTTTGAGGGACTGAATTAGGTTCAAACCTAGTTTTTTTTTTTTTGGGGGGGGGGGGTTGGGGTCATTCTCTCCCCCCCCCCCCATGAACTTCAATTTGTATTTATCTATTTATTTATTTATTTACTTATTGATTATATATATATTTTTTATTTGTTACATTTGTATCCCACATTTTCCCACCTATTTGCAGTCTCAATGTGGCTTACATAGTACTGTAAAGGCGTTCGCCATCTCCGGTAGTGAAACAAATACAAAGTGAAGTTATGGTCGAATAAGATTCATGTGTTATAGACACATTGGGGAATCGTATAGAGGAAGAGTTATGCAATGTCTATTACAAGCTTTGCTTTAGTTGTGTTGCAGGGTTTAGGCACTTAAGTTGAGTCGGTAGAGTATGCCTTTTTGAACAGGTTGGTTTTTAGTGATTTCCGGAAGTTTAGATGGTTGTAGGTTGTTTTCACGGCTTTTGGTAGTGTGTTCCACAGTTGTGTGCTTATGTAGGAGAAGCTGGATGCATAAGTTGATTTGTATTTGAGTCCTTTGCAGCTTGGGTAGTGGAGATTTAAGTATGTTCGTGTTGATCCGATTGTGTTTCTTATTGGCAAGTCTATGAGGTTTGTCATGTATCCCAGGGCTTCGCCATAGATAATTTTATGAACCAGGGTGCAGATCTTGAAGGCAATGCGTTCTTTGATTGGGAGCCAGTGTAGTTTTTCTCGGAGGGGTGTGGCGCTTTCGAATCGCGTTTTTCCAAATATAAAACTGGCTGCTGTGTTTTGAGCGGTCTGAAGTTTCTTTATGAGTTGTTCTTTGCATCCCACAGAAATTCCATTGCAGTAGTCTGCATGGCTTAGTACCATTGATTGTATCAGATTGCAAAATGTTTCCCTCGGGAAGAATGGTTTCACGCGTTTAAGTTTCCACATTGAGTGGAACATTTTCTTAGTTGTGGAGTTGACTTGGCTCTCAAGTGTAAGGTTACGATCGATAGTAACGCCGAGGATTTTCAGGCTTTCTGAGATAGAAAGGGTGTAGTCTGGGGTAATTATGTTTGTGGGTTTGTTCGTATTGTGTTGGGATGAGAGGATGAGACAGTGTGTTTTTTCTGTATTAAGTTTTAGTTGAAATGCATTTGTCCATGAGTCCATGATGTTCAGGCTGAGCTTGATTTCATTGGTAATTTCTGTCAGATCATGTTTGTAAGGTATGTATATTGTGACGTCGTCTGCATAGATGAATGGGTTGAGGCCTTGGTTGGATAAGGACTTGGTTAGTGGGGTCATCATTAGGTTGAATAGGATCGGTGAGAGTGGTGATCCTTGAGGTACTCCGCAGTTTGCTTTCCACGGTGATATGTTTGAATTTGATTTCACTTGGTATGTCCTAGTGGTTAGGAAACCCTTGATCCAGCTAAGTATGTTTCCACCAATACCGAAGTAATCTAGGAGTCTTAGTAGTATATTATGGTTTACCATGTCGAATGTGTTGGACATGTTGAATTGAAGGAGAAGTATGCTTTTACCTGTTGCTATTTCCTGCTTGAATTTGGCCAGGAGAGTAGTTAATACTGTTTCAGTGCTGTGGAGACGGTGAAATCCTGATTGTGATACATATAATATGGAGAATTTGTTTATGTAATCAGCAAGTTGTTTGGTTACCATTCTTTCCATCAGTTTGACTGCTAGTGGGATAAATGCTAATGGGCGGTAATTGGTGAGATCACTTGTCTTTTTCTTGGTATATTTTTGAATTGGGGTGAGTAGGATGTTGCTATTTTCCTTAGGGAAGAGACCTTGTTGGAGCAAGTAATTTAGGTGGGATGTGAGGTCTGCTATGAAGCGGTTGGGGGTGGATTTTATTAGGTAGCTGGGGCAAGTATCCAATTTGCAGTGAATGTCAGAAAACGTATAAATCGCATGGGTCACTGTTTCGGCGGTGAGGAGAGCGAAGTTTGACCAGGTCTGGTCCGCTGGGTATTCTCCAGAGGTTGGGTCCAGACCGTTGATGAAGTGTTCGGCATCAGTATTGTCATGAGGAAGTGTGTTGCGTAGATTTACAGTTTTTTCCTTGAAATGTTTAGCAAGTTTGTCTGCAGATGGGATATCTGTTTTAGTTGTGGTGACCATGGTGGTATTGTATAAATATAGTACAAGCCTGCAGCCTACTACTCAGCTTGGAACCTGCTGGAAGCGCCTGGCCCAGCCTCAAAGGCTACTGGGAAAGGAAGATAGGTCAAGGAAGAATTGATTGAAATTAAAAGAGCATTTTCTAATTGTGACATTAATTTGATAGTTTGGAATGATGAAAATAGACTCTGACCACAGAGATAGCAGGAAAGAGCCTTATAGCAGGTGCATGAAAAAAGCAGAAGTGAGAAAGAACATTTGTGGTCAAAGAAAACTGGCCATCTGCCGGGAAAAGGTGGGGGGAGTTTTCCAGAGTAAAAATATCAAAATCTGCGGTTAGTCTTGGGCCACTTGGGTAAAACAATCTTTTTTAGGGGGAGTAATAGGGATCAATGTAAATCAAGAGTATAAATGTGACTGACGGCTGATATGTACTACTACTACTACTACTATTAAACATTTCTATAGCGCTACTAGACTTACGCAGCGCTGTACAAATGAGCACGAAGAGACAGTCCCTGCTCAACAGAGCTTACAATCTAAATTGGACAGACGAACAGACAGCTAGGGGTGGTGGTTGGGAGGTGAGGATAGTGCTGGGCAGACTTATACGGTCTGTGCCAGAGCCGGTGGTTGGGAGGAGGGGCTGGTGGTTGGGAGGTGAGGATAGTGCTGGGCAGACTTATACGGTCTGTGCCAGAGCCGGTGGTTGGGAGGTGAGGATAGTGCTGGGCAGACTTATATGGTCTGTGCCAGAGCCGGTGGTTGGGAGGCGGGGCTGGTGGTTGGGAGGCGGGGATAGTGCTGGGCAGACTTATACGGTCTGTGCCAGAGCCGGTGGTTGGGAGGCGGGGCTGGTGGTTGGGAGGTGAGGATAGTGCTGGGCAGACTTATACGGTCTGTGCCAGAGCCGGTGGTTGGGAGGCGGGGCTGGTGGTTGGGAGGCGGGGATAGTGCTGGGCAGACTTATACGGTCTGTGCCCTGAAGAGCACAGGTACAAATCAAAGTAGGATATACACAAAAAGCAGAAAATATGAGTTATCTTGTTGGGCAGACTGGATGGACCGTGCAGGTCTTTTTCTGCCGTCATCTACTATATGTTACTATGAAATTGCAGTGGTAGGGGTGATAAGTGAGGGTGTTGAGTAAGAGAGTCATGGTTAGGAGTCGAAAGCAGTAGCAAAGAGGTGGGCTTTAAGCCTAGACTTGAAGACAGCCAGAGACTGAGCCTAACGTACCGGCTCAGGGAGTCTATTCCAGGCATAGGGGGAGAGTCAGAGACTAGAGGTAGACCTGAGTGTCACCCTGTCAAAGATCTCCCTGTAAGAATGTGTACTTATATTCTTACTAGCAGTTGAGCCCGTTAAAACGGGCTGGTGGGTCGCCGCCCCTCCACCCGGCCCGTCTCTTTGCTATTCAACTTACATCTCCGCAGCAGGCAGAGATCAGCTGAACTCCCGTCGGCCTTCCTTCTCTGCCTGTGTCCCGCCCTCGTGTGACGTAACGTCAGCGAGGGCGGGACACAGGCAGGGAAGGAAGGCCAACGGCACCTCAGCTGATCTGCCTGCTGCGGAGATGTAAGTTGAATAACGAAGAGACAGGCCGGGTGGAGGGGCGGCGGCAGCGGCGACTCCGGGGGGGGTACCAGTGGCGGCGACCTCGGGGGGGGGGGGGGGGGGGTTGCGGTGGCGACCTCGGCGCAGTTTCCCTCTCTGTCCCACCCCCCCGTCATCACGTATTGACGCGGGGGCGGGACAGACAGGGAAGTCTCTACTGCGCATTTGCGAGTGAGTACGGTCACTCGCCGTTTATATGTTTGATAATCCAGGCTTCATATGTAACCTGGCTTTGGCAAGTAATAAATCCTACAACTGAACCTGTCTCTCATTCTCTTTATTTCTTATTTATAGGGAATTTCCAACAATGCCTGAAATTTGGTATAAATATGGCAAAAGGTTAAATAGAACATATTGCCTCTTGGTGGTCTTTCGGGGTCTGGTGCGAGAAGTGCACATCTCCAGCAGACTTAAGAGATCATAACAATCTGCCTTATAGTATTCTGTCATACTTTTGGAGGCCGTATCTTGCGAAGGATGTTAAAAAAATGGAAGCGGTGCAAAGAAAAGCTACGAGGATGGTATGGGGTTTGCGTTCCAAGACGTATGAAGAGAGACTTGCTGACCTGAACATGTATACCCTGGAGGAAAGGAGGAACAGGGGTGATATGATACAGACGTTCAAATATTTGAAAGGTATTAATCCGCAAACGAATCTTTTCCGGAGATGGGAAGGCGGTAGAACGAGAGGACACGAAATGAGATTGAAGGGGGGCAGACTCAGGAAAGATGTCAGGAAGTATTTCTTCACGGAGAGGGTGGTGAATGCTTGGAATGCCCTCCCACGGGAGGTGGTGGAGATGAAAACAGTAACGGAGTTCAAACATGCGTGGGATATGCATAGAGGAATCCTGTGCAGAAGGAATGGATCCTCAGAAGCTTAGCTGAAATTGGGTGGCGGAGCAGGTGGGGGAAGAGGGGTTGGTGGTTGGGAGGCTAGGATAGGGGAGGGCAGACTTATATGGTCTGTACCAGAGCCGGTGATGGGAGGCGGGACTGGTGGTTGGGAGGCGGGAAATACTGCTGGGCAGACTTATATGGTCTGTGCCCTGAAAAAGCGAATGCTACATACCTGTAGAAGGTATTCTCCGAGGACAGCAGGCTGATTGTTCTCACTGATGGGTGACGTCCACGGCAGCCCCTCCAATCGGAAACTTCACTAGCAAAGTCCTTTGCTAGCCCTCGCGCGCCCGCGCGCACCGCGCATGCGCGGCCGTCTTCCCGCCCGAAACCGGCTCGAGCCGGCCAGTCCAATATGTAGCAAGACAATAGACTTCAAGGGAAGACACAACTCCAAAGGGGAGGCGGGCGGGTTGGTGAGAACAATCAGCCTGCTGTCCTCGGAGAATACCTTCTACAGGTATGTAGCATTCGCTTTCTCCGAGGACAAGCAGGCTGCTTGTTCTCACTGATGGGGTATCCCTAGCCCCCAGGCTCACTCAAAACAACAACCAAGGTCAATTGGGCCTCGCAACGGCGAGGACATAACTGAGATTGACCTAAAAAATTTACCAACTAACTGAGAGTGTAGCCTGGAACAGAACAAACAGAGCCCTCGGGGGGTGGAGTTGGATCCTAAAGCCCAAACAGGTTCTGAAGAACTGACTGCCCGAACCGACTGTCGCGTCGGGTATCCTGCTGCAGGCAGTAATGGGATGTGAATGTGTGGACAGAAGCCCACGTCGCAGCTTTGCAAATTTCTTCAATGGAGGCTGACTTCAAGTGGGCTACCGACGCAGCCATGGCTCTAACATTATGAGCCGTGACATGACCCTCAAGAGCCAGCCCCGCCTGGGCGTAAGTGAAGGAAATGCAATCTGCTAGCCAATTGGATATGGTGCGTTTCCCTACAGCCACTCCCCTCCTATTGGGGTCAAAAGAAACAAACAATTGGGCGGACTGTCTGTGGGGCTGTGTCCGCTCCAGGTAGAAGGCCAATGCTCTCTTGCAGTCCAATGTGTGCAGCTGACGTTCAGCAGGGCAGGAATGAGGACGGGGAAAGAAAGTTGGCAAGACAATCGACTGGTTCAGATGGAACTCCGACACAACCTTTGGCAGAAACTTAGGGTGAGTGCGGAGGACTACTCTGTTGTGATGAAATTTGGTGTAAGGGGCCTGGGCTACCAGGGCCTGAAGCTCACTGACTCTACGAGCCGAGGTAACTGCCACCAAGAAAATGACCTTCCAGGTCAAGTACTTCGGATGGCAGGAATTCAGTGGCTCGAAAGGAGGTTTCATCAGCTGGGTGAGAACGACATTGAGATCCCATGACACTGTAGGAGGCTTGACAGGGGGCTTTGACAAAAGCAAACCTCTCATGAAGCGAACAACTAAAGGCTGTCCTGAGATCGGCTTACCTTCCACTTGGTAATGGTATGCACTGATTGCACTAAGGTGAACCCTTACGGAGTTGGTCTTCAGACCAGACTCAGACAAGTGCAGAAGGTATTCAAGCAGGGTCTGTGTAGGACAAGAGCGAGGATCTAGGGCCTTGCTGTCACACCAGACGGCAAACCTCCTCCAATGAAAGAAGTAACTTCTCTTAGTGGAGTCTTTCCTGGAAGCAAGCAAGATGCGGGAGACACCCTCTGGCAGACCCAAAGAGGCAAAGTCTACGCCCTCAACATCCAGGCCGTGAGAGCCAGGGACTGGAGGTTGGGATGCAGAAGAGCCCCTTCGTCCTGCGTGATGAGGGTCGGAAAACACTCCAATCTCCACGGTTCTTCGGAGGATAATTCCAGAAGAAGAGGGAACCAGATCTGACGCGGCCAAAAGGGAGCAATCAGAATCATGGTGCCTCGGTCTTGCTTGAGTTTCAACAAAGTCTTCCCCACCAGAGGTATGGGAGGATAAGCATACAGCAGACCTTCCCCCCAATCCAGGAGGAAGGCATCCGACGCCAGTCTGCCGTGGGCCTGAAGCCTGGAACAGAACTGAGGGATCTTGTGGTTCACTTGAGATGCGAAGAGATCCACCAGGGGGGTGCCCCACGCCTGGAAGATCTGTCGCACCACACGGGAATTGAGCGACCACTCGTGAGGTTGCATAATCCTGCTCAACCTGTCGGCCAGACTGTTGTTTACGCCTGCCAGATATGTGGCTTGGAGCACCATGCCTTGACGGCGAGCCCAGAGCCACATGCTGACGGCTTCCTGACACAGGGGGCGAGATCCGGTGCCCCCCTGCTTGTTGACATAGTACATGGCAACCTGATTGTCTGTCTGAATTTGTATAATTTGGTGGGACAGCCGATCTCTGAAAGCCTTCAGAGCGTTCCAGATCGCTCGCAACTCCAGAAGATTGATCTGTAGATCGCTTTCTTGGAGGGACCACCTTCCTTGGGTGTGAAGCCCATCGACATGAGCTCCCCATCCCAGGAGAGACGCATCCGTGGTCAGCACTTTTTGTGGCTGAGGAATTTGGAAGGGGCGTCCCAGAGTCAAATTGGAGCAAATCGTCCACCAATACAGGGATTCGAGAAAACTCGTGGACAGGTGGATCACGTCCTCTAGACCCCCAGCGGCCTGATACCACTGGGAGGCTAGGGTCCATTGAGCAGATCTCATGTGAAGGCGGGCCATGGGAGTCACATGAACTGTGGAGGCCATGTGGCCCAGCAATCTCAACATCTGCCGAGCTGTGATCTGCTGGGACGCTCGCACCCGCGAGACGAGGGACAACAAGTTGTTGGCTCTCGCCTCTGGGAGATAGGCGCGAGCCGTCCGAGAATCCAGCAGGGCTCCGATGAATTCGAGTTTCTGCACTGGGAGAAGATGGGACTTTGGGTAATTTATCACAAACCCCAGTAGCTCCAGGAGGCGAATAGTCATCTGCATGGACAGCAGGGCTCCTGCCTCGGATGTGTTCTTCACCAGCCAATCGTCGAGATATGGGAACACGTGCACCCCCAGCCTGCGAAGCGCCGCTGCTACCACAGCTAGGCACTTTGTGAACACCCTGGGCGCAGAGGCGAGCCCAAAGGGTAGCACACAGTACTGGAAGTGGCGTGTGCCCAGCTGAAATCGCAGATACTGTCTGTGAGCTGGCAGTATCGGGATGTGTGTGTAGGCATCCTTCAAGTCCAGAGAGCATAGCCAATCGTTTTGCTGAATCATGGGGAGAAGGGTGCCCAGGGAAAGCATCCTGAACTTTTCTTTTACGAGATATTTGTTCAGGGCCCTTAGGTCTAGGATGGGACGCATCCCCCCTGTTTTCTTTTCCACAAGGAAGTACCTGGAATAGAATCCCAGCCCTTCTTGCCCGGATGGCACGGGCTCGACCGCATTGGCGCTGAGAAGGGCGGAGAGTTCCTCTGCAAGTACCTTCTTGTGCTGGAAGCTGTAAGACTGAGCTCCCGGTGGACAATTTGGAGGTTTTGAGGCCAAATTGAGGGTGTATCCCTGCCGGACTATTTGCAGAACCCACTGATCGGAGGTTATGAGAGGCCACCTTTGGTGAAAAGCTTCCAACCTCCCCCCGACTGGCAGGTCGCCCGGCACGGACACTTGGATGTCGGCTATGCTCTGCTGGAGCCAGTCAAAAGCTCGCCCCTTGCTTTTGCTGGGGAGCCGCGGGGCCTTGCTGAGGCGCACGCTGCTGACGAGAGCGAGCGCGCTGGGGCTTAGCCTGGGCCACAGGCTGTCGGGAAGGAGGATTGTACCTACGCTTGCCAGAAGTATAGGGAACAGTCTTCCTTCCCCCGAAAAATCGTCTACCTGTAGAGGTAGAAGCTGAAGGCTGCCGGCGGGCGAACTTGTCGAATGCGGTGTCCCGCTGGTGGAGAGACTCTACCACCTGTTCGACTTTTTCGCCAAAAATATTGTCCGCACGGCAAGGCGAGTCCGCAATCCGCTGCTGGAGTCTATTCTCCATGTCGGCGGCACGCAGCCATGAGAGCCTGCGCATCACCACACCTTGAGCAGCGGCCCTGGACGCAACATCAAAAGTGTCATAAACTCCTCTGGCCAGGAATTTTCTGCACGCCTTCAGCTGCCTGACCACCTCCTGAAAAGGCTTGGCTTGCTCGGGGGGAAGAGCATCAACCAGGCCCGCCAACTGCCGCACATTGTTCCGCATGTGGATGCTCGTGTAGAGCTGGTAAGACTGGATCTTGGACACGAGCATAGAGGAATGGTAGGCCTTCCTCCCAAAGGAGTCTAAGGTTCTAGCGTCTTTGCCCGGGGGCGCCGAAGCATGTTCCCTAGAACTCTTAGCCTTCTTTAGGGCCAGATCCACAACTCCAGAATCATGAGGCAACTGCGTGCGCATCAGCTCTGGGTCCCCATGGATCCGGTACTGGGACTCGATCTTCTTGGGGATGTGGGGATTACTTAATGGCTTGGTCCAGTTCGCAAGCAATGTCTTTTTCAGGACATGGTGCAAGGGAACAGTGGACGCTTCCTTAGGTGGAGAAGGATAGTCCAGGAGCTCAAACATCTCAGCCCTGGGCTCGTCCTCCACAACCACCGGGAAGGGGATGGCCGTAGACATCTCCCGGACAAAGGAGGCAAAAGACAGACTCTCGGGAGGAGAAAGCTGTCTCTCAGGAGAGGGAGTGGGATCAGACGGAAGACCCTCAGACTCCTCATCAGAGAAATATCTGGGATCTTCCTCTTCCTCCCACGAGGCCTCACCCTCGGTGTCAGACACAAGTTCACGGACCTGTGTCTGCAACCTCGCCCTGCTCGACTCTGTGGAGCCACGTCCACGATGGGGGCGTCGAGAGGTAGACTCCCTGGCCCGCATCGGCGAAGCTCCCTCCGCCGACGTAGTCGGGGAGCCTTCCTGGGAGGTGGCCGCGGTCGGCACCGCACGCGGTACCGACGTCGGGGACCTCAACCTGGGCGATGGGCCAGCCGGCGCCACGCTCGACGGTACCGGAGGCGCAAGCACCGCCGGTACCGGAGGGGTAGGGCGCAACAGCTCTCCCAGAATCTCTGGGAGAACGGCCCGGAGGCTCTCGTTTAGAGTGGCTGCGGAGAAAGGCTGAGAGGTCGATGCAGGCGTCGACGTCAGAACCTGTTCCGGGCGTGGAGGCTGTTCCGGGCTGTCCAGAGCGGAGCGCATCGACACCTCCTGAACAGAGGGTGAGCGGTCCTCTCGGTGCCGATGCCTGCTGGGTGCCGAATCCCTCGGCGACCCAGAGCTCTCGGTGCCGACACGGGGAGGAGACCGGTGTCGATGCTTCTTCGATTTCTTCCGAAGCATGTCACCGGAGCTCCCCGGCACCGACGAGGAGGACGTCGAATCCATCCGTCGCTTCCTCGGGGCCGAGACTGAAGAAGGTCGATCTCGGGGGGGCTGTACCGCAGGAGCCCTCAGGGCAGGAGGAGACCCACCCGAGGGCTCACCGCCACCAGCAGGGGAATGGACAGCCCTCACCTGCACTCCACCCGATGCACCACCGTCCGACGACATCAGCAGACGAGGTCCTGGTACCACCGACGTCGATGCAGCTATCCGATGTCTCGGCGCCGATGCAGAGGCCCGATGCCTCGATGCACTCGATGCAGGGGCGGCCGAGGAAGATGGTCTGGACGCTGACGACGTCGATGCACTCGAAGATCCCGGTGCCGATGCCGACGAAGAGCCCGAGAACAACACGTTCCACTGGGCTAGTCTCGCTACCTGAGTCCGCCTTTGAAGCAGGGAACACAGACTACAGTTCTGAGGGCGGTGCTCGGCCCCCAGACACTGAAGACACGACGAGTGTCGATCAGTGAGCGAGATAACCCGGGCGCACTGGGTGCACTTCTTGAAGCCGCTGGAAGGCTTCGATGTCATGGGCGGAAAAATCACGCCGGCGAAATCAAAAGCCGAAATGGCGAAATTTGGAGCACCAAAATTTAGAGGGAGAAAAAATCTCGACCGAGGCCGAAAAGAGGCCTACCCCGACGACGAAAGAAAACTTACCGGGGCGAAAAAGCTAGAAGTACGGGGAGGATTTACACGAAACCCGGCGAGGGGTTTCCGGAGCACTTCCCGACTAGGACAAAGCTTTCCCGAAGGAAAAAAACACGTTCAAAACAAATTGGACGCGCGAGGTCGACTTTCCGGGGCTCGACACGGCGAAAACACGACCGTACCGAGTGCGGACAAAAGAAGACTGGCCGGCTCGAGCCGGTTTCGGGCGGGAAGACGGCCGCGCATGCGCGGTGCGCGCGGGCGCGCGAGGGCTAGCAAAGGACTTTGCTAGTGAAGTTTCCGATTGGAGGGGCTGCCGTGGACGTCACCCATCAGTGAGAACAAGCAGCCTGCTTGTCCTCGGAGAAGGACAGGTACAAATTCAAGGTAAGGTATACACATATGAGTTTGTCTTGGGCAGACTGGATGGACCGTGCAGGTCTTTTTCTGCCGTCATCTACTATGTTACTATGTTACATGGCTGGTCCATAACTGATGAATACTAAACAGAAAACAAGAGTTGAATGATAGGAGTCAGATGAAACTGATAACAGCCTTCCCTATACGACCATAGATTAGTAAATTCAGTATCTAGTAGTTCTTTACGAGTTGATATAGTTTCTTCGTGTTTTTGTAATCTGGTTCTATTTTAGATCCTGGATTAAACATGAATTGGGTTGAAACCTAGTTTGGGGGGGCATGGGGGGCATTTGCCCCCCCCCTCATGAACTACAGTTTGAATTTAACTATTTATTTACTTATTTATGGCATTTAGATCCCAGATTAAACATGAATTAGGTTGAAATCTAGTTTGGGGGGGTGTGGGGGGGCATTTGTCCCCCCCCTCATGAACTGCATGTCTGGAAGGGGAAAAGGATGTGTAAAAGATAATGTTGTGGAGGGGGGGGGTGTGAGGGGGTACGATCTGGAAGATAAAAGAGAGGGAGATTATGTGTTTTGTATTTTTTGAGTTATGGGTGGGAATTGTCCTCTCCGGTGTGGTGGGAATTGTCCACATGGAAAATGGTGGGTGGGAACGGTCCAGTGGGAACTGTCCAGGCGGAACTGACCAAGAATCCTCATCACAAACAGAAGGAGGAGAGCATCTGCATGTTGGTCTGTGTCCTGTTCCTTTGCCGCACTGTATCTGACTGCTGAATTTGAGCCTTGGGGGACACCGTAGACCCTCACGGTTCAAATTCAGCAGTCAAAGTCATTGTGGCAGAGGCGCAGGATCTAGCCGGCATCAATCTTCTTGCTTCTTCATCTGTGCAAAGCATTGGGGAAGAAGAGAAATGAACGGTAATGAACAGGACAAGTCAGGTGGTGCAGCGAGAGGGCAGGTGCATACTAGGGGTGGAGGGAGAGAGGAGATGAAAAGGGCAAGCGGAGGAGGGGATACTGCAGGAGGGACAAAGAGGAAAAGCTGGGGGTGTCAGGGGTGAAATGTGGGTGAATTTTAGGGGTTCCGTATGGGAGGGAGGGAGACAACTGGTGATATGTATTGGCAATATTCACAAAAGGGCAGATGATCAAAAGCCCCGTGCTGTTCCAAACAGCGCTCTAAAAATAGGGCTGGAAGAGCACGGGGCTTTACTGGACCTATGATCAGAGATAATTACATGCAAATTTAAGCACGCAATTCTCTCTGATCATAGGGTAGACAATCCTCCTCTTCCATTGGCGCGGTGTGAAGCCTAGTGCATCCCAGAGGAGGCCTCCTCCAACTGAAGGTAAGAGGGTAGGGAAGGGCTGCTAGACCACCAGGTGGGGGGGGGGTATTGATCCGCGACCCACTGGGCCACCAGGGACATCTGAGGGATGTTGGGGGGGGGGCGCTGGAGACCCGCTGGATCTCCAGCCCCCTGTTGCTTGGTGGGGGGGGGGGGTCGGGTCAGGGTTCCTGCGGGGGGCTGTTGCATTGGGAGAAATGAGGACCTGCTAGCGTGCAAATGCATTCTGGACAGGGTTCACCATTGCTCCCCAATGGCGTAGGGTTTGCCGCAGCCAGCAAGCCAATCTTTAGCGTGCTGGTTGCTGATCATTGGGGATGAATAGGTTTAGCATGCATTTGCATGCTACTTATGGTAAGAGCCCTGTTTTGCATGCATTTGCATGCTAGTTGTGTTCAGAGCCTGCAAGCGCGTTGTTTCACGCGCTCGGTTGCTCTGATCATAGGGTTGTAGCAAACACAGGTGCTAGTATGGCACTAACAGCCTCTAGCACCTGTGTTTGCTTCTGATCATCGGCCCAAAAGAGCTGTGGGGAGAGTGTATATGCAGTGAGGGGGGGGGGGGGGGGGGGTTGGGATGGCTATGATGCTGTGAGTGCTGAGGATGTTGAGAGAACACTGGAGGGTGTGAGCTGGGGGCTATGTGGGTTGGGGGGTATTCTGAGAGAGCTGTGGAAGTATATGTGCTGGGGGGCAACAGGGATTTCAGAAAGAGAACCAGTGTATGCAGTATGAGAGAGAGCTCTGGGCGTTTTTACAGCGGGGGGGGGGGGGGGGGGAGGCTGCAGATTGACAGAGGTATGGGATTTGTGTGCTCTGGGAGGAATGGAGAGGTGGGATTCTTGGAATGAGTAAAAAAGGAAATAAAGGTTGGGGCAGAGAAAACTGCTGGGTGGGAGGGGGGGTCAGCCTTCTTAGGGAGTGATTCATACTAGTTGGAGACTGAGATTACTGAGGTGATGGGGTAATCAAGCCTGAGCTGGGAGACAGCTTAGGCGGAGTCAGTCCTGGAGAACAGAAGAGATGGGTGTTAATGCCAGGGGAATTCTACACAAAAAGATAGATAAAGCTGAATTAAAAAAAAATCTGCACAGTTACAACCCCAAAAACAAAGGCAGGAGCTGAAATCTAATGCATTCTGAGCACCTCCCTGTGTCCCTGACTGTGTTTCTGGTTTGTGTTTCAGATGCGAGTGACATTTGAGGACGTCTCTGTCTCTTTCTCCCAGGAGGAGTGGGAGTATTTAGATGAGGAGCAGAAGGAGCTTTGGAGGGAGGTGATGAAGGAGAACTATGAGATCATGATGTCTCTAGGTAAGAGTTTCCCGTTATTTTTAAAATCTCTTCTCAGGCACATTAAGGAGTGACTGGCAGTGGGTGAGTCTCACTACAGGAAGCCGGTGTGACTGATAATGAGTGATGGCGAGATGACATTAGTACCTGGGGTGGGCCTGTTTCTAAGATTCTTCTGTTTTAACTGGAGTATTGTTTAGATTCATGTCTGTAAAACCTTCAATAACTATGGCTCTGGCATTCTTAGGGTATCCTATACTTTGTTTTTCACAATTACTCACTCGGCGGGACTTGGGGGTGATTGTGTCTGATGACCTTAAGGTAGCCAAACAGGTAGAAAAGGTGACGGTCAAAGCCAGATGGATGCTTGGGTGCATAAGGAGAGGGATGCAATTCTGGAGACCACACTTGCAGAAGGATATAAACAGGATGGAGTCTGTTCAGAGGGCGGATACAAAATTGGTAAGCGGTCTCCGTCATAAAACATAGAGAGACAGGCTCATGAACCTCAACATGTATACGCTGGAAGAGAGTCAGGAGAGGGGATATGATAGAGATGTTTAAATACCTCAGTGTCGTCGATATACAGGAGGCGGTGAGCTTTTTTCAAATGAAGGAAAACTCTGGAATGAGGGGGCATACAATGAACTTAAAAGAAATAGGCTTAGGAGGAATCTACGAAAGTATTTGTTCATGGAAAGGGTGGTGGAGGTTGTGGCAACGAAGACTGTCAATTTAAGAAAGCATGGGACAGGCACGAAATCATTGAAAGGTTTATTATTGTAGTTATCTGGTTATTGCCGCGTTTGAGTAAGAAGAACCGACATTTCAGCCACCATGAAGAAAGCCACAGCATGTTGGCTGAAACGTCTGTTCCACTTACTCAGACAGACAACCACAACATCATAATGCCAGCTGCAGCAGCCTAAGAGAACGTACATAAGTATTGCCACACTGGGACAGACCAAAGGTCCATCAAGCCCAGCATCCTGTTTCCAACAGTGGCCAATCCAGGTCACAAATACCTGGCAAGATCCCAGCAAAGCTTAATACATTGTATGATGCTTATCCCAGAAATAAGCAGTGGATTTTCCCAAGCCAATTTAATAATGGTCTATGGACTTCCTTTAGGAAGCCGGCCAGACCCTTTTTAAACCCCGCTAAGCTAACCGCCTTTACCACATTCTCTGGCAACGAATTCCAGAGTTTAATTACACGTTGAGTGAAGAAAACTTTTCTCAGATTCGTATTAAATTTACTACTTTGTAGTTTCATTGCATGCCCCCTAGTCCTAGTATTTTTGGAAAGAGTAAACAAAACGATTCACGTCTACCCGTTTCACTCCACTCATTATTTTATAAATCTCTATCATATCTCCCCTCAGCTGTCTCTTCTCCAAGCTGATGAGCCTTAGCCGCTTCAGCCTTTCCTCATAGGGAAGTTGTCCCATCCCCTTTATCATTTTCATTGCCCTTCTCTGTATCTTTTCAAATTCCACTATATCTTTTTTGAGATGTGACCAGAATTGAACAAAATATTCGAGGTGCGGTCGCACCATGGATCGATACAAAGGCATTATAACATCCTCATTTTTGTTTTACATTCCTTTCCTAATAATACCTAACATTCTATTTGCTTTCTTAGCCGCCGCAGCACACTGAGCAGAGCATTTCAATGTATCATCAACAACGATGCCGAGATCCCTTTCTTGGTCGGTGACTCCTAATGCAGAACCTTGCATTACATAGCTATAGTTCGGGTTCCTCTTTCCCACATGCATCATTTTGCACTTGCTCACATTAAACATCATCTACCATTTACCTGCAATGCATAATTAAACTGTGGACTCAGTTACTGGAGCATGTGGTCAAAGCAGCTAATATAGAGGGATTCAAAAGAGGTTTGAAAGTTTCTGGAGGAAAAGCCCATAAATAGACTTGGGGGTTCCATTGCTCATCACTGGAAAATGAATCATGAGAAATAGATCTGCTTTTTGGGTTCTGCCTGGCACTTGTGACCATATCGGCCACTGTTGGGGACTTGATGGAGCTTAGCCCAGCTCAGCATATTGTATAAATTTGCAATCCATAAAATGGTGGACTACTGTGTAACTCCGAAGATTCCTGCCCTTCTCTCTGTGAAGCAGAGTTTCCCCAACTCTGTAATACATCAAGGTAAGGTCATTAGGAGTTCATAGGCAGAATTCCAGCAGAAGTTCTTATCTAACATTCCACTTGCAAGCACAGCAACAGGGAGAGGTGAAACAAGCCCTAGGGCTATCGTGCAGATTTGTGGCTGTGGGTCATGAGATTGGTTTTGAAGGAACAAATATAGCCAGATGTTGTTTTTAGATAAGGGGGGCACCGCAGAGATGTGAGAATTGTCACGTACACACAGTTAGATGAAAGAATAAAAGGAATGTTTTGTTACCTCAGAAACAGGAACTTTGTTGGCACTGAGAAGTGATTTGCTTCCAGGCTGGTCTAGTTCTTCTCACAGGAAGAAAGAGACTCTTTTTGCTTGTATAACTTATTATTGTTTATAGACTAGGCTGAGAACTTACTGTTTATAGACTAGACTGCAACTTACTCCTCACCGGATTCTCACTTAGCCATCTATCCCCCCTTCAATCTGTTCAGAACTCTGCTGCATGTCTCATATTCCGCCAGAACCGATATACTCATATCACCCCTCTCCTCAGGTCACTTCACTGGCTTCCGATCAGATACCGCATTCAATTCAAGCTTCTCCTTCTTACCTACAAATGCACCCAGTCTGCTGCCCCTCACTACCTTTCTACCCTCATCTCCCCTTACGTTCCCGCCTGTAACCTCCGTTCACAGGACAAATCCCTCCTCTCAGTACCCTTCTCCACCACCGCCAACTCCAGGCTCCGCTCATTCTGCCTCGCCTCACCCTATGCTTGGAACAACCTTCCTGAGCCCTTACGCCAAGCCCCCTCCCTGCCTATCTTCAAGTCTTTACTTAAAACCCACCTCTTCAATGCTGCGTTCGGCACCTAACACTTACCGTTCAGTAAATCCAGACTGCCCCTATCGGACTGACCGTTCACTTGTCTATTAGATTGTAAGCTCTTTGAGCAGGGACTGTCCCTCTATGTTAAATTGTACAGCGCTGCGTAACCCTAGTAGCGCTTTAGAAGTGTTAGGTATTAGTAGTAGTAGAAGTTGACCATGAAACAGTTCTATTTTACTTAAAGCAAGTTCTATTCTTTACCTTCTACGTTCAGGCTAATTTAGTAAGTATATTTTTATGTTTATTTTTAAATTTTTTATTATGTACTTTTTCTCTCGCTAGGAGGAAAAGGCTCCTGATGTTCGGTATGCTTAATGACTTTCGCTTATTGCTATGTCAGCTGCCGAACCAACTTCTTCATTAGGTTTTTAGTTTAATGAAGAACTTGGTTCGGCAGCTGACATAGCGATAAGCAAAAGCTTTAAGCATACCGAAGAAGCCTTTTCCTCCTAGTGAGAGAAAAAATACATAATAAAAAATAAACATAAAAATATACTTACTAAATTAGCCTGGAACTTGCTTTAAGTAAAATATAACTTATTATTGGCAAGTTTGAAATCAGATGCCTATTCTCATATTTACAATAACTAAGCTTCTGTAACAAATGTATGATTGGCTAATGGTGAATCTCTTCCTGTGAACTTCAGGATCAGGTAACGCCCAAATTAGTTTATCTGGGGAACAAGCACCCTGGAGGTTTAGCCTTGCATCTTGCAGCCTCTCTGATAAAGAGCAGTTATAGGGCTAAACAATATCTATGTACAAAGACCAAAAGGTGCTTTTAAATATCAACTTGAATATAGTCATATATTCTCTATTCATCCCTGGTAGTGATTAGCTTGGAAATGTATTCCCAACTGGGAGGGGGTGGAAAATTTACAATTTATTTATACAGATTTTTTTTAATTTATTTAGAAAAAGATGACCCTAAGAACAGTTATGCAGAGACACATAAATGGAAGCTCATTGAGAAGCCTGAAGAGGAAAAGATGTTATCAGAAAGACAGAAAGAAGAGACTTCGTCCTGTTCTGACTGGAGAGAAAAGGGAAAAAATCAAAATAAACAAAAACCTTCAACAGGAGGCTCAGCTGTTCGTGAACATTGTACCAGTAATATCACACAAACAGTGGAAGAACAGACAAACCAGATGAGAGTTCAGAAATGTTTGTGTGATGGATGTGAGATATTCCTTAATGATCATTCAACGCTGAAATCACATCAGAGATCCGATCCTGAAGAGAGACCATATACAGGTACGGACTGTGGGAAAACCTTCAGTCAAAAGAGAGAACTACAGCAACAGCAGAAAACATGCATAAGAGAGACACTCTGTATAGGTTCTGAGTGTAGGAAAGATTTCAGTAGGAAGAAAGAGAAACATGAGAACAATAGTAAAGAAACTAGAGTGTGTACAACTACAGTAGATGAGAAAACCTTTATCAATAAAGGAAGCGTTACAAAATACCAGAAAAACAACACTGATGAGAGATTATCTGCATGTCCTAGTCCTGACAAAAGCTTCAGTCAGGAAGAAAATGTCTTAAGAAATGCAAAATTCCACCCAGAAGAGATACTAGTTTCAAGTGCTGAATGTAAGAAAAAATTCAGCCATAGAGAAGCATTCACAGATCATAAAACACCTCAGACTGGTGAAGAATCAATGACTACTACTAAACCTGAAAAAGTCTTTTGCAGAAAGACAGACCTCTCAAAGTACCAGAAAATTCAGAAAAATGAAAGCTTGTGTACTTCTGCTGACAGTGGTACAAGTGCTTGCTGGAAAAGAAACCTCCCAATGCACAATAGAATCCATAAAGGAATGAAACCACTTAACTGTACTGAGTGTAATAAAAGCTTCAGGCGGAAGGGACACCTCACCAGACACCAGAGAATCCACACAGGAGTAAAACCGTTTAGATGTTCTGAGTGTGGTAAAACCTTCACTGAGAAGGGAAAACTCACCATTCACCAGAATATCCACTCAGGAGTAAAACCATTTCCATGCACTGAGTGTGGCAAATGCTTTAGGTTGAAGAGATACATGATAAAGCACCAGAAAATCCACACTGGATTGAAGCCATTTACATGTACTGAGTGTGGTATAAGGTTTAGTATGAAAGGAACACTCAGAAGACACTGGAGAATTCATACAGGAATGAAACCATTTATCTGCACTGACTCTAATAAAAGCTTCAGTGATAAAACAAACCTCACAAAACACCAGATAATTCACACAGGAGTGAAGCCATATACATGTTCTGATTGTGGGAAAAGCTTCATTGATAAGGGAAATCTCACAAGGCACCATAGAATTCACATGAGAGTGAAGCCATTTACATGTAGTGACAAAGAAACACTCACCATGCTCCAGAGTATTCATTCAGGAGTAAAACAATTTCTATGCACTGACTGTGGAAAAAGCTTCACAAAGAAATACATGATAATACACCAGAGAATCCACACTGGAGTGAAGCCTTTTGCATGTACTGAGTGTGGTAGAAGCTTTACTGTGAAAGAAGAACTCAGAACACACTGGAGAATCCACACAGGCATCAAACCATTTATTTGCACTGAGTGTAATAAAAGCTTCACTCATAAAACAAGCCTCACAAAACACCAGAGAAATCACACAGGAATGAAACCATTCATTTGCAGTGAGTGTAATAAAAACTTCAGTCAGAAGCAATATCTCACAATACACCAGAGAATCCACACAGGAATGAAACCATTCATCTGCAGTGAGTGTAATAAAAGCTTCAGTCAGAAGGTAAACCTCACAAACCACCAGAGAATCCACACAGGAATTAAACCATTTTTATGCAGTGAGTGTAATAAAAGGTTCAGTCAGAAGGTAAACCTTACACAACACCAGAGAATCCACACAGGAGTGAAACCATTCATCTGCAGTGAGTGTAATAAAAGCTTCAATCAGAAGGTAAACCTCACAATACACCAGAGAATCCATACTGGAGTAAAGCCTTTTGCATGTACTGAGTGTGGTAGAAGCTTTACCGTGAAAGAAGCACTCAGACGACACTGGAGAATCCACAAAGGCATCAAACCATTTATGTGCACTGAGTGTAATAAAAGCTTCACTCATAAAACAAGCCTTACAGAACACCAGAGAATCCACACAGGAATGAAACCATTCATCTGCAGTGAGTGTAATAAAAGCTTCACTCATAAAACAAGTCTCACAAAACACCAGAGAATCCACACAGGAATGAAACCATTCATCTGCAGTGAGTGTAATAAAAGCTTCAGTCAGAAGGGAAGCCTCACAAAACACCAGAGAATTCACACAGGAGTGAAACCATTCATCTGCAGTGAGTGTAATAAAAGCTTTAGTCAAAAAACAAATCTCACAAAACACCTGAGAATTCACACAGGAGTGAAGCCATTTATGTGTTCTGAGTGTGGTAAAAGCTTCATTGAGAGAGGAAAACTTAGAATACACTGGAGAATCCACACAGGAATCAAACCGTTCATTTGCAGTGAGTGTAATAAAAGCTTCAGTCAGAAGGTAAACCTCACAAAACACCAGAGAATACATGCAGGAGTGAAGCCATTTTGATGTTCTGAGTGTGGCAAGACCTTCATTGACAAGGAAACACTCACTATGCACCAGAATAGCCATTGATGAGTAAAACCATTTCCATGTACTGACTGTGGCAAATGGTTCAGGTTGAAGAAATACATGATACAGCACCAGAGAATCCACAGAGGAGTGAAGCCTTTTGCATGTACTGAGTGTGGTAAAACCTTTACTAAAAAAAGGAACACTCAACAGACACTGGAGAATCCATACAGGAATGAAACAATTTATCTGCACAGAGGTTGAAGAAATACATGATAATGCACCAGAGAATTCACACAGGAGTTAAGCCATTTACATGAACTGAGTGTAATAAAAGCTTCTGTTAGAAGGTAAACCTCAAGAATCTATAGAAATGATAAGTAGTAGTAGTAGAAACCACTGAATGATCCACACAGGAAGGTACATGTAAATATCTAGGAGTGGAGGAAGAAACAACTAGAAAACTGAAATGGCCAAGAGAAAACATCAGTAATGACTATTATAGAAGACTTCCTGCACCAGATAATCCATACAGGAGTAAAACCCTATTCATGTTCTAAATGCAGTAAAAGCTTTGAAAGAAAGCCTCATCGTGCACCAGAAAACCCATACAGGGCTGAAATCCTATTTATGTTCTCAGTGTGGCAAAAGCTTTTGTCACAAATCAAATTTCACAGCCCACCAAGGCATTCACAGTGCAGTGAAATCATTTATATGTACTGAGTGCGGTAAAGGCTTCACTCAGAAGAGATATCTCGCCATTCACGAGACAGTCCACACAGTTATGAATCCATATTCATGTTTGGAGTGTGGTGAAAGGTTCTGTCGTAAAGGAACCCTCGCAACCCACCAAGCAATCCATGCTGCAAAGAAACCATTTACATGTTCTGAATGTGATAGAGGCTTCACTATGAAAAGATACTTGTCAATACATCAGACAATCCACACAGGAATGAAACCACATTCATGTTCTGAGTGTGGTAAAAACGTCACTCAGAAAGAAAGCCTCGCAATGCACCAGAGAATCCATACAGGAGTGAAACCTTATTCATGTTCTGAGTGTGGTAAAAGCTTTCATCATAAAGGAACCCTCACAACTCACCAAGGAATCCATACTGGAGTTAAACCATTCACATGTACTACTACTACTACTATTTAGCATTTCTATAGCGCTAGAAGGCGTACGCAGCGCTGCACAAACATAGAAGAAAGACAGTCCCTGCTCAAAGAGCTTACAATCTAATAGACAAAAAATAAATATCATTTATATGTACTGAGTGTGGTAAAGGCTTCACTCGGAAGGGATACCTCAAAATACATCAGACAATCCACACAGGAATGAAACCATATTCCTGTGCAGAGTGTGATAAAAGCTTCTGTCAGAAAAGACAACTCATAGCACACCAAGCAAGCCACACTGGAGTGAAACTAGTTACATGTTCTGAGTGTGGTAAAGGCTTCACTCGGAAGGGATACCTAAAAATACATCAGACAATCCACACAGGAATGAAACCATATTCCTGGGCAGAGTGTGGTAAAAGCTTCCTTCAGAAAAGACAACTCATAGTTCACCAAGCAAGCCACACTGGAGTGAAACCATTTATATGTTCTGAGTGTGGCAAAAGCTTTACTGAGGAGAGATACCTCAAAATACATCAGACAATCCACACATGAATGAAACTACATTTGGACTCTAGGTTTATATTTATTGTCAACTTACTCTACCACTGTTTTCAGGGCAAAGTGGTTTACAGGCTAAAAGTAAAACATGAGAAAAAATACAATTGATAAAATAGTAAAGCACACAATCATACCAACATAAGATAAACATGTTTATTTCAGGGTAAGCGCCCAGATGAGCCAAAACCAGTCAAATCCGGTGCAGTATGCTTGCTGAAAGACAATTCTCCTCAGATGGGTAGAAGTAGATTTCCTTAAAGCTGGCACCATGTAATAAAACCACCAAAACGAATGGGGAAATTGTGACTCAAAAAATTAGATGAGAAACGTAGATAGATGCCATAACGATCTGACTCCTAAACTACACCAGACACAATTTTATATTGGAACTCTTATTTTGCCTATTTTATTTACACCCTAATTACTGATAATCATACCCTGTCCTGATATCATTATATTATGTTGTTATCCACTTACCCACTTCTTAATCAATATAATTTTCGTATGAACCTTAATAGCAATAATTCTGAAATTCTTCTCCGTTAATATGATTGCCATAATATTCCTATGCACCTTATCTGATTCTCTATTCCATCGATGTGATTGTAGTTGTATTATATTGTAAGCCACATTGAGCCTGCAAATAGGTGGGAAAATGTGGGTTATAAATGCAGCAAAATAAAATGCATCTGCTGAGGAGTGCATGATGTGTAGACTTTGGTTGATTTCGTTTCCACCCCCCAGACAGGTCCCCTCAGCCAAAAACTAGAATTTGTTTTTAGCGTCTCAGCTGCTGTAAGCACACGTTAGTGCTAATGCAGCTTAGTAAAAGGACCCCTTAGTGACTTAAACCTTCTGATAGAAGAGAATTTGTAGGTTGATTGATAAAATCTGTTTTAATTTCATTAAAAAAACAAACATTGGCTATAGGCTTATTACATTCTTTTGCCTTCGTTTCGATTTAATTGTTAGAGCCCTAGGGGCTCATTTTCGAAAGAGAAAAATGTCTACAAAGTGGCATAAAGCAGTATTTGGATGTTTTTCTCACCAGAACATCCAAATTGGCATTTTTGAAACCCATTTTGCAGATGTTTATCAACTGTAATGCTTACAAATCTCAAGGGGGCATGTTAAGGGCGGGATTTGGCCATTCCTAGGATGTTTTTCAGCCATAATGGAACAAAACAAAACTGTCCAGGACTAAAACTAAGACGTTTTGGTCTAGACCTGTTTTAAGCCACAAAAAAGTGCCCCAAATGACCAGAAGACCACTGGAGGAATAAAGGAATGACTCCCCTTACTCCCCCAGTGGTCACTGATCCCCTTCCCCCCCCAAAAAAGATGTGAAGGAAACAGTACATACCAGCCTCTATGACAGCTTCAGATGTTGTGGCCCAGGGGCGTAGCCAGACCTCGGTGGGGGGGGCACATTTTAGCCGACCTTCCCCAGCCGCCGACCCCCCCTGCCACTTTCGACCCCATCACCACTGCTGACCCTCCCCCGCCACTTTCGACCGTCGCCACTGCCGACCCTCCCCCCCCCACTTTCGACACCACCCCCCCCCCCCCAGGACGTCAGGACTCACAGCACAGATCAGCAAAGTGAGCGAACGTGCAGGAGACTGGCGCCGAAGAAGACTAAGGCTGGCGGGGGTTGGAGACCCCCACCAGCAAAGGTACCTTGCGGTGGTGGCGGGTCGAAAGTGGAGGGGACCCAGACTAAATCTGTGGCCCCACCTAGCTACGCACCTGTTATGGCCAGTCCTATTAGGGCAGCAAGTAGATCCATGGTCGGTGCAGTGCACTGTGGAGAAGGGGACCCAGGCCCATAATCTAACTGTTACACTTGTGGTAGAATGTGGCAGCCCCTTCCAACACCCCCCCCCAAACAAAAACCTGTATCCACATATAGGTGATACTTGCAGACATAAGGGCTATTGTAGTGGTGTATAGTTGGGTACAATAAGTTTTTGGTGGGTTTTGGAGGGCTCACCATCAAACATATAAATGGCAAGTGACCGACTCACCTGCAAATGCGCAGTAGAGACTTCCCTCTCTGTCCTGCCATTGTGTCAAGACGTGATGATGTCAGAGGGCGGAACAAAGAGGGAAACGGAGTCGGTCGGACTGTCGGACGCTGCCGCTGGAGCCTGCAAATAAACATCACGCACACCAACCTCCACCCTCCCCCCCCATCCCCGCTGCCGGTCTCGCATCTGCTGCTGCCTGCAGCGCTTTCACACGGAGGTGAGAGGCGCTGTCAGGTCAGTGCAGGGGGCCCGGCACAGAGGGGGGAGGGAGCGGCGGCGAGGAGGGTTGCTGGAAATCTTGCCCGTTTTAACGGACTTAACGGCTAGTACAATATAAGGGGGTAATGGTGAGATGCGTACCTGGGACCTTTTTATGTGAAGTCCACTGCAGTGTCCCACTACTCTGCTGGGATGTCTGGGTGGCCAGTCTACTAAGAATGCTGGCTCCTCCTACATCCCAATGGCTTGACTTTGTGCGTTTTTCACTTGGATATTTTTTTTCCGAAAATGGACCAAAATTATAAACGCACAGGGCACAAAAACATCTAGCAAATAGCCTTTTTCAAAAAAGAAAAAATAGACGTTTTGATGTTTCGAAAATGGCTATATTCTCCACTTGAGCAAAACGTCCAAAGTCGGACTAGAAGTTATATCGAAAATGCACCTCCTAGAGTAGTAAAAGGTAGGCATTAGCTTAGCAGGGCTAAATTTTTAGCTTGTTTAGTTCTGAAAGACCCCCAGAACTGTAAAAGGTAGGTATTATATAATGTCTAAATGTATTTGTTAACCCTAGATCAGTATAAGGTAGGTGTTAGCTTATAAGTTTTAAAATTCTTTTACCTTAGTTAAGAATATAACTGTGAGAGCCCTAGAGCAGTAAAATGTAGGTAATAGCTTATAAGGTTTATAATTCTTTTGATTAGCTGCCTTAAACAGAAAAAACACTTACAGTGGTGGAAATAAGTATTTGATCCCTTGCTGATTTTGTAAGTTTGCCCACTGACAAAGACATGAGCAGCCCATAATTGAAGGGTAGGTTATTGGTAACAGTGAGAGATAGCACATCACAAATTAAATCCGGAAAATCACATTGTGGAAAGTATATGAATTTATTTGCATTCTGCAGAGGGAAATAAGTATTTGATCCCCCACCAACCAGTAAGAGATCTGGCCCCTACAGACCAGGTAGATGCTCCAAATCAACTCGTTACCTGCATGACAGACAGCTGTCGGCAATGGTCACCTGTATGAAAGACACCTGTCCACAGACTCAGTGAATCAGTCAGACTCTAACCTCTACAAAATGGCCAAGAGCAAGGAGCTGTCTAAGGATGTCAGGGACAAGATCATACACCTGCACAAGGCTGGAATGGGCTACAAAACCATCAGTAAGACGCTGGGCGAGAAGGAGACAACTGTTGGTGCCATAGTAAGAAAATGGAAGAAGTACAAAATGACTGTCAATCGACAAAGATCTGGGGCTCCACGCAAAATCTCACCTCGTGGGGTATCCTTGATCATGAGGAAGGTTAGAAATCAGCCTACAACTACAAGGGGGGAACTTGTCAATGATCTCAAGGCAGCTGGGACCACTGTCACCACGAAAACCATTGGTAACACATTACGACATAACGGATTGCAATCCTGCAGTGCCCGCAAGGTCCCCCTGCTCCGGAAGGCACATGTGACGGCCCGTCTGAAGTTTGCCAGTGAACACCTGGATGATGCCGAGAGTGATTGGGAGAAGGTGCTGTGGTCAGATGAGACAAAAATTGAGCTCTTTGGCATGAACTCAACTCGCCGTGTTTGGAGGAAGAGAAATGCTGCCTATGACCCAAAGAACACCGTTCCCACTGTCAAGCATGGAGGTGGAAATGTTATGTTTTGGGTGTGTTTCTCTGCTAAGGGCACAGGACTACTTCACCGCATCAATGGGAGAATGGATGGGGCCATGTACCGTACAATTCTGAGTGACATCCTCCTTCCCTCCGCCAGGGCCTTAAAAATGGGTCGTGGCTGGGTCTTCCAGCACGACAATGACCCAAAACATACAGCCAAGGCAACAAAGGAGTGGCTCAGGAAGAAGCACATTAGGGTCATGGAGTGGCCTAGCCAGTCACCAGACCTTAATCCCATTGAAAACTTATGGAGGGAGCTGAAGCTGCGAGTTGCCAAGCGACAGCCCAGAACTCTTAATGATTTAGAGATGATCTGCAAAGAGGAGTGGACCAAAATTCCTCCTGACATGTGTGCAAACCTCATCATCAACTACAGAAGACGTCTGACCGCTGTGCTTGCCAACAAGGGTTTTGCCACCAAGTATTAGGTCTTGTTTGCCAGAGGGATTAAATACTTATTTCCCTCTGCAGAATGCAAATAAATTCATATACTTTCCACAATGTGATTTTCCGGATTTAATTTGTGATGTGCTATCTCTCACTGTTACCAATAACCTACCCTTCAATTATGGGCTGCTCATGTCTTTGTCAGTGGGCAAACTTACAAAATCAGCAAGGGATCAAATACTTATTTCCACCACTGTACCTGTTCTTACAAAAAATTATGAAAAGTGTGCTATTGAGCAGGGACTGTCTTTTCATGTTAATTTGTACAGCGCTGCGTAAGTCTAGTAGCGCTATAGAAATGTTTAATAGTAGTAGTAGTAGTAGTATCTACCCAATTCATCTCCAGCGTGTCCAAATCCCAGCCTCTGTGAGAGCTTCAGATGTTATGGCCAATCTTATTAAAACAGCAAGCCGATCCCTGGTTGGTGTAGTGCATTGTAGGCCCATATTCCACTCTTACCTGTTACACTTGTGGTGGAACGTGTGAGCCTTCTCACACTCACCAAAAACCTACTGCACCCACATATACGTGACTTCTTCAGCAATGAAGACTATTGCAGTGGTGTACAGTTGGGGACAGTAGGCTTTGGGTGGGTTTTGGAGGGCTCATTATGCAATATAAGGGGGTAACGGTCAGTGCCGTAGCGAGGGCTAATGGCACCCGGGGCGGGTCGCCGCTGCGCACCCCCCTGGGTGCAGCATGGCGTGACCCCCCCCCCCTCTGTGGCGCACCCCCCCCCCCGGAGCGCATTCTTACCTGCGGGAGGGCCGATCCGTCCCGAGTGCACGTCACTCGGAGCTGCGTCGGCCCCGCTGGTTCCCTGCTCTTTCTGCCCTGGAACAGGAAGTAACCTGTTCCGGGGCAGAGAGAGCAGGGAACCAGGGGGGCCGGCACCCCCTGAGCGCGTGCACCCGGGGCAGACCGCCCCTCCCGCCCCCCCTTCCTACGCCACTGGTAATGGTCAGATGTGTACCTGGGAGTTTTTATGTGAAGTTCGCTTCAGTGCCCACTAGGGTGCTCCATTCCTCTACTTGGATGTCTCTGTGGCCAGTCTGTTAAGAATGCTGGCTCCTCCTACATACCAATGGCTTAATTTTGTACATTTTTTAAAAAAATGGACTAAAAAAGATGAAAACACAGAGCACGAAAATATCTTGCATGTGGCCATTAAAAAAAAAAGATGTTTTGCTGTTTCGAAAATGACTATATTCGCTATTCGGATTCTGGACATTTTGAGCAAAACGTTCAAAGTCAGACTTAGACGTAATATCGAAAATACCCCTCCAGTATAATAAGTTTCAATTAAATAAAACTATTAATATACCTTTCATTTACATCACTTCCTAATTTGATTCTAACAGGAATCTACGAAATAAAGACAGTTTTTATCATAAGTGTTCGAGGCTTTTGCAGATGAGGACAGAGCCCATGGGGATGGAGTGGGGACAGAACCTATAGGAACAGAGACAGAACCTGCAAGGATAGGGTGGGGATGGAGACAGAACCCACAGGGATGCGGACAAACTTTGTTCCCGTGTCATTCTCTAATTCACAAAGACCCAGTGTTGCCTTGTATTTTTTATCATCTCACTCTCTGTAACAAGGCAATTTCCTTGAAAAGTCACAACTGCAGCTGCTAGCCACAGCTTAGCTTCTGAAAACCCATTCGGACACCTTATTTCCCGCGGTAGTGAATTGCACCATTTAGTTGCTTGAAATGAAAACCCAGTGGAATGTGAGGTTTTATAAACTAACTTACTACATTTTGGATAATGGAGAATTGAAAACTCCCTTGAATCTGCTGTAGCCAGTGGCGTAGCCACAGGTGGGCCAGGTTGGGCCGAGGCCCACCCAGTTAGGGCTCAGGCCCACCCAACAGTAGCACACGTTTAGCAGTAGCTGTTGTGGATCCCAAGCTCCACCAGCTGAAGACTTCCCCCTGATGGTAACAAAAATGCTGCTCTCCACGATTCTGGTACCTGCACATGCTCAGTTTTCAGTGCATGCCTGCTGCAGACTGCCAAGGTGGGGAGAAGCATTTTCCCGCCAGCTGAGATATTTTTTGGGTGTGTGGGGAGGGGGAGGACACTTGGTGCCCACCCACCTCTTGCCTAGGCCCACCCAAAATCTGCTGTCTGGCTACGCCCCTGGCTGTGGCATTTCTTTTTGGTAAGTTAATAACATAGTAACATAGTAGATGACGGCAGAAAAAGACCTGCACGATCCATCCAGTCTGCCCAACAAGACAACTCATGTGTGCTACTTTTTGTGTATACCCTAGTTTGATTTGTACCTATGCTCTTCAGGGAACAGACCGTATAAGTCTGCCCAGCACTATCCCCACCTCCCAACCACCAGCCCCACCTCCCAACCACCGGCTCTGGCACAGTCCATATAAGTCTGCCCAGCACTATCCCTGCCTCCCACCACCGGCTCTGGCACAGACCGTATAAGTCTGCCCAGCACTATCCCCACCTCCCAACCACCAGCCCCGCCTCCCAACCACCGGCTCTGGCACAGACCGTATAAGTCTGCCCAGCACTATCCCTGCCTCCCAACCTCCAGTCCCGCCTCCAGTGTCCTATATAGAATCGGGCCCAATGTTTGTCTAACTATACAGTGGTGGAAATAAGTATTTGATCCCTTGCTGATTTTGTAAGTTTGCCCACTGACAAAGACATGAGCAGCCCATAATTGAAGGGTAGGTTATTGGTAACAGTGAGAGATAGCACATCACAAATTAAATCCGGAAAATCACATTGTGGAAAGTATATGAATTTATTTGCATTCTGCAGAGGGAAATAAGTATTTGATCCCCCACCAACCAGTAAGAGATCTGGCCCCTACAGACCAGGTAGATGCTCCAAATCAACTCGTTACCTGCATGACAGACAGCTGTCGGCAATGGTCACCTGTATGAAAGACACCTGTCCACAGACTCAGTGAATCAGTCAGACTCTAACCTCTACAAAATGGCCAAGAGCAAGGAGCTGTCTAAGGATGTCAGGGACAAGATCATACACCTGCACAAGGCTGGAATGGGCTACAAAACCATCAGTAAGACGCTGGGCGAGAAGGAGACAACTGTTGGTGCCATAGTAAGAAAATGGAAGAAGTACAAAATGACTGTCAATCGACAAAGATCTGGGGCTCCACGCAAAATCTCACCTCGTGGGGTATCCTTGATCACGAGGAAGGTTAGAAATCAGCCTACAACTACAAGGGGCGAACTTGTCAATGATCTCAAGGCAGCTGGGACCACTGTCACCACGAAAACCATTGGTAACACATTACGACATAACGGATTGCAATCCTGCAGTGCCCGCAAGGTCCCCCTGCTCCGGAAGGCACATGTGACGGCCCGTCTGAAGTTTGCCAGTGAACACCTGGATGATGCCGAGAGTGATTGGGAGAAGGTGCTGTGGTCAGATGAGACAAAAATTGAGCTCTTTGGCATGAACTCAACTCGCCGTGTTTGGAGGAAGAGAAATGCTGCCTATGACCCAAAGAACACCGTCCCCACTGTCAAGCATGGAGGTGGAAATGTTATGTTTTGGGGGTGTTTCTCTGCTAAGGGCACAGGACTACTTCACCGCATCAATGGGAGAATGGATGGGGCCATGTACCGTACAATTCTGAGTGACAACCTCCTTCCCTCCGCCAGGGCCTTAAAAATGGGTCGTGGCTGGGTCTTCCAGCACGACAATGACCCAAAACATACAGCCAAGGCAACAAAGGAGTGGCTCAGGAAGAAGCACATTAGGGTCATGGAGTGGCCTAGCCAGTCACCAGACCTTAATCCCATTGAAAACTTATGGAGGGAGCTGAAGCTGCGAGTTGCCAAGCGACAGCCCAGAACTCTTAATGATTTAGAGATGATCTGCAAAGAGGAGTGGACCAAAATTCCTCCTGACATGTGTGCAAACCTCATCATCAACTACAGAAGACGTCTGACCGCTGTGCTTGCCAACAAGGGTTTTGCCACCAAGTATTAGGTCTTGTTTGCCAGAGGGATTAAATACTTATTTCCCTCTGCAGAATGCAAATAAATTCATATACTTTCCACAATGTGATTTTCCGGATTTAATTTGTGATGTGCTATCTCTCACTGTTACCAATAACCTACCCTTCAATTATGGGCTGCTCATGTCTTTGTCAGTGGGCAAACTTACAAAATCAGCAAGGGATCAAATATTTATTTCCACCACTGTATCTATATAGATAGATATAGATATAATCATAGACACACTAAAATCTCTCCTCCGCTGTTAACAATTGGAGAGCACGGTGTTAACATCCCCCTGTTTACAAAGCCGCAAAAGCAGCTGCCAGTGCGCTAATTCCGACTCAGCCCATTCACTTTGAGTGAACGGGTAGATGTGAAGCATCTGTTCATGCTTTCCAAAAATACTAGGACTAGGGGGCATGCAATGAAGCTACAATGTAGTAAATTTAATACGAATCTGAGAAAACTTTTCTTCACTCAACGTGTAATTAAACTCTGGAACTCATCACCAGAGAATGCGGTAACGGCGGCTAGCCTAGCGGATCTCAAAAAAGGTTTGGACGGCTTCCTAAAGGAAACGTCCATAGACCGTTATTAAATGGACTTGGGGAAAATCCACTATTTCTGGGATAAGCAGTATAAAATGTTTTGTACTTTTTTGGGATCTTGCCGGGTATTTGTGACCCTGATTGGCCACTGTTGGAAACAGGACGCTGGGCCCGATGGACCCCTGGTCTTTCCCAGTATGGCGATACTTATTGCCACGCGGCTTTGTAAACAGGGGGGTTAGAATTTAAGCATCTCAATTTATTTACTTATTTAAAATATTTATTAACTGCATTACCAATGGTTCTAGGTAGTGGACATAGCAACATACGTAATAAGATATCTTGCCTATAGGACAGAACCGCACCATATATTATTTGATGAGCTAAGGTACATAGCTCAAATCCTGATTGTGCCTGGTAACCAATGCAGTGGTTCATATTTCAACACTCTGTAAATCAATCTTGCTGCAGTATTTTGAACTGTCTGAAGTTAGAGCCTTAGAGCAGTAAGTAATAGATTTTGTAAACCCCCAGGAGTCGCTCATGTGTGCTGAAGCCCTCTAGTGGCTACTGTCTATACTCACATGCTCTCTGCCAGGGCTTACCAGCACTTGGCTTTCAGAGAAGGACTCCAACAGGCCTTCTCTATGGCTGCTTGTACACCTAGCCTCAAGGACTGGGGCTCCTTCATGCAGGGTGACTGTTGCCCCAGTTATCACCACTTCTGTGAATCCTTCCCTGCTATACCCTCTGGTAACCGGTCACATTTCTGGTACTCCGGCAGGGCCTCTTGCCACCTTCTTTGGGGAATATAGCCCTGGTTCCTCTGCTTTCACAAATATGCAAATTCACTCTACATTGAATGCCAATCCACTTTATTAGTTCCAGTCTTGTGGGGAACAAGTTCTTTCAAGCTTATCCTCCAACTTGTTTCTGCTCCACTGAGCCCACTTATTTGGGAGACCTGGGTCTCAGTATAAAACAGCCACCACCCCTGGATTAGGGTTACCATTCGTCCGGATTTCCCCGGACATGTCCTCTTTTTGAGGGCATGTCCGGGGCATCCGGCGGATTTTGCCCGCGCCCACGTTTGTCCGGATTTCTGGACAAACGCGGGCGCGTGCGTGCGGTGGGCGTGTGGGCGGGCGATCGGCGCCGTGGGTCTGGTCTCCCATCCCCTCCCCTTCCTTACCATGTTCCCTGGTGGTCTAGTGATGTCTTCGGGGCAGGAAAGAGCCCCCTCTTTCCTGCCTGGAGCGCTGCCTCCCCTGTCCATCATCCTTCTCGGTCTGGCTGGGGATTCAAAATGGCCGCCAAGAGTTGAACTCTCGCGAGGCCGCTTCAACTCTCGGTGGCCATTTTGAATCCCCAGCCAGACCGAGGAGGATGCAGCAGGCAAGGGCAGGCAGCGCTCCGGGCAGGAAAGAGGGGGCTCTTTCCTGCCCCGAAGAGAAGACGCTACTAGACCACCAGGGCTAGATAGTAAGTGAGGGGGGGTATGTGACGGGGGGAGGGGACTATGTGATGGGGGCGGGGAATAGGGGCGGAGGAGGACCCAAAGGGGGCGTGGTGGGGGCGGGGCACGAAGCGTGGCGGGGACGGGGTAGGGGGCGTGACGTGTCCTCTTTTTCAAAGGACACAAAATGGTAACCCTACCCTGGATAGGACTTTCTTCACTCTAACTCTACAGTCCTATCCTCCACCCCACGGCTGTTAGTCAACTTCACATAATACACATGTTCCCAGTCAGGTAAGTGCCTCCTGGATTTTTGAGGGAACCTCCAGCAGGTCTCTTCCTTCACTTTCTCACTCTGACCTCAGGCTCCATTTATTATTAAACCTCCTCGGGTAGTAAAGATTCTTTGACTGAGTACGGGACAGTGTGTACAAGATCAGCTTCTCTAGTGTCAGTGCTGGGAGGGTGCAGTAGATGGCAGCAGTCACAAACGGCTCCGACCGACCTCCCTCTCTCCTGCTTCTCTCTGATCTGTCTCCAGTCCAGACTTTCCTTTCTCTGTCTGAAGCCATTGGATTTAGGAGAGAAGCTGAGATCCTGCAAAGAGGGAGCCAGGGGGCTGGAAATCGTGCTGTGGAGAAGGGCAAGAGAATGGCTGCAGAGCTTTCTGCTCAGCAGGTAGGAAATGGGCAGCAGGGGATGCAGTGCCAGGCAATGTCATGCAACCTCTGATACACAGGCAGAAGAAGAAATGAGCCTGGCACTGCTCAATCTGTTCCTGGGGCTCCGCAAAAGACAGTTGTGCTCTTTATTCCTTGCAACTGCTGAGGCTGTTCTTTGTGGTTCTCATCTGTTTTTATAAAGCTCTCTGTTTCTGCTTCCTCTGATCTCTTAGATCCATGTTCCTTCCTCCCTCTCTCCTGCTCCTCTGATCTATCCCTAAACTTCTTCCTTCCCTTCTCTCTCTTTCTCTCAAGCCATTAGGAGAGAAGCAAAGGTGCAGGGAGTGAGGGAGCCAGGGCTGGAAATGGTGCTGTGGAGAAGGGCAGGAGAATGGCTGCAGGGCTTTGTGCTCAGCAGGTAGGAGACTGGCAGGAGGTGGGCAGCAGGGGATGCAGTGCCAGGCAATGTCATGCAACCTCTGATACACACATGGTGCATGGAGCAAGCAGACGAAAAAGAAAGTTCTTCTTCCTGGTTCCCCTCCCTTCACAGGGCTGCTGCTCCTGAGCCAATGGTGCTGTGGAGAAGGGCAGGAGAATGGCTGCAGGGCTTTGTGCTGAGCAGGTAGGAGACTGGCAGGAGGTGGGCAGCAGGGGATGCAGTGCCAGGCAATGTCATGCAACCTCTGATACACGTAAAAGAAAGTTCTTCTTCCTGGTTCCCCTCCCTTCACAGGGCTGCTGCTCCTGAGCCAGCAAAGAGGGAGCCAGGGCTGGAAATGGTGCTGTGCAGAAGGGCAGGAGAATGGCTGCAGGGCTTTGTGCTCAGCAGGTAGGAGACTGGCAGGAGGTGGGCAGCAGGGGATGGAGTGCCAGGCAATTTCATGCAACCTTTGATACACACATGGTGCATGGAAAGTTCTTCTTCCTGGTTCCCCTCCCTTCACAGGGGCTGGAAATGGTGTTGTGGAGAAGGGCAGGAGAATGGCTGCAGGGCTTTGTGCTCAGCAGGTAGGAGACTGGCAGGAGGTGGGCAGCAGGGGATGCAGTGCCAGGCAATGTCATGCAACCTCTGATACACACATGGTGCATGGAGCAAGCAGATGAAAAAGAAAGTTCTTCCTGGTTCCCCTCCCTTCACAGGGCTGGAAATGGTGCTGTGGAGAAGGGCAGGAGAATGGCTGCAGGGCTTTGTGCTCAGCAGGTAGGAGACTGGCAGGAGGTGGGCAGCAGGGGATGCAGTGCCAGGCAATGTCATGCAACCTCTGATACACACATGGTGCATGGAGCAAGCAGACGAAAAAGAAAGTTCTTCTTCCTGGTTCCCCTCCCTTCAAAGGGCTGCTGCTCCTGAGCCAGCAAAGAGGAAGGGCAGGAGAATGGCTGCAGGGCTTTGTGCTGAGCAGGTAGGAGACTGGCAGGAGGTGGGCAGCAGGGGATGCAGTGCCAGGCAATGTCATGCAACCTCTGATACACAAGCAGAAGAAGAAATGAGCCTGGCACTGCTCAATCCGTTCCTGGGGCTCCAGAAAAGAAAGTTCTGCTCGTTATTTCCTGCAGCTCCTCAGGCTCTTTCTTCCTGGTTCTCCTTTAGCTTTATGGTTCCTTCAGTTTCTGTTTTCTGTGAGCCTTTTTTCTGTCCTCTTCCCTCTCTATCCCCAGTCTCAAATTTCATATCCTAACATAAACGTGTGAGAGGTTTTCTCTTTCTGTAATTGGAAAAGAAAGTTTAAATCTTTCCGTTTCCAGACAGGCACATCAACAGATGAAGTGCAAATTTCAATTCAATTTCTTCTACCACTTCAATTTCCCCAAATAGAGTTCTATGTGGTTTATAAACTGGGCTTTCCCAGGAGCTACAAATTTAATTACATTTAGAATGATCATATTTTATTTAATATGTATTTTGAGAATGAACATGCCATAATTAACCTTTGCCCTAATGTTTGACTGGTAATTGATTCCACCACTTAACAGTTTGGTATTGGTAGGTAGCTGAGAGCACAGATTTATTATGCAAACACCTTTCGGACTAGGATATGAGTAAAGAAATATCTTGCTGTTTTCAATCTGGTGCATTCAGGTAATAAATCAGATTCTCCATATAAGCTGGAGTGTCACTGTATATTAGAAGAAAAATAAAAGTGCACAATTTAAAGCTAGGCCTTGCTTCCACAGGAAGCCAGTGCAGTTCGGCAAATAGCGGTGTTACTGTCTCATATTTTGTTTTTGAAAAAATCGGTCTGGCTGCCGTGTTCTGCAGCATTTGGAGTTTACTTTGAGCTGTAATATTGCAGTCTATAAATTACATTACATTGGGTTTCTAGGCGGTTTACAGTGAATAGAAGCCGGGACAGAACCTGGGGAATGACAGTTATACCATGAAATTAGAAAGGAAAAAATGAATTAACTAATCTTTTAAAAAGAATTGTCTTCGGATATTTCCAAAAATCATTGTAGCCATTCAAATCCTTCAATTTTAAAGCAAGTGAGTTCCAGATATTAGGAGCCTGAGACATCATCAGTTGCTTAAAAAAAAGCCAACATTGTTTTGTACCTTTACATAGTAGATGACGGCAGAAAAAGACCTGCACGGTCCATCCAGTCTGCCCAACAAGATAAACTCATATGTGCTACTTTTTGTGTATACCTTACCTTGATTTGTACCTGTCCTTTTCAGGGCACAGACCAGTATAATACATTTTATGCTGCTTATCCTAGAAATAAGCAGTGGATTTTCCCAAGTCCATTTTAATAATGGCCCATGGACTTCTCCCCCAGGAAGCTATCCAAACCCCACCAAGCCAACCGGCTCTACCACATCCTCCGGCAACGAATTCCAGAGTCCAATTACACATTGAAGGTCCATGGCTTTAATTCACCTAGGAAAAGACGTTTATTGTTATAGGAACTGTTGAGAAATAAAGCACAAACTGTTTTTGTTGAAATGTTTTGAGTATTTGGTACACCATGGAGCCTACCCCACCAGGATTTTTGCCTCACACGCACAGAATTCTAAGAAGTGGCTGTGTTTTTTCAGGTGCAAAGGGTTAAAAGAGATCCTGCTGGTAGATGTATATTTGAGCAAATTCTTCTGGAGGACATTGAATTAACCTTAGCAAATATATATGATCCGAACTTCGGTCAGGCTGAATTTGTATCTGGGCCCTTAATCCTCACAGGAGACTAACACTCAAAAAGTCAGTGAGATTCGTAGGTGACTATAGATTATTATTATTTGTTACATTTGTATCCCACATTTTCTCACCTTTTGCAGGCTCAATGTGGCTTACATGTAGCTGTTAACGGCGTTAGCCGATTACGGTCTGAACAAATACAATACTGTTTGTTAACACTAACCAGCAGCGTGTGAAGCCAGAAAATAGGAAGAGAACCTGTGCACTTCTTAACGGCAGTGCGAGGACATCACCAGGGGAGGGGGGGTGCTTCTGCTGGATATGCCGGATGGTCGGATTAGCGAAGGTCGGATAATCCTGAATTGACATCACGTACTTCCGGGTTCGTCACAAGCAGAAGTGACCAACCACACGAGGTTTCTCGGCTTCAGAATGTTGGAGGTGCATTCTATTAAATAGGATTGGTCAGTTCCTTGAAGCACAGCCAGAGCTCAGCGTCCTGCACAGTAACGCTCAGACACCAGAGAGAGAGGGAGGGGGGCCTGACACCAGAGAGGGGGGGAGGTATCTCTGTCACACACACTCTCTCTCTCTCTCTCTCTCTCTCACACACTCTCTCTCTCACAGTCAATGTCTTTCTCTCTCTCACTCTCACACACTGTCTCTCACACTCTATCACATTCACTCTCTATGTGTCACACAGTCACTCGCACACTCTCTTGGTCTCATACACTCAGTCTCACAGAGAGTCTGTGTCTCACACACACTCTCTCTCTCGCACTGTGTCTGACATACGCACTTGCACACAGTCTCATTCTCACACACACACTCTCTCTCACAGACACACTCACACCCAGACTCACTCTGTCTCTCACACACACACACTCGCACATTCACTCTCTCTCTCACACACAGTCACTCTCACATACACTCTCTCAAACATACACACTCCGAGGAAAACCTTGCTAGCGCCCGTTTCATTTGTGTCAGAAACGGGCCTTTTTACTAGTATTAAATAAAATGTAGTAAAATTGGTTAGCTTAGTGGGGTTTAAAAAAGGTTTGGATGGCTTCCTAAAGGAAAAGTTCATAGACCATTATTAAAATGGACTTGGGGGAAATCCACTGATTATTTCTAGAATAAGCAGCATAAAATGTATTGTACTTTTTGGGGATCTTGCCAGGTACTTGTGACCTGGATTGGCCACTGTTGAAAACAGGATACTGGGCTTGACGGACCTTCGGTCTGTCCCAGTATGGCAATACTTATGTACTTATCACATATTTACAGTACTTTTAGATTGTTTTGAGTCTATACTCCTGAATAATTGTATATTTTATGGCCACAGTATATCCGGGTATTGATAATAGAAAAATAAGTAGGTAGTTTTCCTCTATATTGCAATTGAGAGTACACTGTCATGATAGAATGCTGTTCGGCGCCAGTTTCTTTCGGTTCCATATACGTAATCTAGTTCTATATGTGTGACTCGAACTCCTCTGCCTTTACAACTGGGAAGGAAGGGGGACTTTGTGCATGAGAGATCCAGATATCTCCTTATACACAGTTAGGTGTCACCAACAGGATAAAGTCTGTTCCTGCTTCCTTCATCTTATCCTGCCAGTGGCATCTACCTGTCTACAATTTGCATCAGTGTCTGCCTGGTGAGTTATGACACGATTATACGCAGCTGAAAATACCGATTGAATTCCTCCCTTCATTAAGCCCAGGCTGGACAAATGTAGCAAGTTTAAATTTATTTTGGTGACTGCAACTGGATGTGAAATGTCCTGTCCTGGTTTTATTAGAGACTGATTTCTCCAGGTAGTGACATTTGACATTCTCTGTCTTTGCTTTTAGAGAAAATAGAGGAAACTGAGTCTAGAGCCTGTTCTTGTACTAAGTTCGGAAGTTAACGTCGAAGCCCCTTAAAATTTACACTCCAGCCCATCCCTATCTATTCAGTCACGATCAGGGCGTAGACCGTAGAAGTCTGCCCAGCTTCCGTTTTGTTTCCAATTACCGGCGTCGCCACCCAATCTCCGCTAAGATTCCTTGGATCCATTCTTTCTAAACAGGATTCCTTTGTATTCAAACATGCGTGGGATAAACACAAAGGAATCCTGTTTCGAAGGAATGGTTCCGTGGAATCGGTGGCAACACTGGTAATTGGGAAGCAAAATGGGAGCTGGGCAGACTTCTACGGTCTACACCCTGATTGTGACTGAATAGATATGAATGGGCTGGAGTGTAAATTTTAAGGGGCTTCGATGTTAGCTTCAAAACTTTTAGTACAAGAACAGTGCTGAGCAGACTTTTACGGTCTGTGCCCTGAGAATGGCAAGGACAAATCAAACTCGGGTATAAAGTATCACATACCACATAAAATTGGTGTCTCTGTCATTAGTGCGCGCTAAAAAGTTAGCACACCTACAGCGAGGCTTAGTAAACAGGGCCCTATGTTTGTTTCTGGTTTGTGTTTCAGGTGCCAGTGACGTTTGAGGATATCACTGTCTATTTCTCCCGGGAGCAGTGGGAGTATTTGGATGAAGGTCAGAAGGAGCTTTACAGGGAGGTGATGAAGGAGAATTATGAGACCCTGATCTCACTAGGTAAGGATTGCGCTATCAGCGTTTTTAGTAAACACCGGGGCTGATGCAGAAGAGAGAGAGAAATTTGTGGGATCGAGTTCCAGATCTTAACTATTCTTTCAGTGAAAAAATATTTTTAAAGTATTTCCGTCTAATTTCACTGTGTGTCCCCTGGTCTTTGTACTTTAAAAAATTGATTCACTTCTACCTGTTTTGGTAGAGACCCCCTTAGCCGTCTCTTTTCCAAACTGAAGAGCTCCTGAGCCTTTCCTCGTATGGGAGGAGTTCCATCCCCTTTATCATTTTGGTCGCTCTTCTTTGAAGCTTTGAGATGTGGTGACCAGAATTGAACACAATACTCAAGGTGAGGTCGCACCATGGAGCGATACAAAGGCATTATAATATTCTTGGTCTTATTTTACATCCCTTTCCTAATAATTCCTAGCTTCCTGTTTGCTTTTTTGGCTGCCACCGCACACTGGGCAGAAGATTTCAGTGTATTATCTATAATGACACCTAGATCTGTTTCTTGAGTCCAGACCCCTAAGCTTGACCCTAGCATCAGGTAACTATGATTCAGATTATTCTTCCCAATGTGCATCACTTTGCATTAAATTTCTTCTGCCATTTGGATGCCCAGTCTTCCAGTTTCCTAAGGTCTTCCTGCAATTTTTCACAATCCGCATGTTTTTTTTTTTACAGCTTTGAATAGTTTTGTGTCCTTAATCACCTCACTCATCGTTCCAATTTCCCAATCATTTTATAAATATGTTAAATAGCACCGGTCCCACTACAGATCCCTGTGGCACTCCACTATTCACCCTCCTCCACTGAGAAAAAAGGCCATTTAACCCTATCCTCTGTTTTCTGTCCACTAACCAATTCCTAATCCACATAAGGACATTGCCTCCTATCCCATGACTTTTTAATTTGTCCACTTGTGTTAGGTACACAAAGAATCTCTCTTTTGCTTGGATTCATCCCGAGTTGCGGTTGGACACGCCGTCATTTTACTCAAGGCTGTAGATAGATCTTGTTCAATGGGAACATTATCAGCATAGATGTAGAATTTTGTGTCCGTCGACCGGCGCAGTGCGAGATAGCTGGTTATCTCCGCTGAATATTAGCGCATGGTTGTAAGCCGGCTATATCGGTCATATTCAAGTGCTGGCCGGCTAAGTTTAGTGGGCAAATTGAACCACATAAATAGCAATCCTATCTTCACCTGCTACTAACATAGCCAGTTAAGCCACAGCCGGCCAAAAAAAAACCCTGAATATTCAATGCCGGTCACCAAAAACGACTTGGCATTGAATGTCCAGGGTCGGTGCCGGCAACAGCAGCTAAACCGCACATCCTGCTGCCGGCTGAATATTGGGGGTGGGGTGGGGTCTGGATTTATTATGATTATTATTATATCACCCTGCCCACGCCCCATTCCTATCTGAACACACTTGGCTTCCTGACATCTGAAAGGCCCCCGTTCTATAATGGCATTTAAACGTCTGGGTCTCTCTAGACATTTAAATGATGCCATTTAGATATCGGGTGCTCCTAAAATAAGGGCAGTGATCATTTCCTTCATTGTGCCTGTTATGTGTATATTTCTTTCTTACATCTGCTTTGTCTTCTTAATAGTATTTGATCACTTCAGGATCATTTGAATCAGTGACCCCCAGGTCCCTCTGCTTTAGGTTGGATAACAGTAGTAGAACTTCCCCCTCCTCTATCGTGTGCTGCACCCTGAGAATTACTGCTGTGTATTTTTCTGTGAATCTAAGGGAAATAAACCTCAATTATTTCGTAATCCTTAGGCACAGGCCCTGAAGGCTTCAATCCTGAAGTGTTATCAAGGATTAAACTAGAGGAAGAATCACGTGTCTGGGATCCAAAGGAGCCAGGACAGAAAGAAGTTACTCGCTCATATACAGGTGAGTAATAACGGCAAAAACTGTGCAGAGATTACGCAGTAGAGCTGAGTAATAATGAGCACTGTACATAGCAAAAAAAAAAAGTAGTAGTAATTTTAACTGATGATGGAATGATTTAGAGGTTGATCCCTGGAGAATACGGGTTACAGCTGTTTGTTGAAGTGCACACCAAACTCTCTCAGCCCACCCCAACCTCATTTCACAGCATGGATTCCCCCTACTGCCTCTTTGAAATGTTTCTGCTCTTTCTTAACTCTGTCCAAGCTCCACTCTTCCTCTGATGCTCCCCTGAAGAGATCCTCTGGGATCTGCTAGGTTCTTCCGGGTTAACAACTGGATGCTACTGGGGATGATGGACTTCTGGTCTGATCCAGTATGGCATCACTTGTTTATTACTTTAATTAACCAGTTTTTCACCTCTCCTTTAGAACAGGGGTGGGTAACCTTGGTCCTTGAAGGCTGCAACCCACTCAGGTTTTCAGGATTTCCCCACTGAATATTCATGAGATCCGTTTGCATACAATGAAGGCAGTGCGTGTCAGTAGATCTCACGCATATTCATTGGGGAAAATCCCGAAAACCCGACCGGGTTGCAGCTCTCGAGGACCGAGGTTGCCCACCCCTGCCTTAGAATTATGCTCAAACAATAAATCTAACCTAAATGGATCTGTGTGTGGTAGGTTACCGCAGGGCCGTAGCCAGATCTCGCTGGGAGGGGGGGCCAGAACCCGAGGTGGGGGGGGCACTGTTTAGCCGCCCCCGCCCCCCCCAGCCGCTGCTGCCGCCGCCGCTTTGGACCCGCCTGCCGATGAGCCCCTTGAACCCCCCTCTCGCCACCAACCCTCCCCCGCCGTCACCGCCTGCCCCGCCGCCGCAATAGATACCTCAGATACGTTTGCTGCAGCCGAAGAGGGTCTTCTTCAGTTCAGCGCCGGAGTAGCGCTTTCGTTCAACGAAGTTCCTGCTCTGATCAGCTGGTTCTGACGCCTTACGTCCTGCACGATGCAGGACATAAGGCGTCAGAATCAGCTGATCACAGCTGGAACTTCATCGAACGAAGGCGCTACTCTGACGCTGAACTGAAGAAGACCCTCTTCGGCTGCAGCAAACGAGGTATCTGATGCGACGGCGGGGGAGGGTTGGTGGCGAGAGGGGGGTTCAAGGGGATCGTCGGCAGGGGGGGCCAGGGCCACATCTACAGGGGCCCGGGCCCCCTCAGGGCCCGTGTGGCTACGCCCCTGGGTTACCGTGGTATGTCCTATGTGTTATTAAGATCTTCTCTTCGGGTAGGGGTTTGAGGTCTGACTCTGCAATGCGGTTTGTTCTGGATTTGGTAACAACTTCAGCGTTTTCGATAGCAGGACCCGTGTTGCGGAATGCGTTGCCTGGTTAGCTGTATTTGTGTTGAGATGTTTTGAATACTCAAAAAAAACCAACCCATATACTGGAGGGCAAAAATAACATGAAATCAATTATTAAATAATTTGCTCTAATTCTTGACTTTAACCCAAGAGATTATCTATAATATAAATCTTAAAGGAAGGAAACCTCAACAGCCAGGGGTGACTATGGCCCTTATCATAGGTTTCAATTATCCTCTGAAACCAACTGTATTGAGTTAAGATGTGTCCCCTTTCTATTCACCACACTAATAATTAACACTGTAAGGGGGTAACTTCATAAGGGCAGGTGATAGAATTTTATAAAATCATGAGTGGGGTGGAATGGTTAAAATACAGGAACAGTTCATTAACTATTCAAACAAGTGAGGATTCTCCGTGAAACTAATGACCAGTAGACTGAAAACAAGTCATGTACCTGCAGCGTATAACTAAGCTTAGAGTCTGTTGCTGGAGGATGTGGTCAAGGCATCTAATATAGAGGGCTTCAGAAGAGGTTTGGACAAGTTAATGGAGGAAAAGTCCATTAAAATTGTGTAGTCAGATCAGGGGCGTAGGCAGATACCCAATTTTGGGTGGGCCTGGGCCCAAGATAGGTGGGCAGAACTCCACCCTGCCCCACGAGTGATTTGGTCTCTCCCTCTCTCGCCTGCATGTGATATGGTCTCTCAAACATCCCCCCCACTTCCCTGCATAGCAGATTTTCACCGGCAGCGAACAGCAACTAATACGCACGGCTCATGTTGGCTCCACAGCCTTTTCTCTGATGCAACTTCCTGCTTCCACATAGGCAGGAATACATCAAAGGGGAGGCTGTGGGGCTGGTGTGAACAGTATGTGTCAGTCGCTGCTCGCTGCAGGTCAAGATCTTCTATTTACAAGGTATTCAGGAGGGACAGTTGTTGGGAGTTTTTGGCTGATAGGGCTTGGGGATCCCTGCCAGCCACATCATAGGTGTGCTGCTACCGGGTGGGCCTGAGCTCAAATTGGGTGGGCCTGTGCCCACCCGGGCCCACCCTTGGCTACGCCACTGAGTCAGATAGACTAGGGAGAGCCATTACTTCTCCCTGAGCCATGAGGTTTTTGAGATCAGCCAGGCACTTGTGACGTGGACTGACCAGTAACGGAGACAGGACGCTGGACTCGATGGAGCTTGGCTCTCGGCTCTGCAGGATTTTTCCTATCCCTATGTGGAAAGACTAAAAAGGTGCTTTGAAATAGCGACGCGAATACGATCATATGTTCTATCAGCATCTCTTGTGGCGATCAGCTCGGTTATATCGCTTTCCCAGCAGAGCGAGGTTGGCAGATTTACAAAGGCGTATTGTATTACTGAACTCGTTAAACTTCCTGTCTCAACAGTAATGGCCGCTGTTCACTTTTTTTGTCTAGAAAAGAATGACCTTAGAAACAATAATGGAAAAGACAACAGCAGATTCGAGAAATCCTTTATTGCAGAATCTCAAAGAAATTAAAATGCAGTAGTACAGAGATACAACACTGGAAGCTCAGTGAGAAGCCTGAAGGAGAGAAGGTGTTATCAGAAAGATTCAAAGAGGATACTTCTTCATGTTCCGACTGGGGAGAGAAGGGGAAAAAATGTGAAAAGAAATGCAACAGAAGGCTCTGTGTGAGCACAAAGCCAGTAATATCACACATAGAAGGGAAGAGCAGTTGCTTTCGATCGGAGGTCTAAGAGTTATGGCCTCTGATTGTTATGTATTTTTTCTTTCTGTGGATTATTGTGTTTGCCAGCTGTGGGATACCCTTGGGATGGGGCGGGGAGGGATTTTCTTACGTTTGTTACAGGTGGTGGTTGTATATGCTTAAACATTAATAAAAAGAGTTTATTTTTTTTTAATTTATAGAAGTCTTTATTGAGCGTTAAGAACATAACACAGAACATAGTTAACACAGCTCGTTACATCATATTCCAAGTGAGCCAAACACCAGTATGAATAGTAATCAGAGGGTACCTATAACGTCATTGGTCCCACCATAACCACAATATATACTTCATATTTTTATGCCAATTTTTATTGCCCTCCCCTCCCAATAAAACGAGTTTATTAATAATAATAATAACAAAGAGGCAGTGTTTAAAAGTTCTGCATTGTGAACGTGTACTCCATGTGATGTTGGGAGACAGCGTTCGTTTATCTCCTGAAGAAACCATTGGTGTTACTTCAGCAATCAAACATATAAACGGTGAGTGACCGAACTCACTCGCAAATGCGCAGTACAGACTTCCCTCTCTGTCCCGCCCCCGCGTCAATACGTGATGACGGGGGCGGGACAGAAAGGGAAACTGCGCTTCCCCCCCCCCCCCCCCCCGAGGTCGCCGCCACCGGTACCCCCCCGTCCCCCCCGGAGTCGCCGCCGCCACCACCCCTCCACCCCGCCCGGGCCCTCTGTTCGCTATTAATTCAACTTACATCGCTGCAGCACGCAGATCAGCTGAGCTCCGGTCAGCCTTCCTTCCCTGCCTGTGTCCCGCCCTCGCCGACGGTACGTCACACGAGGGCAGGACACAGGCAGAGAAGGAAGACCAGGCAATAGTAGCCCGTTTTAATGGGCTCAACAGCTAGTAATATTTATAATTGGAATTGGATATAAAATGATTGCACATATTAAAGATATTTTGACTTAGAGATTATGGGAGGTTTTTGACCCATGATTGTAACGGAGTCATTATAGGCTGAAATGAGTTCACTAGACCCTCCTATAGGGTAAAAGGGCCCCTTCGTTGGTGTCGGTGTGCAGGTTTGCCATGTGCCAAGGCCCATGTTTACTGCCGCTGGTAAAAGATTTTTTTTTCCTTTCAAATAAGGAAATGGCAAGTTAAATACTTGCCACGCGGCCACTTCCTGGGGGAGCCCTTACCGTCTCCTATTTAGGAGACGGTAGGGGCTCTGGCGGTAGCTGCCCACCAGGCACGCCTTCGGCGCTAGAAAATTGTAAACTATTTTCTAGCTCCGGAATTGGTGCGCGACAAGAGTTGGAATTACCGCGGCGCTAGGGCTGAGTTGCTGCGTGCCGAGCCAGCACTACCGCTACCACCTTTTGTAAAAGGGCCCCATAAGTAAAACTTAAGAATTAAAATATCTATAAATGAAAATAAATAATTCATTAATATCGTTGAAAGTTTTTTTTTGGGGGGGGGGGGAGGGAGGCCGAGTCCACTATTTAATTTGGTGTTTATCCATAATTTTGGTATCAGTGGTGTTTTTTTTTTTTACTGATGTAGTATGTGGTAAGAGCAGTTAGCGTAGCTGGGTTTAAAAAAAGGTTTGGACAAATTCCTGGAGGAAAAGTCCATAGTCTGCTATGGAGACAGACGTGGTTACAACTGCTTGTCCTGGGATTTGTAGTATGGAGCGTTGCCACGATTTGGGTTTCTGCCAGGTACTTGTGACCTGGCTTGGCCACTGTTTGGAAAACAGGATACTGGTCTAGCTGGACCATTGGTCTGACCCAGTATGGTTACTCATGTTCCTATCCTTTTTTTTAATGAGGTAACAATTTAACCAAAAATTCATATTATATATCTCTCATTATCCATTGTAAAAAAATATTCATATTCTCCAAAGACAAGCAGGATAGCGTATTCTCCCAGATGGTTGACATCCACCAGAGCTCGGTGAAGGAACTTCAGGACCAGAGCACTAAGAGGAAACTTTAACACAACCTAGAAATCTTTGCGGTTAAGATGATGAAATATTTTGACACCAGCAAAACATGTCTTAACAGAGATCAGGGCTTTCTATCACATTCTGAAGCATAAATGTGAACATTACACCGCTTTGTTAGTTTCTGATCATCCGTCCATTACACCCAGTTTTTTTTAGCCCCTCCCCTTCCCTGTGAGCCTGTCATTGGAATACTTTTCTGTTTCACTTATACATTCTGATATTGCCACTATTAGCTCATCCGTGACCCAAGAAGGAGTCAAAGTTCTGTAAACCAGGTGGTCACATTTATGCTCCCTCACCTCCCTCAGTCCCCCACGGTCCTGTAAAGTGTGTCGGTCACAGGCGGTGGCAGCAGCATGACAGGCTGCCTTCGGCCAGCCCCTGGGTCTTCCCTCTGCTGCGTCCTCCTCTGATGCAATTTCCTGTGGTCAGGACACAGCACAGGGAAGACCCAGGGGCTGGCTGAAGTAGCAGCCTGTCATACTGTTGTCACCGGCGACTGATGTAAACTTTACACGATCACAGAGGAGTGAGAGAGGTGAGGGAGTAGTACCAGACCCATGGGGAGTGGGACAGAGGAGGGGGAAACAGACTGGACTGGGGGAGAGGGGAAGATGCCGAACCTGGAGGAGGGAGGGGGAGCGCCAGAAGCAATGCAATTGAGGGGAGGGGCACCAAAGAAGTTGGCCCAGGGCGCCACTATTCCTTGAGCCAGCCCTGACTGTGGGCACCTAAATGTTTGGCAGGCCCATACCGGTTGCAGTAGAATACTATAACAGAACACAGAGTGAATTCCTATCGCATAGCCCCAAGGCTTGCTTATTAATTGCCTACAAAATGCATTAGGGTTGTCCGATAAAAACAAATATCTTATTTTCTTTGTTTTATTTCTATTTATTTTATTCAAATCTGTAATTGTGCAGGCAGTTCAGACATTAGAGCAAGTGGCAAGAGCAAAGTAACACACACTCTGGCTTTTACAGCTTGAGCCGGTGCCTCTGAGATGGAGGCTGGGCTGAGTTACTCTTCGAGCAAAGAAAACCACCCCAAAGGGGTGGAGGTACACCGGTTCCTACGTAAAAGGTTGTAGAAGCAAGAAGTAGGAAAGGTAGGCTCTTCTAAAAACCGGAGGAGACGTCTTTAAAGAAACAATTCTTTATTGCAAGCGAAGTGACAACTTCTTTATAGATGTCTGCTCAGGTTTTTAGAAGAGCCTACCCTTTCCTACTGAGTTACTCTTCACCATGCAAAAACTTAGTGCTTTAAGGGGGTCCTTTTATAACAAGATGACCAAGTCAAGGTATATGATAAAAGTTTATACAACCTTGATTGGGCTGGAATGGTTAAATAAGGAATACTTGCTTAACCTTTCAAACGACACAAAAACAAGTGGACACTCCATGAAACTGAAGACCGGCAGCTTGACAACAAATTGTAGGAATTTTTTTTTCTGTTTCACGTAGCACATATTTAAGCTGTGGTGTCTGTTGCTGGAGGATATGATCAAGGTGACTAACAGATTGGGGTTCCAAAGATGTTTGAGAAGTTCCTGGAGGAAAAGTCCCTAAAACCTTTTTAGCTAGCTATGTTTGGGAGAGCCGTTGCTGATCCCTGGAAATGAACTATAAGGAATAAATCTACTTTTTGGGACCTGCTGGGCACTTGTGACCTGGACTAGCTACTGTTGGAGACAGGCTGCTGGACTTCATGAAGCTTGGTATAGCTCAGCATGGATTTTCTTATACCTATATGGAAAGATAGAACAGGTGCTCTTAAATATTGACTTGAATGTGATCATAGATTATATCTGCATCTCTAGCAGTGATCAGCTCGAAAATGTGTTCCCAGCATAGAAGGGGTGGCTAATTTACAAAGGAATATTGTATTACTGAACTCGTTAAACTGTTCTTCTTCATAAATAAGATATATTACCGTCCTAAAAAATACCAGGAAGAGACCCATGCGGTTTTGGAACACGAGAAACCTGACGAACTGAATGATATTTCTTTAATCTTGGAGGACTCTTTAACCGAAGTAACTAATAGGGCCCCACTTTTGGTTTCATATGTGTTTGAACAGGATTTTAACGCAGTAATGAAACTTTACTTTAAGAATATGCACCAAAAATGTTGTGGTCAGAAGCTATGGATATTTCCAGATGTCACCAAAGTCACACGTAGTAACATAGTAGATGACGGCAGAAAAAGACCTGCACGGGCCATCCAGTCTGCCCAAGAAATGTGCCACTCTTTTGTGTATACCTTACCTTGATTTGTACCTGTCTTTTTCAGGGCACAGACCGTTCAAGTCTGCCCAGCACTATCCCCGCCTCCCAACCACCAGCCCCGCCTCCCACTAAGAAAGAAATTCTTGGATTTAAGAGAGGAGACACGGTCCTTGGGTGCTACATTTCTATTAGCATATCCATGTAAATGTGTAGTCAAATATCTTGGACTTAAATATGTTTTCTTCATGCCAGAACAATTGAAATCTTTCATAGACCTGAAAGGAGTAACTAAGACATAACATCAGAAGGCTTTAAGTTTAAGTCTGATTTGGTGGAGTGGTAGCCTTGTTTGTGAGTTTATTTTTTCCAGCTAAATTAGATATTCCTGATCTTTACTTTTAACTCCCCTTCAACTGGATTTGTGGTCTAAGGAAGGGACAAAGAATTTAATAATTTTTTCCTTTTTTTTTGGATATATACTAAAATGTTGGTATATTATGTTGTATTTCTTTGTTGCCTGAATTATATGTAACAAGAGTTATGCTTGTGTAAACTATATAAATGAATAAATTAAAAAAGAACTGTTCTTCTTCAGCAATAATGCTCAATGTTCACTTATTTTTTTTTCCAATCTAGAAAAACAGGATCTCAGAAACAGTGATGTAGAAACATATCAATGGGAGCTCGGGGAAAAGGCATCATCAGAAAGAGACAATGAGGAAACTTCTTCCTATGTTGACCTGGAAAAAAAGGGGGGAAAACAATGCCTCTCAGAAAATAAACAAAAATATTCAACTGGAGCCTCGGCTCTGAGTGACCACAGTACCAGCACTATCATACAAACAGGAAAAGAGCAACAGGAAATGTGCATAAAATCTACAAAATTGCATCTTGGAGAGAGACCAGATTCAGGTATTGAATGTATGAAACATTTTAGTCATAAGAAAACATTTCCAGAGCACACAAAAACTGTTGTGGAATCAGTCACTACTACTAAATTTGAAGATATCTTTTTTATGAAGGAAAACCTCCCAAAACACCAGAAAGTTCAGAAGGAAGAAAGGCAGTATACTTGTTTGGATTGTGGCAAAAGCTTTATTCGGAAAGATAACCTCACAACACACCAACGAATCCATACAGGGTTGAAACCATATTTGTGTTTTCAGTGCGGTAAAAGTTTCAATCATAAGACACACCTGACAAGGCATGAGAAAATCCATTCAGGAGTGAAACCATTTACTTGTACAGAGTGTGGTAAAAGCTTCTTTCAGAAAGGAAACCTGAAAATACACCAGGAAATCCACAAAGGGGTGAAACAATATGCATGTATTGAGTGTGGTAAAAGCTTCTTAAACAAGAAAAGCCTTGGAGTTCACCAGAGAAAACACAATAAGATGAAAGCAGTTGCAAGTATGGAACGTGGTAAAACCTTCCATGACAAAAAAACTTACACAAAACAGAGAATCCACACGGGAGTGAAACCATATACATGTTCAGAGTGTGGTAAAAGCTTCAGTGTGAAGGGACAGTTAGCAGTGCACCAGAGAAGCCACTCGGGAGTGAAACCATTTCACTGTACAGAGTGTGGTAAACGCTTCAATCAGAAGGGAGGTCTTATAATCCATCAGAAAAAACACACAGGAGTAAAACCATTCATATGTACAGATTGTGGCAAAAGCTTCAGTCAGAAGCATAGCCTCATAATCCACCTGAGAATCCATACAGGTGTAAAGCCATTTCCATGTTTAGTGTGTGGTAAAAGCTTCAGTCAGAAAGGAAACCTCAGAATACACCATGAAATCCACAATGGTGTAAAACGATTTTTATGTACACGGTGTGGTAAAAGCTTCACAAATAAATCAAGCCTCGTAATACATGAGCAAAGCCACACAGGAGTGAAATCTTTTACATGTATAGTGTGTGGTAAAAGCTTCACAAAAAAAGCAAGCCTCACAATGCACGTTCAAAACCACACGGGCATGAAACCATATTCATGTTCTGAATGTGGTAAAAGTTTCACTATAAAGGGCAACCTCACCATGCACCAGAGAATCCACACAGGAGTGAAACCATATAGCTGTTCTGAGTGTGGTAAAAGCTTCAGTCAGATGGCACATCTCACTATGCACCAGAGAATCCACACAGAAGTTAAGCCATTTACGTGTACTGAGTGTGGTAGAAGCTTCAGCCAAAAGACGCATCTCGCAAGCCACCAAATAGTCCACACAGGAATCAAACCTTTTACGTGTACTGAGTGCGGTAAAAGCTTCAGTCAGAAATCAAACATCACCGTTCACCAGAGAATTCACACAGGAATCAAACCATTTGCATGTGCTGAATGTGGAAAAAGCTTCAGTCAGAAAATAAGCCTCACAAACCATTGCAGAATGCACACTGGAATGGACTTAACACCCCTTAAAATTCAGCAGTAAACCTGGTCAATTGCTGTACATCTCTGAAGAGGAGAGAATAAATTGTTCATGCCACGTCTTGCCAGATACCTTCACATGATGATTCCATTGTATGAAATCTGTATGAAATCTCAGTAATGCAACCACTATAAGTATACCAGGAAGAGAAAGTACAATGCATACTGACAACCTGTCACCCAAAATTCTTGCTTAAGCATTAAGGCTAGAAATGATGGAGAAGGAAATGCACAGATACAAGAACATTTCTGCTATAGATAAAGGCTTTGGTGAGCTTCTTCTTGGGAGCCCTGCAGCAGGAGATAACATTTTCATTAATGTCTGTGGTTTAAGAGGTTTAGCTACAATTAAGTGGACTCCAGGTAAAGAGGAGATAATGTACTGCTACCTTTATGCTACACACCCTATATTTAAATTGAGAAGTATAGAAAGAGAGTCTGCCAAAAACTGGAGGAAAAAGGGATATTTCCACAGGAAAATTTGCAAAAGGCAACGGCTGCAAATTTAAGATCCCTCATTTTAAAGATCAGATGAAGAAGCATTTGAGGGATAATGTCTAACAATCTTGAGGGCTTCTGTAGAAAAAGAGATAGAGGGAGACAGAGGAAATGTAGGTAGGAGCGCCAGCAGAAAGGTGTCTCAGAATAAAAAGCCAGTGCAGAGAGAGAAAGAGGGGTCTGAAACGGAGAACCAGAAAAAAGGCTATTGCATGGGGAGAAGGAGGAGATGCAGAAAGGAGCACAGACAGGTTGGCTGTTACAGAGAGAGAAAAGAAGGGATTCAGAAATTTGGGGGGGGGGGGGGGGAAGGAGCACCAGAAGAAAGGGTGGTTTGCAGGAAAGCTAGGACAAGGAAAGGAGTGCCAGAGAAAAGGATGGAGAAGAGGTAGAAGATTCGGCGAGGAGATAGCAATGAGAGAACAGGGTATGACACAGCAGGACAAGATTAAAGTAGGGGGCACGCAATGAAGCTAGAAAGTAGTAAATTTAAAATGAAACAGAGAAAATATTTCTTCACTCAGTGTGTAATTAAACTCTGGAATTCGTTGCCAGAGAATGTAGTAAAAGCGGTTAGCTTAGTGGGGTTTAAAAAAAAGGTTTGGATGGCTTCCTAAAGGAAAGGTCCATAGACCATTATTAAATGGACAGGGAAAATCCACTGCTTATTTCTAGAATAAGCAGCATAAAATGTATTGTACTGTTTGGGGATCTTGCCAGGTACTTGTGACCTGGATTGGCCACTGTTGGAACAAGGATGCTGGACTTGATGGACCTTCGGTCTGTCCCAGTATGGCAATACTTATGGCAGGCTATGAAGCCAAGTGAAGAGGAAGGAAAAAGGCAAGAGAGCCTCAGAGATGTAGGATTTGGAAACAGAGCCTTTGTGGAGGTGGATGTGCACGCTGGTTCCAGGAGAGGGAAAGACTTCCTAAGATGAACTGGACACATAGAGCTAAGGGCAAGATTAATAAGATGAATAGGGCCATAACCAGCATAGAGAGACTATTTATTGATATCACGGTAATAAATTTGATTCATTATTGTGCAGCAAAAACATTACTGAGAGAGCCCGGAATTGAGTATAAAAGGTCAGAAAAAAGGTTAAAGATTGCATTACCTTGGGGGAAAAAGAAGAGTGATGGAAATTATAGAGGGGATGGAACAACTCTCATATGAGGAAAGGTTAAAGAGGTCAGGGCTCTTCCACTTAGAAAAGAGGCAGCTGAGGGGAGATATGATTGAGGTCTTCAAAATCCTGAATGGTGTAGAACGGGTAGAAGTGAATCGATTTATTATTTTTTTTATTTTTATTCTTTCCAAAAGTACAAAGACTAGGAGATGCGCAATGAAGCTACAAGGAAATACTTTTAAAACAAATAGGAGGAAATATTTTTTCACTCAAAGAATAGTTAAGCTCTGGAACTCACTGCCAGAGGATGTGGTAACAGCGATTAGCATATCTGGGTGTAAACAAAGGTTTGGACAAGTTGCTAGAGGAAAAGTCCATTGTCTGCTATTGAGACAGACATGGGGAAGCCACTGCTTGCCCTGGGATTGGCAGCATGGGATGTTGCTACTAATTGGGTTTCTGCCAGGTACTTGTGACCTGAATTGGCCTCTGTTGAAAACAGGATTCTGGGCCTCATGGATCTTTGGTCTGACCTAGTATGGCTTTTCTTATGTTTATGTTCTCTAGCTCTACTGCCGTACTAGCAGCAATCTACACAGGCAGTCTTCCACCAGCATCGGAGCATTTTCTCTGATGCAGAAACAGGAAGTTGTGTCAAAGCAAAGGCTCCAATGCTAACAGAAGACTGCCTGTACGGACCGCTGCTAGTACAGCAATGCAGCTAGAGAATGTAAGAAGCAGGGCCGCCGAGAGACTGAACCGGGCCTGTTGCTTCTGTGCCCCCCCCCCCCCCCCCCGGATCGCTGTGGCCCTCCCCCCCCCCCCCCCCACAATCCAATTACCTTCGCTGGCGGGGATCCCGAGGCCCTGCCAGCGGAAAACGTGTTCCTCCAACGCTGCTCTTCTGCCGATTGCCTGCCCCTGTGGCTGCTTTTCCTCTCAGGCGCATGTGCGCCTGAAAGGAAAAGCAGCCACTCAGCTGGGCAGAGGAGCAGCGCTGGAGGTGCTCCTCCGGGTCCTCCCCATCCTCTAAGGGGGGCCTGGCTGCGGCGCCGGAGTTTTCTCTCTCCTGCTCCTGTCGGGACGTGATCACTCAGGTCCCGTCAGGAGCAGAAGAGAGAGAGAGACCCCGGCGTCAGGCCCGGGGAATTTTGCCCTCCCTGTCCCCCCCTCTCAGTGGCTATGGTAAGGAGGACTGCTAGGGAGGACAGGGAAAGATACAGGACTCACACAGAGGGGAGTTGGAATTAAAAAGAGACTGAAACCCAGGGCATAATGCAGGACTCCTGCAGAGATGGGGGAAGGCCCTGATGCTGGTAAAAACCTACCAAATTTCTTGTGTTATACGCTTGAGCATGTTACATGTGGTTATTTTTACATGTTCAATTTATGTGTGTGTGCATTATACACATGAAAATATGGTAAATCTGGAAACAGAAACAGAGAAAAATAAAGGCAGATAAGGCTATCCAGTCTGCCCATCCACGTCATCTACTCTCCCTTTCACGTCTAAGAGATCATATGTACTTGTCCTAAGCTTTGTTAAATTCAAATACAGTTCTTGTCTTCACCACCTCCACCAGAAGGTCGTTCCATGAATTTACCACCCTTTCCATGAAGAAGTATTTCCTCGGGTTACGTCTGAGTCTATCCCCTTTCACCTTCATCCTGTGTCTCCTCGTTCCACAGCTTCCTTTCATCTCCTGTGCATTTATGCCACATAGGTATTTAAATGTCTCTTCATATCTCCCCTCTCTCGTCTTTCTTCCAAAAAATACATATTCAGATGTCTGACCCCATATGCCGTATGTCGAAGACCCACGGACCATTTTAGTAGCCCCGCTCTGGACCAACCATATCCTGTTTATATCTTTTGAAGGTTCAGTCTCCAGAATTGTATATACAATATTAAGGTCTAATACAGGGGCATCATAACCTCCTTTTTCCTACTGGTCATTCCTCTCCCTATGTATCTAAGCATTCTTCTAGCTTTCACTGTCACCTTTTCTACCTGGTTGGCCACCTTAAGATCATCATGATCACACCCAAGTCTCGCTCCTCCTTCATGCACAAATGTTCTCCACCCCCTAAACTGTACTAGAGTTTTGCTCCCAAATGCATGACCCAGCATCTTTTTAACATTAAATCTTAGCTGCTAAATTCTGGCCCATTCCTCAAGCATCACTAGGTCCTTCCTCGCGTTATCCACACCATCAGGGGTATCTACCCTATTGCAGATTTTGGTATCATCCGCAAAGAGGTAAACCTTACCAGACAGCCCTTCAGCAATATCACTTACAAAAATGTTAAAAAGAACCGGCCCAAGAACTGAACCTTGTGGCACACCACTGGTAACGTCCTTTTCCTCAGAGTGAGCTCCGTTTACCACTACCATCCGTCCATATGTCTGGATTTCCCCAGACATATCCTCTTTTTGAGGACATGTCCGGGGCATCCGGCGGGTTTTGCCCACCCACCTGTTTGTCCGGATTTCTGGACAAACGGGTGGGTGGGCAGGCGAGCGGTGCCGTGGTTCTCCCCTCCCCTTACTATCTGCCCTGGTGATCTAGTGACCTCTTCAGGGCAGGAAAGAGCCCCCTCTTTCCTACCTGGAGCGCTGCCTGCCCTTGCCCTGCATCCTTCTCAATCTCGGCTTGGGATTCAAAATGGCCGCCGAGAGTTGAAGTGGCCTCGTAAGACTTCAACTCGCGGCGGCCATTTTGAATCCCGAGCCGAGACTGAGAAGGATGCAGGGCAAGGCAGTGCTCCGGGCAGGAAAGAGGGGTCTCTTTCCTGCCCTGAAGAGGTCACTAGACCACCATGGCAGTAGATAGTAAGTAAGGGGAGGGGAGGGGAGGGGAATATGTGACAAGGTGGGGCGATGATGCAAAAGGGACGGGGTGGGACATGTGTCCTCTTTTTAAGAGGACAAAATATGGTAACCCTAACCATCTGTCACCTTCCCCTTAACCAGTTCCTAACTCAGTCAGTCACTTTAGGGCCCTTACAGAGAGTACTCAGTTTATTTTCTCTATGCGGAGCTGTGCCAAAGGCTTTACTAAAATCTAAATACATCTATCGCTCTCGATCCAACTCTCTGGTCACCCAGTCAAGACCTGCCTCTAGTAAAGAGATGAGTAATGTGTTGCTTTGCAAATTAAACTAGCAATGCAAAATGATTTTGAAGTTTCTCTGATTTTGTTTAAATTGTAGGCTGCCGGTGGTTTTCTGCTTGTCCAGGTCACTTTTGCTACATCTGTCTGTGCTCTGTCTGCAGAAACAGTCTACTGCGGAAGCAGAACAGACAACCAAACAGCAGCAGCGATCCAAGGAAGGACAAACACTGCAAGAGTTTCTTTTTTTAATTTTCATGAAGTCTTTATTGAAATATTGAAGCAACAGCTCAAAATACATCAGAACAGAAAAAGCATTTTCTGTAAACAAGGTTGCTGACAAACAGTGCCAGAACAACCCACTGTATAGTAAGGCAACAAGATTAGATCACAATATTTCCTGGTAAACAAAGAAGCAACAATAACTTCAAGTATTTAAGGCATTTTCATATATAAAACCCCTCCCCACCCCTTAAATCTTCCCCTTAAACAGCACCTCCCTCCCCGCGATATCACCCACCCCTTTGACTGATAACCAAATTGTGAATACACACCATGCCAAGTCAATAAGAACAATACTTCAAGACAGTGGCGTTCCTAGGGGGGCTGACACCCGGGGCGGATCGCCGATGCGCCCCGCCCCCTGGGTGCAGGCCCCCCCTGGATGCAGCGCGGCCCCCCTCCGGCGAAAGCACACCCCCCCGTGAAAGAACCCCCCTGGGTGCACGCCGCTGGGGGGGTGCCGCGTGCGCCTGTACTTCCTTCGTTCCATGCTCTGCCCCAGAACCTGTTCCGGGGCAGAGGGAGCATGGAACGAAGGAAGGACAGGTGCGCGCGGCACCCCCCCCCCCCCCCCAGTGGCGTGCACCCAGGGCGGACCGCACCCACCGCCACTTCTTCAAGAAAGACTCCCAAATAACCTCCCATATAGCGAGAGTATGACATTTGATTGCCCAGAGTTTTTCCATTTCACAGATGTACCAAAGCTTATTTAACCATTTAGTCAGAGGGGGAACAGTAGATTGCTTCCAGTGTGCTGCTAAAGTCACACGCGCAGCAGACATTGCGTGACGCACTAACAAGGATTGTGACTTGGTCAAACCAGGTGGCTTCTTGCAAAACGAAAAGAGGAGACCACTGAATTGGCCGAGCTAGCCATCTTTGTAGCCTACACTGTAGTGCCTTCCAGTAGGCTTTAGCTTTATCACAAGACCACCATAAATGACCCATCGTCCCCCTTTCCCCACAACCCCTCCAACACAATTTATCCAAATGTCAGCTTTAATGGAAACAGGACTCAACCTGATCAAGTTTCGGAAAAACCTTTGTCAGGGGTCACATAGGTTTCCACAATACATTCATAAATTCAGGTCATGTACTGCAATACCTGCACAGAAAAACCTCTGTTCCAATTCCAAAAGTCAGTAACCATCAAGTCTCCAGCCCAAATTCAAAAAGCACAGTTAAAGGTACTTTTTTTTCCTTCCTTGGATCGCTGCTGCTGTTTGGTTGTCTATGCTCTATCTGCAACAGGTTTTTCATGTATGTGATTGTGGGGGAGAAGGGGGTTCCCACTTGGTTAGTATCATGGAATCTTCTGTGAGGTGGTCCTTGTGACAGGAGAAGCAAATGACGTTTCCCCTGTTTTTGCCAAGTTATACTAAACACAATCAGAACCCAACGTGCAGCTTGTTAAAATAATGTGTTTTGTGTGTCCGTGCTCCCAAGACAAAGCTTTCCTGAGTCGAGCTTACTAATCTCTCCCCTCCTATCCGGTATCTCTCTTTTGGGTTTCTGCACCCCAAGTGCAACACTCTGCACTTCTTGACATTAACTGCCAGACCCTCGACCAGTCTTCTAACGTTTGGAGACCCTTTCTCATTGTTTCTACTCCCTCCAGGGTATCCACTCTATTGACTATCTTCATGTCGTCCGCAAAAAGACAAGCCTTTCCTTCCAACCCTTCAGCAATATCTCTCACAAATATATTAAACGGAATCAGCCCCAGCACCGACCCCTGAGGAACTCCTCTGCTCACCTTTCTTTCCTCCGAGCGGATTCCATTTACCACCACCCTCTGCCACCTGTCGGTCATATAGACAGTGGTGATGCTGAAAACAGGAGGATGGGAACACAAGGGTTGATACTGAGCAAGGAGAAGATTTTATTTATTTTAAGAATTTCTACTCTGCTTACAACCGAAGCGGATACCTTAAAAACAAATACAAAAAGCACTAAACATAAAATACATTCTCCATCAATGTAGTTCATCATCAATAATCAGTCAAGAAAGAAAGGCTTGAACAAAAAGCTGTGTTTTAAACAATTTCTTAAATTGCAAAGTGCATAACTGGCCAAGTGGCACATTCCACATCAGTGGTCCTGCAATAGAGAACGCTGAAACTCTTGTCGCAGCATAATGCATAGTTGTAACTAGGTCCAAAGCTAATCGTTTACCAAAATCAAGTTGTAATGCTCTGCTAGAATAAGACATCTAAAAACAGTCTTATTATACCATGGTAACTTGGCATACAAAATCTAGGGAGGGAATGGGGGCACAGAGAAGCAATGCTGGATAAGGGGGTTGGGATAGAGAGGAGCAGTGCCGGATGGGGGGGGGATAGGGACACAGAGGACTAATGCTGGATAAGGAGATAAGGACACAAGAGGGGCAATGCTGGACAAGAGGGGATAGGGACACAGAGGAGAGATGCTGAACATGGATGGTGTACAGGGCCACGGAGGAGAGATGCTGAACACAGGGAGGTGCATAGGGATGCAGAGAGGGAAGATGCTGAATATGAGGAAGGACAGAAACACAGAGGGGGAGATGCTGAACATGGGGAGGTGCATAGGGATGCAGAGAGGGGAAATGCTAAACATAGGAGGGCACATAGGGACACAGAGGAGGTATGCTGAACATGGGAGATGGATAGGGATGCAGAGAGGGGAGATGATTAACATGGGGAGGGGGTGGGGACTGAGAGGGAAGATGGTTGCTGGACACGGAGAGAAAAGAAATGTCAAGTGGACAAGAGACCCTGAGAGAAGATAGAGGAGAGCATAAATCAGACATTGGGACCAACACAATTAGAAAAATACAATGAGCAGACAACAAAGGTAGAAAAAATAATTCTATTTTCTATTTTGTGATTAGAATATGTCAGCTTTCAGAATCTACATCTGCCTGAGCTAGTGTTAGACATGGTTAAGGCCCAGGGCAGAAATGTAGAAGGGAACTTCAAATCCACTACCAGGCTGTGATGCCTTCAGCTTCAGGCAGGCTTTGGGCCCTCTTTGCCTAGGGGGCCAAGGGCACTTGACTTGTTCCCCTTCCGTCACCCCCAACACTATGCCTATTGGCTGCTATGTTTTATATTTTGCACAGTACAAGGGGAAATGCCTCTTTCTATTTCTCTAATGTTTTATTACATACAAGGGGGATTTCATTTTAATTTTTGTCTACATATCTCTATTTCCTGTTTGTGATAATTTATTTTGTATTTAGTGTCTGTGTTCTGTGTGTGTGACCAAGGCCAGGTATTCAGGAGTGGAGGAGTAGCCTAATGGTTAGAGTAGCAACCTGGGAACCAAGGAAACCTGGTTCAAATCCCACTGTAGTTCTTTGGAAATTCATTTAATCCTCCATTGCCTTGAGTCCAAACTTAACCCCCCGTTTACTAAGCTGTTCTAGCAGCTTCCATGCATTTTGAATGGGCTGTGTCGGCATTGCCACATGGTTTAGTAAATAGGGGGGTTAGATTGTAAGCCCTTAAGGGATAGAAAATGACCTAGAGTACCTGAATTTATACCACTTTGATAGTCTTTAGGCTTGCAGATGGTATATAAGAAAGTATAAATAAATATTCTGTTAACTTGAATTTTCTGTGTAGCAACCTGTAGTAATTTGGCTTGTCCAGTTTTCCCAATGGATGTATTGATGTTCTAGGGCCCACTGGAATATTTAAGGCACTGCCTTTTTGTAGGTAGGGTCCTTTTTCTGGAAGTTAGTGCTAGCATGGTAAATTTGCTTTATGTCCTTAGTGACTTTTTATAGAGTTTAAAAAAAAATGTTTAAATCATCTTAATTTGAGTCTCACAGCAAACAAAACTATAATAACAACAGCTCTGTTCAAGAAAACTTAGGAAACTCAGCAAACATTGTTCAGAACCCTCCTCCCCCCACACCTTTCCCCCCTTTGCTCTTCCCTTTATGTCCCCTTTAACTGTATACTGCCCACTGCCCACCTCCCCTGTCCTCCCCCCTCCGGGTTCTGCACCATGGAAACACCCAAGAGTAAAGCATGATATAGCATAACACAAAGTCTTTCATAAATTAAGTAACCGACTATGAGCTCGTGGGGGCAGTATGTCCCCAAAAAGCACCCAAGTAGCTTGGAAAAGAGGCCCCATTCCCTGAGAGATGTCATGCACTTGAAGACATTCCAGCCAGAAATCTCTGATCATCAAAACATGCCATTACTGGATGGTCTGTCCAGTAGGTAAAAGCCTATTCTGGAGGATAGATTTGTGTGCAAGCAACACCAACCTCGAAGAAAATGATTACACCCACACTGAGCAGGTAGGTCCAAGGTAAAGGCACCAAACACCCTCATTTGCAACTTTCTTTAAATTAATACCCTTATTTTCTTACTCCTGTTACTCCAGCTTATCTATCTGTATGTTCCATCTTTGATTATACCCTAGGCTGTCTATGAAAATGTTTTATTACGTGTTGTGTTGACGTTGTGAGTAGTACACTATGCCATGCTTTGTAGTGTTGTTTGAATATTTTTACTGTTGTAATTGTCTGTTGCTTATGTTTGACTTATTCTTGCCATACACCGCCTTGAGTGAGTTCCTTCAAAAAGGCGGTAAATAAATCCTAATGAATAAATAAACAGAAGAGGACCAAATCTTTTCAAAAATTTGAAGCAGTCGACGCCAGAAAACTTGACCAAAAGGTATGTCCAAGGTGAGCCCTAGATCTCTGGCACTTGGGGCAATGACCAGTTAAGTCCAGACCAGCCTGGCTCATACGGTGAGGGGAGATGAATAGACGCAGTGAAACTTGTAAAGCATCTCTCTATGTAACACACAGGCAGAAAAAGCATTAAAATTGAACACAAAAGCCTGCAGTTGGTCTCCGGTTTGGGAAAGAGACAATATCAGGAGTAGTGTCCAGCAACTATCTGTGATGAAATCGTCATGGGACAGAGTTGGGACTCCGATAAGGAGTCTTGTATGTCCTCTGTGAGATTTGTCCAGATCATGGAGCGAACATAAAGATCAGTGGCAAGAAGACCAAATTCCTGTTGAAGCATTGTGAAGGACTTCAAGTGGCCCTCAAGATCAATGAGTTTTGGCAAAAAATGAATGCCCCGCTGCCTCCAGCACTCAAAATGACTGTGTCCTTTCCCTGTTGGAAGACTCTTGTAAAATTCACCTGAGAATCCGACTGGTCCCAGAGCTGAATAATGTTTGAGGGATTTTATGGCATATTGAAGTTCCTTGGTTCCTTGTGCTGGATAGGTCAGTTAAGCGCCTGCTGAGCCTCCTCAGTCAAGGAGGAGAGAGAAACCTTCATCAGGTGATTAGAGCATCGGAACAGGCATGTTGCCCCTCCCTGTACAAAGATGCAAAATGATCAGAGAATATCTGAACAATGCTCTCGTGATTGTTAGCAACATTCCCCATAGGATCTTTAAGGGCAGAGACCGCACAAGACTCCCCACCCCCCAAGTTTTTACTATATGGGTCAACATCTTGCCTGATTTGTTACCTTACTTGTAAAACTGAAACTTGTTATAAAAAAAGAGAACAGGTGGTATGCTCAGGTATGGGCGTGTTGTGCACTATTTGGGTACAGTGATACGTGTCTTGTGGTGGATGTGAGAGTTCGTATGAGCTCATTTTAGCTTATGATAACTGGCATTCCAACTGTATGATACTAGTTGCTATTTGAGCATTACTGTCACTAGTGAATGCTATCACTTCCCCTCTCAGTACAACTTTTGCTGTCCCAAAACAGACAAGGTTGATCTACATGTTGGCAATTACATTCAAGAAAACTTTCCCACTTTTCCTGTTGATACTTAAAGTCTGGATTAGCATACAGATAGGAGGGAAAGTGACAATGACAGGGTGGGGTGTACGAAATGGGGGGGGGGAGATCTAAATCAATCCACACTATGGAGTGGTCAGACACCCCCCAGGGCCCACAACCACCACCAATACATGCTGAAAGAGGGTGTGATGTAAAAGTGGGACATCGTGCCATGGGCCCTGGAGATGTGCGTATAGTCCCACTCCCTGGGATGTAGAAGCTGCCAGGGGTCAACCAAGGCTAATTCATTGGCAAAGAACTGAAGTACCCCCTCACCTGGAGAGCAAGAACCCCCCTCTAAAAGAGACACCTGTGTGCTATCAATGACCAAGTTGGTATTTCCTACTATGACTAAGTTTTGTTGCTGATAGGGAAGCAATTTACGCAGCAGAGAAGGATAAAACTGTTAATCAAAAAGGGTAGGGTCCTATAAAACTAATAGATAAAGCTCTCAGTCTTGCACCCATACCTTCAAAAATATATAGTGGCCTCAGTCATCTTTGAACGAAAGTTTAGCCTGGTAACTCAGAGATTTACGAAAGAGAACTGAAACTCCTCCCCTCCAACCATTTGAAGAGGCAAAAAAATACCTCTCCCACCCTGCCTTTGTAGTTTTTGATGTTCAGTGTCTGTCAGGCGGGTCTCCTGCAGGCAAGCAATATCAATATCCTGACGTTTCAGGGTGGTCAGAATTTTAGTGCATTTAACAGGAGAGGTAATACCCCCCATATTCCAAGTAGCTAATCTATAGGAAACCAGTGAGGACAGCGGTCATAAATGTAAAGGGTCGTGATGTCCGGTGGACAAATGAAAAGACCTGAAGCGCCCAGCCTCCACCCCAGGTCACAAACCTCGCACCATAGCCCAGCATCTGAAAAACCTAGGAAAGGAAATAAGTGCTCAAAGTCCCATTTTAAAAACCCTGGTGCAGACCCCCCCCCCCCCCCAAAATAAAACACCCAAATCCTTTCCCTCCCCTCCCTTGCCTGCCCTTTCCAAATCACCTACAAAGCCACAAACTAACATCCAGGTCAACAGAGCAACCTCTGCCTGCCCCCCCCCCCCCCGGGCCCCAGACAAACCACATAATGGGCATTCAGTAGCATGCAAGAAATAAACTGAGTGATCCAAATGATTAAACAACATAGAAAATAGTCAGGTCTAAAAGATGCATACTGCTAGGAGAAACTTGAAGAGTTAAATACAGGAGAAGCGAATTGTCACTCTGAAACCTACAAACAGTAAAGCAGCTATGCTTTGGGGGGGGGGGGGGGTCTGTCAGGGGAGACAATCGCTGAAGAAATCTGACGCCTTCTCTGGGGTCTTCACCACCTCCCACCTGCCTTGATGAAAAATCTTCATGGCAAGGTAAATGAGCATAAAACATTGACCTCTGTCCGCTAGGGTATCACAAGTTGGACCAAAGCACCCACGCTTTTCCATTAGGGCTGCAGAGAAGTCCTGGAAAATTTGGATGGTTTGTCCATCCCAGGTGGTAGTAGCTTGCTTGGTCCGGTATTGACGCAGCACTTCTTGTCATTGCGGAAAATTCTGAAAGTTTGCGATGATGATTCTCGGTCGCAGGTCACCTGGCTGATGACGCCCTAGGTGATGGGCCCAGTCTAAACGCATTGAGCCTTGACCTTCCTGACTGAAGAATTCCTCCATGATCCAATACTCCAAAATGGAAACAAGTTGGGAGTCCGGGAGAAATTCTGGAAACCCCAGGAACCATAAGTTGTCATGTCGCGACCTGTTCTCTAGTCTACCAGTTTCTCTTGATGCGTACGAACCTCTTTGTGCAACGGGTCAAGCTCCATCTGGAGTGTCTGATGATCTTCTTCCATATCAGCAACACATGTCTCCAAAGCTGGAACCTGGCTGGCTATGTCCACAAAGAGTGTCTCCAAATGGGGCATTTGAAATGCCAGCTGGACAAATCATGGCTCTAAAGCAGATGTCATGTAGAAGTAAGCTCCACCAAGGCTGAGGAGGTAAATTGGCTTACCGCCACACCAGGGCTGTCCACCATCTTGCCCTCTGGCACCCCGCTGGCGATCCTTCTCAGGCTTGATATTTTTGCTTGTCATTGGGGTCGCAGATCACCACAAAAAATTGTCCTTTTATTCAGGAGACCCTATGAAGTTATGCGTTCAGAGGCCAGGGAAGTCCAGGGTCCACGGAGTGAGCAGAAAATGTGGCTCCGCTCTCTCACTGCATGATGTGATCATAGAGTTTTTTTATTACTTCACAATCTGCCTTGTACTGAGAAGGATTATGTTGCTATTTCTGAGATTATGGTGAGTTTTGTGGGGAAATGTCCTAGCTCTGCTCTGCACCTATTGTTGAGAGCGGGCCAGGGGGTTCTGTGGAAGCAGAATTTGTTTGGTTTTAATATCATATGAGGGAAACATATGTGTGTTAGGGACTGTGGCTCAATGGGGACCAAGGAATGCAACCTCTTGTGCTTCCTGCATAAAGTACATAAGTATTGCCATACTGGGATAGACTGAAGGTCCATCAAGCCCAGCATCCTGTTTCCAACAGTGGCCAATCCAGGTCACAAGTACCTGGCAAGATCCCAAAAACATACAATACATTTTATGCTGCTTATCCTAGAAATAAGCAGTGGATTTTCCACAAATCCATTTTAATAATGGTCTATGAACCTTTCCTTTAGGAAGCCATCCAACCCTTTTTTAAACCCCGCTAAGCTAACTGTTTTTACCACATTCTCTGGCAACAAATTCCACAGTTTAATTACAAGTCTTCAATGGGGCCTGTGGCCAGTGGGCATTGAAGCCTCTCCTTGATGGCCAATCCCTCATACTTTAGGTCACTGTCAGGCTTATTTTCAAAAATCAGGAGATGGGCGTCCTTCTCTCAGGGTCGCCCAAATTGGCATAATCGAAAGCCGATTTTTGGCGCCCTCAATTTCTTTCTATCATGGGGACGACCAAAGTTCACAGGGGCGTGTCAGCAGCGTAGCGAAGGTGGGACTGGGGCGTGCTTAAGAGATGGGCGTCCTCGGCCGATAATGGAAAAAAGAAGGGCGTCCCTGATGAGCACTTGGCTGACTTTACTTGGTCCATTTTTTCTTGCGACCAAGTCTCAAAAAGGTGCCTGAACTGACCAGATGACCACCAGAGGGAATCAGGGATGACCTCCCCTTACTCCCCCAGTGGTCACCAACCCCCCTCCCACCCTAAAACAAAACTTAAAAATTTGTTTCTGCCAGCCTCAAATGTCATACCCAGCTCCATGACAGCAGTATGCAGGTCCCTGGAGCAGTTTTAGTGGGTGCAGTGCACTTCAGGCAGGCGGACCCAGGCCCATCCCCCCCTACCTGTTACACTTGTGGTGGTAAATGTGAGCCCTTCAAAACCCACCAGAAACCCACTGTAGCCACATGTAGGTGCCCCCCTTCACCCCTTAGGACTATGCTAGTGTTGTACAGTTGTGGGGAGTGGGTTTTGGGGAGCTCAGCACCAAAGGGAGCTATGCACCTGGGAGCAATTTCAGAAGTCCACTGCAGTGCCCCCTAGGGTGCCCAGTTGGTGTCCTGGCATGTCAAGGGGTCCAGTGCACTATGAATGCTGGCTCCTCCCATGACCAAAGGGCTTGGATTTGGTCATTTCTGAGATGGGCATCCTCGGTTTCCATTATCGCCGAAAACCAAGGACGACTATCTCTAAGGATGACCATCTATAAGGTTGACCTAAATGTTGAGATTTGGGCGTCTCCGACCATATTATCGAAATGAAAGATGGATGCCCCGTTTGATTATGCCCCTCTGTGTATCTCAGGGGACAGCTGCAGAGCAGACTGGCAATCCTCATGCTTTTCTCCTTAGCCCCTATAGCAGGAAGCCAAGGCTCCTGTGGGCCCCAGGGTTATAGGGTATGATACATACCTGTAGCAGGTGTTCTCCGAGGACAGCAGGCTGATTGTTCTCACGACTGGGTGACGTCCGCGGCAGCCCCCACCAACCGGAAAAAAGCTTCGCGGGACGGTCGGGACGCAGGGCACGCCCACCGCGCATGCGCGGCCGTCTTCCCGCCCGTGCGTGACCGCTCCCGCCAGTTGAATAACTAGCAAAAGATGAAACACACAACTCCAAAGGGGAGGAGGGAGGGTAGGTGAGAACAATCAGCCTGCTGTCCTCGGAGAACACCTGCTACAGGTATGTATCATACCCTTTCTCCGAGGACAAGCAGGCTGCTTGTTCTCACGACTGGGGTATCCCTAGCTCTCAGGCTCACTCAAAACAAGAACACAGGTCAATTGAACCTCGCAACGGTGAGGGAACAACAGAAATTGACCTACGAAGAACAACTAACTGAGAGTGCAGCCTGACCAGAATAAATTCGGGTCCTGGAGGGTGGAGTTGGATTTACACCCCAAACAGATTCTGCAGCACCGACTGCCCGAACCGACTGTCGCGTCGGGTATCCTGCTGGAGGCAGTAATGAGATGTGAATGTGTGGACAGATGACCACGTCGCAGCTTTGCAAATCTCTTCAATAGTGGCTGACTTCAAGTGGGCCACCGACGCTGCCATGGCTCTGACACTATGAGCCGTGACATGACCCTCAAGAGTCAGCCCAGCCTGGGCGTAAGTGAAGGAAATGCAATCTGCTAGCCAATTGGAGATGGTGCGTTTCCCGACAGCGACCCCTAGCCTGTTAGGGTCGAAAGAAACAAACAATTGGGCGGACTGTCTGTGGGGCTGTGTCCGCTCCAAGTAGAAGGCCAATGCTCTCTTGCAGTCCAATGTGTGCAACTGACGTTCAGCAGGGCGGGTATGCGGCCTGGGGAAGAATGTTGGCAAGACAATTGACTGGTTAAGATGGAACTCCGACACCACCTTCGGCAGGAACTTTGGGTGGGTGCGGAGCACTACTCTGTTGTGATGAAATTTGGTATACGGAGCATGAGCTACCAGGGCTTGAAGCTCACTGACCCTACGAGCTGAAGTAACTGCCACCAAGAAAATGACCTTCCAGGTCAAGTACTTCAGATGGCAGGAATTCAGTGGCTCAAAAGGAGGTTTCATCAGCTGGGTGAGGACGACGTTGAGATCCCATGACACTGTAGGAGGCTTGATAGGGGGCTTTGACAAAAGCAAGCCTCGCATGAATCGAACGACTAAAGGCTCTCCAGAGATGGCTTTACCTTCCACACGATAATGGTAAGCACTAATCGTACTAAGGTGATTCCTTACTGAGTTGGTCTTGAGGCCAGACTCTGATAAGTGCAGAAGGTATTCAAGCAGGTTCTGTGCAGGGCAAGAACGAGGTTCTAGGGCCTTGCTCTCACACCAAACGACAAACCTCCTCCACTTGAAAAAGTAACTCTTTTTAGTGGAATCCTTCCTAGAGGCAAGCAAGACCCGGGAGACACCCTCAGACAGACCCAACGCAGCGAAGTCTACGCCCTCAACATCCAGGCCGTGAGAGCCAGGGATTGAAGGTTGGGGTGCAGCAACGCTCCGCCGTTCTGCGAAATGAGAGTCGGAAAACACTCCAATCTCCACGGTTCTTCTGAGGACAACTCCAGAAGAAGAGGGAACCAGATCTGACGGGGCCAAAAGGGCGCTATCAGAATCATGGTGCCGCGGTCTTGCTTGAGCTTCAGTAAGGTCTTCCCCACCAAAGGTATGGGAGGATAAGCATACAGGAGGCCGGTCCCCCAATGAAGGAGAAAGGCGTCCGACGCTAGCCTGCCGTGTGCCTGAAGTCTGGAACAGAACAGAGGCAGCTTGTGGTTGGTCTGAGAGGCGAAAAGGTCCACCGAGGGGGTGCCCCACGCTCGGAAGATCTTGCGTACCACTCTGGCATGGAGAGACCACTCGTGCGGTTGCAAGACTCTGCTCAGTCTGTCGGCCAGACTGTTGTTTACGCCTGCCAGGTACGTGGCTTGGAGGAGCATGCCGAACTGACACGCCCAACGCCACATCCCAACGGCCTCCTGACACAGGGGGCGAGATCCGGTGCCCCCCTGCTTGTTGACGTAATACATTGCAACCTGATTGTCTGTCCGAATTTGGATAATTTGGCAGGACAGCCGATCTCTGAAAGCCTTCAGTGCGTTCCAGATCGCTCGGAGCTCCAGGAGGTTGATCTGCAGATCCTTTTCCTGGAGGGACCACAGACCCTGGGTGTGAAGCCCATCGACATGGGCTCCCCACCCCAGGCGAGATGCATCCGTCGTCAGCACTTTCGTGGGCTGCGGAATTTGGAATGGCCGTCCCAGGGTCAAATTGGTCCGGATGGTCCACCAGAGCAGTGAAGTGCGGCAACTGGTGGAGAGGCGGATGACATCTTCTAGATTCCCGGTGGCTTGAAACCACTGGGAAGCTAGGGTCCATTGAGCAGATCTCATGTGAAGACGAGCCATGGGAGTCACATGAACTGTGGAGGCCATATGACCCAGAAGTCTCAACATCTGCCGAGCTGTGATCTGCTGAGACGCTCTGGTCTGCGAAGCCAGGGCCAAGAGATTGGTAGCCCTCGCTTCGGGAAGGTAGGCCTGAGCCGTCTGGGTATTCAGCAGCGCTCCTATGAATTCCAGAGACTGAGTAGGCTGGAGATGGGACTTTGGGTAATTGATCACAAACCCCAGCAGCTCCAGAAGTTGAATAGTGCACTGCATGGACCGGAGGGCTCCTGCCTCCGAGGTGCTCTTGACCAGCCAATCGTCGAGATATGGGAACACGTGCACTCCCAGCTTGCGTAGATACGCCGCCACCACCACGAGGCACTTTGTAAACACTCGTGGGGCAGAGGCGAGCCCAAAGGGCAGCACACAATACTGAAAGTGCCGTGCGCCCAGGCGGAATCTGAGATACTGTCTGTGAGCTGGCAGTATCGGGATGTGAGTGTATGCGTCCTTTAAATCCAGGGAACATAGCCAATCGTTTTTTCTGAATCATTGGCAGAAGGGTGCCCAAGGAAAGCATCCTGAACTTTTCTTTGACCAGGAATTTGTTCAGGCCTCTCAGGTCTAGGATGGGACGCATCCCCCCTGTTTTCTTTTCCACAAGGAAGTACCTGGAATAGAATCCCTGCCCTTCCTGCCCGGGTGGTACGGGCTCGACCGCATTGGCGCTGAGAAGGGCGGAGAGTTCCTCTGCAAGTACCTGCTTGTGATGGGAGCTGAAGGATTGAGCTCCCGGAGGACAATTTGGAGGCAGGGAGGTCAAATTCAGGGCGTATCCGCACCGCACTATTTGGAGAACCCACTGGTCGGAGGTTATGAGAGGCCACCTTTGGTGAAAAACTTTTAACCTCCCTCCGACCGGCAGATCGTCCGGTACGGACACTTGTAGGGCGGCTATGTTCCCATGGATCCAGTCAAAAGCCCGTCCCGGGCATTTGCTGTGGAGGCGCAGGGGGCTGCTTAGGCGCACGCTGTTGACGAGAACGAGCGCGCTGGGGCTGTCCCTGTGCCTGACGAGGCCTTCGGGCCAGCTGGTTGTACCTACGCTTCGCAAAAGAATAGGGTGCAGCCTGCCGGGCCCGGGAAAAACGTCCACCTGTGGAGGTGGATGCTGAAGGCGCCCGGTGGGAGAGCTTGTCGAGAGCGGTTTCCCGCTGATGCAGTTGGTCCACCATCTGCTCGACCTTCTCACCAAAAATGTTATCCCCCCGGCAAGGGACGTCGGCCAGTCTCTGCTGGGTGCGGTTGTCCAGGTCAGAGGCGAGCAGCCATGAGAGCCTGCGCATCACTATACCTTGGGCAGCAGCACGAGATGCCACGTCACAGGTGTCATAAATACCCCTGGACAGGAACTTTCTGCACGCCTTCAGCTGCCTGACCACCTCCTGATAAGGCCTGGACTGCTCCGGCGGGAGCTTCTCGACCAGGTCCGCCAGTTGTTGCACATAGGTCCGCATGTGAATGCTCATATAGAGCAGGTATGATTGGATGCGGGTCACGAGCATGGAGGATTGGTAGGCCTTCCTCCCAAACGAGTCCAGAGTGCGAGACTCCCGCCCCGGGGGCGCCGAGGCGGTATCCCTCGAACTCCGTGCCCTCTTGAGAGCAGAATCCACGACCGCTGAGTCATGGGGCAATTGGGGCCGCATGAGCTCTGGGTCAGAGTGGATCCTGTACTGGGACTCTGCTTTCTTGGGAATGGTGGGGTTAGTTAATGGTCGCACCCAGTTCCGAAGCAGCGTCTCCTTTAGGACATTGTGCAGCGGCACCGTGGAGGACTCTCTAGGTGGTGATGGATAGTCGAGGACCTCGAGCATCTCGGCCCTCGGCTCTTCCACAGAGACCACGGGGAAGGGAATGCTGATAGACATATCCCGCACAAAGGAGGCAAAAGAGAGACTCTCAGGAGGTGAGAGCTTCCTCTCCGGTGAAGGCGTGGGGTCCGAGGGAAGGCCCGTAGACTCCTCTGAGGAGAAATATCTAGGGTCCTCCTCTTCCCCCCACGAGTCCTCATCCTCGGTATCGGACATTAGCTCATGTAGCTGAGTCCTGAACCGGGCCCGGCTCGACGTCGAGGCACCGAGGTCTCGGTGTCGTCGAGCGGTGGACTCCCGCGCCGGCGGGGACGGAGCTCCCTCCATCGACGTCGACGGGGACTCCACCTGCGTGGCGGTCGAGACCGGCGCCGCAAGCGGCGGCGGTGTCGACGGCCCCGGCGCCGGGCTAGAGCTCACCGGCGCCACAGTCATCGGCGCCGAGGGCGCAAGCACCCCTGGCGCCGGCACAGCCTGGCGCATCAGTCCTTCCAGGATCCCCGGAAGGATGGCTCTGAGGCACTCGTCTAGGCCCGCTGCCGGGAAAGGCGGTGGGGCCGGTAAGGGTGTCGGTGCCGGAAGCTGCTGGGGGCCAGGAGACGGCACCGAGGTGCCGGAACCCCGACGCGTCGGTACCTCCACAACCGACGGAGACCTCTCCTCTCGACGATGACGCTTCGGCGTCGCCTCCTCTCCGACATCCGGATGCACCGAGGGCGACCGGTGACGGCGCTTCTTATCTTTCTTCCGATGCCCGTCACCGGTGCCGGAAGGCATGGAGGAGGAGGAGGTCGATCCCCCTCGGTCTCGAGGTACCGGGTCAGACAGGGTTCGGTCCCGTGGCCCACGAGCTGAGGGAGTGACCGGGGCCGATTGCCCACGCGGCCTCTCACCGGCGGACCGGCGGGCCGACGGGACCTGTTCTCCTGGGGTCGCTGCCATCGGTGCCGATGTCTCGGGCATCGATACCGGTACCGAAGGACCGGCCGTCGATACCGATGCCGTCGAGTTCGACGTCGAGGGGCCGGCGCAAGTTCCAAAAAGACGGTCCCGCAGAACTTGCCTCGCAACCTGAGTCCGTTTCCGGAGACCTAGACACAAAGAACACGACTTGAGATTGTGCTCCGGCCCGAGGCACTGGAGGCACCAAGCGTGGGTGTCGGTCTGCGAGATCGGCCGGCCGCAGCGACCACACTTCTTAAATCCACTCGGGACCTTCGCGGACATCGACGGAAAAATCGCGTCGGCGAAGTCAAAGTCGTCAATGGTGGCTGGAATCACACCACGGAAAAAGAAACGACCGAGCGACCACTAGGCCGCAACGTGGCGTCCCCGCTAGAAGCGAGGGAAAAAGGGGAGCGCGTGCTCCACACGCGCAGGTTTTTTTTTTTTTTTTTGAAACAAAAAGGGGAACCGTACGGTAACCAGAAGCAAAGCGACGATCCGCGTAAACGCGATCGAGAAAATCCGGCGGCTGAAAACAGAGAGTGGCAAAAGCACAACTCTCTCCAGTCGCGGAAAAAAAGGAACTGGCGGGAGCGGTCGCGCACGGGCGGGAAGACGGCCGCGCATGCGCGGTGGGCGTGCCCTGCGTCCCGACCGTCCCGCGAAGCTTTTTTCCGGTTGGTGGGGGCTGCCGCGGACGTCACCCAGTCGTGAGAACAAGCAGCCTGCTTGTCCTCGGAGAACCATTTCTCCTTACTGGACCATCTCTTGGGAGAAAAGACAAGGCTTCTCCCTTAACTGAGAGTTTATACTGCCCTCCAAAATCTTACATCTTTATCTTTTTTTGAACTCTGGATTTTTATTATCAGTTTTCATCCAAAAATAACATTATAAACAATGAAACCAGCATAAGCTCAAAATATAAAGCAAGAAATCTTCTTTCACCACTACACCCCAACCCTCCCCTCATAATAAAAAAATATACAAAAGTGATGAAGGCACTCTAGCAAGTACCAATCCCACAAACGAGGGAATAAAAGTGAATTCCCTCTACCCCCCCCCCCCCCTCCCAAACTCAAAACCAGAGCACTCTCAGATGCATGGTGGACAGTCCATTCTTCCTGGTTCAGGCTAAAATGGCCTAATAACGATCAGTCAGTTGCTTCAGGTCTTGAAAAACCCGCAATAATCAGTCGGCAGCAGTCAGTATTTTTTTAAACCTTCACTGTCTAAATTAGCCCTGGATATTCAATGCTGGGCCTTGTATCGGCACCAGCATTCAGTATTTGGACCTAACCGGACTGAAGCTAGCTGCCAGAACTTAGTGGGTCTTGGCCAATTCAGCCAGGATCCACATAGGATACTTATAAGAGTCCCAACCAGTGGTGTGCTGGTAAATTTTTAACAACAGGCTCTCTCCCCGGTCCACCTCGGCGCCCCCCGTCCACCACTCTGTCCCCCCAAAATTGCACAGCTGGCTATAGCTGGGGGGGGGGGGGCAACGCATTACTCTCTCCAGGGAAAAAAAATTAAATGATCCCAGGTTCCAATCTAATTCATGTTTAATATGGGATAAAATGCCATAAATAAGTAAATAAATATAAACTTTTAACATTCAGCACCTGATTCTCAAAGTGGATATATTCCAAACACTATAATGAAAATAAAAAAAGAATTTCTACCTTTGTTGTCTGGTGACTTTGTTTCTCTGATCATGCTGGCCCAGTGTCTGATTCTGCTGATCTCTATCTGTTCCCTTGACTCCGTTTCCAGGGCTTCCTTTCCATTTATTTCTTTTCTTTCCTCCTTTCTTCTTCATTTCTGGTCCTCCGCAGACTTGACTGTACAGTGGATCCAGCTTCTGCCTATTTTCTCCATCCATGTGCAGTTTCTCTCCTCACTTCTTTTTCCCTCATCTAATCTCCTTCCTCTATCTTCCCTCCGTGTCCAGCATTTCTTCTCTCTCCCTTGTCCCTTCCCACCCCTCCATCCATATCCAGAATTTCTCTTGCCCTCCCCTCCATCCATGTCCTGAAACTCTCCTCTCTCCCCTGCCCCCCTCTATCCATCCATACCCAGCAATTGTCTTCTCTCCTCTGCCCCCCTACCCATCCATGCCCAGCAATTTTCTCTCCCCTGCCCCCCTCTATCCATTCATACCCAGCAATTGTCTTCTATCCCCTACCCTCCATGCCCAGCAATTGGCTTCTCTCCCCTGCCCCCTCTACCCATCCCTGCCCAGCAATTGGCTTCTCTCCCCTGCCCCCCTCTACCCATCCCTGCCCAGCAATTGGCTTCTCTCCGCTGCCCCCCTCTACCCATCCCTGCCCAGCAATTGGCTTCTCTCCCCTGCCCCCCTCTACCCATCCCTGCCCAGCAATTGGCTTCTCTCCCTTGCCCCCCTCTACCCATCCCTGCCCAGCAATTGGCTTCTCTCCCCTGCCCCCTCTACTCATCCCTGCCCAGCAATTGGCTTCTCTCCCCTGCCCCCCTCTACCCATCCCTGCCCAGCAATTCTCCTCCCTTCCCTGCCCTCCCCTCCCGCTCCCAAACGTGCAGCAATTTTCCTTCGCCCCCCACTGTCCCCTCCCGCTCCCATCCATCTTGTTTAGTACCTCTCCGTTGAAGTGCCGCCTTATTTAAGCCCTGCTGCGTCTCCAGTCTTCCCTCCCTGCTTGCTTCGATTAGTTCATTCGTTGTGCCCTTAATCCCGCCTTCTGACGTACGACCCATGAAATTCACCGGGAGATCTTTCCAACGACAACAGAGTTGTTTGATCGCATCTAACTTTTCCGTGATGCTTTTCTTATAGACCCAGGCCTGATCTGCTCCCAGGTGCACCCCGAGGTATTTGATGCCCACCCGAGCCAATGACATAGAAAAGTTAGGTAATGAGGTACTAACACATGAGCAGCTAATGGGTAAAGCTTCCGATTTCCCAAAGTTTATGCTAAGACCTGAAAATGCACCAAAGTCACGGACAATGGTCATGACCTGCGGTAGACTAGAAGACACATTATCAAGCACCAGGAGCATGTCGTCCGCAAATAGATTAATTTGATACTCCTTTCCCCCCACAGAAACCCCCTTCAAAGCCGGGTCCTGACAAATCCGCGCAGTGAAAGGCTCTAGGGTAAGAACAAATAAACGAGGGGACAACGGGCACCCCTGTCGAGTTCCCCCATGCAGCGAAAACTTTTCAGTTAGAGTGTCATTAATGAAGATCTGAGCAGAGGTATTGCTATAGAGTACACTAATCCAGTCTAAAAAATCCCCCTGTATACCGAATTGTTTCAAAACCCAGAACAAATACTCCCACACCACTTTATCGAAAGCTTTCTCTGCGTCCAGAATGGCTAAAGTTGCGTCCCCCAAATATCGGCTCCCCTCCAACTAACTGAGTTGAAACATATGGATGCAAGATACAGAACTAACAGGAATACTTTTAACAAAACTTCATGGGAGAATTCCTTTCTGACCCCCACCCCTCCAGCTCACTTCCCGAGCTCGGTAATGATGGTTCCAGGAGATGTCCAGACACTCTAGAAAAGGGGGGGGAGGGGAATGGGACTTGATATACTGCCTTTCTGTGGTATTTTGCAACTACATTCAAAGCGGTTTACATATATACAGGTACTTATATATATATATATTCTATTCTCCACCAATTACATATAAGGTAATATGATAAGAATAAAGAATATGTAAGAAAAGGGGGAATCAAATACTATATTTGTTGAATTACATTAACCTGCACTGCAAGGTTTAAGAACATGTGCTCAGAACATAAAGACCATATATTTAATGTTGGTTTGCCCCACTCACACCTGCGGGTGATGTAAAATAGGAGCAGGATTCCGAGAAGCCAGATGTTAGCAGTCGTGGCAACTTCTCAGGAATCAGCACACCGGAATGAGGGGCAAGCAACAGAAACTAACCACGTCACTTACCCTCGAAGGATAGGTGAGGAAATGTAAACTAAATGTAGGGATTTTGCTTAGATCTTGGTGTCGCACAATGAACTAGTCTTCAATTTATTTAAGAATATTTATTGTCTTATCTTTACCCAATAATAAAATAACATTCACAACAACAGTTTAACAAGGAACATAAGATAATTGTATAACAGTGTTTTTAACCTTCAACTTTCCACTTTCTGATTCTAATGATTCGCAGTTTCTATAAAGAAATACTCATATGGTTTATATGCTTTCTTTTCACAGGACTTCACACAACATCGTATATCTATCACATAAGTATCAATTTTCTTTAACCTTTCTTTCAGAAGTGTAAAAGCTACTGTGTATTTAAACCACGTAAATATTTCACCAAAATTTGATTCTTTGTGTGTTCTGTTCTCTTTTCACAGGTTTCCGGCTAGTTGTTCTTTACCATGGACTTTGGGTAAGTAAATCTTTATGTTTTCTCTCATGTATAGCTGTGTATGTTTCTTTCCTACTAGTTTTCCTTTTCAGTGTCATCAGTTACTTAGCTGTAGTAGTTTTCTCTTTTCTTTTCCCGGGATGTAGGCTTGCTTGTGTTGGAGCTCATGGGTTGTCTGGTTTTCTTCCTTCTTTCTGCAGTCTTCTCCCTACACCTCACACTTAATGAAAGTAATTGGATGCAAAACCCTAATCTTCCTATTTTTCTCTTAAGGGATCTAAAACAGGGAGTGCTTTTAACAGCTTAACTGGGATCTCTAACTAAATAAAATCAAATTAAATAAAAATCCCTTACTTTCCAGCGCCTATTCTAGGATTTTCTCTTTCCTAATCTCAATCAGAGCGTTTGGTCTCTCTCAGTGGTGCAGCACAGCTTCAACATTCCACCAGCAGCACAGCTCTGAACATTCCACTCACTGTTCCCACCTTACATACACAGCCTTTTAAAATTCTTTTTCCCTTACAATGTATAATTTTCCCCAAAATTGTATTAAACCTACTCAACCCCCCCTACTTAACCTCCCTCTCACATTCATTAAATTTTAACTAAGCTCTTACACAAACCCCTCCAAACATATAAATTATAGCAAAAACACTTATCTCCTTGAACAGATACTACTCCTAGTTCTCTCCCCACCTTCAATTATACGAACTACCTTTAAAATTATTTTTCCTTCCTTTTTCCACTCAAATTACTCCTCTCTCACTCACACACACACACACACACACACAGTGCAGCGCTTCTTCTCTCTCTGAGACCCAAACTCACTCTCTCAACTCCCAACTGACCAGCAAGCCGTTGCCAAGGCGACCAGGACTCAGCTTGCTCAGCTGTTGTCCCAGGGTGATGTCACTATAGAACCCTGATGTCACTATAGAACTCTTATTGTTTTTCTCTGGAGGAGCTCAGGAAAGATTATTTTAACCCCTTAGGGTTACATTAACTTTAAAAGGTTTATTTACAATACAGGTACTATAACAATGTTACAAGAGAGGGGCAGTTTTTTAAGAATCTTTCACAAGAGAAATGTGCTTTTCAAGATATCAAGTCTGAATTATAATTATGCTGGATAATGGTAACTCACTTCAACAGAGGCTGCTGGGTGGAGTGATGGAGATCCTTGCTGAAACAGGAGTCTTTTGTTGCAGAATTGTAGTTGAAGCCTGGAGAAAGTCTTCAGGGTGTGTGTGAAGTCCAGCAGAGAGGCAGGAGGCAGATCCCAAGAGAGAGAGCTGGGCATTTTCCAGGCTTTTTATATTTTCTTGCTGGACCCTAGGTTGAAGTCCGGTGGGGTGTACTCGATCCAATGAAAACTCAGGTATAGCTGAAAACTGGTTTCATCTAGTTTTGACATGGAGCATGGTAACTGGTCACATGTTTAATGACATCATAAGACTTTCTGTCTTGACATCTGCTGGTAGATACACATCCATAAGGCAATCTTACAGGATTACAAGAGTCTTTGTCTGAGAGTAAGTGGGCTTCTTTTGTCAGATTAGATAGCTAGATGGGCTTTTCAGTCTGAGTGGAGTTTCACTGTCTTTGGTTAACTCCAGTCTTTGTGATTGCTGTCCATCTTCAGAGTTTTGTTCTTTGGAGATGTATCTAGATTGTAAGCTCTTTGAGCAGGGACTGTCTTTTTTTGTGTATGGTGTACAGTGCTGCGTATGCCTTGTAGCGCTATAGAAATGATAAGTAGTAGTAGTAGTAGTAGTAGTGTTGATGGGCTTAGGTATCCACCCAGCTAGTTTTTGTTATCAGTAGTTTCCAGGGGGGAAGGGGAAGATGAAAGCCAGACCAGTTTATCTGATTCTCTCCCAATAAGTCTTTGCAGCTGTATTTTTTTTATATATACATTTGTATCTGGTCCCCAAAATCAATAACTTTGACAATTAAACTCATATCGTGCTACACTTATTTTGTAAAGCTTACTTAGGAGACAAAGGTTAAATTTTATTATTATGGATTACACATTTGCTGTCCAAAGGAAGGTATTTCTTCTCTGTACTCCTGTAAAAGGCAGCACTAATGAGATTGCAGAACATTTCTTTGAAGTTTAACCTTTGGTATAAAAACTACACAAAGAGATACCTTCACAGGTGATGTCACATAAAGGTTTGGTTACATTTAATAAAGCAAACACCTCTTTTACTAAACACATCTGACCATTTGTCAGCCTAAGGAAAAGGAACAGAACAGACAGGGTTCACCCGCTATCTGACGCACAATTAAGTCATAAAACAATTATGGCGAAGCCTTCTAATTCAGGAGTGATTTACCCAAGACATAACGAACCACTTCCATAACTCCAAAACACATGCAAAAATGACATGGAGTCTCAGCTCTGGTCACATCTCTAACAGTAAAGAATCCTGCTGGATTTGGAAGGTTTAATATGTGGGCTACAAAAATTAGTTGCATTCCTAGTATCCTTTGAATTTATAAGAAGGGGTACAGACTTATCAAAGGATATTACAGTGCATAACAAGAAGCATCATTCCAGATGTTAATCCTCTAATCTGACCGTATGCTGTATGAGCTTAAGAATGATTTATAGCTCCCAACCAGTTTATTATCTGATCTTCTCTGGTATAAAGGCTACACAAGGAAAAGGAAAACAAACAAATGACCTACACAGGTTCTAGCCACTCTACCCTACAAGACTTTTTTTTTGTTAATTATTATCGCCCCTTCTTTGTAAAACGACACAGAAAAGTAAAGTTCTGCTGCCCTCTGATGGACTTGCACCCAAAGAGGTCAACGATGAAGTTGAATTTTTATTCCCTTTTGTAACCAGATACAGAGCCTGAGTATGTAGCATGCAGCTTGGTGAGGTGTATTCTCTGACAGGCGTTTGCCACATTCAGATCATATAAATGGTTTCACTCCATCATGGATTCTCAGATGCTTTGTAAGAATTGCCCTTTGACTATAGCTTTTACCACACTCTGTACAAGCAAATGGTTTCACACCTGTATGTATTCTCTGGTGCAAGGTGAGCTGAATGTTCCGACTGAAATTTTTACCACATTCAGTACATAAAAATGGTTTAAATCCAGTGTGGATTCTCTGGTGAAGAGTGAGGCTTGCTTTCCGACTAAAGTTTTTACCACACTCAGAGCATATGAATGGTTTCACTCCTGTGTGGATTCTCAGGTGCTTTATGAGATCTGCCTTCTGTCTGTAGCTGTTATCACACTCTGTACATACAAATGGTTTCACACCTGTATGCATTCTCTGATGCATAGTGAGATGTGTGTTCTGACTGAACCCTTTACCACATTCAGTACACTGAAATGGTTTCTCTCCTGTGTGAATTCTCTTGTGAACAGTGAGGTGCGCCTTGTTATTGAAACTTTTAGCACACTCAGAACACATAAATGGTTTCAGCCCTGTGTGGATACTCTCATGCACAATAAGATGTGCCTTCTGACTGAAGCTTTTACCACACTCAGAACATGTAAATGGTTTTATTCCTGTGTGGATTCTCTGGTGCTTTGTGAGGCCTTCTTTGAACCTGAAGCTTTTATCACATTCTGTACATAAAAATGGCTTCGAACCAGTGTGGGTTCTCTGGTGCATAGTGAGATGGTGCTTGTGGCTGAAGCTTTTACCACACTCAGAGCATGTAAATGGTTTAATTCCTGTGTGAATTCTCTGGTGTCCAGTAAGATGAATCTTCTGACTGAAACTTTTACCACACTGAGTGCATATAAATGGTTTCTGATGTACTTTAACGCTGTCCTCAGTGATGCTTTCACCACACTCAGTAGATAGAGATGGTTTCACTCCTGAATGGATTCTATGGTGCATTGTGCGTTTTCCACATTGGACACTATTATCACTGTCAGAAGATGTATATACACTCTCATCTCTTTTAACTTTCTGGTATTTTGAGACGTTTGTTGTCTTACAAAAGATTTTTTCAGATTTAGTACAAGTGATCGATTCCACACCAGTTGGAGTTATTTTATGTTCTGTGAATGTATTCATGCGACTGGAGATTTTCTTACATTCTGTACCTGAAACTTGTTTCTCTCCTGGGTGGAATTTAGCATTTCTTGTAAAGTTTTCTTCCTGTTTGGACTTTTTGTCACAACCACGAAATGAATATATTCTTTTATCAACGTTGTTTTTCTGGTGTTTTGTAATATCTGACTTATTAATAAAGCTTTTCCCATATTGTGTAACTGTACACATTCTAGTTTCTTTATCATTTTTCTGGTGTTGCATTAGCTCTTTCGTCCTACTGAAACCATTCTCATAACACAAAATATTTGTCTCTTTTATGCATGTTTTATGTTGTCCCTGTAGTTCTCCCTTTTGATTGTAAGTTTCTCCACAGTCTGTACATGTAGATGGTCTTTCTTCAGCATCAGATTTTTGCCGTATTAGAGCTACACAATTATTGAGGGATCTCTCACAAACATCGCATAAACATCTTTGGTCTTTCATCTGATTTCTCTGCTCTTTGCCTGTATGTGTGATAGTTCCGGTCCCGTGTACACATAGAGCTGAGCTTCCTGTTGAATTTTTTGGTTTGTTTTCTGGGATGCACTGATGGTTTCCCTTTTCTCCCCAATTAGAGCAGAAAGATGTTTCTTCATCATCTCTTTCTGAGAACATATTTTCCCCTTCAGGCTTCGCGCTGAGCTTCCAGTGATGCATCTCTAGATTACTGTTTCTAAGATCATCATTTTCTAGATTAAAAAAAAAAAGAATATTGGGCATTATTGTAGGAGAAGAACATTTCAGTAATACAATACCCCTTTATAAATTTGCCACCCTTCTTTTCTGGAAATACATTTCCAAGCTGATCACTGCAAGAGATGCAGATAGCATATATGATCGCATTCAAGTCAATATTTAAAAGCACTTTTTTGGTTTTCCCACATAAAGTATAAGAAAAGCCATGCTGAGCTGGGCCAAGCTCTGTCACATCCAGAAGCCTTTCTTTCACAATGGTCTGTCTGGGTCACAAATGCCCAGCAGATCCCAAAAAGTAGATTTACTTCTGTTGGCTCATTTTCAAGGATGAGCAATGGCTCTTCCAAGTCTGCCTGATCATAACATTTTTATGGACTTGCTAAGCCTCTCTTGAAGCCCTCTATATGTGGCTTAACCACGTTCTTCAGCACCTGATTCCACAACTTAATTATGTATGACAGGTAAAACAAACTTTCTACGATTTGTTTTCAAGCTGCTGGTCATTGGTTTCATAGAGTGTCATTTTGTTTTTGTGTTGTTTGAAATGTTAAATAACTGTTCTGTGTTTAACAGCCTTATGTAAGGAGACATGAATTATATCATCGGTTTCTGAACCCATGGAGAAAAATGGTACAGAGAAAAAAAACCGCCAAAATCTTATGTATTAATTGGAGAAAAGTATCTCTACCAATAAAAACCTGTTCGGTACATCATTAAGTAGTTAATTATCTAAGCACTCTTTCACAATGAGTTCTTCTAAACTGACCCATCCCAAAAAATGAAAAAAAATAACTGTACATAGTGGAATTAGAAAAGGTACAGAGAAGGGCAATGAAAATGATAAAGGGGATGGGACAACTTCCCTATGAGGAAAGGCTGAAGCATCTAGTGCTCTTCAGCTTGGAGAAGAGATGGCTGAGGGGAGACATGATAGAGGTCTATAAAATAATGAGTGGAGTGGAACTGGTAGACATGAATCGTTTGTTTACTCTTTCCAAAAATACTAGGACTAGGGGGCATGCGATGATGCTACAAAGTAATAAATTTAATACAAATCGGAGAAAGTATTTCTTCATTCAACGTGCAATTAAACTCTCGAATTCATTATCAGAGAATATGGTAAAGGCGGTTAGCTTAGCGGTGTTTAAAAAGGGTCTGGACGGCTTCCTAAAGGAAAAGTCCACAGACCATTATTAAATTGACTTGGGAAAATCCACTGCTTATTCTGGGATAAGCATCATAAAATATATTGAGCTGGATTGGCCACTGTTGGAAACAGGATACTGGGCTTGACGGACCTTTGGTCTGTCCCAGTCTGGCAATACTTATGTACTGTACTCACCTGAGCAGCTGCTTTTCTCAGTTTCTTTTTTCACTGATTCCAGCTCATCTTTGATGTATGGCTCTTCCCCTCGGTCCATGCGGGATATAACATCAGGGGTGACAATTGAAGTGCCTGTTTCTAGGGCAAGAACAACATATTAGATTTCCCATAATCCTTTTGGGGGCGATTTCCTCAAATTCAGGACTTGGTGAATTCTTTCTTCTGGAAGTTTTCTAACATTAAAACTTGAATTAAAAAACAAAAAATTCAAACCTCAGGTAAAGAAGAAAAGTTTTGGCCCCTACATGTGTCAGGAAAGTCATGTAAACCCATGCCCCACTCTATCTGCCCTGTGGCTGCCTATGGCCTGCAGGAGACAGGCCCCATATGCTAAAGGTTTCTAGCGTTTGTGCTTTGGATGAGTCGTCCAGTACCTGGAATCAGGATTCTAAGACTTCTAAGAGTGGATGGCTGGTATCAAAAGAGTCGGTTTTCCCCGAGTCCTGTGGTAACCTCTTGCACCCCAGAACTGATGAAAGGACAGACTGTGTTCAAAAACCATCAGCTTTACTTGCCATGTACTGTACATGGGAACATGAAGTGGTATTTACAAAAAAAATTAATCAATTAGGTTAAACATTAACATAAAGAATTCACAATAGTTGTTACAAGGCAAAGGGTATTTAAGGATACACACTGCAAGATGTACACATAGTTCAGCTGGTGGCCAAAGTGAGATGTTAGCTTCTCTTCTGCAGTTCCTTAAATGCTCTAATGGAGAATAAAATCTTTACTTGGGGTGAGAAACCTCTCAACCACATGGTCTCTGAGGCTATGCCGAGTAGAACCTTTTCCGAGCCCTGCAGGAGCCAGGGCCAGTCCAGCCACTAGGCAACTGCCTAGGGCTGCAGCTTCTGGGGGGTGCAAAAGAGCGGCTGTAGTCAGAGCAAAACAATAGTTTCTGACAACTATACAAACTCAAAGAAATAGTAGGGTATACAGTAGGGAGGGTGGGCAGTTTTCAAACCCAGATTATTTATGTATGGGGAAGGAGAGAAGAGAGAGAGAGAAACATTATATTCAGGAAGGGAGGCAGGGAAGGAAGAGAGATGGACGAGGGGGTGAAGGGAAGGGTGAGAAAGATGCTGGACCTGGGGGTACAGAGGAGGGAGAGATGTTGGCCCTGGGAGTAGAAGGAAGAACATACAAACATGAATAGGGGGCACGCAATGAAGCTACTAAATAGTACATTTAAAATGAACCTGGGAAAATATTTCTTCACTCAATGAGTAATTAAACTCTGGAATTTTTTGCCAGAGAATGTGGTAAAAGCAGTCAGCTTAGCAGGGGTTAAAAAAGGTTTGGATAATCTCCTAAAAGAAAAGTCCATAAGCCATTATTAAGATGGACTTGGGAAAACCCACTGCTTATTTCTAGGATAAGCAGCATACAATCTGTTTTACTGTTCTGGGATCTTGCCAGGTACTTATGACCTGGATTGGCCATTGTTGGAAACAGGATACTGGGCTTGAAGGACCTTCGGTCTGTCCCAGCACGGCAACGCTTATGTTCTTATGATGTGCTATTAGACAGCATTTCCGTCCAATGGGAGCCGCCGGTGACGTCACCTATATGTAGCTGACACATCCTGCTTGTCCCAGGAGAAAGAGGAGTTGAACCACCACAGAGCTTCAAAATGAAGAAGAGGGATCTGCCTGCATTTGCAGACTAAGGCTCCTCTTGGTCTAGTACAGAATCACACCCGGCCTGAAAGCCAGAAGAGACACAGAGGGACTTCCAAAGGAAAAGAAATCTCCACCACTAACCAGAGATAACCTGTACAAATTTCACTCAGTGGCTGGGAGTAGGAAAGATACAGTCCCCGTCAGCTGTTTTACAGGCCCAGCCGTCTTATCTGTTCAAGGACAGGACATGGAGACATTTGCAGGCAGACTGTCGCTTCTAAAGTCACAAGCAGCAGTTCCCAGCAATACCTAGTGCCTTTAGCTATAGATATTTCTTTTCCGTGTTACTAAATCGATTTTTCTGGGCCTACTAATTTAGGCTTCAACAATGACGCATGGCTTATTAATCTATATTAATAAAAGGGGCCAGTCTATGTCAAGTGTTCAGCGCTGCGTGCGACTGGTAGCGCTATATAAATGCTATTAGTAGTAGTAGTAGTACAAAGCTATTAGGGGATCCTAGGCAAACCTTTTGCCTCCCAACTGAAGTCTTTTCTTTCTTCTGCGTAACCCTGGTAGTGCTTTAGAAATGTTAAATAGTAGTAGTCCTATGTTTTCTGCAGCTGTAGAGACCTCTAGTGGCTGTTTTCAACACTGCACTTTGACTAAATGCTCCACAGTTCTAGAACAAGGGGAGGGATCTCCTGACAAATGAAGTAATGGTGGGAGGAGAACCTCTTTGGAGGGAAACGTGATTGGTACAAACCTCCAGCCTTGTCCGAGTTATTTATCGTTGGCTTCTGCTTCCACAGCCATCATACCACTGAGCAGCAGTGTTGCCAGGTGGGCGGTTTTCCGCGACCCACGGCGGGAAATTTTTGCCCGCCGCGGGTTGCGGTTTTTTGGGCTTGTTTTGGGTCTTTTGGGCGGTTTTTTAAGCGTTTTTTTTCGGCCGCGGGGGCGGGGTTAATGACGTTTTGGGCGGGGTTAGTGATGTTTTGGGCGGGGCTAATGATGGGGAGGTGGGGCCGATGACGGCGGGGGCGGGGGTGTCAGGGGCGGGGGTGTCAGGGGCAGGGTTTGACTTTGGGCAGGTTTTGGGCTGGTTTTGGGCTGGTTTGGGTGGGGAAAAAATTTTCCACCTGGCAACCCTGCTGAGCAGGGGTTTTTATTTCAGCAAGTATGCACTGGAATACCGGCACCTTTTTTTCCTGCTTCCAAAAAATGTCCTATCTACCCCATTACACCTCTCACTCAAAATCTCCCAGCTTGTGGGGTTTTTCCCCTCAGTGCACCAGCCTTCCCCAAACTTGTGACCCTCAGACTCAGACGCAGCCACCTTCCAGGTAGAGCTATGCTGGGTTACATAGTTGAATACATTGTACTGGCTGGGAAAAAAAGCCCTGGTTACCCCACCACTTACCCAGTGAGCTGAAGGTCTCATAATTCTCCTTCATCACATCCATGTAAAGTTGCTTCTGTTGTTCTTGTAAATGCTCCCACTCCGCCTGGGAGAAATAGACAGCAATGTCCTCAAAGGTGACTGGGTCCTGAAACACAGACCACAGAAATACTCAGCACCTTCTGAATCACGTTCATCAGACACATCCCAGCCACAAACAGGCAAATTTTCAAAGCACTTAGCCTTCCAAAGTTCCATAGGTTTCTATGGAACTTTGGAAGGCTAAGTGCTTTGAAAATATCTAAAGTCACATAACACATAGTCCCAGAACAGGATTATATCAACTAGAAACTAGTTACACAAAACATCTGGTACATAGAGTCCCTTTCTCTAATTTCTTCTCTTCAGGAGGCGCTAAAAGTGCCTCTTCTCAGCCTCAATTCTGCTCTGGGTCTTACTAACGTCAGGCTGACTCTGCAGTGTCTCAGGTTAGAAAGATGCAACGTGTTTGTATAGAGAGGGCAGAAAGTTTGGGGCAATCTCCTACCTGAGCAGAAGCTCCTGCAAGCATTTTCCTCTCTGCTTTTGCTGTTTTGCAAGATTATAAATAAACAGGGAAGGGCTCCTTCTGTGACTAGGGGAGAGCTGTGTATTTGCTTGTCTGGTATTGGCGCCTCTCGGCAAAGCTCAGGAAGTGAAGCTGGATCCTCTTTCTCAGTTCCTTCCTCCTTCTTCACATCCTCATTTCTATATTCTGCATTCTCAGCTGTGACAATGCAGGATATTGTGGAACCCAGAAGAAAATTCCTCAGTGATCATGCTGGGGAGACAAGGAACAAGTCTGATGAGTCAGCAATGCAATCGATTTATTCACTGTTGAGTACAATATATTTGCCTAGGCAAGGAACAGATTCTGAACAGAGAGAGAGAGAGAGAGAGAGAGAGACTCTAACTGGCTACTTAAGATGACAAATGGCTTTAAGAAAAAGACAAAGAATAGAAAAAGAGGATGCAGACATTCTGCTGATATCAAGATATCTAAAAACTTAAGAATACATGATGAATTTTAGGGTGAATTTATCCCTCCTCCCAAATACCAATGGGCCAGCCACTTTTAATTTGTTAGTGGGAAATAAATCACCCGAGGCTACGTGCAGTTGAGAAAGCAATTCAAATCTTTTATTAGTAATTTACCAAATACAGATACAATTGGCAATTGCTTTGGGGAGAACGGTTGTTATACAAAGGTATTCGCAATCTAGATCTCCCTAGAAGTAGGAAATACAATCACTCTTATACCTTCATGGTGGCAACAAATTATTCATAGGTAATACACAGTGGCGTTCCTGGCCTGGATGGCACCCGGGGCGCAGCGCCGATGCGCCCCCCCCTCCGGTGAAATGACACCCCCCCCCCGGGTGCACGCCGCTGGGGGGGGGGGTGCCGCGGCGCGTGCTTGCTCCTCCAAGTTCACTAAACTTTGTTCGTTCGCAGCAGCTCCCTCTGCCCCGGAACAGGAAGTAACTCAGAAAGACTAATAATAATTTTTCCTAGAAATGCTAATAATATTGGTTCTTCTAGGAATACAAAGCCACCTTCCTTTGGAGTTATCAGGTTCTGCAACTGCAGAACATCTGTGACCACTATGATGTTGCGCTATGTTAATCTGTCTGTCCACCTACGCCCATTCCTCATTCTAGCTTGCACTTAGGTTTCTCAACTGATCATGTGGCTTGGTACGGATCTGAAGCTCAGGCCAGTATTCCACAAACTTAGGGCCTGTCGGCTTTTAGGAGGACTTGAGCCCTGAACCAAAGTAAAGACAATGGTTCATGATGTACAGTGATTGACATTATAAGTCACAAAAAATACACACATGAGCAGATTCTTCATATAGATTTGAAGTTCAAAAATTTAAGCTAGGCAAAACAACATCTGGCCATTGCTAATTATCATATTTAGAGCTATAGCGCCTTTGAAACACTATCAAGTTACAAAGATGAATAACCTTGAGAAATAGCAAGTCCTAAAAGAGACAAGATATAGCTGTCCATATGAGATATTACAACAGGTGGGGACTCTGGGGCATAGGAGCCAACTTTTCAAAATTATTGGGGGTGCTAAGCCCAATGGAAATTACCCCTCCCTGGACACATACAAGGAATTTTCTCAATACTGGGGGTGCTCAAGCACCCACAGCACCCACAGAGTCGGCTCCAATGCTCTGGGGTTATTCTTGGAGGAACATCGGTGTCCTTGAAACAAGCCTTGCTTCTCTGTAATTACCAGCACTATAGTTATATCAAGCTTCTTTTCAAAGAATATTATTTTTCTAACTTAAAGCCGGTAAGCCTGACGTCGATGCTGGGCAAAATAATGGAAACTATTATAAAGAATAAAATTACAGAACATATACATAGATAAACATGTGTTTGTCAGCATGGGTTTAGCCTCACCAATCTGCTTCATTTCTTTGAAGGAGCGAATAAACATGTGGATAAAGTTGAGCCAGTAGTGTATCTAGATTTTCTGAAAGCTTTTGATAAAATTCCTCATGAGAGACTCCTGAGAAAATTAAAGAGCACGGGATAGGAGGCAAGGTTCTGGTGTGGATTAGAAATTGGTTAGTGGACAGAAAACAGAGCGTGGAGTTAATTTGTCTCAATGGAGGAGGGTGAACAATGGAGTGCCACAGAGATCTGTATTGGGACCGGTGCTATTTAACATATTTATAAATTATATGGAAATCGGAATGACGAGTGAAGTGATTACATTTGCAGATGATACAAAACTAGTCAAGGTTATTAAAACATGTGTGGACTGTAAAATATTGCAGGAAGACTTTAGGAAATTAAAAGACTGGGCAGCCAAATGGAAGATGAAACTTAATTAATGTGGACAAATGAAAGGTGATGCACATTGGAAAGTATAATCCAAATCGTAGTTACCTGATGGTAGGGTCCACTTTGAGGGTCGGCGCTAAAGAAAACAATCTGGGTGTCATTATAGATAATACGCTGAAATCTTCTGGTCAGTGTGCGGCAGCAGTCAAAAATGCAAAAAGGATGATAGGAATTATTAAGAAAGGAATGGTGAGTAAGACCGAAAATACTATAATGCCTTTGTATCGCTCCATGGTATGACCACACCTTGAGTATTGTGTTCAGTTCTGGTCGCCGTATCTCAAAAAAGATATAGCGGAATTAGAAAAGTTTCAAAGAAGAGCGACCAAAATGATAAAGGGGATGGAACTCCTCTCGTATGAGGAAAGGCTAAAGAGGTTAGGTCTCTTCAGCTTGGAAAAGAGACGGATATGATTGAGGTCTACAAAATCCTGAGTGGTGTAGAACGAGTAGAAGTAAATCGATTTTTTACTCATTCCAACAGCACAAAGACTAGGGGACACTTGAGGAAGTTACATGGAAATACTTTTAAAACAAATAGGAGGAAATATTTTTTCACTCAACAAATAGTTAAGCTCTGGAACTCCTTGACGATGTAGTATCGGCAGTTAGCAAATCTGGGTTTAAAAAAGGTTTGGACAAATTCCTGGAAGAAAAGTCCATAGTTTGTTATTGAAGACAGACATGGGGAAGCAACTGCTTGCCCCGGGATTGGTAGCATGAAACATTGCTGCTAATTGGGTTTCTGCCAGGTACTTGTGACCTGGATTGGCCACTGTTTGGAAAACAATATACTGGGCTAGATGGACCATTGGTCTGATCCAGTATGGCTACTCTTATGTTCTTATATGATTTTTACCTGTCATCTCCACAGATATCTCTTTCACTTTCTCAAACCTTCTTTCGCTTCCAATAGCAAAATAAACTTCATTCCCTCCTGGAATAGAGATACACAGTTTTTATTCCCAGCAATAGCTCAAATGTATTCGCAAATTCAAGAAAGCTTATAATCATGTGCTCTTTTGTCTCTGGCTGGCCTTCACATATCTAGCAACATTTGTTTGCTTACAGACCAGACAAAGGAAAGTAACAGAATTCTTCTATAAACCCTGTTTACAAAGGTGTGCTAACCCTGTACACGGTTAGCGCATGCTAATTTTTAGAACGCACTAAAACCGCTAGTGCGCCTTTGTAAACAGTGCCCTTAGAGTCTTATCAATCTCAGGAGATTTTAGCAAGTCCCCCTTTGTACCTCTGCATGTTTGGCCACAACACCCAAAGGCATCATCGAGAAAGCGAGACATCTGGAAGCACCAGATGGTCAGTACGGATTTTCCAGCATTTTAATGGATGCAAAGCTCACCCAGCCTGCCAACTTGCCGCACCTTTTAAAAGAGCCTCTAAGTTTGCAACAGTGGTACAGCTTACCAAAAAGGCAGCAGCTAGTAGTCGGTCACCAGTCTGTACAGGGAGAAATACTACTACTTAACATTTCTAGAGCACTACTAGGGTTACGCAGCGCTGTACAGATTAACATAAATCGACATAAAGGACAGTCCCTGCTCCAAGGAGCTTACAATCTAAAGGGCGAAATGTCATGTAGGGGCAGTCCAGGTTTCCTGAATAGAGGTATGATGAAATTCAATCAGTTCATGGAAAAGTGGTTTTCCCACCTGCGACACAATGTAATCAAAGACCATATTGGACATTACCTGACTCTTCCTCCCCTTCTCCCTCTCTAAGTTCCTCCCAATTTTACCCACCATACATCAGGGGCGTGTATCTGACCTTCAGCGGTAGGGGGGGCCAGAGCCGAGGGGGCACATTTTAGCCCCCCCACGCCGCTGCCATCATCGCCAACACCCCCCCCACCACAGCCATCATCGCCAACACCCCCCCCCCCCCCGCCGCAGCCGACCCTCTCGACCGTCGCCTACCTGGGCTGGCGGGGACCCCATCCCCCGCCAGCCGAAGTCTTCTTCCTTCCTTTCAGGTTTCTGAGTCTGACGTCCTGCACGTTGGCGACGGCGAGCGAGCGGGCAGGCGAGCGGGCGGGGGGGTCGATGGTAGGGGAGTCCAAGGCCAAATCTACAGGGGCCCTGGCCCCCATGGCCCCATAGCAGCGACGCCCATGCCATACATGTACCTTATCTACCACAATATCACCTTGTATTCATTCATACCTTGTATTTGTTCAGACCGGAATCGGCTAACGCTGTTAACGGTACTATGTAAGCCACATTGAGCCTGTGGGAAAATGTGGGATACAAATAAATAAATAAATAGTCTGCATCACAAAGGTTTCCGGGCTGCTGGGTCCAGTATGTGGCATCCCAAGCTTACACAGGCCACTTTTCAGAACTGCTTCAACTGTTTTCCAATAACTGTTATTTTCATTTCATAATTTCAGTCCAGTGGAATCAGAACATACTCATTCATTGAATTCACGGGTTGTTCAGTCTCATGATCCTGCCTCTCAGACAGGATTAAGGGAAGCATTGGCAAACAAGGCATGTACCTTAGGCCCAAAAGTTTAGGGGGAACCTGTCACATGTGCTTAGGATTCAGGAGGCTAGGGTTGCCAACTGTCTGAATTTTTTTCAGGATTGTAAAAATGGATCCTTTACCTATCTCACAGTCACAAGGACGGCTAAGTGTGTGGATATCTTTCAGAATTTAGCCCACTACAGCTCTCCACCCTTCCCCCCTTCCAGTGGCTGTGGTAGAATCCAGCTAAGGGGAAGGCTTACAGTCACAGGAAGGAGGGGCTGAGCTGCAAGAGCTGTGGGGGAACTTGAACTGCAAGTAGGTTAGATTGAGAACAGAAGACGGCATGAGGTCAAAAACCCGAGGCCAATAAGGTTATTCTCCCTTTCCCTCTCCTCACAGCCGCCATCCCTATTCACCCAAAACAAAGCAAGCAAACCTATGAGCTGCACTATCCATATTGTCCTTATTGTTGGTACTATTTTTATTTGATCTCACTTATATTTTTAAACATGCCAGCTTGTGCAGCATATGGATGCACACAGAGGAAGTATTGGTTTCATCAGTTACAGCAGTAATTAGTTCTAAATTGTAAATCATTGTGTCATTTTGAGGGGCTGGATATAGGGACTCCCTGTATTTGAGCAGAGATGTTTTCACCTAGTAAAGGGCCACCAAAACAGACATAATGAGTGGAGTTGAACGGGTAGATGTGAAGCATCTGTTTATGCTTTCCAAAAATACTAGGCCTAGGGGGCATGCAATGAAGCTACAGAGTAGTAAATTTAATACGAATCGGAGAAAATTTTTCTTCACTCAACATCTAATTAAACTCTGGAATTTGTTGCCAGAGAATGTGGTAAAAGTAATTAGCTTAGCAGGGTTTCAAAAAGGTTTGGATAGCTTCCTAAAACAAAAGTCCATTAGACATTATTAAAATGGACGTGGGGAAAATCCACTGCTTATTTCTTTGTACTTTTGGAACAAGTAAAAAATCGATTTACTTCTATTCGTTCTACACCACTCAGGATTTTGTAGAACTCAATCATATTTCCCCTCATTCTCGTTAGCCTTTCCTCATACGAGAGGAGTTCCACCCCCTTTATCATTTTGGTCGCTCTTCTTTGAGCCTTTTCTAATTCCACTATATCTTTTTTGAGATACAGCGACCAGACCTGAATGCAATACTCAAGATGCAAACACACCATGGAGCGATACAAAGGCATTATAGTATATGGCCCATCCAGTTTGCCCATCTATGCCATCTGCTCTCCCTAACACTCCCTTACAGATCCTATGTACTTGTCCCAAGTTCTCTTGAAATCAGAACACATTTCATTCAATTCAATTCAGGGTATTTATATCCTGCTAAAATCAATAAAGAGTCTAAGCGGGTTACGTAAATATAAAACATAAATTGGAAAGTTTGGAAAGATCACAAGAATTAGTCATTCGAACATTTATCAAAAAGAGAAGTTTTCTGTCCTTTGTGGAATTGTAAATAAATAGAAATCACACCAACTTGTTCAGGTATGGAAATTAATTCCACAATTTACTAGAATTCCAAAATGTACTAGCCAGAAAAGAAAAAGAATCATCGTGGACTATTTTATAACGAGTTTTCCTAACAGATGGAAACCCCAACAACAAAGCAGAATAGAAACAAGAGCTCCTTGACAATGCTGGATAAGCTACCAAGTGCGGAAGGAGAGAGGAAGTAAGCAGACACACACATCCCTTAGTTCTTACAACTTATATTCCTTTCGCTTGTAACATAGGTTTCTGCCCCTAAATTCTTTATTGGATATTGATTTAATCTCTATAACCTATTACATTAGTTCTAATCATCGTATGTCACCCCCCCCCCTTTAGTATGTTCCCTTTTTTTTTCTTTTGAAAACTGAAAATTTTCCATAGTTACAGAATCTCTATTTCTGATGTTATGTTGCATGTGTCCACTCGTTGGTAGTTTTTATGCTTGATTTACATTCTCTTATCGTAGCCTTCAGACCTTCGTGTCCTGAGGACTTACATAAGTTTCTGCATCAGTAGTTTCAGACATGATAGGCTTCGTTCCCCACCCCCCACCTACTGGTTATAGCTTATCTTGCTTTTCACAGTGTTTGTTAGCTAGCAACTCACTGTCTTCCAAACTGCCAATATTTTCCAGTTCCTTCTTTTAAGCAACCTAAAATATTTATTAAAAAAATGTGATATTAATTCTTTATTTCTATGTATTAATGTTGTGGTCCTTGTTAGAAAGGGCCTGCAATATTAGCACACACACACACTCACACAAGTATAGTCACACCATTTATCCCCAAAGATTTCCCTTCTAAAGAGGACATAAGCTATGTATTTCACTTTTGTTACATGAAAAAGATATATATATATATATATATACTAGCCGTTAAGCCCGTTAAAACGAGCGAGTTTTTTAAATTTCACCTCCATGTGTAGCAAGTCTGCTCTGTCCCCTGTCCTCCCCCCATGTCCAGCAACCCTCCTCTGTCCTCTTCCCTCACCCCAGGTCAAGCCACAGTCCTCTGTTCCCTGCCCTCCCAAAGAGACAGTGAGTGTGAGAGTGAGCAGCTAGTGTGTGTGTGCTTGGGTGTCTCTGTGTGTGTGTGTGAGTGAGTGAATGAATGAGAGAGAGTGTGTGAGTGAGTGAGAGAGAGTGCTTGTGAGCTGTTAGTACTCCCTGTCTCAGTGGAGGTTCAGTGTCTCCTTGTAGTCAGTTGTTGGAGCTGTGTGGCAGTGGAGGTTCAGTGTCTCCCTGTAGTCAGTTGTTGGAGCTGTGTGGCAGTGGAGGTTCAGTGTCTCCCTGTAGTCAGTTGTTGGAGCTGTGTGGCAGTGGAGGTTCAGTGTCTCCCTGTAGTCAGTTGTTGGAGCTGTGTGGCAGTGGAGGTTCAGTGTCTCCTTGTAGTCAGTTGTTGGAGCTGTGTGGCAGTGGAGGTTCAGTGTCTCCCTGTAGTCAGTTGTTGGAGCTGTGTGTCAGTGGAGGTTCAGTGTCTCCTTGTAGTCAGTTGTTGCAGCTGTGTGAAAGTGGAGGTTCAGTGTCTCCTTGTAGTCAGTTGTTGGAGCTGTGTGGCAGTGGAGGTTCAGTGTCTCCCTGTAGTCAGTTGTTGGAGCTGTGTGTCAGTGGAGGTTCAGTGTCTCTTTGTAGTCAGTTGTTGCAGCTGTGTGAAAGTGGAGGTTCAGTGTCTCCTTGTAGTCAGTTGTTGGAGCTGTGTGGCAGTGGAGGTTCAGTGTCTCCCTGTAGTCAGTTGTTGGAGCTGTGTGTCAGTGGAGGTTCAGTGTCTCCTTGTAGTCAGTTGTTGCAGCTGTGTGAAAGTGGAGGTTCAGTGTCTCCTTGTAGTCAGTTGTTGGAGCTGTGTGGCAGTGGAGGTTCAGTGTCTCCTTGTAGTCAGTTGTTAGAGCTGTGTGGCAGTGGAGGTTCAGTGTCTCCTTGTACTCAGTTGTTGGAGCTGTGTGTCAGTGGAGGTTCAGTGTCTCCTTGTAGTCAGTTGTTGGAGCTGTGTGGCAGTGGAGGTTCAGTGTCTCCTTGTAGTCAGTTGTTGGAGCTTTGTGGCAGTGGAGGTTCAGTGTCTCCTTGTAGTCAGTTGTTGGAGCTGTGTGTCAGTGGAGGTTCAGTGTCTCCTTGTAGTCAGTTGTTAGAGCTGTGTGGCAGTGGAGGTTCAGTGTCTCCTTGTAGTCAGTTGTTGGAGCTGTGTGTCAGTGGAGGTTCAGTGTCTCCTTGTAGTCAGTTGTTAGAGCTGTGTGGCAGTGGAGGTTCAGTGTCTCCTTGTAGTCAGTTGTTGGAGCTGTGTGGCAGTGGAGGTTCAGTGTCTCCTTGTAGTCAGTTGTTGGAGCTGTGTGGCAGTGGAGGTTCAGTGTCTCCTTTTAGGCAGTTGTTAGAGCAGTTTGAAATGCAGGCTCATTTTTCAGTCGTGTGCCGGTCTCCCTCCCCCCTTCCCCCCTCCCCGCATACATGTTGTTGTTCCGCCCCTTCTGCTGACTCCTGCTGTTCAGTGAGCCAAAGGGGCGGGACAGCTATGTCTTTGCTTCATGCTGCAAAGCAGGACTTGTGTGTGTGTGCTGTGAGTGAATACACCTGTTTACCTTTTTCTGTTGGCCCCAGAACGTTTTTTGATCCCTGCTTGGTTTCTGCTGTGGGTTTTTTTAGTTGCCTCGGCCACTTCGTCGTTCCTGCTGTGCCCTTGTACATGGTGGTCAGTGTTGCCAGGTGGAAAATTTTTTTCCCACCCAATCCAGCACAAAAACAGCCCAAAACCCGCCCAAACTCAAACCCCGCCCCTGACACCCCCACCCCCGCGTCATCACCCCGCCCCCGCCGTCATCAACCCCGCCCCCGCCGTCACCGGCCCCGCCTCCCCCGTCATCGGCCCCGCCTCCTACATCATCGGCCCCGCCTCCTACGTCATCGGCCCCCGCCTCCTACGTCACTAACCCCGCCCAAAAACGTCACTAACCCCGCCCCCCGCGGCCGAAAAAGCCGCACAAAAAACCGCCCTGAAGCCCAAAAAACAGCCCAAAAAACCGCAACCCGCCGCGGGCAAAAATTTCCTGCGGCGGGTCGCGGAAAACCGCCCAATTGGGCGATAAAACCGCCCACCTGGCAACACTGATGGTGGTTCTCTTCTCCATCCTCCCTCCCTCCCTCCCTCCCCCATTGATGTCCACGCCCCCTCCTTCCCTCCCTATTGGCTGCATTACGTCCTCCTTCAATTTCCACGCCCCCTCCCCTCCATATTGGCTGCATTACGTCCTCCTCCGATTTCCACGCCCCCTCCCCTCCCTATTGGCTGCATTACGTCCTCCTCCGATTTCCACGCCCCCTCCCTATTGGCTGCATTACATCTTCCTCCGTTTTCCACGCCCCCTCCCCTCCCTATTGGCTGCATTACGTCCTCCTCCAATTTCCACGCCCCCTCCTTCCCTCCCTATTGGCTGCATTACGTCCTCCTTCGTTTTCCACGCCCCCTCCCCTCCCTATTGGCTGCATTACGTCCTCTTCCGTTTTCCACGCCCCCTCCCCTCCCTATTGGCTGCATTATGTCCTCCTCCGATTTCCACGCCCCCTCCTCCCCTCCCTATTGGCTGCATTACGTCCTCCTCCAATTTCCACGCCCCCTCCTTCCCTCCCTATTGGCTGCATTACATCCTCCTTCATTTTCCACGCCCCCACCCCTCCCTATTGGCTGCATTATGTCCTCCTCCGATTTCCACGCCCCTCCCCTCCCTATTGGCTGCATTACGTCCTCCTCCAATTTCCACGCCCCCTCCTTCCCTCCCTATTGGCTGCATTACATTCGGTACAGGAGCTGCTGGTGGAGGCGGGGTTTGGAGTGTTGCTCCTTGAATGTTCGGTCTCTACTGCGCATTTGCGGGTGAGTACGGTCACTCGCAATTTATATGTTTGATATATATATATATATTAGTAAAAAAGGCCCGTTTCTTGAAGAAATGAAACGGGCGATAGCAAGGTTTTCCTCGGAGTGTGTATGTTTGAAAGAGTGTGTGTGAGAGTGACTGTGTGAGAGAGTGAATGTGTGTGTGTGTGTGTGTGACAGAGAGAGAGAGTGAGACTGGCTGCGACTGTGTCTGTGAAAGAGAGAGTGTGTGTGTGAGAATGAGAGTGTGTGCCAGGGTTCCCCCCCTCCGTCCAAGTGCCAGGGTCGTTCCCCTCCATCCGAGTGCCAGGGTCATCCCCTTTCCTCCCTCCGAGTTCCAGGGTTCTCCTTCTCTCCCTCCCTCCGAGATCCAGGGTCCTCCCTCCCTCCCTCCAAGTTCCAGAGTCCTCCCTCCTTCCAGGGTCCTCCTTCTCTCCCTCCATCCGAGTTCCAAGGTCATTCTTCCTCCCTCCGAGTTTCAGTTCCCCCCTCCCACGCAGTTCCAGGGTCCCCCCTCCCTCCCTCCCCCTCCCATCGAGTTGCAGGATCCCCCCTCCCTCCTTCCCAGTTCCAGGGTCCCCCCCCTCCTCCCTCTCTCCCTCCCACCCAATTCCAGGGTCCTCCCTTCCAGATCCAGGATCCCCCCTCCCTCCCTGTTCCACATCCCCTCCTTACGAATTTTAAAATTCAGACAGGTCTCTGCTGAGGTGCTGGGGGGGGGGGGGGGGGAGGTGATAAGTTCCTAGTGCTCCTCCCCCCTGGAAGGTCTCCTTAAAAAAAAAAAAGATGTGGATTTAACATGGGGAATCTATGCTTTCCCCTGCTGGGGACTATAGCTTAAAAAAAGAAATAACAGTAAAGCTTTGTTTCCTGGGCAGAAGTGACTTGTGGGGATGGGTGAGCAGGCTAAGGCAAGGCAAACCTGCCCAATCATGCTTAGGCTGGTGGCAAGTCAGTTGAGTTCATGCCCTGAGGCAACCATTCCTGCTCTTGTGGGGGTTCTCACTGATGCTGCAACCTTGGAGAGCAGCAGGCTACTTTTCCTTAATGTCAGTCAACCACTAATCTGGGGCTTGTGCAGTACTGCGGTGGCTCGGTGGCTCCTTTTGCCCCAAGGGAGGCTCCGGAGACCTTGTAAGTCCACACCACCAGGGTGGGGTTCGATATTCAATTGGAAGAAACTTCTGTTCCTGCTGTGGCTGAGGTTGTATCAGCGAAAACCATCATCATTTTTGCCTCAGACTGTGTTTTTAAACTTGTGGTCTGAGGAGGAAGGATTGCTCCTGTTGGCGGGCTTTCCCGGGGGGGGGGGGGGGGGCTTCTTCTCAACTTGATGTGGCTTCACAATTGGGATCTCCAGAGGCCTATGGAGCCTGTTCAGATCATAGTAGTCTGCCTTCATTTCAGAGTGCTTTAAGTACTCTGAAAGCATACTCAGGTTAACTACTCTGTAAGCATACCATCCAGGGGTGTAGCCAGACAACAGATTTTGGGTGGGCCTAGGCAAGAAGTGGGTGGGCCCACCTGTGGCTACGCCACTGATACCATCAACCTAACAACACACTGCTTCTCCCGCCCACCAGCTGACAGGCAACGGCGGGGGGCTTACGCAGCCACGGGCACTCACCAAGATAAACTTTGCCTCCTGGTCTTGTCTCTGCCCGTCATGCATGTGACATGGCGTAACCCTTCACTCTCACTGCTCCGCCCTCAACGTCATCACGTTTTGATGCGAGGGCGAGGCAGAGAGATGTGACAGACTTACGAATGTTACGAACCCTTCACTGAAGCCACGGAGTCAGCTTCAGAACGTTGGAGGTGCTTTTTATTATAGTAGATTGTAACCTGGGTCCTCCTTCCACGTGGGGGCCAGGGCTAACCCTGCTTAGCTTAGCTGTCTCTCTCCAAGGTATGTGATCCAAACCACTTCTCCTCGGTCCGGTACTCCTCGTCCCAGTCTGGCTGCTCTCCGGCTGGCCTGAGCCTTTTTGTCTGCTCACGGCAAGGTCACACAAAATCTCAGCATTCTCATAGTTCTTGAAAACACAGGTCTTTCTCAGAACCTTTTAATACAGCCTTAGTCTTCACTTAGTTTCATCGCCAACAACGAAAGGTTCAGTTCAGGATTTCACATTCATCTTCTCAACACAGTTCAATCTTAATTGAGAATATCACCAAGCAGTAAATCCTTGTCTTGTTCCCAATTATAGCATAACCCTCACCAGCACTACCTTCTATCCTCAGATAGTTAATGGGTTAGCTTTTTCCACCAGTTCCTTCCCCGCTGTATTATTTTCTCTTCTCCAACTGTCCACAGTTTAGGCCATACTGACGCCACAAAACCCTTTACCTTTCCTGCTGGGGTCTGAGTGTCAGGTCTCTCGGGGAAATGTGAGCCCTTGGGCCGCTGTCACGGAGGTGGCAGCAGCAGGCAAAACCACCCAACAGGAGACAGGCAACCCTAATTCGGGCTGAAGTAGACAGGACTGGAGTGGCTGGGCTGGAGCTGAAGAGGAAAGCAACAAAGGAATCCAAGAACAACGTCCTACAGCAGGGTTCAGGCTTGAGAAGCAGGATGATACTCAATACAGGCTTCTCCCACAGGATTCGGGAAACTGACACAGCTTGACTGGATCCGGGTTCACCCAAACACTAGGCAGGCAGGGTGTCCTTGGAAGCTTAGCTTGGCAGGAAAGAGGACACAGGAGCAACATACAAGCTAAGCTCAAGGGAATGGGAATGACAGATACGCTTGCCAGAGGAAGGGTAAGACTGGAGCTACAGTAGCTAACAGATAGAAAGGAGAGAAATGGCTGCAGCATCAGCTGCTAACCAACCTCAGACAGGGAGCAGAGCCACTGAACAGGGATAACAGAAAGACTAGAAGCCCACCGAGAATAATATACACAGAAGGGCTGAAAGCCTACAGGTCAGAGAGATACACCCAGAAAGGCTGGAAGCCCACAGAAGGGCTGGAAACCCCCAGACCGCAGTAATACACCCAGAAGGCCTAGAAGCCCACAGATAAGAGTGATATACACAGATAGACTGGAGGCCCTTAGAGCAAAGGACACAGAAGGGATGGAAGCCCACAGAACAATAGACACAGAAGGGCTCCAGCGTGTTCCAGCCCGCCTGATCCAGCCAGCGTGTTCCAGCTCCTTCCAGTTCGCCTGATCCTTCCAGTCTATCGGCTCCAGTGTGTTCCAGTCCGCCTGATTCAGCTTCTTCCGGCTTGCCCCAGTCCACCGGATCCAGAGTGTCCAGCTAGTTCCAGCCGCCTATCCAGCCTTCCCCCTGCTGTCCATCGGCTCCAGTGTGTTCCAGCCTGTTTCAGCTTCTTCCGGCTTGCCCCAGTCCACCGGATCCAGCGTGTCCAGCTAGTTCCAGCCTGCCTGACCCAGCCTCACCTTGCTTACTCCAATTCTTCTGCTCCAGCGTGTTCCAGCTCGTTCCAGTCTTCCTGATCCCAGCTCGTTCCAGTCTTCCTGATCCCAGCTTGTCCGTCTGCTCATCCTGACACAGTTCATCTGTTCCTGCTTGTTCCAGCTTGTCCATCTGTTCCTGCTTGTTCCTGCTTGTTTCAGCTTGTTCCGGCTTGCTCCAATCCATCTGCCTGTTAACACATCGAGTAACCTGCCTGCCTGCTTGCGAGCCTCTCAGCCATTGACTTACCTACCTGCCTGCTAGCTTATCAGCCATTGACTTACCTAATCGCCAACCCAAAACCTAGCTTCATGCCCTATCTATCTGCTTAACACCTCAGTCATCACATAGTCACCCATTAACACCTGTTAACTGCTTAACACCTCAGTCACTATATAGTCACCTGTTACACCTCAGTCACCACCTATGGCCCCTGTCCATGTTCTCTTCCTTGCCCTGTCCCTTCCTAATCTTCTTTCCCCCCCACTCCCACTGTATACCATTAGAACTACCCGCTGCCCTCCCACCCTGCCCGCCACCGCAATACCCTATTCACCCCCATCCCTCACCTCACCATCCCTCTTGTCCCCCTCCTCCTTCCTGGCTCTCAACCTTAGGCACTTCCTTCCTGCCATTAACCCATCCCCTTTCCTCCTAAGTACACCCGGTCTTCATCGCCTTCGTCGCCCGACCTCCCCCACCCTCCTCTGCACTCTCTTGCTCCTCCTCCTGCTATCCGCGGGAGACATTAACCCTAATCCAGGTCCCCCTCACCTGTCCCCGTCCTATCCTTGCGAACAATCCCGGGATGTCTCCAATCTTGTCTCTATTCCCCTCCTTCCCCCCTCCTCCCTCCCCTTCTCATGCGCCTTGTGGAATGCCCACTCAGTCTGCAACAAACTGTCTCTCACCCATGATCTCTTTATCTCTCGCTCCCTTCAACTGCTCGCCCTAACCGAAACCTGGATCTCCCCGGAAGACTCTGCCTCAGTTGCAGCCCTGTGCCATGGAGGCTCTCTCTTCTCCCACACGCCCCGCCCAATTGGCCGCGGCGGAGGCGTTGGGCTACTACTCTCACCCTCCTGTAGTTTCCAACCCCTCCTCCTACCGCAGTCTCACTGCTTCTCATCCTTTGAAGCCCATTCCATCCGGCTATTCTACCCGCTACCACTCAGAGTGGCAGTCATTTACCGCCCCCCTGATAAATCCTTCCCTTCCTTCCTTACCGACTTTGATGCTTGGCTCTCTGTCTTTCTTGACCCCTCATCTCTGTCCCTCATTCTCGGAGACTTTAACGTACATGCTGATGACCTATCCGACCCCCATGCTTCTAAGTTCCTCACCCTAACATCCTCCTTCAACCTCCAGCTGTGCTCCACCACCCCTACTCACCGTAACGGCCATTGTCTTGACCTCGTCCTCTCCTCCTCCGGCTCACCCTCCAATTTCCACGTCTCAGCTCTTCCTCTCTCCGACCATCACCTGATCGCATTCACACTTCTTCACCCCCCCCCCCCCACCCCGTCCAACTTTAACCACCACCTCCAGGAACCTCCAGGCTATTGACCCCTCCACCTTATCATCTACTATCTCTAATCTCCTCCCCTCCATCACGTCCTCCGAAACTGTCGACAAAGCGGTCTCCGCTTACAGTACCGCTCTCTCCTCTGCTTTGGACACCCTCGCGCCATCCATCTCCCGTCCCACAAAGCGCATCAATCCCCAGCCCTGGCTGACTCCTTGCATCTGTCACCTTCGCTCCTGCACCCGATCCGCTGAGCGCCTCTGGAGGAAATCTCGTACCCTTTCAGACTTCCTCCACTACAAATTCATGCTATCCTCCCTCCACTCCTCCCTATTCCGTGCAAAACAGGACTATTACACCCAATTGACCAATTCTCTCAGCTCCAACCCTCGTTGTCTCTTCACCACCCTTAACTCCCTCCTAAAAGTGCCCCCCGCTCCTACTCCCCCTTCTCTCTCTCCTCAATCACTGGCCGACTATTTCCGCGACAAAGTGCAAAAGATCAACCTTGAGTTCACGACCAAGCCACCACCTCCTCTTCACCCCTTAACCCTCTCCCTCAACCAACCTACCCAGGTCTCTTTCTCCTCTTTTCCTGAGATCACTGAGGATGAAACTTCCCGCCTTCTTTCCTCCTCGAAATGCACCACCTGTTCCTCTGATCCCCACCAACCTACTCAACACCATCTCCCATACTGTAACCCCCACCATCTGTCGCATCCTCAACCTCTCTCTCTCTACTGCAACTGTCCCTGACACCTTCAAGCACGCCGTTGTCACACCTCTCCTCAAAAAACCTTCACTTGACCCTACCTGCCCCTCCAACTACCGTCCCATCTCTCTTTTACCCTTCCTTTCCAAAATACTTGAGCGCGCCGTTCACAGCCGCTGCCTTGATTTTCTCTCCTCTCATGCCATCCTCGATCCACTTCAATCTGGTTTTCGCCCTCTGCACTCGACAGAAACAGCACTCTCTAAGTTTGCAATGACCTGCTCCTGGCCAAATCCAGAGGTCACTACTCCATCCTCATCCTCCTCGATCTTTCCGCCGCGTTTGACACTGTCAACCATGATTTACTCCTTGCCACGCTGTCCTCTTTTGGGTTCCAAGGCCCTGTCCTCTCCTGGTTCTCCTCTTATCTCTCCCACCGCACCTTCAGGGTACACTCCCATGGATCTTCCTCCACTCCCATCCCACTATCTGTTGGAGTTCCCAGGGATCTGTCCTTGGACCCCTTCTCTTCTCAATCTACACCTCTTCCCTGGGCTCGCTGATCTCGTCTCATGGTTTTCAGTATCATCTTTATGCTGATGACACCCAGCTATACCTCTCCACACCTGACATCACCGCGGAGACCCAGGCCAAGGTATCGGCCTGTTTATCCAACATTGCGGCATGGATGTCCAACCGCCACCTGAAGCTGAACATGTCCAAGACCGAGCTCCTCGTCTTTCCTCCTAAACCCACTTCTCCTCTTCCTCCACTCTCTATCTCTGTTGATAACACCCTCATCCTCCCCGTCCCATCTGCCCGCAACCTCGGAGTCATCTTCGACTCCTCCCTCTCCTTCTCTGCGCATATCCAACAGACTGCCAAGACATGTCGCTTCTTCCTCTTCAACATCAGCAAAATTCGCCCTTTCCTCTCTGAGCAAACCACCAGAACTCTCGTCCACGCTCTCATTACCGCTCACCTTGATTACTGCAACTTACTCCTCACCGGCCTCCCACTCAGCCATCTATCCCCCCTTCAATCAGTTCAGAATGCTGCTGCCCGTCTTATATTCCACCAAAACCGATATACTCATATCACCCCTCTCCTCAAATCACTTCATTGGCTTCCGATCAGATATCGCATACAATTCAAGCTCCTCCTCCTTACCTACAAATGCACTCAGTCTGCGGCTCCTCACTACCTCTCCACCCTCATCTCCCCCTATGTTCCCGCCCGTAACCTCCGCTCACAGGACAAAGCCCTTCTCTCAGTACCCTTCTCCACCACTGCCAACTCCAGGCTCCGCTCATTCTGCCTTGCCTCACCCTATGCCTGGAACAATCTTCCTTTACCCATACGCCATGCCCCCTCCCTACCCATCTTCAAATCTCTGCTTAAAACTCACCTCTTCAATGCTGCCTTCGGCGCCTAACCGCTCGAGATATATAGAATGCCCCAATCTATCCATCCTATCAGACTAACTGTTCACTCGTCCTCTAGATTGTTCACTTGTCTTTAGATTGTTCTCTTGTCTTTTAGATTGTAAGCTCTTTGAGCAGGGACTGCGCTGCGTAACCCTAGTAGCGCTTTAGAAATGCTAGTTAGTAGTAGTAGTAGTAGGATGAAAGCCCACAGAGCAAATACCCTGAGCAGGAAAGCAAGAAGCCCACAGGTAAGTAGTAGACTAGGCAGAAAGCCTACGAGCAATAATACCCTGAGCCAGAAAGCAAGGCCCGCAGGTGATAGTAACTAGCAAAGCAGAAGGGCTGAAAGCCCACAAGAAAAGACCAGGAAAGCTAATTGTGCAAACAGCACACTAACCTTGGGACCTAAGGCACTGCGGAGGCATTGGCAATGCAAAGGCACTGAAGACTAGAACACCAGTTCCTTAAGAAGGCCCTGACAGATGAGGTCACCCCTTCAGGCCACAGGCATGGAGCATACAGAAGCCCAGAGAGACCTAACCCACACAGGTGTAGTCTAGTGAGGTAATTAGTGTCAGGCTGGAAGCAGCCAGCCCACCCAGCCTGAGACAGAGCTACCTCAGGAACAGCCCACTGAAGTACAGAGAGGCCCAATACACACAAGTGTAGAGAAGTGAAGCCAGGGCCGTGCCGACACGGTAAGCGAGGTAAGCAACGCAGGGGGTGCCGACCTCTAGAGGGCGCCACTCACTTGCAAAATCTTTTACCTGAAGTTGTGATTCTCCTCTCTCCCCTGCCCTTCCCACATCAGGAAGTGAAGGTAGCTCAGCAGTGCTGAGACAGACACGCTGCTCTGCTAAAGCTGCTTCAAAGAGTACAACCAGCAGCTATTTATGGCTTTGGTGTGTGAACAACTTTCATTCAGGGTGAGCTGGAACAACATTCAAATTAAAGAGAACAGGTTTGGAGGCAGGTGTGCAAGTGAGACTGGGGAGAAATAAAAAAATAGTGTAATTGTTATCTTTAAGTGGTTCAAAGTTTTTGTTTTTTGAGCATGTACTGAGAGGAGGGCATGACTGCAATGATGTGTACATAATTATCATAGCTACAGCTAAAATCCATTTAATTGGCTGAGGTTCAAAGAGGAAGTTTAGCTGACGTATAGTGTAGAATAGCTGGTAAGTAAAAATCTGATTGCTTTTTTGTGTGTTTGTTTTTATATAAAACATTCTGCTTGGATAGGGAGAGTTTGTGATATTTGAAAATACATTTTGCTTTAATGAAATTGCTAAACTTTAGAGTCAGAGACTTATCAATGAGGGATACATACAGTGGAAAGGAAGCCCTGGAAACAGAGTTAAGAGGACAGATACCAGCAACAGAATCAGATACTGGGCCAGCATGATCAGAAAAAAATCGTTTTATTTTCATTTTAGTGTTTGGAATATGTCCACTTTGAGAATTTACATCTGCTATCTTATTTTGCAATGTATAGCAGTCTCCAAGAGACTGGGCTCCCAGTGAGTCAGGGAGGTCAGACTGTGTAAATGAGATGAAGAGAGCCCTCCCCACACACTGTAACAAAGACAGGAACATGCATAATCAAAGCTTAGATCTCTGCAGTTACAAGAGCTGGCCATTCCTAATTATGCTAATAGTTTTTAATAGGCTAAGTCCCACTGAAAAGCCTCTTTATAAAGGCAGTGCTTTCTCTGGAGAGCAGTGTTAAGAAACAGCAGGAATTGTGTTTATTTTTTTAAACTGCTTTCCTGTGTAAGCTAATTTACAGTTTTCTAGTATATGCTTGACATTGAAGGGTGTGGTAGACCCTTTTGTCAGGTCTGGCTGGGCCTGTAGTTTTCAGTCTAAAGGAAAGACAGGTAGCAATGGAGAAACATCTAATGAAGAAGCGAGACGGGGGGGGGGGGGGGGAGGGGGGCACCAACTAATAGTCTGCAGGGGGGCACCAGAGACCCATGGCACGGCCCTGCATGCTGGAAGTGGCCAGCACCCAGAGACAGAAACAGAGCCAACTCAGAAGTAGATAGAAACCAGCATAGACACTGATTCCTAGAAATAGGGTAAGTCTGAGAGTGGTCACGATCACAGACGTGACACTGAGCAAGTCCTGAGACCTCCATGCACTCTTCCTCCCCCTCTTCCCCTACTTCCTCTTTATCCCATTCCATGTAGGGTTACCATTTTTTGTCCCCTCAAAAGGAGGACACATGCCCCACCCCCTTTCAAACCCCACCCTGCCCCGTCACACCCTCGCTCCACCCCTATCACGTTTTCCCCTCCCCTCTGTCAATACCCCGTCGCCCCCCCCCTCCCCTTACTACTGCCCTGGTGGTCTAGTGACCTCTTCGGGGCAGGAGAGAGCCCCCTCTTTCCTGCCCGGAGAGCTGCCCTGCACGCATTCTTCCTGTAGCTAGCTGATCACGGCGCCAATTGAAAATGTCCACCGAGAGTTGAATAACCTTGCGAGACTTCAACTCTCAGCGGCCATTTTGAATCGGCTACGCAATCAGCTAGCTACAGGAAGGATGCGTGCAGGGCAGTGCTCCAGGCAGGAAAGAGGGGGCTCTTTCATGCCCCGAAGGCGGAAGATTTCACTAGACCACCAGGGCACTAGTAGGTAAGGGGAGGGGAGGCTAGCAGTCTGCCCGTTTGTCCAGAAATCCAGACAAACGGGCAGATTGGCAAAACCCGCCCGGTTGCCCGGACATGCCCTCAAAAAGAGGGCATGTCCGGATTATATGGTAACCCTAATTCCATGTCTTCCTCCACCCCGAGTTCCCCCAGCTGCTGCTCATTCCCTTGATCAGAACTCATTACCCAATCATTCACTCCTCCCTCCATTTCCTGAGAGTCCTGCTGGTGTCCCCGTGGTTTCTGGGGGTGGTAGTTTCTTCCCCTAACTAGTGGTTTCACTGGCGCTTTAGACACTAGAGGGCAAACTTTTTGTCTAGAAGGGATTAGTGAAGAAGAGTCATTACATTTAAAGGGAAAATTTCTCCCCCGTCCCTGTTTCGGCACTACCGGAACTAGACTCCTTTCAGACTCCTCACTATATATATATATATTTCTCACACAGGACCTCCCGTGGCAGTCTCCCCTGCCTGTGCTGGTTCCAATTTCAAAATGGCTGCTGGAACTTCCTGTGGCTAGGGTTACCATACATCTGAATTTACCCAGACATGTCCTCTTTTTGAGGACATGTCCACGCGTCCAGACGGGTTTTGGCCAGCCTTGCCGTTTGTCCGGATTTCTGGACAAACAGGTGGGCGGCGGGCCTCCCCTCCCCTAACTTACTTATCTTCCCTGGTGGTCTAGTGACCTCTTTGGGGCAGGAAAGAGCCCCCTATTTCCTGCCCGGAGCGCTGCTCTGCATCCTGTAATGCTGCCTGTGACGGTCTCAGCGAGATTCAAAATGGCCACCGAGAGTTGAAGTCTTGCAAGGCCGCTTCAATTCTCGGCGGCCATTTTGAATCTCGCCATCACAGGCAGCATTACAGGATGTAGAGCAGCGCTCCAGGCAGGAAAGCGGGGGCTCTTTCCTGCTGCAAAAACTGATAAACCAAAAGCTTTTCACCCCTTGACCAAACATTCTAGTATTTTGTGTCGTAAATTAAGTCTAGTAGCCCGGAAAATTGTATTGCCGTACTGGACCTCACAGGAATCTCCAGCTTTCTGTCATTGGAGAAATCAGATACACCTCTTGGTCACATGGGAGGACAGGATGGCGAGGGGATCCCCGGGACGTAAGAAGACATTCTTTCAGCTTTGGAACCCTTATTTGCAGTCTCTTGGTCCTCGGAGTCGCAGCCTAATAGTGAACATACTGTAGAGGTTAGCTCTTATGAGCAAATGTCGCTGGCCTGCTCAGTTTGAAACAGGGGCGTAGCCAGACAGCAGATTTTGGGTGGGCCTAGGCAAGAAGTGGGTGGGCACCAAATGTTCTCTCCCCCACTCCCACACCAAAAAAATATCTCAGCTGATGGGGAAAATGCTTCTCTCCAGTGTCCACCTTGGTAGTCTGCAGCAGGCATGCTCTGAAAACTGAGCATGCGAAGGTGCCAGTATTGTGGAGAGCAGCATTTTCATTACCATGTGCTACTGTTGGATTGGCCTGACCCCTAAGTGGGTGGGGCCCGGCCCACCCAGGCCCACCTGTGGCTATGCCACTGGTTTGAAAGCTTCAGCCATGAGACGCTGGGGGATAATGGGGGGTGGGTGCGGTGGGGGGAAGGTTCTGTAGGGGGATGGAAGGGAGTGGAGAGGTATTAATGGTAATTGGGATGCCTTTTGGTGGGAAGAGGAATTTAGGGGATGGGATGGGGTGGCAGTTACTGGGGTTAAAGGAAAAGGGATGCTGAACTTGTTGAACACAGGTCGTGTTGATGTTTTATTGCACTTGTTGGACGAGGGGCTATGTTATGACATGGCAGCAATAAAAATGTTGAAAACTTCATATAAAGAAGGAAGCATCAGGCAGCAGGAGATTAAGAAAGGATTGCAGTTTATTCAGTCAGGTAATTACAGTTGGAAAGCTATTACAGGAAATGTGTTTAAAATGTTGAACATAAAACAGAAGGGTGGGGATAAAATGTTATTTTGTCTTTACTGAGTACATGTTCATATTCGACTCTTTGTGTATTTATCTTGTGGATGTGTTTCTTTTGTACTGTCTTCAATAAAAAAAATGTTGAAACATAAAACGCTTATATTTAGCTTCACAAAACAGACACCAATGCGTGCTTCACGTTTGGGTTTTTACCAGGCGCAGAGGAGCTGAACTTAACGCTGAACTCTTCTGCGCACGCGCCAAGCACAATCCTTCTGCGCTAAAAACCTGAACTCCCAAATGCTCAAAGCTATGAGCGCGCCTATATTTGCATCTCATTAGCTCTGAGCATTAGGGCTCTGTTCTTCTGAGCGGTTCAGTGTTGATCATCGGCCCCCGAGTTACAGTGAAGGTAGCCCAGCAGTGCTGAGACAGACACGCTGCTCTGCTAAAGCTGCTTCAAAGAGTACAACCAGCAGCTATTTATGGCTTTGGTGTGTGAACAACTTTCACTCAGGGTGAGGGGAATAGAGTGTATTCTGTAAGAAGCACGCACACTGTTATCACAAAATGACATTTCGTCGCAAACGACAGCCTCTCTCTACAATCTAAATATATTTTTTCATCAGTTTTACAATACGTGCTGTGAACCATCTCATCCATAATCTATCAATTTCTCACCCCCCCCCCCTCTCTTTAACCATTTCTCGTAGTGATTATCTTTTCCCCTGTGGTTCCTCAAGTAACTTTTCAGATATGTTCGCTAATGAAGTTTTTGTCAAACTAAGTACATTTAAACGGTTTCTCTTGGAGGCAATCCGGCCGATATTCAGTCACTGGCGTTACTCCCAGATTTTCAATTCCAGGCCCTGTCCGGGCTTCGGCTTTGAATTTCCAGGGTTTTTTTTTTTTTTGAGCTGGCTAGCACATAGCTGGAAACATCAATATTCAGCCCCTCTCCGCATAAGCCAAACTGCTTAAAGATAGGACCTGCTATTTATGTAGCCCGATTTAATCAGCTTATGTTTGCAGTGAGGGGCAGAATAGCAGCACTTAACCCAACTCAGCCACTGGGATGCCCACAAGTTAACCGCTTTTGAATTCAGCGCCAACCGGTCATTTTCAGCGGATAGCCGCAACCAAGCAATTTAACCAGCTGGCGTCCCTTTCCGACCGGTTAAATCGTTTTGAATATTACTACTACTACTATTTAGCATTTCTATAGCGCTACAAGGCGTACGCAGCGCTGCACAAACATAGAAGAAAGACAGTCCCTGCTCAAAGAGCTTACAATCTAATAGACAAAAAAATAAATAAAGTAAGCAAATCAAATCAATTAATGTGAATGGGAAGGAAGAGAGGAGGGTAGGTGGAGGCGAGTGGTTACAAGTGGTTACGAGTCAAAAGCAATGTTAAAGAGGTGGCCTTTCAGTCTAGATTTAAAGGTGGCCAAGGATGGGGCAAGACGTAGGGGCTCAGGAAGTTTATTCCAGGCGTAGGGTGCAGCGAGACAGAAGGCGTGAAGTCTGGAGTTGGCAGTAGTGGAGAAGGGAACAGATAAGAAGGATTTATCCATGGAGCGGAGTGCACGGGAAGGGGTGTAGGGAAGGACGAGTGTGGAGAGATACTGGGGAGCAGCAGAGTGAGTACATTTATAGGTTAGTAGAAGAAGTTTGAACAGGATGCGAAAACGGATAGGGAGCCAGTGAAGGGTCTTGAGGAGAGGGGTAGTATGAGTAAAGCGACCCTGGCGGAAGACGAGAGGGGCAGCAGAGTTTTGAACCGACTGGAGAGGGAAGAGGTGACTAAGTGGGAGGCCAGCAAGAAGCAGATTGCGGTAGTCTAAATGAGAGGAGACAAGGGTGTGGATGAGGGTTTTGGTAGAGTGCTGGAATGTCTCCAAATGAGTTAGCTTTACAAATGACAGTAATGATCTTCACTGCCATGCCAGGGTACGTGATATGATTTCAGTCTCAAAATTCACTGCTCTTCATGTTGGTCCTTTGGTGTTCCAGCCTGTGATTTTTCTACCGACTCTAGTCAGCCTCAGAAGATGTTTCCACGCTTGAAGTTAGCGGCTGGTGATAGCGCCTTTGGTGATATTTGATAAGATCTTTGCGACTGAACCTTTGCCCACATACTGAACATGGAAATGGTTTCTCTCCCGTGTGGACTCTCAGGTGTTTATCCAGGCCTTCCTTTCGTGAGAAAGCTTTATGGCATTCTGTACATGGAAAGTCTCTCTCCCCAGTGTGGGTTTTTTGATGCCTCCTTAGCTCTCTCCGGACCCTAAAACTTCTTCCACATTCAGAACACGGAAAGGGCCTTTCTCCTGTGTGAATTTTATGATGCGCTCTGAGATGTTTTTTCAAAATGTAACATTGTCCACATTCAGTACAGTGAAACGGCTTCTCCCCCGTGTGGAATTTCTGGTGTTCGATTAAGCTGTCCTTCCGACTGAAGGTCTTCCCACATTCAGCACACGCGAAAGGTCTCTCTCCCTTGTGCACTATCTCATGTTTTACCAGGTATCGTTTGTGTGTGAAAGTTTTCCCACATTCTGGGCATGAAAAGGTTTTTTCTTCTTTCGCCTCATTATCTGCTTAATATGAAATAAGACAGTAATCAAATATTAGTGACTAGGAATCAGAATTTAATAAGTCAAACAGTAACCATGTGGGATCTATGTACACAGAACACTGCCACTGCCTTGTGGCTCATAAGATCCGCCCCCCCCCCCCCCCCCAATCACCAACAAGTAGGCAGAATGCCCTGCTGCAGGCTCATTACTGATGAGATGAATAGGTGTCCTGTTTAAAGCCACAATTCTTTAACACTATCACCCTCAGGGTCACTGTTCCACTTACAGTCCTGCCAGTGGGTGGTGCTGTTTCACTATCACATTTTCAATAGTGAGGGACAGGCAAGCTATGCAGGACTCCAGGGAACCTGCCTGTCTCTAGCCATTGAAAACACAATATTGAAGCATCGCCCCCTACTGGCAGCACTGCAATTGGAGGAGTCCCGTTCAGCTTGGAACAGTAGTAAGGGTAATAGTAGGGGGAGATGGCTTCTAGGTAAAGCAGCCTCAATACACAGTGCTATCTATACACAAACAATGCAATTGAATACAAATAATACTCATACTAAATACACATAATACTATACTCTGCCTCCATGAGTATGGAGGCTGAACAAAGTTCATTTTTCAATTCTATCAGTGCTCTGGGATGGATACCATCTAGTCCAGGTGATTTGCTACTCTTCAATTTGTCAAATTGTCCCATTACATCTTCTAGGTTTAGAGAGATTTGTTTCAGTTTCTTTGACTTGTCAGCATTGAATCTGGCACCGGTATCTCTTCCACATCTTCCTCGGTGAAGACCAATGCAAAGGATGGTATTTTTGAACAGCATCCATGCCTGGTGTAAATTTTTGACCTTTGCAGCTGCTCCTCTAAGTTGTTTTTTTTTCACTATCCTTCTCATGTTATCATTGTCCCCTTTTTGAAAGTTAAATGCCAACGTATTGGATTCCCTGTGTGTCCTTACTCCAGAGCCGATATCAAATCTGATCATATTATGATCACAGTTATCAAGCAGCACTTAACACCATTACCTCCCGCACCAGATCATGTGCTCCACTAAAGACTAGGTCTAGAATTTATCCTTCTCTTGTTGGCTCAAGTACTAGCTGCTCCAGAAAGCAGTCCTTGATTTCATCAAGGAATTTTACCTCCCTAGCATGACCAATGTTACATTTATCCAGTCAATATTGGGGTAATTAAAATCAATTGGCAATTGGAAGTATTTTCGGCCCTTGAAACAGCCCGGTTGCGGCGAAACAGGGTTCTCCTGTTGGGCTTATGATTATTGGACATGTGGGACGAGACCATGGACTATCGACATTAAGATGATTCAAGCTAAGTAATAATTGAAAGTGTATTTCACTGCATTTGTGGCGTATTCATCAGCCTCTACCTTATTGTATTGTTAAAGGTGTGTGCACAAGTATTTCATGAAGAAGAAGAGTGGAGTTTTTTTTTGTGAAGACTAGTGATTGAAGAGGACTTCTCTTAACTTTGAAAGGTGTTCCTTTAAAGAGATTTCTCCGTGGTTTCTGAAGTCTTTTTTTCTCCACATATTTTCATGAATATACGTGAATTTACACCTGCAATACAGGGTTCTATGTAGTAGAATTGGTTGTTGCGATATTTTGATATATATTCTACTAGCCTTTCAACATATATTAGTGATAATTAAAATCACCCATAATTGTATTCCCCAGGTTGTTAGCCTCCCTACTTTGACATTTCCACATCCGTCTGTTCATCCTGGCTAGGCGGACGGTAGTACACTCCTACCATTACCCTTTCCCCTTTACACATGGAATTTCAATTCACAGTGATTCCAAGAAGTGTTTTGTTTCCTGCAGAATTTTCAATCTACTTGATTCAAGGCCCTCCTTAACATACAACGCTACCCCTCCACCAATTTGATCCACCCTATCACTACGATATAATTTGTACCCCGGTATGACAGTGTCCCACTGGTTATCCTCCTTCCACCAGGTCTCAGAGATGCCTATCATATCTAATTTTTCATTTAGTGCAATATATTCGTTACTCTTTTCCTTGAATGTTGTAAGCCACATGGAGCCTGCCTCAGTGGGATTTTGTGGGATATAAGTGTTCACAATAAATAAATATTCTCTCTCTCCCATCTTATTTCTTAGGCTTCTGGCATTCGCATATAGACATTTCAAACTATGTTTGTTGCTCCTATTTACAACTTGCTCAGCTGTTGACAGTGTTAATTTGCAATCTGTCTGCTGCCAATTTAAAGGCACCTGGTCTACAATGCTCTCTACTGCAACGTCACTCTCAGGATGCCCTAACTTCCCTGTTTGGCGGCATCTTTTAAAGATACCTCGTTCCGGACCATGCGCTTTCTTCTCTCCTTGTCCTCTCTTTTTTCCTCCCCTTACAACGCATATATTCCCATTTACACCTCACGGGTCAAAGCAGATCACAATGAAAGAAGCTGTACATATCTAGGAATTTACATAAAATTAATCCTACCTAAGTATTAGATGGAAAGACACATTTCTGAAACAAGTGAAGTTTTTATAGTTTTTTTTTAATTGAAAATAACTTGTAGCGGAGAGAAATAAGGTTTGAACATTATGAAGACGGGCTGCTTGAAATGAAAGTAAGGGGCCCTTTGACTAAGCTACGTAGGCACCTATGCATGCCCAATGCGCGTCAATTTTGAGTTACCGCTCAGCTACATGGCCCTTGCAGTAATTTCATTTTTCTATGCGCATTGGCAAATATTTTTTTCTGGTGCGCAGGTGGTAATAAGGTGGTAATCGGCATTTTACGCGCACAGACCATTACTGCCCAGTTACCATGTGAGACCTTACCGCTAGGTCAATGGCTGGCGGTAAGGTCTCAGACCCAAAATGGACGCACGGCAATTTTAATTTTGCCGCAAGTCCATTTTTGGCAAATATTTTTAAAAAGACATTTTTTACAAGTGCGCTGAAAAATGATTCTGCGCGTACCCATGGCTCTTTTTGAGGGGGTACTGAGTACCGGCACCTTTTCCATTGTCTACTAAAACTGACCCATGGTCTCCAAGTTTTAATGAAGCATCTCAGGCTCTACACGCCAAAACTGCCTTGTCATAGATTCTGTGACTAGTTGCAGGGGGCCTGGCTATTGTGGTGTGGGTGCCTAAGTGATCACCCCACCCCTGAAGGGTGGCCTGGCATTTGAGTACCGGCACCTTTTTTGCTAGAAAAAAACGCACTCAGGCATATTTTCAAAGCACTTAGCCTTCCAAAGTTCCATAGAAACCTATGGAGCTTTGGAAGGCTAAGTGCTTTGAAAATATGCCTCACTGTGTGCACCCAAAACCCGCGCCTACACTACCGCAGGCCATTTTTCAGCGCACCTTTGTAAAAGGGCCCCAGTGATATTCTATCTAATTTTTCCGGAGAATAAATCAGGCGAAGTGCCGAATTCTGAATAGTCAGTAAACGCTTCATTAATTGTTTTGAAACGCCCAAATAAACAATATTGCAGTAATCCAACATACTCAAAATCAAAGACTGTACTATTAAGCAGTAATGATCTTGGCCAAAATACTTACGTACCCGCCTAAGATTACATATGGTAAAAGAAAAAAAGCTTTCGGTGTCTGATGACCTCAAGGTGGCCAAACAAGTAGAAAAGCTGACGTACAAAGCCAGAAGCATGCTTGGGTACATAAAGAGAGGGATGACCAGCAGAAAAAAGGAGGTGATAGTGTCCTTGTACAAGTCTCTGGTAAGCTTGAATATAAGAATAGACATACTGGGTTAGTCCAATGGTCCATCTAGCCCAGGATCCTGCTTCCAGCAGTAGCCAATCCAGGTCACAAGTATCTGACAGAAACCCAATTAGCAGCAACATTCCATGCGGAACCCCAAAGAGTAGCAACATTCCATGCGGAACCCCAAAGAGTAGCAACATTCCATGCAGAGCCCCAAAGAGTACCAACATTCCATGCGGAACCCCAAAGAGTACCAACATTCCATGCTACCAATCCCTGGGCAAGCAGTGGCTTCCCCATGTCTGTCTCAATAGCAGACTATGGACCTTTCCTCCAGGAACTTATCCAAACCTTTTTTAAACCCAGATACGCTAACTACCATTACGACATCCACCGGCAACGAGTTCCAGAACTTAACTATTTTTTGAGTGAAATAAAAAAAAGGTCCCATTTAGAGTACTGTGTGCAGTTCTGGAGACCGCACCTAAGGAAAGATATAAACAGGATGGAGTCGGTCCAGAGGGCGGCTGGCGTTAATGTACATGAGGTGAACCTTTTCCAAATGAAGGAAAACTCTGGAATGAGGGGGCATACGATGAAGTTAAGAGGAAATAGGCTAAGAAAAATACTGTTTCCCGGAAAGGCTGGTGGATGCGTGGAATGACCTCCTGGTGGAAGTCGTGGAGACAAGGACTATGTCGGAATTTAAGAAAGCATGGGACAAGCACATGGGATCCCTTAGGAAAAGGAGGAGCTAGGGGTTACTGAAGGGCAGACTGGATGGGCTATTTGGCCCTTATCTGCCGTCATGATTCTATGTTTGGATGATATTTCAAAAAAAAAAAAAAACAGAGAACCATTCATACAGATCATTCAATATTCTTAATAAGATCTCAAGATCCACCAAGTCAAAAGCGCTAGATAGATCGACCTGCAGCACCAAGGTTTTCCTACCTTCACCTCTGTCTTTTTCCTCCTGTCCCCTTGCCGCTGGAATAATTTACGTCTAGACTTGCGAGCCGAGCCACCCTTTAAGCAAAAACTCAAGGCCCGTCTTTTCGCTGCAACTTTTAATACGTGTTAGTTCTGGTGAACTTTTTCAGCAAGGACAGTTAGTTACAGAGTTTATTTGTTAAGCTTTAGTCGCCTCTGTTTTCCTCTGTAGCTTTCTAAAGTTAATTTGGGCTGTGTCTGTTTTCTGGTGTGCCTGGGATCTCTCCTGTCACTCAATGACATTCCGCATTCTTTTTTTTTTTCTTTTATCAAAATTTCAAAAATTAATCAAACACAAAAAGAATACTTGTACAGAAAAGTATGACATGACTACAACAATATGCAATTATATAAGAAAAAAAAAAAAGGAAAAACATTTTCTGTCAGTCAAAACTCAAGTCCACATTTTGGATCCATGATGTTAAACAATGGAAATTCTATTTTAGGAAAAAGTAAAGGAATTTTCTTCATCTGACAAACCACTAGATTCCTGTTAAATTAAGTTACAAAGAGAGCTATTATTGGGATCCCCCAATAATTCTTCTAGTTGACAAAAAAGCTATAAGTTGGGAAGGATCATAGAAAACGTATTTAACCGATTGGTACTTGATGACACATTTGCAAGGATATCGCAGAAAAAAAAAGGTAGCTCCTATCTGAACAACACCTGGTTTCATTAACAAAAATTGCTGACGTCTCTTCTGGGTGTCTTTGGAGACGTCCGGAATAATTTGAATTTTCAATCCCAGGAAAGTCTTATCTTTATTTTTAAAGATAAGAATGGATCCTAAGGAGCTTAGCTAAGATTGGGTGGCAGAGCCGGTGGCGGGAGGCGGGGATAGTGCTGGGCAGACTTATACGGTCTGTGCCAGAGCCGGTGGTGGGAGGCGGGGCTGGTGGTTGGAAGGCGGGGATAGTGCTGGGCAGACTTATACGGTGTGTGCCAGAGCCGGTGGTTGGGAGGCGGGGATAGTGCTGGGCAGACTTATACGGTCTGTGCCAGAGCCGGTGGTTGGGAGGCAGGGGATAGTGCTGGGCAGACTTATACGGTGTGTGCCAGAGCCGGTGGTTGGGAGGCGGGGATAGTGCTGGGCAGACTTATACGGTCTGTGCCAGAGCCGGTGGTTGGGAGGCGGGGATAGTGCTGGGCAGACTTATACGGTGTGTGCCAGAGCCAGTGGTGGGAGGCGGGGCTGGTGGTTGGAAGGCGGGGATAGTGCTGGGCAGACTTATACGGTCTGTGCCCTGAAGAGGACAGGTACAAATCAAAGTAGGGTATACACAAAAAGTAGCACATATGAGTTTATCTTGTTGGGCAGACTGGATGGACCATGCAGGTCTTTTTCTGCCGTCATTTACTATGTTTACTATGTTTATTTTTAAAGAACATTTTTTTCAACAACCAGGCTCTTATCAGGTGTCAGCAATCAAAGTTGATGCCACAACTAAATCAGTATCTGAAGACTCCAATAATGCAGAAACATCCAACTCTTGATTATCTTGATCTTGCTGATTAACTATTGATTTAGTAGGTAAATAATATCCGCATTCTTTTCTTTTTATATATCTGTGAAATTTTGTACATCGTTTAGATATGGGATTTCCCAGGATTCGGCGATTCGCAAATCATTAATACACAAACATAAACACTTACCCCCACCACCGCCACGATCAAAAGCATTTAACCGGCCAGGATGGGCACCTGGCCGGTTCTATGCCTCCTAACCGGCAATCCGGCGATATTCAGCAGGGGATAGCTGGCAATTTCTTGCAAAATATCACCACATAGCGTCTAGTAGTCTCAATTAACTGGACAAATTGGACCTCATAAAACACAGTCCTATCTATGCAATGTCACTTAGGGGCGCCCAAAACTGATCTGCGGCAGTGTGGGCGTGTGCTTTTGGCACGTGCAGGACCCTTATTATACTGCGTCTGGAAAAAGAGGGATTTTTTAAAGGGGCCAGAAAATGGACGTGTGGCAAAATGAAAACCAGTGAGTGTCCATTTTCGGTCTGAGACCTTAATGGCACCCACTGACTTAGCGGTAAGGTCTCATGCGCTAGCCAGTCAGCATGCAGTGCACAGCAACTGCCGTTCACCACTAGGTAGGTGCCCCGCGGTAGAGAATATTTTTGACCGCGTGTTTTTGGTGCTCGCCAAATTCAGAATTACCGCCCGGGGACCGTGGTAGCCGGGCAGTAATGCCGGTCTGGAGTGCGCTGAATGCATGTAGGCTCTTACCCGCCTTTGTAAAAGGACCCTTAGGTATTTAAATACTGAATATCACACTTAAATGCATAAACCTGGACGTGGCCCGCAACAAAGCACTCAACGCTACCGGCTGAATATTTATCTCACGTTAGGTGGATTTTAGAAGCCCCGCTTGTTATTCATCACCTGTCCATTCTGTGTAATATCTTTTAGTATTACTCAGCTCTACTCTGGCATTCCTTCCCTTACTCCATACAGTATTTATTATTACTCACCTGAGTATGAGCCACCGACTTCTCTCTTTCCTGGCTTCCGGGAATGTTGTTTAATCTTTGATAAAACGTCAGGATCGATAAACTGATGATTTGTTTCTGTGGAAAGAAATAAGAACATAAGCGCTGCCACAGTGGGACAGACCAAAGGTCCATCAAGCCCAGTATCCTGTTTCCAACACTCTGCATTGGCCCCACCCACTCTGCATTGGCTCCGCCCACTCTACCTCTTGTCATCTTTTTCTTTTGATATAGACACAAGGGGAAAAAAGATTTTAAATGTTCCCAGGTTTCAACCCAATTCGTGTTTAATGTGAGACATAAATAATATAAATAAATTTTGGGAGGGAGTTACGGGACTATTGACAGAGGCCCTGGACACTCCTTTCCCATGTGATCCAAAATGGTGTTTATTGGGGTGGGGGAACCAGAAAGGAGTGAAATGGGGACAAAGGATCAAGAGGTTAGGCCTCGCGGCTGCAAAATCTATAGTAGCGGCGTTCTGGAAACAAGACAAGGGACCCACACTACATAACTGGATTGGGAAGGTCAGGGGCTTAATGGTGATGGAGGAGTTGACAGATAAAAGGAGGGAGAGGTTCAATGCCCAGGCTGAAGAATGGAAACAATTTGATCGACTATTGGGGAAAGAATTGTAAGGGGGGGGGATATAAGGAGGGGAACTTGGGACTGGAAGGGACTAAGGAAGTGGGAAGGGGGGGAGGGGGGGAATAGGGGGGGGGGGAAATGGAGGAGACATAGGAGGGGACATTCTTTATTGTATATATGTTTGTATTCCGAGGTTCAGAGAAGGGAATGATTGTTGTCACCAGAATTTAGGATGAGACATTGCAATGTAACTCTTATAAGGTTTGTTCAATAAACTTTACAAAATTAAAAAAAAATATATATATAAATAAGTAAATAAATAACCGGATAGAAACTCTGAATGTTGAGCACCTCCTGATTCTCATAACATGGTCTGTTTTAGAAGCCCTTTAAGCTTTAGAAAAAAAAAAATCTTTGCACAAATATAACAATGTCCCCATAACCAGCCCCTCCAAATGACACACTGATTACAATTTCTAACAAATTTCTACTCTACCTATGAAAGGTTATTCCCTTATTATACTTCCTCTGTGTACATCCATATACTGCACAAGCCAGCACTTTTTGAAAATATAAGTGAGATAAATAAAAAGGAAACAGATAAAAACTAACCTATTGGCTTCAACTTCTTTCATTTCATCCGTTTCCCTCCTGTTTCCACGCAATCTCTACAGCAGCCGCGACAAAAATAAAAAAGCGCGGGGCGGCAGCAGCCTTCAGGCATGCGCTGTCGGCTCTGCTGGTCCTGCGCCCCCGCTGACGTCAACTTCAAGATCCGGGGGCAGAGGACCAGCAGAGCTGACGGCGCATGCCTGAAGGCTGCTGCCGCCCCGCGCTTTTTAAATTTTGTTGTTAATTGCCGGGAGAAGCAGCAGTGGTGGCGATGAGGAAAACAACGATTCGATCTCAGCGGGAGACTGTCCCGCTTTGGCGGGAGATGACCCACCAAAGCGGGAGACTTAGCAGGTCTGGAATTATGAAAACCAAACGACTAACTTGTGGAGAATGTCAATTTTTATTTATTTATTTATTTTGCTGCATTTATAACCCACATTTTCCCACCTATTTGCAGGCTCAATGTGGCTTACAATATAATACAACTACAATCACATCGATGGAATAGAGAATCAGAGTATATATAACAGATAAGGTGCATAGGAATATTATGGCAATCATATTAACGGAGAAGAATTTCAGAATTATTGCTATTAAGGTTCATACGAAAATTATGATGATTAAGAAGTGGGTAAGTGGATAACAACATAATATAATGATATCAGGACAAGGTATAATTGTCAGTAATTAGGATTGCTCACAAACATCAGTTATGCAGGAATGGACTCATTCGTCAGCTCAACAGATGTACAAACTAAAGTACAGAACCACATGTCAATTTTCTTTTGTAGTATATAGTATCAGAGGTCCGTGTCATTTATATTATGTAGGACGTACCATACGTAAGGCAAAAGTCCGTTTGACAGAACATAACAAGTCGATTGTCAACAAGGACTATGACAGTTACCTTAGTAGCTCATTGCTTACAATTCCAGCATATTTTTACAGCACTTAAATGGTTCATTATCAACCATGTTCCTGAGCCAGCACAAGGTGGAGACTGGGCAGCAATACTGACCCGCTCTGAACAGTTTTGGGTTTTTAAATTACAGACAGTTAGTCCTTCGGGCTTAAACGAAAGCATTGAATGAAATTCTATGATATGAAGTTGTCCTGTGGGGTCCAGGGGGCAGAAAATATCTTGAAAATGTCTAAGAGAGTCTATTTGGATTTCTAGCCATTTATCAGCATTTATATATTTACAGATGCATTCCCATGTTCAGCTATGGAATTGCGCGTTAAATAAAGTTTTTTCTTGCAGTGACGTCACAAGAAACTCATTTCCAGTTTTCTTCTTTTTTTTTTTTTTTGAAACTTTGAATTTTATTGAGAGCTTGAAATGGTTTAACAACTCTGAACCATTAAAGTAATGTTTCAATACATAAAAAAAAAAAAACGAAAAAAAAAACCCCAGGTAACTCACTTTATTCTAATACAAACGCTCTCTAGATAATACCCCTCCCCCAACCCACCAACCTCCGTTACAGCAGCTCCCTCCTCCCTCCCCAATGTACTCCCTCCCCTCCCCCTTTCCCGCCCCCCCCCAATTGCCCCCTCCCCACCATCGTATTTACCCTAAAAATTACAACTTTCACACTGCAACCAATATACGATCCAAATGTACCCATTCTGTCGCTTCTTGGTCAAAGCACCCCAATCTACGGTCTGTCAGTTTCTCCAAATCAGCCACCAGTCTGACTTTTGTTAACCACTGCTGTTTAGTGGGTCCAGAACTCGATTTCCAACAAAGAGCTATGACTGTCTTCGCCGCTGCCAGACAAAGACGTTTTATACGCCTCTGCCATTTTAGTCCTCTTCGGTTCCCCCATCCCAAAAGACACCACTTGGGATCGCAGGGAAACTCAGAGTCCAGGACAGTCGTGAGATTACGTGCCACTTCCAACCACCTGGCAGAGGTTATTAATAGTCGCAAACAGAAGGCAAAATGCTCTACTGGAAAAGGGGCACCAAGTGGAAGGAGTAGAGCAACAAAACTTTTCACAGATGGTGTTCAAAGGTAGAGACTGGAAAAATAAAACCCTCTAGGTGTTCATATCAGTGCTGAAAGCTTGATCAAAGAGCCAGATTTCGACAAGCTTTTTGAAAGTTGTGTAACAGGATTCTTATTTTATTTATTTATTTATTGGTATATTTCATTATTTCACTACAAATTGTGAATATGCAATCGGCATTACAAACAGGAAATACATATAAGAATAAATCTCAAGGCCTATTCGTCCACAAATTAAGAAACATTTGGTTCCAAGAATCAAGAAATGTGAACAACAAAAGGTAATTAAAAAAAAAAAACTACCAGTTGCTACCTCGGGTTAACGGCCCTAGCCTGCTATTTATGGAGGGCATACAACATTCATATCTACTCTAGCATCAAGAAAGTCTTTTAACTGTTTAGGGTCAACAAATTGAAACTGTTTGCCCTCCAGCAGTAAATTACATATACAAGGAAATCGTAATACAAAATTTATTCCCAATGCCAACGCTCTAGGAGGCTGTTCCAAAAAGGCCCTGCGTCTAGTTTGTGTAGGCTTTGAGAGATCTGGAAAAATACGGACCTTTGAGCCCATAAACAAGTTTTCTAAATGTCTTAAGGAAAGTCTTAATATAGCATTGCGATCAGGCTCCAGAACAAAAGTGACAAGCATAGTAGACCTCTGAGTAATAATTTCCAGTGAACTCTCGAGGAATGAGGTTAGATTCATTCCATCCCCCACCACTGGGGGGTTTCCATCACCTCCCTTTGGGTTCCAGATGTAATAGGCCCATGTTATGGGGGGCAATGAATCCTTATCCATTCCAAGAATGTCCACCATATATTTCTTGACCATTTCAACCGGTGGAATTAAAGGAGACTTAGGGAAATTTAGGAACCTAAGGTTAAGTCTCCTAGCCTGATTCTCCAAGTATTCCGTTCGTTTATGAAGAAAGATATTGTCCTTAACCAAAGCAGTCTCTAAAGTTCCCATTTCTTGCAATTTAGTACTCATATTTTCCAATTTCGAGGACTGCTGCGCAGACACCTGTGCTTGGAGTAGCGCAGCTTCAGAAAGAGTTTTTATATTGTCAGTATTTTCTTTTAATGTGGTTTGCATAGAGATTTGAATGTTATGTACCATGTCCCATAGTGACTCTAGTGTCACAGTTGCTGGTCTAACCACGCCACAAGCTCCAGGAGAGGGTTGAGTTTGAGCACCAACTTGAGACAGTTTAGTAACAATGTCCTGAGGAAATACCTGTAGTGCTGATTGAATTAGTGCTTCTCTTGGCTGGGGTTCATTCTCTAACGCTGCAGTCCTTCCCTCGAGCAGTTTGGGTTGAACTCCTTCGTTCTCCGTCCCTGCTTGGGCTGCCAGCAATTCCCTTCCGGGTTGAGGCGGAGCAATGCGTTCCACAGGGCTCAGGGAAGCCCCGTTAGCGCTCTCAATCGACGCCGACGCGTCGAGAGCTGCAGAAGGGGTCGAAGTTCCCCGAGGTCCCGGTAGCTGCCTCGGGAACTGCAGAGTCGTCTGCCGCCACGCCAAAGGTGCCTCAGGAGCCGAGGAATGCTCCTTGACTTTCCCCCTCCGTTTCCCCATCGTAGAGGTTACAGAGGCAGCGAGAACGGCAGGAAAAAACGGAGTCACCTCAGCAGCAAACACAGGTGCGTCCGGTCAAAGCGCCATCTTGGAATTCGTCAGGATTCTTATTTTAATTCAAGTAGAAGGATATTCCAGAGTTTTGGGCTGGGCATAACTGAATGCTGTTTCGCAAGTGTCATCCAATCATAAGCGGATTTTAACCCTTTGATGATTAGTCTTGGAAATACGTATTGAATTACATATCCCTAGACCCCTGATGCAGGCCGATTAGGCCGAAACATGAGTCGTGTCGGGTCGTCATCAATGTTTTAGAAGAATTTTGAACACCATCTGTGAGAGGTTATTATTAACCACTAAACGAGAATGGATACCTCTGAGGGCACTCTTCTTCACGTTTAAATTGATTATTTTGTAGCATATTATCCTGGTTCTTTTGAGAGCACTATTTGAGAAAGAACCAGTGATTTGGGGATTTTTGTTTTGGTATACACACCAGGACATCCACCCCTGTCACTGTTGTGCCCATGTTTCGTGCTCTCCTTCTTCTCGCCACCTGGTGACCAGACCTTGTGGCTGCAATGGACTGTCTGGTTACTGTTGCCCCGTTCCAGATTTCAGCCCGGTCCGGATCTTCCGGGCTGCCAGACTTGCTTGTTTTGTTTGGACCTTCACAGCACCCGTAGTTGCCTGGTGATTGCTGCAGCTGAGCCTCAGCTGCTGCTGGGCTTATTAGCCACTTGGAACTTTCTGTCTTTGCTTTTGCATCGCCTAAGGCCCTGGTATGTTGGTGCTTGTGGCACTTCTGCCTAGTTTAGTTTCTGGTTCAAGTTCCCTGCCTGATTCTAATTTAGTCTTTGTATAGTTTAGCTTGTACTGTCCTAGTCTTGATTCTCGTTTGTATTTCTGTGTCTAGTTCTTGGTTCTTTATGTGTCTTGTTTGGTGGCTGCTTGGCAGCTTTCAGTCATATTTCTTATCTGTTTGTGTTTCTTGTTTAGTGGCTGCGCTGGCAGCTTTTAGTCCTTCTCTGTTGTGTGTTGCCTGTTGGTATCCTGCCCCTGCCCTGTCCTGCAAAGCCCTACTGGCCGCCTGCACCCAGGGGCTCAACTCCTGGGGAAAAGCGGCTAAGCGCAGGTGAAGACTAGGGTTCCTGCTCTGCCTGTTCCAGCTTGTTTGCCTCTGCTGCTACTCCAGTCCGGGGTTCCAGTTCTGTTCTGCCCTGTCTCTGGTGTGGGGTGGTTTTGCCTGCCATTGCCGCTTCTCGGCAGTGGCCCAAGGGCTCACAAACCTAGTTCCTGTTTTGAAAACGTGACACCCTTACAGCAGTAATCTGATTGTGTTTGCAGACAGGAGGGCTGGAGGGACTGGACAAGACAAGAGTGTGTGCAGTCTAAACTGGGGGAATAACAAGAAATCTGTTCTGAGCTCCTGATTGCAGCATAAACATTCAATAAATGCTATGAAAGAGACAGGTGTCAAGCAAAAAGACCCAAACTACAATCTCGGGTACTGGCCAATACATAAAGCAACACAGGAGATGAAGTCTGAGGAAATTTCACAAATGATCTTCAGTAAATGAGTCCCTGCTGAAAAAGCAGATAATGCAAATCTTACCTAGAAATAGCAGGGTCTCGTAATTCTCCTCCATCACCTCCCTGTAAAGCTCCTTCTGTCCTTCATCTAAATATCTCCACTCCTCCTGGGAGAAAGAGACAGCGATGTCCTCAAACGTCACCCGCATCTGAAAACAAAAACAACAAACACACTCAGGGACAAGGGGCGATGCTCAGAATGCATTAGATTCCAGCTGGATTTATTCTCCTGACATTTTATCACAGAATACGGAATGCCAAGACCTCTTTTCTCCAGTAACTGCCAGACTTGTCCCCTCCCCACACCCTCCCTGGTGCGACCCTAGAATTCTAGATACGGGTCACAATGACCAACCTTTGAGCCTTAGGGGATAGAGGGGATGAAGAACTGTGGAGATTATTCTAGACCTCTGGAATTTAGGAATTCCCCAGATTTTCCAAAATATTAGAATTTCTTCAAATTTTCCCCGATACAGACGTTGAAATTCTTGAAAGACTTTCCCAAAAAACGGATGGGCAATTGAAGCGGAGGCCATGAAATGAAGTTGCGAGGACGGAAACTTGACAGCAACGTCGGAGAAGGGTGGTGGATGCCTGAAATGTTCTTTCTTGATAAATGGTGGGGTTGAAAAGAGTGATGGAATTCAAGAAGACGTGGGATCAGCACAGAGATTCCCTACACGGCATGAAGATGAAATAAAAGTATGAACCATTTCCATTGTTTAGGACTTTTCTGGAACTTTCAGCTCTTTTCTGACTGCAGTTTCTTTGTTACACAGTGCCGATTTTTTGCTGATGCTGCTGTACAATAAGCTCTGCCACCTCAGATAAGACTTTTGCTGCTTGGGCACCCCCCACATAAGTACATAAGTATTGCCATACTGGGAGAGACCAAAGTCCTAACTTTGTATATAAAGAAATATCCTATGTGTCTGTAATTAATTGAATTTCTGTTATATCTACTACCCATATTAAGAGTTGGGGTCGAGATTGGACAGTGGAAAAATAGAAGAGTCGGAGTCGAACGCTTGGTGTGCTGATTCCACAGCCCGGACTCACATGAAGAAAAACACAGAAAAGATTGCCAGAAAAAAACCTGAAAGAGACAAAGAAGTAACTCAGGATGCAAAGGACAGCCTGAAAAAAAATGGCTGAAAATGTAAAGCTAAAGGGGTCGATATTCCCTGCATGGTGGTTAGCAATTAGTAAAGCTCTAACCACCTCGAGCTGAATTAGACCCAGACATTCAGAATTGGGCCTAATCCGGCTACTGGTACTGAATATCCGGGTCTTAGTGGACTGCCAAAAGTTATCCACGTCCGGCCAATATTTAGAGCCAGGAGTGGCCTAATGGTTAGTGCAGCAGATTGCTGGGGAACTGGGTTCGATTCCCACTGCTACCTAATGGTCAGCAATGGATTGGGATCTTGGGGAACCTGGTTCAATTCCCTCTGCAGCTCCATGTGACCCTGGGCAAGTCACTTAACCCTCTGTTGCCCCATGTACGACAGTGTACTACTTAGATTGTGAGCCCACTAGGGACAGACCCAGTACCTGTACAATGAAACTGGTCTAACCAGTATATAAATACTGAAAAATGAAATTGCCTAAAAAATAAATAACTAGCCTGGTTAATTATCCAGACACCAAAGCACCGCAGTGGTCAGGGCTCATGCTCCGCAGTGCTATCTAGTTCAATGCTGCTGAATATTAGCAATCGGGCAGAGCAGTTAAGGGGAACCTTTTCCGCCTGATTAAATTACTCTGACAGAATTTACCAGGCAGGGAGGAAATGTTTTGTATCTTAGGCAGTAAAATGTGTGACATATACACAATGCATGGGGCAAACAGAAGAAAAAATGAGCCTGGCACTGCTCAATCCATCCGTGCAGCCCCCTGAGGCTCTTCTTCCTAATTCTTCTCCCCTCACACAGCAGCTGCTCCTCCTGCTTTACCAGACTCTCACTTTCCGCTTCCTGACATTTCTTTACATTCTCCTTCCTCTCACCTGCTGAGCAGAAAGTCCTGCAGCCATTCTCCTGCCCTTTTCCACAGCATCACTGCTCCAGCCCTGGCTCCCCGAGATGCACCTTCAAGCTTTGCAGGGTGAGTAGTACCAGTGCTCAGCCTCTCTCCAGAGTCCCCAGACCTCAGCAATAGTAGTTCAAGTCAACAAGCCCTGCCCCTAACAGGAAAGCACGATGCCACATAGGCATAGGATCCATGCAGCTCTGGATGACATGCTGGGAAATGTAGTCCTGAGATGGATCCATGCCGGTCTGATTGGCATGCTGGGAAATGTAGTCCTGAGGTGGATCCATGCCGGTCTGATTGGTATGCTGGGAAATGTAGTCCGGAGATGGATCCATGCAGGTCTGGATGGCATGCTGGGAAATGTAGTCCTATTTTGGAAGGGGAGGAGGGAGGAAGGAGGTTGGTTGAAAGCGAAACTAGAGCTGTCTCTGATTGTCAGTCAGTATCTCCTGCTGCAGTCCAGCACCGACAACAGGAGCTGTGTTGCCAAAGTAATGCATTAAAGTGATTATAAGAAAAAGGGAAACAAAACACATAGCAACATACATAGTAGATGACGGCAGAAAAAGACCTGCACGGTCCATCCAGTCTGCCCAACAAGATAAACTCATATGTGCTACTTTTTGTGTATACCCTACCTTGATCTGTACCTGTCCTCTTCAGATCTGTTTGTCAAAACATTTTTGGCTACATGAAGACTTAGTTGATCGACGCATCTTTCTCTTTCTCTGTAGTTTTGTTTTTTCTTTCTTTTTTTCTTGGTTAGGACCAGTCTAGTGATCATGTTTTAGCTTAACAAGCTTAGCGATTGTTACGTGTTCAACACTATGCATGTGAATATTGTTACCCGCCTTGGATAAAGGCGGGATATAAAAAGAAAAAGTAGTAAACAAATAAACCAAAACCCAGTAACAGTAACACAACTGGAACAGAAAATGTATTAGTACCTATCAGTAAATGTACTACTTTGGCAACACAAAAATGTCGTCTCAATAAAGTTACAGTATTTGTATCTGATTTCCTGACTCTGGAGCTGGACTGCACTGTCTCTGCTCAGGTCACATTTCTTGCCTGGTGGCCAAATAGAATAGATTTTCCTGCTCCTGCTGCTGCTGCTGTTTCTCCTCATTCACTGCTGGGATTCTACTGCATTTTTCCTGCGCATTCTTTCATTTTCTGTTTTGGGAACTGTGCATCACTGATCTCTTTGCATTTTACAGTGTACAGGAGAAATGCATTTCTGTTTCTATTTCTCTTCTTTAACTGGGATTCTACTGAGTTTTTCCTGCTCTCAGGTTTGGGAAATGTGCATCTCTGATTTCTTTGTATTTTACAGAGTACAGAAGGAAATGCATTTCTGTTTCTATTTCTCCTCTGTCCCTGGGATGAGTTTTTCCTGCTCATTCTTGGATTTTCTCTCTCGGTTTTGCGAAACCTGCATCACTGATCTTTTTGTATATTGTACAGTACAGGAGGAAATGCATTTCTGTTTCTGTCTCTCTTCTTTCCCTCAGGATTATATCCTGCTCACCAAAATCTTCATAGATCCAGGTTTTCTAATCATTTAATGTTATCAATAGAAATCAAACAAAATAAAACATGGAAAAGAAAATAAGATGATACCTTTTTTATTGGACATAACTTAATACATTTCTTGATTAGCTTTCGAAGGTTGCCCTTCTTCGTCAGATCGGAAATTCATTTAATGAAATCTAATGAAATATTAATTTTGAATCCTTTCAGTCACTTATTAAAATTTCCAAGAGAATATGGAGTTACCACAATATCACTTTGTATCTGCTGTCACCGGAGCCGGCAAACGCCTTCCGGTACTATGTAAGCCACATTGAGCCTACAAATATGTGGGATACAAATAAATAAATAAAGCTTTGTAGGCTTAAGCACTCAGGCTTGGAGTGTAGACAAGGAACATTGACCCTGAGGCAGTGATGTGAAACATGATATCATGGCAGGAGGCAGTGGTGTGCTGGAGCAGGCTCTCACAGGCTCTCGAGAGCCGTTTGTTAAGTTTTTAAGAATGTTGGGAGCCGGTTCTCCATGGCTACTTTAACAAATGGATCCCAAAATGTGGGCTTGGGCCCCTCCTGAATTCTCTTTTACTTTGCTGGCGAGAGAGAGCCCCCTGTTAACAATTTACCAGCACACCCCTGGCAGGAGGTTGCCTCTTGGAAATTTGAATGAGAAAAGTGACTGAAAGGATTCAGATTAACGATGACTGCATTTTGATTAAACTTATCACTATTAATTGCAGAAGTATTATTAATTCTCACTGCAGCTCTTTGTGACTCTGGACAAATCACTTAACCCTTAATTGCCTCAGGTACAAAATAAGTACCTGTGTATATAATATCTAAATCGCTTTGATTATAACCACAGAAAGGCAATATATCAAATCCCTTCCCTAAAGGACTGATAATCCTCCCACCCACCCCCAAATCCAACATCTCTCCTCTTCTCACATAGTAACATAGTAGGTGACAGCAGAGAAAGGCCTGTACGGTCCATCCAGTCTGCCCAACAAGGTAAACTCATATGTGCTACTTTATGTGTATACCTGACCCTGATTTGTATCTGTCATTTTCAGGGCATAGACCGTAGAAGTCTGCCCAGCACTGGCCCCGCCTCCCAAACACTAGCCCCGCCTCCCACCACCGGTGCTGCCACCCAATCTCCGCTAAGCTTCTGGGAATCCATTCATAGTAACATAGTAGATGATGACAGAGAAAGACCCGCACTGTCCATCCAGTCTGCCCAACAAGATAAACTCATATGTGCTACTTTATGTGTATACCTGACCTTGATTTGTATCTGTCATTTTCAAGGCACAGACCATAGAAGTCTTGCCCAGCACTAGCCCCGCCTTCTAATCACTGGTGCTGCCACCCAATCTCCGCTAAGCTTCTGAGGAACCATTCCTTCAGAACAGGATTCCTTTATGTTTATTCCACGCATTTTTGAATTCTGTTACTGTTTTCATCACCACCTCCCTGTTGAGCAGAGACTGTCTCTTCATGTTCAAATGTACAGCGCTGTATCCATCTAGTAACATAGTAAGTGATGGCAGAAAGGAACCTGTACGGTCCATCCAGTCTGCCCAACAAGATAAACTCATATTCGCTACTTTATATGTTTACCGGACCTTGATTTGTATCTGTCATTTTCAGGGCACAGACCGTAGAAGTCTGCCATCACCAGCCCTGCCTCCCAACCACTAGCCCCACCTCCCAACCACCGATACTGCCACTACTACTTATCATTTCTATAGGTTGTGATATCCCCCTTCTCACTCAGGGTGACCTGGTTCTCAACATGCAGATTATATGCAAATTAGTGTGCAACCCCTTCTTGCTCAGGGTGACCTGGTTCCCACTAAGAAACGTAAACAGGTCTCACCAACAGCATATTTCTCAGGCAACTCTTTATTCCAGCCCCCGGGCACACTTCTTCTAGCTTAATACTTTATGCCTTCATAGGTCTTCACACTGAGCCTCCCCACACAGATACATGGGCTCAGTACTAACTTCAGTACTTTGGGGACTTTTAATCCCAGGCTTTGCAGCCTGCTTCTCTCAGTACTGGGACACACAGTCCTTCCTTCTTTGGACACACAGTCCTTCCTTCTTTGAACACACAGTTCCTATAAGTACTGACACACAGTCCAACACTAATGCTTTAAGGACTTCTTACCCCAGGATTTTCAGCCTGCTTCTCTCCTTTGGACACACAGTCCACCACAAGTCCATAGGGTTAGCCAGTATCTTCCAGGGGGATCTCTCTTCTGCTGCCAGCTCACTTCTTTTTTCTTTCACCTCTCAGTTGGGGTATAAAGTGGTTAATTAGCTACCCAGGACCCAGCCCATAACCTCATACACCTGTGGACCTCCTAGGGCTCTCCCCGGTCCTAGCGACCTCCACCTATTCTCCTAGCGCCTACCCCGGACATCCTGGACATTTGTAGGGGAACAGTGCCATCTAGGGGCCTGCCCAGGATAGGTCGGCCTCTTACTTATCACATACCCCCACCCTTAAGCTAATTGCTGCTCACCCTCAGTAACCCTTTAAGTCTTCTCCACTGAGGAGCAGCAATTTTACACAGGGGGTTATACTCTTTTTCAGGCTCATCCCTGTTCTATCTCTGGGCCTCACCACCCCCATCTAGGCTCCTCATCCCCCTCTTAGCACATCACATGGCCCGGGCCCTTCCCATTCACTAGGCGTTGAGGGGCTCTCACCACAGCGGGCCCTATCTGACCCTTATCCCCTGCAGCCCCCTCCTACCTCCTGGGCGCCCGACGATACCATGTACCGTCTGAGGGAGGGGTCACCTAGCTCGCCTAGGTCCCTTATCTTCCTCTTAGCACCTCATATGGCCCGGGCCCTTCCCTTTCACTGGGCGCCCGACGATACCATGATCCCTCCGAGAAAGAGGAAACCTGACGACTCCTCTCTTAGCACTTCACATGGCCCGGGCCCTTCCCTCTCACTAGGGCACCCGACGATACCATGCTCCCACCGAGAAATGCGCTCTGGAGCAGGTCCCTTCTGACCCTCATCCCCTGCAAGCCCCAACACCTGGTTCTCAATGTCCATCTTTTTAGATCTTCTCCATTGGCCACTGACCCAGGCAAGTGCTCTGGCCTTCTCCTCTCCGGCTCCTCCAGCTTCTCAGGCCTCCAGCCTTCCTGGCCGTCCAATGGGGTGCAGCCTGTAATCACAAAAAAACACATCCAAGTGTGGCCTGTTTACTCTCATGGCCCCCACACTTGCACTGCACCTCCTTGTAGGTGTGTGTGTTTGTGGCCTCCTCCATCCCCTACAGCCACTCCCAAGCCTCCAGATCTTACAAATCCACCCTCACCTCCCCCCTAGGTACCCTTTACCTGGGATAGGTGAGCAAAGTGCTTTTGCTAGTGTTGGCCCCCTCGACGAGCTTTTGGAACACAGCCTCTGGAACCTCCAAGGACACCTCCATCTCTCTTCATTGGGGATATACCGACTGCCTGGGTCTACACCCATCCTCAGCTCTTCCCATGGCTTCACCTTTCTACCAGTAGTATTCCACTGCCAAGGGTAGCAAGGATCCTCTGACATCCTTATCATCCAGTGGTTGTTCAACAGTCAAGTCCCATTTGTGATATCCCCCTTCTCACACTGGGTGACCTGGTTCTCAATATGCAGGTTATATGCAAATTAGTGTGCAACCCCTTCTCGCTCAGGGTGACCTGGTTCCCACTAAGAAAAGTAAACAGGTTTCACCAACAGCATATTTCTCAGGCAACTCTTTATTCCAGCCCCTGGGCACACTTCTTCTAGCTTAATACTTTATGCCTTCATAGGTCTTCACACTGAGCCTCCCCACACAGATACATGGGCTCAGTACTAACTTCAGTACTTTGGGGACTTTTAACCCCAGGCTTTGCAGCCTGCTTCTCTCAGTACTGGGACACACAGTCCTTCCTTCTTTGGACACACAGTCCTTCCTTCTTTGAACACACAGTTCCTATAAGTACTGACACACAGTCCAACACTAATGCTTTAGGGACTTCTTACCCCAGGAATTTCAGCCTGCTTCTCTCCTTTGGACACACAGTCCACCACAAGTCCATAGGGTTAGCCAGTATCTTCCAGGGGGATCTCTCTTCTGCTGCCAGCTCACTTCTTTTTTCTTTCACCTCTCAGTTGGGGTATGAAGTGGTTAATTAGCTACACAGGACCCAGCCCATAACCTCCTACACCTGTGGACCTCCCAGGGCTCTTACGTTCCTGTAAGGTAATTTTAAAACAATACAGGAACATAAGACCTTTGAAATAAGAATGATTGAATATTTTGACACCCAACAAACAGGACTTAATAAGGATCTGGGTTTTCTAACTCATTATAAAACATAAAGCTGTATTTCTCTGTTTATTTTCTCTGTTTATTACCCTTCTCTCACCTACCAACACCCATTCTGTTAGAATATGAATGAAATACTTTGATGTCCCCATGCATACCCCCACCCTCCCATTCTGTCAGACAGTCAAAGTAATGCTTTGATGTTTCTCTCATATATACTATCTGCTACCTCATTTGCTTATTTCCGATCTGAGGAAGAAGGGCAACCTTCAAAAGCTAATCAAGAAATGTATTAAGTTATGTCCAATAAAAAAGGTATCATCTTATTTTCTTTTCCATGTTTTATTTTGTTTGATTTCTATTGATAACCTTTAAGAGTGGACTAACACGGCTACCACACCTCTCTACTTAAATTATTAGAAAACCTAGATCTATGAAGACTTTGGTAAGAGGCCGGTAATGAAAGAGCTTGAGCCCACCAACTGGGTTAGAAATTTGAAGTTTGAGGGGTTAGATTAGTAATTTTATACTGCAAGAATTAGTTCCCAACCCCTGATGAATCCTTTTGAACCCTAATGCCCTTCAATGACCAATCTGAAGCAGGCGCAGGAACAGCAGAAGCAAGAGCTGCAACCAGTGGCATAGCCAGACAGCCAATTTTGGGTGGGCCTGAGCCAGTGGTGTGCTGGTAAATGTTTAACAACAGGCTCTCTCCCCGGTCCACCTGTGAACCTCCCCCCCCCAAATTGCAGAGTTGGCTATACACTGGGAGAGAGCCTGGGGTGGGGGGGCAATGCATTACTCTCTCCGGGAAACTTTTTTAAATGCTACCAGGTTCCAATCTAATTCATGTTTAATGTGGGATAAAATGCCATAAATAAGTAAATAAATAGAAACTTTTAACGTTGAGCACCTGATTCTCATAACATGATGTCTGTTTTAGAAGCCCTTTACCAGGAGAAAAAAAAATCTCTGCACCAATAACAGGGTTAGGTGTCCCTATAACCAGCCCCTCCAAATGACACACTGATTACGATTTATAACAAATTACTACTCTACCTATGAAAAGTTATTCCCTTATTATACTTCCTCTGTGTACATCCCTATGCATAAGACGGAAGCATTTTTAAGAATGTAACTTTTTTTTTTACAGTATCCTCCCCTCCACACCCCACCTCACCTACCAATTACAGACCTCCTCCCCGATCCCCAGAGCCAAAGGGTCCCACTCACAGCACATACCTGAAGGCAGCATCCCTGGTGGTCTAGTGGATTGTTCAGGGCAGGAAAGATGCCCCGTCTTTCCTCCCATCCATGTCCAGCGATTCTCCTCTGCCCCTATCCTCCCCTCCCATCCATGTCCAGCGATTCTCCTCTGCCCTTTCCTAACCATCCATATCCAGCGATGTCTCCTCTCTCCCCTCCATGTCCAGCAATTCTCCTTTGCCCCCTATCCTCCCCTCCCATCCATGTGCAGTGACTCACCCCAGCCTCCACCTACCCCCCTTTTCAGCCCTCGAGTTCCAGTTCCAACCCCAGCACCGGTTCACCTGTCTGCCCTCAGCTCCCCGATAGCCCTCCTTTCATTCCTGCATTTAAATCTTTTATTTTACCTCAAGTTGTGGCGGTGGCACTGAAAGCAGCAGGCTCAGCTTGCCTCCAGCCTTCCCTTCCCTCTCAGTGTCCCACCCTCGTGGAAACAGGAAATACATCAGAAGAAGGCAGGACAGTACACTGAGAGGGAAGGGAAGGCTGGAGGCAAGCTGAGCCTAGCCTGCTGCTTTCAGTGCCGACGGTGACGGTGGAGGCGGCGGCAGGGGAGGGTTGGTGGCGGCGGGAAGGGGGGGATCGAAAGGGTTGGCGCCGAGGGGGGTCAAAGTTGATGGTGGTGGCCGCGGCAGCGGGGGTAAAAAATGGCAAGGGGGCTAAAATGTGCCCCCTCACCTCGGGCTCTGGACCCCCCTCCCGCTGGTCTAGCTACGCCCCTGGTTTCAGCTACGGAGAAACTTTATTATTATATTTCTGACACAGAATTTTCCATTTCTCCCTTAGTCCCTGCTGGACCCTAACTCTCAGATTCCCAGCTTTCTAGTTTTTCTAGGTGCATTGATTTCACTTTCACGTCCTCCACAACATGCTCCGTATTTCTCTCTCCCTCTCTCTTTGCCTTTCTACTATACTTTTACAGTACTGTTGCCTTACTGAGATTTGGTAAAGATGTTATATAAATGCAGAGTAGATTTGCTACCTGCAGTGATTTCCTGTGCGGAGTCTGTGGCTCAGCCCTGAGGGAGTTTCAATCCGGCATGCAGCCATTTGATGTGTAGAAGAAGTAAGTGTTAGTTGGAATGTTATAGTGTTATAAGATTGTAAGAGAAGCATTGAAGATGGTAGTAATGGTATTATTTAAAATGTTATAGATTTGATGGTGGTTCCTCCTGAGGAAGATTTGTGAAATGCGGTCCTGCATTGGGGAACCGGCACAATATGAAACAGATATGGTGGACTGTTGAGTTAGTCACCGAGCACACAGCACTTGTATTGTGATGCATACAGATGATTGGAGGTGGCGTATTTAATCAGCCAACGGAGGGTCAACAGACATACAGTGTTTTTCCATGAAGAGCAGTCATCCAGCGTTTACGTGGAAACACTTTTACAGCATCCAAGCGGAAGGCGTGGCGTCTGTAGGAAAAGGACTATCTAGCTGGCAGGACTGAGTTTTGATCATTTGTGCATGATATAATGTATAAGTATGGTAAAACATATGTAAAATAAGAAACAGCATAAGTATGCAGTTTAAAATGTAAAACCAGTTGTTTTGTATTTAAATACAGGTGGTGCAAGGTGAGTGGAGGAATGAATGTGTGAGGTTTTAGCATTAGGTAGCAGTGCTGGTGAGGTTAGTGGGCATTGCAATACAATAAAATGTTTTTGTGATATGAAAAAAATACTGGAGTCTTTGTGTATTAGATATAATAGGGTCACCATGTGAAAGTACTCAACAATATTGGGGGAGAAAAGTTATTCCTTCACCCTCAGAGATACACAGGAATTCACCAGGTTTTCTGCTGAATTTTGTGTATTCTCTGGTGGTTTTTGAGATATACTTTCTCAGCATGTAATGGTATCAGTTTATTATATTTTGCTGGATTATATATACACCAATATATTTGTGCAGCTTTTATATATTTGACACTGCAGCAGAGAAAATAGTTTCATTTCAAGCCCCTCTCTCCCCATTCCTTTTTCTGGGAACTTCTGATAGCAGGGATAGTTAATTACAAACACTTAACAAAGACAAAAGAGAGATATATAACTCTCTCTGCCCCCCCACCTAAAAGAACTGAACAAAAGCATGACTAAGGTGGGTACCTGGACGCTCATCAGGACATCTCTGAAAACCAAAGACCCAAGAGACCGAAAGTCTGGAATACCCCATTGAAGACAAAGACTTCAGAGGGGAAACCATAAACAGGACATTTGCTTGTCAAAGGTATACCTGCCCCTCCCATCAGCTTTCAGACATGTGCAGAAAGGAAGGACTTATAATGTGGTCATGTGAACAGACTACATTAACCATAATGCCTTGCAAAATATCCAGGACATGCACACACCATGCTTCTCTGCTAACATTATAAAAGGCCTGGAAACAGCCCAGCTCGCTCTCTTGGGACCTGCCTCCTCTTGGAACCTGCCTCCTCTTGGGACCTGCTGCTCTCTTTGGGGTCTGCTGACGCCTTGCCCCTCAACATGTGCTCATCAATCAGCTGGACCACAGCATGCTTGTAACAAGGACTTGTAAGTTAACCTACCTGCTACTTTGTTCTATTTTATGCACAGATTACCTGTAAAGATCTCTTAAAACCTACCTCTCGTGTGCAATTGTATATTAAATCAATCTTTTTGAAGCTAAAAATACGGTCTCTTTGTGTTCTGAGTATATGGTATCTTTTATATATACTTAATCTATTTAATTTATTGCAATTATCACCTTTGGTGATTGGTGGAGAAATTAATATCCTAAAACTTATAAATACAGCATCTGCTCTTAAATTATAAACAGTAGCGAGTGCTCTCGAGCTCTTTCCCCAAAATAAATAATTTCTTGTAACAAGCACACTCAGTGCTCCTAACTGGTTTCACTCCTGTATTGATCTCTGATGCACTGTGAAGTATGCATTATGGCTCAAGCTTTTTTTTTTTTATTGAAAGAAGTCTTTATTCAAAGTTTAGAGAGTTAGCAAATAACAAGTGACAGTCAGACAATGGCACAATTTCAAAAGAAAATGATTCCAATAGAGCTAAAATAATGTCCAGGTAATAAAGAACATAACCCTAATTAACTTCAAGTTTTATGTATCTTTTAGCGGCATTATTCCCCAAAGTCCCTCCCAACCCATCCTTAAGTAAGAGAGAGAAGGAAAAAAAGGGGGAAATTTTAATTTACATCTCTGGCACAGTTGGTCAAAAAAGGGAGCCAAATTGCTTCCCATTTAGATAAAGTTTTACAGCGCTGGGCCCAGAGTCTCTCCTTTTCGCATATGTACCAAAGCTTATTCAGCCATTTATAGTAACATAGTAACATAGTAGATGACGGCAGAAAAAGACCTGCACGGTCCATCTAGTCTGCCCACAATAAACTCATATGTGTATACCTTACCTTGATTTGTACCTGTCTTTTTCAGGGCACAGATCGTATAAGTCTGTCCAGCAGTATTTCCCGCCTCCCAACCACCAGTCCCGCCTCTCATCACGGGCTCTGGCACAGACCCCGTATAGGTCTGCCCTCCCCTATCCTAGCCTCTCAACCACCAACCCCACCAACCCCTCTTCTAATAATAGAAGGAACCTGCGAGGATTTCCATGAAGCTGCCAAAGTAACCCTGGCCGCCATCATAGCTTGTTGGACCAGTAAAGATTGAGAGGTGGTCAGGTCAGGTGGTTTCTTTGGAAAAAGAAAAAACTCAGGAGACCACTTGATTGGTTTGGAGAGCCACCTCTGGAGTCTATACTGCACCGATTTCCAAAAAGCACGAACTTTAATACAAGTCCACTAGAGATGCCCCAAAGTGCCCTCTTGCCCACATCCTCTCCAGCACAGTGAAGACACCTGTTGGAACATATAATGAAGGCGGACAGGGGTCAAATACCATCTATACAAAACCTTTAATGCATTTTCCTTGAATGAAGTAGAGATAGAGATCCATAATTGTCCAGCCATCGTCAGTCAATGTCACCCCCAACTCTCGATGCCAGCTCTTTTGATACTCAATGGGGGCCTGAATCCTCCTATGCTGAAAAGAGTACAAACAAGTAATCAAACCTCTCGTCTCTTTGGAATCCTCACACAAGTCTTCTAAAAATGATGCCTCACACAGGACTTTTGCCTGTATCTCTCCAGCTGAAAGAAAGTGTTTCACCTGCTGGTAGGCAAAGATGTCTTTAGATGAAAGTACATATTTTTCAGTCAATCTTTGAAACTGAATAAAAGCTCCTTCGTCAAAAAATTGACCCCATGTTTCTAGACCAGCTGAAAACCAATTTGTAAATGTTCCAGATTCAAGGCCCGGGGGGAAAAGTGGATTGTGAATTACTGGAGTAAACCTAGAGAGTATAAGATCCTGTTTACCAAATAGACTGTCCCAGTAATGAAAAGTTGTTGAGACTGAGGGACAAATCCCCTTATCCAATTTCCTATACCTCCGGGGAAGCCACATTAAAGATCGCAACAAACACCTACCAGCCGAATCCTGCTCCAGGCTTATCCACCTCTTATGAGCGCTAGCATGATACCATTCTATTGCAACAAGCGCTTGTGCAGCTTTATAATACCAGTATATATTTGGAACGTCCAGCCCTCCCTGTTTTTGGTCTCTACATAGCAACACTCGAGAAAGACGCGGTCGTTTGTTGGACCATATAAAACGAAGGAGGCAGTTCTGTATGCCTAAGAGGAAGGAACGGGGTAAGCGCAAAGGAAGAACTGGAAAAAGATACATCAAGCGGGGTAGTACGTTTATTTTCACGGTAGCAATCCTTCCAAACCACAATAATTCAATAGACCCCAAGCTTCTAAGTCGTTATATATATCCTTTAAAAGAGAAGGGTAATTAGCTGCAAATAAATCAGAAACTTTTCTAGTGAGGATAACCCCCAGATATTTAATTTCCCAGGAAACCCAGCGAAATGGAAAGGATTTTTGTAAAGACACCAACGTTGGGCCCGGGATGCCCACAGCCAGCGCCTCTGATTTAGACATATTTGGCTTAAAACCTGAAACCGAAGAGTATTCATCTAAAAGCTGAATTAAATTAGGCAAGGAAATTAAGGGTTTAGTTAAGGAGAGCAAGATATCATCAGCAAATAGTGCCAATTTATAATCCTGACCAGCCACCTGAAGCCCCGAGATGTTAGGGTTAGCAAGAATAGCAATGGCTAATGGTTCCATAACCAGCGCAAATAGCATAGGCGAGAGAGGGCAACCCTGTCTCGTCCACCTAGATAAAGGAAACATATGAGAGTTATCTCCATTAATACGTACACAGGCTTTGGGAAAATGATAAAGAGCCTGAGTCCAATTTCTAAAGTTCAGACCTATCCCCAGTCTCTCCATAACACTCATCATAAAAGGCCGGTGTACGCGGTCAAAAGCCTTTTCGGCATCCAGACCCAAAAGGCATAACGAAGTCTGAGACTTGTTAGCTACACGTAACAAATTCACCATACGCCGCACATTGTCTTTAGCTTGCCTATGAGGAACAAATCCAACTTGATCAGGATGAACCAAGTCTGGAAGAACCCTAGCCAGCCGATTCGCCAAAACCTTAGCTATGATTTTAACATCAGAATTAAGAATGGATAAAGGGCGGTAAGATGAACAATCAACCTTATCTTTACCCGGTTTTGAATCACAGCTATCCAAGCTTCCATCATGGAAGGAGGAAGAGCCTCTCCTTCCTGATCCCCATTACAAATCTCCGCTAAGAGAGGAGCCAACTCCCCCCTAAACACCCTGTAAAAGTCATTCGGCAACCCATCTGCAGAATAAAGGGATTTATAAAAAGAGTGGAACCTTTGACGAATCAAGGAGGATTGGGTCAATATCGTGTTCTTACCTTCACCAATATGCAGGATTGTTCGGTCAAGCTGCCCCTGCCGCAAGCTAAGAGCTAAAGCTCGACCAGGTTTATTCTGAGTGGAGTAATGATGTAACTGTTGCTGACCTCGTACAAACTGGAGTTGTTCTGAGTAGATGTTGTCGAACCTAAGGCGAAGGGCCTGAATCTCCCGCAAGTGAGCAATCGATTGCAACGACTTATGCCTGGCCTCGAGACAGGATAATTGTGACATACATGCTGCAACCTCCTGTCTCTGGGCCCTAGCCCGAATACTAGCATGTTTTAAGAAAAAAACCCTCATTACGACTTTCAAAGCATCCCATACAATCCCCATAGGAGGACCCGATTCCAAGTTATTATCAAGATATTCCTTCAGAACCTTACGATAAGCAGCCAACAACCTCTTGTCCCTTAGTAGGGAAACATTTAGGGTCCACCGAGTATCTTTATCCACCTCACAAAAAGAAGAAAGACAACCATGTTGGGGCATGATCCGAAATAGTAATAGAACCTATACCAGTAGTGCTACTACCCTGTGAAAGAGATATATCGAGGAGAATATGGTCAATGCGAGAATAAGAGTCGTGAGAATGAGAATAAAAAGAATAATCCTTTTCCCTTAAATGATGTAAGCGCCACGTATCACAAACTGCCAATGTTCGGGTCAAAGCCTCCAAGGCCTTAGAGTTTTGAATGTCAGCCCTCGAAGTTACACCAGTCTTATCAATGCTCGGGTCGAACGTTGCATTCAAATCCCCCCCCCCCCCCAGTACCAACTTAACAAACGGGTCCACTTGCACCACTTTTCCAATCCAGACAAAAAATGCTCCCTGAGATTCATTAGGCACATACACAGCTACTAGGGAGAAAGGTGAATTATTCAGTAACACCTGTAAAAGCAAAAAAACTACCCGCAGGATCACGCTTAACTTTCTGTACCTGTACCTGTACCTGGTGGAAGGAGGATAACCAGTGGGACACTGTCATACCGGGGTACAAATTATATCGTAGTGATAGGGTGAATCGGATTGGTGGAGGGGTAGCATTGTATATTAACGAGAGCCTTGAATCAAATAGATTGAAAATTCTGCAGGAAACAAAACACTCCTTGGAATCACTGTGGATTGAAATTCCATGTGCAAAGGGGAAAAGGATAGTGATAGGAGTGTACTACCGTCCACCTGGCCAGGACGAACAGACGGATGCGGAAATGTTAAAGGAAATCAGGGACGCAAACAAACTGGGCAACACAATAATAATGGGGGATTTCAATTACCCGCATATAGACTGGGTTAATGTAACATCTGTACACGCAAGGGACATAAGATTTCTTGATGAAATCAAGGACAGCTTCATGGAACAGCTAGTTCAGGAGCCGACAAGAGAAGGAAAAATACTAGACTTAGTCCTTAGTGGTGCTCATGATCTAGTGCAGGGGGTAACGATACGAGGGCCGCTTGATAACAGTGATCATAATATGATCGGTTTTGATATTGGCATTGAAGGAAGTGAAACTAGGAAATCAAGTACGCTAGCGTTTAACTATAGAAAAGGTGATTACGACAAAATGAGAAAAATGGTGAAAAAAAGACTGAAAGGAGCAGCTCGCAGAGTAAAAAACTTGCATCAGGCGTGGATGCTGTTTAAAAACACCATCCTGGAGGTTCAGGACAAATATATTCCACGTATTAGAAAAAAGGGAAAAAAGACTAAACGTCAGCCGGCGTGGCTAAACAGTAAGATAAAGGAAATCATTAGAGCCAAAAAACAATCCTTCAGAAAGTGGAGAAGAGAACCAACTGAAAGTAACAGGATAGATCATAAGGAATGCCAAGCCAAATGCAAAGCGGAGATAAGGAGGGCAAAAAAGGACTTTGAGAAGAAATTAGCGTTGGAAGCAAAAATACATAGTAAAAATTTTTTTAGATACATTAAAAGCAGGAAACCGGCCAAAGAGTCGGTTGGGCCGCTGGACGAAAATGGTGTTAAAGGGGCGATCAAGGAGGACAAAGCCGTAGCGGAGAAATTAAATGAATTCTTTGCTTCGGTCTTCACCGAGGAGGATTTGGGGGGGACACCGGTGCCGGAAAGAATATTTGAAGCGGGGGAGTCGGAGAAACTAAACAAATTCTCTGTAACCTTGGAGGATGTAATGGGTCAGTTCAGCAAGCTGAAGAGTAGTAAATCACCGGGACCTGATGGTATTCATCCCAGAGTATTAATAGAACTAAAAAATGAACTTGCGGAGCTACTGTTAGAAATATGCAATCTGTCCCTAAAATCGAGTGTAATACCGGAAGACTGGAGGGTAGCCAATGTTACTCCGATTTTTAAGAAGGGTTCCAGAGGAGATCCGGGAAATTATAGACCGGTGAGTCTGACGTCGGTGCCGGGCAAGATGGTGGAGGCTATTATTAAGAATAAAATTGCAGAGCATATACAAAAACATGGACTGATGAGACAAAGTCAGCACGGATTTAGTGAAGGGAAGTCTTGCCTCACCAATCTAATGCATTTTTTTGAGGGGGTAAGCAAACATGTGGACAATGGGGAGCCGGTTGATATTGTATATCTGGATTTTCAGAAGGCGTTTGACAAAGTGCCGCACGAAAGACTCCTGAAGAAATTGCAGAGTCATGGAATCGGAGGTAGGGTACTATTATGGATTAAGAACTGGTTGAAAGATAGGAAGCAGAGAGTAGGATTGCGTGGCCAGTATTCTCAGTGGAGGAGGGTAGTTAGTGGGGTCCCGCAGGGGTCTGTGCTGGGTCCGTTGCTTTTTAATGTATTTATAAATGACCTAGAGATGGGAATAACTAGTGAGGTAATTAAATTCGCCGATGACACAAAATTATTCAGGGTCGTCAAGTCACAGGAGGAATGTGAACGATTACAGGAGGACCTTGCGAGACTGGGAGAATGGGCGTGCAAGTGGCAGATGAAGTTCAATGTTGACAAGTGCAAAGTGATGCATGTGGGTAAGAGGAACCCGAATTATAGCTACGTCTTGCAAGGTTCCACGTTAGGAGTTACGGATCAAGAAAGGGATCTGGGTGTCGTCGTCGATGATACGCTGAAACCTTCTGCTCAGTGTGCTGCTGCGGCTAGGAAAGCGAATAGAATGTTGAGTGTTATTAGGAAGGGTATGGAGTCCAGGTGTGCGGATGTTATAATGCCGTTGTATCGCTCCATGGTGCGACCGCACCTGGAGTATTGTGTTCAGTACTGGTCTCCGTATCTCAAAAAAGATATAGTAGAATTGGAAAAGGTACAGCGAAGGGCGACGAAAATGATAGTGGGGATGGGACGACTTTCCTATGAAGAGAGGCTGAGAAGGCTAGGGCTTTTCAGCTTGGAGAAGAGACGGCTGAGGGGAGATATGATAGAAGTGTATAAAATAATGAGTGGAATGGATCGGGTGGATGTGAAGCGACTGTTCACGCTATCCAAAAATACTAGGACTAGAGGGCATGAGTTGAAGCTACAGTGTGGTAAATTTAAAACGAATCGGAGAAAATTTTTCTTCACCCAACGTGTAATTAGACTCTGGAATTCGTTGCCGGAGAACGTGGTACGGGCGGTTAGCTTGACGGAGTTTAAAAAGGGGTTAGATAGATTCCTAAAGGACAAGTCCATAGACCGCTATTAAATGGACTTGGAAAAATTCCGCATTTTTAGGTATAACTTGTCTGGAATGTTTTTACGTTTAGGGAGCGTGCCAGGTGCCCTTGACCTGGATTGGCCACTGTCGGTGACAGGATGCTGGGCTAGATGGACCTTTGGTCTTTCCCAGTATGGCACTACTTATGTACTTATGTACTTATGTACCTGCAGCGAAGAGTGCAACAGGATCACAACCCCCCGTTTCTTCTTGGAGCCGGCATCAGAGGCAAAGAAAATATTTTGATACTGACAATGACATAGGAATTTTTCATGTTCCCTCCTGAAGTGAGTCTCCTGCAAAAATACCACATGGGGAGTACTTGTCATCAGTTCCCGAAATAACTTTTGGCACTTCTGGGGAGAGTTGAGACCCTTAACATTGTAAGACAAAAATTTGAGATCAATACTCATTTATGGCATATATCCTGTGAAGAAAGGGCCAAACTCTGCACCAGCAATGGAGAAAGAAAAGAAGAAGGCAAGAAAGAACAAGAGAAAAAGAAAACCCATAGCCCCGCTCCCCAGCAAGCTTTACCCTTAGGAATCCCAACCCAATAGCCCCTCCCTCCAGTACTGCAACCAAATTCTATCATTCCCATTTCTTCACCCCCCAACCCTATTGTCCCCCTAAACATAGTCGCCCCTTCCCTTCCCACCCCCTCCCTCCAAATCATCAAAAAACCCCTAGACAGAGACCAACAAGTCCCCCTAACTAGGCACATCGGAGAAAGTAATCCATCAACCCGAAAAACCACCCAAACCCCCCCCTTCCCCACTGCTCAAAACACATTCCTATCCCCTTGTAGCATCGTACAAAATAGACCACATTAACTCCCCGTATTCTCCCCCCCCCCCCCCCCCCCCCGCTCCTTCCTCCCTCTGACAACACTCAAACAAGTTCTAACTAAGATCTGCAAATTCCAGAGATTTTCCTTTAAACTCCTATCAAAGTGTTCCTCTCAGAAGTCATAACTACATATAACAGACTTATAATAAAATCAGAAAGTCTCCTCAGGTAGCCTTCGGGGAGACATGCTTCCATTGCTGAAGCTTGGCCCGAGATGTGGGGGCGATGTCCACCGGCGGGTGGTCAGCGTCAGTCAAACCTTCCTCGCTCAAAACCTTCCATACTTCAGATAAGAGTCTGAGACGATGCAACTTTCCCCCCACTGTAGAGCAGATAGCAAAAGGAAAGGACCATCTATTCGGGATCTTATTTGCGATTAGGATATCCAAAACAGGTTTCATGGTGCGTCACTTGGCCAGAGTCAGTTGGGACAGGTCCTGAAACACCTTCACCTGAGCCTCATTGTAGTCAATATATTGGACCTGACGAGCCCGCAGCATCAGACGCTCTTTTATAGCATAAGAAGAAAAACAGACGACAATGTCCCGAGGCTTATTATCCTGTCTCTTCCCTACAGCTCTATGAGCTCGCTCCACTATAATATCTTCCAATTCAAGCAGCTTACCACAAAGCAACTTGACCACAGCGACTACATCCTCTTTGTCCCCAACCTCTGGAACTCCACGGAAGTGGAGGTTGTTCCTCCGCCCTCGATTTTCCTGGTCGTCAACCTTGTATTGTAGATCGTCTAGGTATTCAAGGAGTTTTGAAATTTTTGCGTCAGCCCCATTCAGGTGCTCTGCTTGTTGGCTCGCTGCCTTACCGGCCTGATGCGCCTACTGGCGCTCGCCCTCCTTTCGCACCGAAGACATTTTTTCCAGCCGAACTAAAGTCACCCCACCTGGTTCCTACGGTTTTCCACTGCAGCAGGGAAGAATTTAAGGATGTGTTTATGCTTTTTATCGCTATTTATAAGCAGGGACGAGACGGAGCTTCGGATTTAGGTAGCCATCAGCGTTCGTGATGTCACTTCCTCCTTCCTTATGGCTCAAGCTTTTACCACACTTAGTACATATGAATTGTTTTATATCTGTGTTGTAATGTTTACAGAGATGTCCGACCTTGTTGTGCCTTTCAGTATACAAATTTTCAGCCATCATCACTTCGCAGTCAGCCACAAGATGAGTAACTGTCTCCTGCTCTTTCTTACAAAATCTACAAATGTCAGTTGTATCTTTTTTCAATGCTTAATGAGAACCATTTAATTTAATGCCTTCTTGTATGGATTCTTTGATATATTGTAAGGCTTGTTTTCGGACTGAAATTTGTACCTACACTTAGTACAAGTAGCTGACGTGGCGGAGCCGGTGGGGGGAAGAGGGGTTGGTGGTTGGGAGGCGAGGATAGTGGTGGGCAGACTTATATGGTCTGTGTCAGAGCCGGTGGTTAGGAGGAGGGGCTGGTGGTTGGGAGGCAGGGATAGTGCTGGGCAGACTTATACGGTCTGTGCCCTGAAGAGCACAGGTACAAATCAAAGTAGGGTATACACAAAAAGTAGCACATATGAGTTATCTTGTTGGGCAGACTGGATGGACCTTGCAGGTCTTTTTCTGCCGTCATCTACTATGTTACTATGTTACTATGACTTCACTCCAGTGTGGATTCCTTGGTGTGTGGTCAGTTTTTTCTTCTCACTGAAGGTTTGGCCACACTCAGTACATGTAAATGGCTTCATTCCTGTGCAGAATTTCTGGTGTTTTCAGAACATTTCTTTCTGACAGAAGTTTTATCAGACTCAGGGCATGTAAATGCATTTACTCCTGAGTAGGTTCTCTGTTGTATGGTGAGTGTTCCTTTCTCAGTGAAGCTTTTACCACATTCAGTACATGTAAATGAGTTTACTTGGGAGCAATTTTTCCAAATGGCTTTGTTTTCTGCCAGGGCATGTGGAGTATGATCTCATTCTGCCAAATTTACTGCTAACACTTGCCACAGTACTTGCCTTGTGCCAAAGAGAGCTTCTTTCTGTAGTTCATAAGATGTATAGACAACTTATGCAGGCGTGTTTGGAGCGCCCTGTGGCGCTCAAAAAGATGGGAAATATTTCTGTATCTTTCTGCCACATTTTCTTGGTCTCAGGCTGTATTTCTTGGAACTTGAGGATCTTCCCTCTTTCTACACAGTTCACCAAGTAATTGATTGATCTAGAAAGTTCTATAATCAATGCTGTTTTGGTGTTTTTCTCTTTTAGTACTATATCTGTTTTTCTTGCACCCAGCTTTTTGTCAGTCGGAATAAGGATATCTCAGGTGATCATAACCTCTTTGTTTTCCACAATGCTCTTAGGGTCATGATCCCAATGCTTTTCCGGTACACCGATGTTGTAATGCTTAGAATTTCCAATGAATGAGATGCGCCACCTTGTTGAGCTTTTCTGTATAAATATTTTTCTGCCATCAGTACTTCGCAGCTAGTCACAAGATGAGTAACTCTTTCCAACTCTTTCTTACATAATCTACAGATATCTGCTGTACCAGTTTTAACAGTGGTTGCTGGAAACTATCTTGTCTGTAATCCACTGTCCTGGGCTGTAACTATCAATCGTTAATCTTTAGCTTTCAATTCATCTGTCTTTAACCATTCACGTGTCTGATTTTGATCCACAAATTGTTACTGGAGTAACACCTTGTAGTTCTTGCTGTACTTATGCACCTGCCACTTGTTTCTCCCCTGCTGAAACAATTCCTTCAAAATGTTTTTCTCTTTTTTCACAAATTCTGTTGCGTCCTTCCCTTTTGGTACCGATAGATTTTCACCCATTCCTTCTACTCATCGGAAGGATTCTGGAAGTTTTTCTTCATATTTCAATACCTTTTGTGCATTGTGATCTGATGCAGCCATTAACTAAGCCTGAATTCTTCAGTGCTTTCTGAGGTTTGCAGTCTAACTGAAGCTTTTATTACACTCGGTACACATAAATGGCTCCACTCCTGTGTGACTTTTCTGGTGTTTTGTGAGGTGCACCTTCTGATTGAAATTTTTTTACTACATTCAGTACAGGTAAATGGTTTCATTCCAGTGTAGATTCTCCATTGTCTTATAGGTGTTCCCTTCTCAATGAAGCTTTTACCATGCTCAGTACATGCAAATGGTTCATGTGGATTCTTTGGTGCATTATCATGTATTTCTATAACCTAAAACTTTTGTCACAGTCATTGCATGGAAATGGTTTTACTCCTGAATAGATAGTCTGATGCATGCTAAATGTTTCATTGTCAATGAAGCTCTTACCACATCGGTACATATAAATGGCTTCAGTCCTGTGTATATTCTTTGGTGTTTTCTGAGGGTTGTCTTCTGACTGAAGCTTTTATTACACAGTGCAGATGAAAGGTTTCATTGCAGTGTGGACTCCCCAGTGCCTTGTGAGTTTTCCCCTGTCAATGAAGCTTTTACCACACTCAGAACAAGTAAATGGCTTCTGTCTTGTGTGGATTCGCTGGTGTTTTGTAAGGTTTCCCTTCTGAGTGAAACTTTTCTTACACTCAGTACAGTTAAATTGTTTCACTCCTGTGTGGATTCTCTGGTGTTTCGTGAGGCGTGCCTTCCGACTGAAGCTTTTATTACACTCAGTGCAGTTAAATGGTTTCACTCCTGTGTGGATTCTCTGGTGTATTGTGAGGCTTGACTTCTGAGTGAAGCTTTTATTACACTCAGTACAGTGAAAGGGTTTCATTCCTGTATGGATTCTCTGGTGTACTGTTAGGTTTGACTTCTGATTGAAACTTTTATTACACTCAGTGCAGTGAAAGGGTTTCAGTTCTGTGTGGATTATCTGGTGCATTATCATGTATTTTTTCAACCTAAAGCTTTTGCCACACTCAGTGCATAGAAATGGTTTTACTCCTGAATGGAGTTTCTGGTGCATGGTGAGTGTTTCCTTGTCAATGAAGATCTTACCACATTCAGTACATGTAAATGGTTTCACTCCTGTGTGGATTCTCTGGTGTTTTGTGAGGCGTGTCTTCTGACTGAAGCTTTTATTACACTCAGTGCAGTTAAATGGTTTCACTCCTGTGTGGATTCTCTGGTGTACTGTGAGGCGTGTCTTCCGACTGAAGCTTTTATTACACTCAGTGCAGTTAAATGGTTTCATTCCTGTATGAATTCTCTGGTGTATTGTGAAGTTTGACTTCCGACTGAAGCTTTTATTACAGTCAATGCAGTGAAAGGGTTTCAGTCCTGTGTGGATTCTTTGGTGTATTGTGAGGCGTGCCTTCCGACTGAAGCTTTTATTACACTCAGAACAGTTAAATGGTTTCATTCCCGTGTGGATTCTCTGGTGTACTGTGAGGCTTGACTTCTGAGTGAAGCTTTTATTACACTTAGTGCAGTGAAAGGGTTTCAGTCCTGTGTGGATTCTCTGGTGTATTGTGAGGCTTGACTTCTGAGTGAAGCTTTTATTACACTCAGCGCAGTTAAATGGTTTCACCCCTGTGTGGATTCTCTGGTGTATTGTGAGGTGAGTCTTCTGACTGAAGCTTTTATTACACTCAGTACAGTTAAATGGTTTCATTCCTGTGTGGATTCTCTGGTGTATTGTGAGGTGAGTCTTCTGATTGAAGCTTTTATTACACTCAGTGCAGTGAAAGGGTTTCAGTCCTGTGTGGATTCTCTGGTGCATTGTCAGGTTTCTTTTCCAACAAGAGCTTGTACCACAGTCAGCACAAGTATACAATCCCTCATTTTTCTGGTCTTTCAAGAAGTTTTCCTTCCTGCAAAAGACTTTTTCAGCTTTAGTAGAAGCGACCAATTTCTCACCAGTTTGATCTTTATTATTATCAGTGAAAGCATCTCCATGACTGAAGCTTTTCATACATTCAGTACTGGAAACTAGTGTCTCTCCTAGGTACAATTTTGCATTTCTTATTACGTTTTCTTCCTGATTGACGCTTTTGTCACAATCAGGACATGAAGGTAATCTCTCATCAGTGGTGTTTTTCTGGTATTTTGTAATGTTTCCTTTATTGGTGAAATTTTTCCTATATTCTGTACTTGTACACATTCTAGTTTCTTTATTATTTTTCTCATGTTGCATTACTTCTTTCTTTCTACTGAAATGTTTCATACATTCGTCACATAAGCATCTTTGATTTCTCATCAGGTTTGTCTGCTCTTTCTCTGTCTGTATGATATTACTGGTACTGTTTTCACACAGAGCTGAGCCTTCGATTGAACTTCTTTGTTTATTTTGATTGTTTCCCTTTTCTCCCCAGTCAGAACAGGAATAAGTCTCCTCTTTCTCTCCTTCTGGTAACATCTTTTCCCCTTCAGGCTTCTCACTGAGCTTCCAGTTATGTTTCTCTGTAGTACTGTTTTTAGGGTTCTCTTTTTCTAAATAAAATAAAAAAAAGAGAGCATTGTGTATTACTGTGGAACAAGAACAATCGAACAAGTTCAGTAATACAACACCTCTTTGTAAATTTTCCACCCCCTCCCTGTTGGGAATACTTTTCCAAGCTGATCACTTCAGAGACGAAGATAGAATATATGAACATATTCAAGTCGATATTTAAAAGCACATTTTGATCTTTTCTCATAGGCGTAAGAAAATCCATGCTGAGCCGGACCAAGCTCCATCAGCCCTTGATTCCGTCTCCAAGTGGCCATTCTGGTCAGAAGTGCCAGGCAGATCCCAAAAATTAGACCTATTTCTCGTGGTCCATTTTCCAGTGAAGAGCAATGGAACCCCAAGTCTACCTGTCTAAATATGTTTTTATGGACTTTTCCTCCAGAAACTTTCTAATCTTTTTTGAACCCTTCCATATTAGCTGCTTTGAACATATTCTCCAGCCACCGAGCTTAATTATGCACTGCAGGTAAAACAACCTTCCTACTTTCTCTTAGGCTTCCGCAGCTTGTGTTATGATGTTGTAGTTCTCTGGGTGTTGCTGTGTCTGAGTAGGCCGAACCGACGTTTTAGCCATTGTGCTGTGGTTTTCTTCACAACTGCTGAAATGTCAGTTCTGCTTACTCAGATGCGGCAAGAACCGGACAACTGCAACAATCAACCTTTCTACAATTTGATTTCAGTCTGCTGATCTTTAATTGTACGGAGAGCAGACTGGTCCCCCAGACATCCCAGAAGAGCAGTGGGGCACCTTAGAGGACACTGCTCTGCACGTCATAAAAATGCTCCCAGGTGCCCATCTCACCTTTCCTCCCTTATCTTGTCCCCTGAGCTCTCTGAAACCCACCTAAAACCTATTCCCCCCCCCACTGTACACCAATACAATAGCCCTTATAGGTGAGGGGGCACCTATATGTGGGTACAGTAGGGTTTTGGTGACTTTGGGAGGGTCACAGTTTCCACCACAAGTGTGACATGTAGAGGGGGATAAGGACCCAAGCTCCCCACTCCATAGTCCACTACTCCAGGGACCTGCATGTGGCTCTAAAATCTGAGGCTGTCATAGAGGCTGGTAATCATATATTTCTTCACATTTTGGGGGTGGGTGGGAGGGGTCAGTGACCACTGGGAGGTTATTGGAGGGGGGGTCATCCCCAACTCCTTCCAGTGGTCATCTGGCCATTTAGGGCACCTTTCTGTGCCTTATTTGTTATAAAAACCAGGTCTAGCTCAAAACATCTTAGTTTTAGATTTGTTTTGTTCCATTATGGCTGAAAAAAGTCTAAATCTTAGGAACACTCAAATCCCACCCTTAACACTCCCCCAACACACCTCCATAGTCATTTAGGATGTGTTGGAAGAACCACTGACTGGTTAAGACCGAACTGACATTATCTTAGGCAGAAACTTAGGATATGTGAACATGGAAATCTTTGTATAAGGTGGATCATTAGAAGTAAAAAAAACTACAAAATAAAAATACATAATGAATAAAACATAAACATCACATTGTATATTTGATAATAAAACATATCTTAAAATACTATCACATCATATAAAATAAAAACAGATCAAATCTAAAAACATAATATCAAATCAATATCAGTTAAAAACATTCAGATTAAATATGCATGCAATAAAATAATAATTTTAATACAAGACATGATATCAACAAAAAATAATAATATCAACACTAAATGTATATCAACAGAACTGCATAGGACAGATAGGTGGAGATATATAACACTAAAATAACTGAATGACTGTATGCAATAAAATAATAATTTTAATACAAGACATGATATCAACAAAAAATAATATGAACACTAAATGTATATCAACAGTTATTGTAGTGTTGTATATCTCCACCTATCTGTCCTATGCGTGCATATTTAATCTGAATGTTTTTAACTGATATTGATTTGATATTATGTTTTAGATTTGATCTGTTTTTATTTTATATGATGTGATAGTGTTTTTAGATATGTTTTATTATCAAATATACAATGTGATGTTTATGTTTTATTCATTATGTATTTTTATTTTGTAGTGTTTTTACCCCTGACGCAGCCTGAGGGCGAAACGTGGCCACGTCGGGTAACTTGTAATAAACCACTTCTTCTGTTACCCTCCTGTTCTATTTTTTTGTCTTTTTTGATCTGATTTTTTTTCTTTTGATTTGCTATTTCTGTGGCAGATCTTTGCCTTTTTTTGTTTCTGTAAGGTGGATCATTGACTAAAGCCTGAGGCTCACTTGCCCTGTGAGATAAAGTAACAGCCACCAAAAACAAGACCTTCCATGGCAGGTGCTTCACATGACAGGTATCAAGTGGCTCAAAGGATGTTTCAATATCAGAGGATAAGCGCAGTAGATGTACAATGTAATGTACAATGTCTACACCAGTGAGCACAATATAAACGAAGGAGGAAAACAAAAAGTAAATTTATTTTATATCCTGTGCTTTCCCACTCATGGCAGGCTCAATGCAGCTTACATGGGGCAATGGAGGGTTAAGTGACTTGCCCAGAGTCACAAGGAGCTACCTGTGCCTGAAGTGGGAATTGAACTCACTTCCTCAGTTCCCCAGGACCAAAGTCCACCACCCTAACCACTAGGCCACTCCTCCACTTTAATAAAAGTGTCCTTCTTAAAAAGTCCAAATATTTCAACATGCAAAAAATCCTGCTTGGCCGCAGATACGTGCGGCACAAGGAACAGGACTCAAAATAGTTGTGTTTTGGTGATCTTGGCTGCATAAGGAGTTGCTCAGTCGAAACGTAGTATCACACGGGATTCAGCAGTGAGCTTACGTGGTGTGGTTGTGCGGTTCACAACAGATTTTTTTCTGGAGAAGCTGATCAGGCCCCAGGACTGGAACATAGAGACATTCCCCCAATATTCAAAGCTATTTATTTATTGGGATTTATTAACTGCCATTATGAAGAGATTCACCCAAGGCAATGTACAGCAGGTACAGTTTAACATAAAACCTACAATTTTGTTAACAGCATAACAATTGTAAAATGACCAAGTATAAACATATATATATTGTCTAGTGGGCAACAGAGGGTTAAATGAAGAGGGAAGACACTGGATGGAAGGAGGGACAGAAGAGGGTAGACGCTGGAAGGAAGACAGGAGGGAGAGGGCAGTCACTGGATGAAAGGAGGGAGAGACGAGGGCAGACACTGGAAGGAAGATGAGAGAGACAGAGAGCAGACGCTGGAAGAGGGAAGAGAGAGGGCAGATGCTGGATGGAAGGAGGGAGAGAAGGGGGCAGACGCTGGAAGGAAGACAGGAGAGAGAGGGCAATCACTGGAAGAGGGAAGAGAGAGGGCAGATGCTGGATAGAAGGAGAGAGAGAAGGGGCAGACGCTGGAAGGAAGACAGGAGAGAGAGGGCAGTCGCTGGAAGAGGGAAGAGAGAGGGCAGATGCTGGATGGAAGGAGGGAGTGAAGGGGCAGCCACTGGAAGAGGGAAGAGAGAGGGCAGATGCTGGATAGAAGGAGAGAGAGAAGGGGGCAGACGCTGGAAGGAAGACAGGAGAGAGAGGGCAGTCGCTGGAAGAGGGAAGAGAGAGGGCAGACACTGAATGGAAGGAGGGAGAGAAGGGGGCAGCCACTGGAAGAGGGAAGAAAGAGGGCAGACGCTAGATGGAAGGAGAGAGAGAAGGGGCAGATGCTGAATGGAAGGAGGGAGAGAAGGGGGGCAAATGCTTGAAAAGGGAAGAGAGAAGGCAGACGCTGGATGGAAAAGACAGAAGAGAGAGGGAGACATGGATGGGAAAGAAGGCGGCAGATGCTGGATGGACGGCGGGAGAGAAGGGGGCAGCCACTGGAAGAGGGAAGAGAGAGGGCAGACGCTGGATGGAAGGAGGAAGAGAAGGGGCAGGCCACTGGAAGAATGAAGAGAGAGGGCAGACACTGGATGGAAGGAGGGTGAGGGGGCAGCCACTGGAAGAGGGAAGAAAGGGCAGACACTGGATGGAAGGAGGGAGAGAAGGGGGGCAGATGCTGGAAGATGGAAGAGAGAAGGCAGCCGCTGGATGGAAGGAAGATGGAAGAGAGAGGGAGACACTGGATGGGAGAGAAGGTGGCAGACGCTGGATGGAAGGCGGGAGAGAAGGGGGCAGCCACTGGAAGAGGGAAGAGAGAGGGCAGATGCTGGATGGAAGGGGGGAATAAAGCCACTGACCAGTTAAATCGCGTTTTGGTGCCTAAGTGGTTATTTTGCACTGAATATTTTGAGTCAGCACTGAAAAGTTAACTGACTAAATTGCACGTTAACCAGCAATATTGAGCACTGACCGGCTAAGGCGGACAAATCAGATTGCATAAATAGCAGTCCTAGCTTTGCCCGTTATTCAGTGGTGTAGCAAGGGCGGGGCGGTGGGGGCGGTCCGCTCCGGGTGCACGCTGCTGGAGGGTGCAGAGAGCAGCCACGTGCCTGTTGGCTCCGCTGGTTCCTTGCTCCCTCTGCCCCGGAACAGGTTACTAGAAAACTTTGTTAAAAACTTCAAAAACTCCCCTCCGAAGGGACACCACCTTGTAAGTGGTGGAGGGGCTTCCGTGTTTCAATGACTCAGAGGGCTATGCTGAAGGGTTACCCATATCAGACAGGCCTCTGAGGAGAAACCAGACAAAGAGTGTCCCAAATTAGGGAGAGGGGAAAGATGGTGACCTGAAGCTCGTACACTCAACGGCCCAGCTGTCCTCTGAAGTTCAGTTTTTGTTCACTTGAAATTTCCTCTCTGCATTGCAGTTGCCTTAACAGAGGAAGGGGACAATGGGGGGTCAGCCGCCGATGACCAGCGTTTTGTCCCCTGTGCAGCAAGTGTGGGACCGCTGTATGACGAGCTGCCCATAGATGACTGGGTTGATGAGTCCTTTGATTAGCACCGACGAAGGAGCGTCGATGCTCTTGGACCTGGAAACAACTTCATCGCTCAAAATCATTTAACCACCATGTCCAAAGGGGTGGAGGAGTGAGTCAGGAGTGTATGCTGAAACGGAAGTCGTTTACAGCTGAACCCGTGTCGGCGGTGCTACTCCTAAACCCTTAAGAGTTATCAGCTTGGAGTTTTTGGCTCCCGTGGAGGTTGCATTGAATGTCATCTGGAGGGTGCTCCAGGACCTGACGGTGGTAGAGAATGACTTTGCTTCAGATATAGTCTTGTTAATGAGCCACATGGATAATCTAATCGAATCATTTGAGAATATACAGCAAATGAAGTTCTACTGAAGTAGAAACGGTTAAGATTTGAAAATGATAATAAGACCAGAAAAAATTTGAACAAAATGAATATTGTTGTAGATGATTAATATCGAGATTGTTGTTTTCCCAGAGTTCCAGGTATGACTCCTAATGTTTTTTTTCCTCTGAAATGATTCCTCTTAATATATTAATTCAAAAGGAGTGAAGCCTGTGAAACTGGGATTACTTTAATCAGCGGGAATTGGATTGGAGATTCAAGGGTTTGTATTGTTAAACAATTTCTGGTTTTAAAAGGGAAAAAAAATGAAATCAGGTGTATTACTTTCACTAATATTGGACAATAAGTATGTTTCCAATGAAATTGATGGACTATGCACCGTTATGGTCTTGAAGAAACCAACCAGATGATCAATGTGGAAAAATGATTTAGATAAATAATAACTGGGGATAATCGGGTTAATACCACGTTTTCTTTGTTTGCTGTTGCTTAAATTGATCTCCTTGTCTTGTTTCACTCTCCCTATTTATTTTGTGGTCTAAGAAAGAGAAAGATTGTACAAAATCCATTTATCTTGTTGAGATTGTTTTCTTCAAATATTGTTTTAATGTACAATCATCTCTGTTTTACTGTTTTGCAAGTGATCCTTGTAAAATGAAAAAATTATAAATAAATGATTTAAAAAAAAAAAAAAAAAAAAAAAACTTCAAAAACTTTGGAGTCACTTGTTGAGCAGTTGGCAGATTTGGATTTCCTGTGGGATGTGTATTAGTTTAGAGATGTTGCACAGGGGTATTGATGTTCAATTTTTGTGATTTAATTCTGGTCGACATGTACCGTATTTTTCGGACTATAAGACGCACTTTTTTCCCCCAAAATTTGGGAGGAAAATGGGGGGTGCGTCTTATAGTCCGAAGGTAGCGTTTTTGGACCTCCGTTCCGTACTTACAGGATTCCATGTTCCCTGGTGGTCTAGTGACGTCGGGGCAGGAAAGAGCCCACTCTTTCCTGCCCATCGCGCTGCTCTCCGTGCTTCTCAATGCTTTTCCGAGACCGTCAGAAAGCATTGAGAAGCACGGAGAGCAGCGCGATGGGCAGGAAAGAGGGGGCTCTTTCCTGCCCCGACGTCACTAGACCACCAGGGAACATGGAATCCTGTAAGTACGGGACGGAGGTCCAAAACCCGGACAAGACGCACCGGAGCACCTAGGTTTTAGAGGAGGGAAAGAGGAAAATTTTTTTTTCCTATTTCCCTCCTCTAAAACCTAGGTGCGTCTTATGGTCCGGTGCGTCTTATAGTCCGAAAAATACGGTATACTGTTATCCTTGATGTGTACTATTCATTGTACAGGAATCTTTTCAGTTTCAATAAAGACTCTTTTCACATTAAAAAATAAAAATTAAAAAAAAAACATTTTTTTTGCCAGCCTCAAATGTCATACCCAGCTCCATGACAGCAGTATGCAGGTCCCTGGAGCAGTTTTTAGTGGGTGCAGTGCACTTCAGGCAGGTGGACCCAGGCCCCAGTGGCGTTCCTAGGGGGGGGCCGGTAGGTGCGGTCCGCCCCGGGTGCACGCCGCTGGGGGGGTGCAGCGCGTGCCTGTCCTCCATTGTTCCATGCTTCTTCTCTGCCCCGGAACAGGTTACTTCCTGTTCCGGGGCAGAGAAGAAGCATGGAACAACGGAGGACAGGTGCGCACGGCACCCCCCCCCCCAGCGGTGTGCACCCGTGGGGGGGGTTCCTTCGCGGGGGGTATCCTTTCGCCGGGGGGGGGGGTCCACGCTGCATCCAGGGGGGGGGGGTGCTGCACCCGGAGGGCGGGGCGCATCGGCGATCCGCCCCGGGTGTCAGCCCCCCTAGGAACGCCACTGCCAGGCCCACCCCCCCTACCTGTTACACTTGTGGTGGTAAATTTTAAGCCCTCCAAAACCCCCCAAAACCACTGCACCCACATGTAGGTGCCCCACTTCACCCCTAAGGGCTATGGTAGTGGTGTATGTTTCTGGGTAGTGGGTTTTGGGGGGGGGGGGTTGGGGGCTCAGCACCCAAGGTAAGGGAGGTATGCATCTGTGAGCAATTTTTGAAGTCCACTGCAGCGCCTCCTAGGGTGCCCGGTTGCTGTCTTTTCATGCTCATTTGTACAGCGCTGCGTAAGTCTAGTAAGTAGTCATGACATGTGAGGGGGACCAGTGCACTACAAATGCTGGCCCCTCCCATGACCAAATGCTTTGGATTTGGCCGGGTTTGAGATGGCCGGCCTCGGTTTCCATTGTCAGCGAAAACCGATGACGGCCATCTCAAACCTAGACATCTCTGACATTTGGCCAGCCCCAACTGTATTATCGAAACGAAAGATGGCCGGCCATCTTTTTCGATAATACGGTTCGGGACTGCTGCTTGCCGTTCAATTATGCCCCTCCACGTGGTCTTATAAATTTTAGTAAACAGATAAATAAAATTCCATATCCCTGATCACTTTGGTTGCCCTTCTCTGTACCTTTGCAAATTCCATTATATATTTTTTTGATATGTGGCATCCAGACGCTGGATGGAAGGAGGGAGAGAAAGGGGCAGCCACTGGAAGGAAGACGGGAGAGAGAGGGCAGACGCTGGAAAAAAGGAGGGAGAAAGGGAACAGCCACTGGAAGAGGGAAGAGAGAGGGCAGACGCTAAATGGAAGGAGGGAGAGAAGGGGGCAGACACTGGAAGGAACAACACCCAGCATGGAGCTAGACAGAAGCATTATAATATTTCTTTGTTTCAATTTTCTATTTGTTTCCTAATAATTCCTAGCATCACGGTTGCTTTTATGGCCACCATTGCACACTGAGCAGAAGATTTCAAAGTACTGGCACAAAGATACATAGATTTTTGTTTCCTTAATATGAAACCTGGAATCATGTAGACATAAGTTAGATCATTCTTCCTAATGTACATCACTTTGCACTTGTCTATATTAAATTTCATCTGCCATTTGGATGCCCCAGTCTTCCAGTTCATCTACAAGTCTGATCACCTCATTTGCTTTTCCCATTTTCAGCATATCTGTTTTGGAATATCTCTGTAGTTGAATCATACAGGAAGCAATCTTTTTAGGAGAACATCGTATGGTATCTGTGTACTGTTTGTTTGCTACAATTGATTTGTATGTTTTCACTATATCATTGATGTTTTCTGTACTAATAATTTTAATGCTTTATTTGCATGTAGAAACCACGGACACAGGCACTTTGCTAAGGCTGGATCGGGTCCTTCAATAAACTTCACTTCCTTGTGGATTAAAAACTGGTTGAAGGATAGGAAACAGAGAGTGGGGTTAAATGGGCAGTATTCACAATGGAGAAGGGTAGTTAGTGGGGTTCCTCAGGGGTCTGTGCTAGGACCGCTGCTTTGTAAGTCTAAATTACAGAAGGACCTTACGAGACTGGGAGACTGGGCGGCTAAATGGCAGATGACATTTGATGTGAGCAAGTGCAAGGTGATGGATGTGGGAAAAAAGAACCCAAATTATAGCTACATCGTGCAAGGTTCCACGTTAGGAGTTACGGACCAAGGGATCTGGGTGTCGTCAGGTGCCCTTTGGGAAGTTTGCCAGGTGCCCTTGGCCTGGATTGGCCGCTGTCATGGACAGGATGCTGGGCTCAATGGACTCTTGGTCTTTTCCCAGTGTGGCATTACTTATGTACTTATGTACTTCAGCATAAGGCTTCGCCTCAGGTCCATCCCATGGTCCACTAGACTTCTTCTGTTGTGCTGTTTGGTTTCTGTTGCTGATTCCCTCTTGCTAGCTAGTGTTGTATATAGAGTGGATCACCTTGCCATCACTCATTATCAGTCACCCAGGCTTCCTGCACCGAGACTCACCCACTGCCAGTCACTCCTTAATCTGCCTGAGAAGGGATTTTAACAGGGGGAATAAGAGGAAATCCTTACCTAGAGACATCAGGGTCTCATAATTCTCCTTCATCACCTCCCTGTAAAGCTCCTTCTGCCCTTCATCTAAATACTCCCACTCCTCCTGGGAGAAAGAGACAGTGATGTCCTCAAACGTCACCCGCATCTGAAACACAAACCAGAAACACACTCAGGGACACAAGGAAGTGCTCAGAATGCATTCTATTTCCCTCATGCCTTTGTTTTGGGGTTGTCACTGCACATTCTTTCTGTTTTATGTAGAATTCCCCCAACATAAACACCCGTCTCTTCTGGCGGGCCTAGTGGTGTCCTATCCTCCCCTCCTCTTACCTTACTGTACTGCTCTGGTGGTCTAGTGACCTCTTCAGTGCAGGAAAGAGCCCCCTCTTTCCTGGCCGGAGCGGCTGCAGACTGTCTCTTGCTGCCTCCGGTCCTGGCGCCGATTCAAAATGGCCTTGGCACGTACCGGCACAAAAAAATGCACTGATACACTTGGTGACCCCTACTGAGCCAATGTTTCATTTTCTGCTACTATGTCAATGTCAATGTTAAGCTTATTAAATCGCTATCTGGCTCAGTTTCGAAAGAGGACTCCCATCTTTCGACACAAATCGGAAGATGGACGTTCTTCTCACAGGGTCGTCCAAATTGAAATAATCGGAAGCCGATTTTGGATGTCCCCAACTTTCTGTCACAGGGACGGCCAAAGTTCAAGGGGGCGTGTTGGAGGCGTAGCGAAGGCGGGGCTTGGGCGTGCCTAACTTGGGCGTGCCTAACACATGGACGTCCTCGACCCATAATGGAAAAAGAGGCGTGTTTTTCTTACGACCAAGGCACAAAAAGGTGCCCGAAATGACCAGATGACCACCGGAGAAAATCGGGGATGACCTCCCTTTACTTCCCCAGTGGTCACTAACCCCCACCCACCCTCAAAAAATATTTTTCAAAATAATTTTTGCCAGCCTCTATGCCAGCCTCAGATGTCATAGTCAGCTCCATCACAGCAGTATGCAGGTCCCTGGAGCAGTTTTAATGGGCGCAGTGCACTTCAGGCAGGCGAACCCAGTCCCATACCCCCCCTACCTGTTACATTTGTGGAGGAAACAGCGAGCCCTCCAAAACCCACCACAAACCCACTGTACCCACATCTAGGTGCCCCACTTCACCTGTAAGGGCTATGGTAGTGGTGTACAGTTGGGGGCAGTGGGTTTTTTGGGGGAGTTGGGGGGCTCAGCACACAAGGTAAGGGAGCTATGTACCTGGGAGCAATTTATGAAGTCCACTGCAGTGCCCCCTAGGGTACCCGGTTGGTGTCCTAGCATGTCAGGGGGACCAGTGCACTACAAATGCTGGCTCCTCCCATGACCAAAGGGCTTGCATTTGGTTGTTTCTGAGATGGACGTCCTTGGTATCCATTATCGCCGAAAATCAGAAACGACCAAGTCTAGGGACGGCCATCTTTATTATTTTATTATTATTTATTGCATTTGTGTCCCACATTTTCCCACCTTTTTGCGGGTTCAGTGTGGCTTACAATATATTATGAATCATGGAAATACAAATTGTTACAACTCGGTTATGGATTACATTGTGATGAGTTATGCGAGACATAGTCAAAGTATCGTTAAGGAATATAGTAGTGGAAAAGAGCATTGAAACATTGGAAGGAAATAACGGAAACAAAAAGGGGCAATATATAATAATAGGAAAATCTTTGTTGTACATTTTCTGTCAGTAAAGGTATGAGTGTGGTGAGATTACAGGGGATGAGAATTCAGAAGTGGCTGTATTGATGCATTACTGAGCAGTGAGTGTGGGCTTTATATGTTTTGGTTCTTTCCGTAAGTTTTTTTTCAAAAAGATAGTTAGGGATGACCTAAATTTCAAGATTTGGACATCCCTGACCGTATTATCGAAACAGACGTCAACCTTGTTTCGATAATACGGGTTTCCTCGCCCCTCCATCGGGATGTTTTGCGAGGACGTCCTCAACAAAACTTAGACGTCCCTTTCGATTATGCCCCTCCACATCCCCTAATTAAGGGTTCAATGTGATTTACAAGTTAAATATCAGTAAACAAAGTATTCAATTAAGCATTTTTAAAGTACTAATAACACTTACTAAAAAGATAAGTTTGGAATAAGGAGAATGTAAAGAAATCCCAGGAACCAGTAAGTGACAGTCAGAGGGAGAGAGAGAGAGGAAGGAGAATGTAAAGACATGTCAGGAAGTAGAAAGTGAGAGTCAGAGGGAGAGGGAGAGAGGAAGGAATGTCAAGAGATGTCAGGAAGCAGAAAGTGACAGTCAGAGGGAGAAGGAGAGAGGGAGGAGAATGTAAAGAGATGTCAGGAAGCAGAAAGTGAGAGTCAGAGGGAGAGAGGAAGGAGAATGTAAAGAGATGTCAGGTAGCATAAAGTGAGAGGGAGAGGGAGAGGGAGAGAGGAAGGAGAATATAAAGAGATGTCAGGAAGCAGAAAGTGACAGAGGGAGAGAGGAAGGAGAGTGTAAAGAGATGTCAGGAAGCAGAAAGTGACAGTCAGAGGGAGAAGAAGAGAGGGAGGAGAATGTAAAGAGATGTCAGGAAGCAGAAAGTGAGAGTCAGAGGGAGAGAGGAAGGAGAATGTAAAGAGATGTCAGGTAGCATAAAGTGAGAGGGAGAGGGAGAGGGAGAGAGGAAGGAATGTCAAGAGATGTCAGGAAGCAGAAAGTGACAGTCAGAGGGAGAAGGAGAGAGGGAGGAGAATGTAAAGAGATGTCAGGAAGCAGAAAGTGAGAGTCAGAGGGAGAGAGGAAGGAGAATGTAAAGAGATGTCAGGTAGCATAAAGTGAGAGGGAGAGGGAGAGAGGAAGGAGAATATAAAGAGATGTCAGGAAGCAGAAAGTGACAGAGGGAGAGAGGAAGGAGAGTGTAAAGAGATGTCAGGAAGCAGAAAGTGACAGTCAGAGGGAGAAGGAGAGAGGGAGGAGAATGTAAAGAGATGTCAGGAAGCAGAAAGTGAGAGTCAGAGGGAGAGAGGAAGGAGAATGTAAAGAGATGTCAGGTAGCATAAAGTGAGAGGGAGAGGGAGAGGGAGAGAGGAAGGAGAATATAAAGAGATGTCAGGAAGCAGAAAGTGACAGAGGGAGAGAGGAAGGAGAGTGTAAAGAGATGTCAGGAAGCAGAAAGTGACAGTCAGAGGGAGAAGGAGAGAGGGAGGAGAATGTAAAGAGATGTCAGGAAGCAGAAAGTGAGAGTCAGAGGGAGAGGGAGAGAGGAAGGAATGTCAAGAGATGTCAGGAAGCAGAAAGTGACAGTCAGAGGGAGAAGGAGAGAGGGAGGAGAATGTAAGATGTCAGGAAGCAGAAAGTGAGCGTCAGAGGGAGAGGGAGAGAGGAAGGAATGTCAAGAGATGTCAGGAAGCAGAAAGTGACAGTCAGAGGGAGAAGGAGAGAGGGAGGAGAATGTAAAGAGATGTCAGGAAGCAGAAAGTGAGAGTCAGAGGGAGAGGGAGAGAGGAAGGAATGTCAAGAGATGTCAGGAAGCAGAAAGTGACAGTCAGAGGGAGAAGGAGAGAGGGAGGAGAATGTAAAGAGATGTCAGGAAGCAGAAAGTGAGCGTCAGAGGGAGAGGGAGAGAGGAAGGAATGTCAAGAGATGTCAGGAAGCAGAAAGTGACAGTCAGAGGGAGAAGGAGAGAGGGAGGAGAATGTAAAGAGATGTCAGGAAGCAGAAAGTGAGAGTCAGAGGGAGAGAGAGAGGAAGGAGAATGTAAAGAGATGTCAGGTAGCATAAAGTGAGAGGGAGAGGGAGAGAGGAAGGAGAATGTAAAGAGATGTCAGGAAGCAGAAAGTGACAGAGGGAGAGAGGAAGGAGAGTGTAAAGAGATGTCAGGAAACAGAAAGTGACAGAGGGAGAGAGGAAGGAGAGTGTAAAGGGAAGTCAGGAAGCAGAAAGTGACAGTCAGGGAGAGGGAGAGAGGAAGGAGAATGTAAAGAGATGTCAGGAAACAGAGAGAGAGAGAGAGAGAGAGAATGTAAGGTTTAGCCCTTTCTTATCAGACAAGCTGAAAGACGCAAGGCTAAACCTTTAATTAGGATCTTACCTGCTCCTGAAGATCACTTGTAGAGATTCACAATTAGACAATTATAAATTTGTGAGAGGAACTAGTCCAAACCTGTAGCAAAACTCATCTCAGTGCTAGCAAAAGTTCCAGTTTCTGAGGTAACAAAACATTTCTTTTATACTTTATCTAACTAGGTCTTCTGTCTCTACCTCTATTGGGGCCCCCCTTATCTAAAAACGACATCTGGCTTTACTTGTTCCTCCAAAACCAGCCTCAGGACCTCCAGCCACAAATTTTGCACATGGTGATTATTTCCTCCTCCCTACTGCCCTGCTTACAAGAGGAATGTTAAGATAAGAACTTAGGCTGGGTGACAGAGCTGGCGGGACCCTGCCCTACAGAGAGACAAGCAGGCATCTTAGCAGTTACATAGTAGTAATCCATAGTCCACCATCTTATGGACAGCAGATTCAGAAAGCAAAGAGATGTCAGGAAGCAGAAAGTGACAGTCAGAGGGAGAGAGAGGAAGGCGAATGTAAACATGGACTGCTAGTTCCCTATGCCATTAATGCAGCTGTCTAAAAACTTTTCTGTTCTTTGTTTGTATTGTTAAATAATTTCTGGTTTTAAAAGAGAAAAAATTAAATCAGTTGTATTATTTCCACTAATATTGGACAATAAGTATGTTTCCAGCGAAATAAATTGACTATACACCGTTTTGGGTTTGAAGAAGCCAACCAGAGACGATCAATGTGGAATAATGATTCAGATAATAAATAACTGGGGATAATCAGGTTAATACCATGTTTTCTTTGATTACTGTTGTTTAATTGATCTCCTTGTCTTGTTTCACTCTCCCTATTTTGTGGTCTAAGGAAGAGTTAATAATTACCTGATTGAAATAATTCTTGTATTATTTTGTCTGTATTTCTGGCAAGTTATTTTAGTGCTTGTAAAATTAAATTCTTATAAATAAAATTTAAAAAAACATTTCTGTTCTTTAATGTCTTAATTGGAGGAATGTGAGTTATATGACATGGTCGTATGTTGCATCGGGGAGACTCGATTAGCCAGAAAAGCCTATGAGCATGTTGCAGTAATCTAGGACAAAGGAGCCTTTTTATAGGGTAAGAGTTTCCTCTGACTACTGTTTCTGAAGTTTTTATTCATTTGAGCAGGTCTCTTCACCACACCACATTGAGTTAGGCCTGTAGCCCAATAATGTTTTCCTTGAAATCCCTGTTTCTGGAGAAAAGAAATCATCCTTACATTTTTGTGCCCCAAAATGTCATCACAACAAGTGGTGGCTTCATGAGTTATTTCATACTCTTACCAAATGTTCATCATGGATTACTGTGTTTGGAACTTGCTATACCGCTTTTCAAAATAAAAACAATCAAACCTGTTTATTACTAATAATAAGAACAATGAAAAGATCTTGCTGACCTGAGCATGTATACCTTGGAGGATAGGAGAAACAGGGGTGACATGATACAGATGTTCAAATATTTGAAAGGTATTAATCCGCAAATGAACCTTTTCCGGAGATGGGAAGGCGGTAGAACTAGAGGACATGAATCGAGGTTGAAGGGGGGGCAGACTCGAGACTAATGTCAGGAAGTATTTTTTCACGGAGAGGGTGGTGGATATGTGGAATGCCCTCCTGCGGGAGGTGGTGGAGATGAAAACGGTAATGGAATTCAAACATCCGTGGGATAAACACAAAGGAATCCTATTTAGAAGGAATGGATCCATGGAATCTTTCCGGTAATTGGGAAACAAAATGGGAGCTGGGCAGACCTTCTACAGTGTACGCCCTGATTGTGACTGAATAGATAGCAATGGGCTGGAGTGTAAATTTTAAGGGGCTTCGATGTTAGCTCCAGAACTTAGTACAAGAACAGTACTGGGCAGACGTCTATGGTCTGTGCCCTGAGAAAGGCAAGGACGAATCAAACTCGGGTATTCATATAAAGTATCACATACCATGTAAATGAGTTTATCTTGTTAGGCAGACTGGACGGACCATATAGGTCTTTATCTGCTGTCATTTACTATGTAACTACAAATCATTAACAGGACAGAGAAAAGAAAAGAAAAGCAAGAAACGGAGCATCACTGCCAATCCCAAGCCGCTACAATTCCACCTAGCTGGAAAAGGCTTGAGTAAAGGTGAGTTTTCAGTCCTGCCTTGAATATAAGATATGAGTTCTTCTCATAGGTGACATGGAAGAGAGTTCCAAAGATAAGGGCCAAATAGAAAAAAACACCATGGCGAATTTAGAAAAATTGTGTGCGATAAAGGCGGGTTAGTCAGAACTTTGTGATCAGGAAGATGTGCTGCTAACTGTATTACTTCATGACCTAGTCAGTATTACTATTCAGGATTGTGTAATAACCTAGTAATCAGTGATATCAGTGTTTTAGTTAGACAATACATTCTATAGTTGCTTATCAGCATAAGGGAGCTACATTTGTACAGCTGAGCTGTAGTGTAGGGTGTATTATTCGATTTTCTTACCTATATAATAAATTAATATATTTCACAGCAGTGACTTTACTTTTATTCCAGTTCTCTCTAACAGAAGAAAAGTTCTGGTGTAGGCCCAGAACAGCCAGGTTCCTTTATAATATATAACCCCTGGACAGAGCTAGGAAGTTGGTTTAGCCAGACTCCTGTAAACAGAACCTGGGAATTACTCATTGGGTAGCTTTGCCCAGAAGAGTTATTCATCCTATAAATGCTTACATAAGTGAAGTAACAGATAAGCGGTGCTGGGAGCTAGACCCCAGAGTGCGGGTAAGTTGATAAGGGGTGATTAGGGAGGCAAGGTGGGGAGGTTGGCCAGTGTGTAATACTAAGCTTAGCGGAGATTGGGTGGTAGCACCGGTGGTTGGGAGGCGGGGCATAAGGTCTATGCCTCGAAAATGGCAAGGATAAATCAAGGTCAGGTATACAGCCGTCATCTACTATGTTACTATGTTAATGTAAAGAGATATCAGGAAGCAGAAAGTGAGAGTCTGGTAAAGCAGGAGGAGCAGCTGCTGTGTGAGGGGAGGAGAATCAGGAAGCAGAGCCTGAGGGGCTACAGCAGGGAATGGATTGAGCAGTGCCAGGCTCATTTCTTCTTCTGTGTGTGTGGCATTGCCTGGCACTGCATCCCCTGCTGCCCACATCCTGCCAGTCTCTTACCTGCTCAGCACAAACCCCAAGAGCCATTCTCCTGCCCTTCTCCACACATCCAGCTCCAGAAAGGAAGGGGAGAGAGGAAGGAGAATGTAAAGAATTCCCAGGAAGCAGAAAGTGACAGTCTGAGGGAGAAGGTAAAGCAGAAAGTGAGAGTCTGGTAAAGCAGGAGGAGAATGAGGAAGAAGAGCCTGAGGGGCTACAGCAGGGAATGGATTGAGCAGTGCCAAGGTCATTTCTTCTGTGTGTGTGGCATTGCCTGGCACTACATCCCCTGCTGCCCACCTCCTGCCAGTCTCCTACCTGCTCAGCACAAAACCCTTGCAGCCCCTCTGCCATCATGTTTATTCTGGGGGTGACTTTCCGAAATCCCCTGTTTCCTTTTGTCACCCCCACCCTCTAGTTTAAATGTCTAGAAACATACTGCCTGAATTTCTCCCTAAGGATCCTTTTTCCCATCACAGGAAGATGTAGCCTATCATTACAGTACAGCCTGTTATTTTTTCACGTATTACCCCATTCTCCTAGGTATCTAAAACCTTCTTCTTTATACCAAGACTCAAGCCAATATCTGAGTATTTGTAAACTGGGGCATCATTTTATATTCCTTTACCATCCATTTTTTCTTAGCACTGTTAAGTTAGATTTAGTTTTTCTACCTGCAGTTTAAGGGTTCCACGTCAGCTTAAATAAACAATCTCATGTTGCCTGATACACACCTACCTAATTTCGACCACAATATAACCTGTATTTGTTTTCAACTGACTGGCAAACGCCTTTACGGTACTATGTAAGCCACATTGAGCCTGGAAAATAGGTGGGAAAATGTGGGGTACAAATGTAACAAATAAATAATTTTGCTTTGGAGTCCTGAGTCTATTTTTGAAGAGCCTAGTCCAGTTCCCACTCCGTCCTTGCTTTTTGACTTTCAGCTTCCTGACATCGCTTATATTTTCCTTCCTCTCCCTGTACTTTATAGAATTTGGTTGTGTTAGACCTAAACACATCCTTCTCATGTCCAGTAGAGGAAGAAGCTGTTTTCCCTGCATAATATCAGAGTATTTGTAAACAGGAGCATGATATGACACAAAATAAAAACATCTGGCCAGAGGTAGTAGTTCCTGTTTCAGGCAGGGCCGCCGATGGGGGGACAAGGGGACAAAATTCCCCGGGCCCTGGCCTCCAAGGGGGGCCCGGCGCTGCAGCCCCACCCACCCGCGGCTCCGTCGTCGACCGTCTGCCACCAGGCCGGACCCCCTGCATTGAAATCATGGCGCCTCTCACCTCTGTGTGAAAGCGCTGCAGGCAGCAGCAGATCACCTCCCTTCGGCCTCCTTCCCCTCCCTGTGTCCCACCCTCGTCTGACGTAACGTCCGCGGCGGTGGACGGGGAGGGGGGAGTGGCGGTGGCGACCTCAGGAAGGGGCGCTCTTGCCCCGGGCCCGGCTCAGTCTCTCAACGGCCCTGGTTTCAGGATGTGACTGGAGTTTCCTCTCTCTGTTCTTACATTTGCTAAAATATTCCAAGAAGTGACACAAAGAAGTTATTGCTAAAACCACCCATAGCTTTCAGTGATAATCATTCTCTGCTCCTTCCCTAATTCACTCCTCCATCTGCCACCAATTAAAGAGAAGCCAAGTCTTGGCTCTGACTGACCAAAGCCTAAAGCTGCCCCAGAAGTGTAGAGAGGACCAAGGGGGCCAGTACTGGAGATCGAGATCTGGAGAAAGGCAGGAGAATGGCTCTTGGGGTTTGTGCTGAGCAGGTAGGAGACTGGCAGGAGGTGGGCAGCAGGGGATGCAGTGCCAGGCAATGCCACACACAGAAGAAGTGAGCCTGGCACTGCTCAGTCCATTCCCTGCTGTAGCCCCTCTGGCTCTTCTTCCTCATTCTCCTCCTGCTTTACCAGACTCTCACTTTCTGCTTCCTGACATCTCTTTACATCCTCTCTACCTCTCTCCTTCCTTTCTGGAGCTGGAGGTGTGGAGAAGGGCAGGAGAATGGCTCTTGGGGTTTGTGCTGAGCAGGTAAGAGACTGGCAGGATGTGGGCAGCAGGGGATGCAGTGCCAGGCAATGCCACACACACAGAAGAAATGAGCCTGGCACTGCTCAATCCATTCCCTGCAGCCCCTCAGGCTGTTCTTCCTCATTCTCCTCCTGCTTTACCAGACTCTCACTTTCTCTTTTACATTCTCCCTCTCTCTCTGACAGTCACTTTCTGCTTCCTGTCCTCTTGCTTTGTAAAATGTGTTTGCTTGTGGAACGGGTAGAGGTGAAATGTCCTCTAACCAAAAATACTAGGACTATGGGGCACACAATGAATCTGCTAAGTACTAAATTTAAAACAAATTGGAGAAAATATTTGTTCACTTAACTTGTAATTAAAGTCTACTACTACTACTTATCATTTCTATAGCTCTACTACACATAAGGCAGCACTGTACACTGGACATAAAGAGACAGTCCCTGCTCGAAAGAGCTTACAATCTAATTAGGACAGACAAACAGGACAAATAAGGGATAAGGGAGTTACAAACGTGGGAATGATAAAAATGGGTGCTGAACAAGTGAGTGAGGGTTAGGAGTTAAAAGCGACATCAAAAGGTGGTCTTTTAGCCTAGAATTGAAGACGGCCAGAGATGGAGCTTGACGTACCAGCTCAGGAAGTCTATTCCAGGCATATGGTGCAACAAGATAAAAGGAACAGAGTCTTCAGTTAGCAGTGGAGGAGAAAAGTGCAGATAAGAGTTCCTTGTCATCTATACCAGACCAGTTCATACTAATGGGTTTGTCCATCTACCAGGGGAAGGAACAGAGAAAATAGTAAACCGCCCCTTAAGGGTATCATGCAGCCTGGAATATTCAGTATTTTCTCTGTCTCCTAGCGAATGGTGGACAGATCGTGCAGCTGCTCTGGATTGCTGGCTGGTAGCTCCTGTCCCAGGGGTGTGCTGGTAGCCGTGTTGGGGCTAATTTTAGATGATACTCAGTGGTCCTGAGTTCCTCATCTGCCAGCTAGTGTGATATCCAGTGACCCTGGTTCCCTCCCCTCCCCTACCACCCCTGGCTGTCTTTCTAGCAGGGTGATGGTTGATTGTGGCATGGAGTAACTTGTCTCCCCTGTGGGGGTTCTCTTCTGTGGTGGTTGGTATATCTGAATTTCTGCCTCCGAGGTAAGCCTTTATTTATTCCTGTCACTAGTGAAGATTTTTTTTAAACAAAGAAGAAGAAACTTTGATTTTCCTTCTTTCTCTTGTCTGTTACCTGATTTATTCTTACTTCCTTCTTCTCGGGGCCTCCTTTGTTTTTGGCGGGCACTGTCCTTGCGTTTGGCTTCGCTTCTCTGCTCTCTTGGGCTTTGTCGGGCTATTTTGTTCCCTCACGCTGTTTTCGCTCTTTCCCACCTTTGGCAACGTATTCTAGTGGGCCGCTTGCCATGGGCATAGTTTGGGGAGGCGAGGGGAGCATTGCCCCCCCAAACGCAGGGCCGTCGCGCCACTGCAGGCAGCTCTCCATCCCTCCTTCCCGCCCTCAGCTCCCTGACAGCCCTCCTCTCCATTCCTTCCTGCTGCCCACGTTTAAACCTTTTATTTTCAGTCGCAGCAACGGCAGTGAAGAAAACAGCACAGCGGGCTCACCTCCAGCCTTTCCCTTCCCTCACACAGTGTCTCACCTTCCTCTGATGATGTATTTCCTGTTTCCGTGAGGGCGGGACACTGTATGAGGGAAGGGAAAGGCTGGAGCGAGCCTGCTGTGCTGTTTTCTTCACTGCCATCGCTGTGACTGAAAATAAAAGGTTTAAATGCGGGGGGGGGGGGGGGGGGCAGGAAGGAATGGAGAGGAGGGCTGTCGGGGAGCTGAGGGTGGGCAGGTGGGGCTGGGTTGGAACAGAAGGAGAATGAAAAGAGAGAGCTGGGGAAGTCACTGGACATCGATGGGAGGAGAGGGTGGGGGTGTCAAAAGAGAATCATTGGACGTGGATAGGGGGAGGGAAGAGGAGACTCGCTGAACATGGATGGGAGGGGAGAGCAGGGGGAAAGATCGCTGGGCATGGAGAGGAGGGTGGGCAGGGGAGAGAGGAGAATTGCTGGACATGGATGGATGGAGGGAGAATGGGAAAAAGGGGGAATGGCTGGATATGGATGGATGGAGGAGAGGGCAGGGGGAATGGAGAGTTGCTGGACATGGATGGAGGGGAGGGCAGGGGAGAGAGGAGAGTTGCTGGACATGGATGGAGGGGAGGGAAGACAGGAAGGAGGGGAGGACAGGGGGAGAAGAGAAGTCGCTAGACATGGAAGGGAGGGCAGGGGAGAGAGGAGAATTGCTGGACATGGATGGATGGGTGCAGGAGGCAGGAGAGAGAGGAGATTTGCTGGATATGGATGGAGGAGAGAGCAGGGGAGAATTGGGAGTTGCTGGACATGGATGGATGGAGGGGAGGGAAGTCAGGAAGGAGATGCACATGGATGGAGGGCAGGAAAGAGAGGAGAAATGTTGGACAAGGATGGAGGGAAGGAAAGACAAAGGAAGGAGATGCACATGGAGGGGAAGGGAGAGAGGAGAAATGCTGGACATGGATGGAGGGGAGGGAAGACAGAGGAAGTAGATGCATATGGATAGAGGGGAGGGGAGTGAGTAGAAATGCTGGATATGGATGGAGGGAAAACTGCTGAATTTAAGGGCTGGATCGGAACACTTTGAGGGCAGATACTGAAACTGGAGGAGGATAGGAACAGGGCTACAGATGTTAGACAGGATGCATAAGGACACAGGAGGATGGTGGACATGGTGAGAGAAAAAATATCAAATGGAAAGAAGAAACTGCATAAAACAGAAGACACTGGGACCAAAGCGAATAGAAAAACTAAATGATCAGACAACAAAGGTAGAAAAAATATTTTATTCATATAAGTACATAAGTATTGCCATACTGGGAAAGACCAAAGGTCCATCAAGCCCAGCATCCTGTTTCCAACAGTGGCCAATCCAGATTACAAATACCTGGCAAGATCCCAAAAAGTACAAAACATTTTATACTGCTTATCCCAGAAACAGTGGATTTTCCCCAAGTCCATTTAATAACGGTCTATTGACTTTTCCTTTAGGAAGCCATGCAAACCTTTTTAAAACTCCGCTAAGCTAACCGCATTTACCAAATTCTCTGGCAACGAATTCCAGAGTTTAATTACACTTTGCGTGAAGAAACATTTTCTCCGATTCGTTTTAAATTTACTACATTGTAGCTTCATCGCATGCCCCCTAGTCCTAGTATTTTTGGAAAGCGTGAACAGACGCTTCACATCTACCCGTTCAACTCCACTCATTATTTTATAGACCTCTATCATATCTCCCCTCAGCCACCTTTTCTCCAAGCTGAACAGCCCTAACCGCTTTAGCCTTTCCTCATAGGGAAGTCGTCCCATCCCCTTTATCATTTTCGCTGCCCTCCTCGGCACCTTTTCTAATGCCACTATATCTTTTTTGAGATGCAGCGACCAGAAATGAACACAATATTCGAGGTGCGGTCGCACCATGGAGTGATACAAAGGCATTATAACATCCTCATTTTTGTTTTCCATTCCTTTCCTAATAATACCTAACATTCTATTTGCTTTCTTAGCCGCAGCAGCACACTGAGCAGAAGGTTTCAATGTATCAAAAATGACGACACCTAGATCCCTTTCTTGGTCCGTGACTCCTAACGTGGAACCTTGCATGACGTAGCTATAATTTGGGTTCCTCTTTCCCAGATGCATCACTTTGTACTTGCTCACATTAAATGTCATCTGTCTTTTAGACACCCAGTCTCCCAAGGTCTCAATCCTCCCGCGATTTAATGACTTTGAATAACTTTGTGTCATCAGCAAATTTAATTACCTCACTAGTTACTCCCATCTCTAGGTCATTTATAAATATATTAAAAAGCAGCGGTCCCAGCACAGACCCCTGGGGAACCCCACTAACTACCCTTCACCATTGAGAATAATGACCATTTAACCCTACTCTCTGTTTTCTATCATTTAACCAGTTTTTAATCCACAATAGAACACTACCTCCTGTCCCATGACTCTCCAATTTCCTCTAGTCTTTCATGAGGTACTTTGTAAATTTTATTAATTGGAATGTGTCAGCTTTTGGAAATGTGCATCTGTGATATTTTGCATGTAAGTTTCAATTTTTCTAGTATTGCTGCATGCAGAGTCTGACTTCTTGAGGTAACTTTCCAGTTCAGTATTTCGCCTTCATATTTTTTTATTTCTAGTACCTTGTGTCATGTCTGTTGTGTCATGTGTTTTTCATGTGTGATCAAAGTGCAGTATTCTGCTAGCGTGTAGTATTCGCAGCCCTTTTTTTTTTTTCACTAGGTGGTGTACTGGTGTTTTAGAGCCCGGTGTAATTACAGTGTTGCCTTTCCACGCATAAGGTTGTAGCTCGTCCTGTCCTTGGAATTAGTGCTGTTATGGTTTGGTAAGATTATGAGTGGGTTTTTGCACAAGTTTGTGTATAGTGTTTTGCAGTGGAGAGATTGTGTGTTGGCCTTACTGAGGTGGCACCAAAACATCAGAAAGGGTTTTAGAGCCTAAATCACAACACACTACCTCTTGAAGGATCTACATATAGAGCTTATGCATTTCTAAGGTCTACACTGGCATGGTATGGGAAAGGGGGTGGGGAAATACTACTGGAGAGGAAGAGGGAGTGCTGGGTAAGGAGGAAAGAAGGTAGGGAGAAAGAGCTGGCTTTTTTGGGAATAACCATAATGTATATGTATGAGATATCTCATACATATTCATTATGGTTATTCGCAAAAAAGCCAGCTCTCATCCTTCCTTCCTCCATATTAGCATATTTATTTGCATATATACAAATGATATGCTAATATGCTCCGCCCCATCCCTCCCCCCCTCAAAATGAAACAGTCAAACAGTCAAAGCCCATGCCGCTTGCAAAGTTTCTTTGAATTTCGCTGGCCGGCGTCTGATTCTGATCCTGTACCCTTCCGAGCTGGTACCAGTTACTTCAGGTTTTTTGTGGGGCACAGTTCGTGTCTGGATCATGAAACTCAGTTGTTTTTCTCCTCTTCATGGTCCTAGACCAGGGGCATAGCTACAGGTGGGCTTAATCTCGCATCAGACCCACCCAGTTTAAGCGACAAAAAGTACACAGCCACAGCCTTTCTGCTGTCGCGGCTCAGCCACCTCCTGCCTACTTTTTGGCAGTCGGCAATGGCAGCTCTTCTGGTCCTCATAGGCCTGCGCTGCATTGCCATCCTGCGCCGCACTGCTCTCGCTTCTCGTGCTCAGTTTCCGATCTGTTCAACTACTACCTTCTCAGCCACTGTGTCTGCGCCACTCTGGTTTGGTTATTTTGGTATGGAAGGAAGCTCAGCTGCACGCTGCACTGCCTTGCTCCCCGCAATGCACAAGGCACGATGGCGCCGCACGCAGTGCCGCTTGGGAAAGGCTGTTGGCTGTGTCATGGGCGTGGCTCCTCCACCCTGTGCCTGCCAGCTGGGTCTAGATGATTTTATTATTAGTCTCCTCTCGATTCTCGAATCGATCATAGCAGCACTCCCCCACGGCCTCACACAACAGGAACAGGAGCCAGGGTGCTTTTCTTCACCACGTGCAAGCAGCTGCCCAGCAGGTAAAATACACATATTTTTAAAATGTTAGCGTGTCATGTAATGTGTTCATACTCAAGAGTGTAATCAAAATGCAGGCTAATGGTGGGCTTCTGGGTGGCATAAGCACTTCACTGCCTAGGGCAAAAAAGGATCAACAAATATGAACTCCTGTACACATACCCAGAACTGCCCTTACAATATCTGACGGCCAAACTACTATCATGTTTTTTTCACTATTACTAAATGCACATTTTCTATATAATTCTTATACAATTCTTAAATATTTCTTACTATGATTGCTTGCTAATGTACTGTCATGTTCTACCATTCATGTTACCCAAAACCCTTCTGTTATACTAAATGTATACTTTCTCATGTATTCTCACTATTCATGATATATTGTAAGCCACATTGAGCCTGCAAAGAGGTGGGATAATGTGGGATACAAATGCAACAAACAAACAAACAAACAAACAAATAAATAAATAAATAAAACATAGTAGATGACGGCAGAAAAAGACCTGCACGGTCCATCCAGTCTGCCCAACAAGATAAACTCATTTGTGCTACTTTATGTGTATACCTGACCTTGATTTGTATCTGCCATTTTCAGGGCACAGGACCTCTGCCCAGCACTAGCCCCGCCTCCCAACCACTAGCCCCGTCTCCCCCCACCGGCTCTGCCACCCAATCTCGGCTAAGCTTCTGAGGATCCATTCCTTCTGAACAGGATTCCTTTATGTTTATTCCACGCATTTTTGAATTCCGTTACCGTTTTCATCTCCACCACCTCCTGCGGGAGGGCATTCCAAGTATCCACCATATAGTTTTTTTGCCATAGGCAGTGACGATCCCACCCCCACCCCCACCCAGAAGCCCACTACCAGTCAGCATTTTGATTACTCTTGTAATCAAAATGATGGCTTTGATGGATAATGGCATAATGTAACTGTATTTAAAAATATAGTTTTTTCCCTCCATTAAGTATGTATGTGGTTTATGTTGATTCAGGGCAGCTGTTTGGCAGACTCCTTAGAAATCCATCATCAAGTGCATTCTAAGGCATTATTTTGTAATATCCCAAGAAACACTACTCATACATAGTGCCCACCCATATTAGCTCTGGGCCCACCCAAAATGTCAGGTCTGGCTACACCACTGTCCTAGAGGGTGGCTGGTTCAGAGGGCGGCCCCGTTGCTGGAACTTGTACCTTTGCGGTTTGGAGGTCTTGGTCTAAAATTTTCAAAGCGGGGGAAGTCTCTCGCTGGCTCCGTTTGGCTGCAGGCTCCGTCTTTTTAGTCCAGGGCTATTTTTTCTTTCCTGTCAGCTCTTTTTCAGACCGTCCGGTCTCTGCTGCTTCAGGCATCTTGCTTGAGACGCCCCTGCTATTTGATTCTTGTTTTGGCAGCAGTTTTTCCTCCCTTCCTTAGGGAGGTTCTGGTTCTCTCCTCCCTGTGGATCCCTCCTGTCTGCTCCAGTTTATCTGCAGGGTACTTTCCTTCTGGCGGGGGTCCAAGTTGCCCTTGGTGTGCAACTGCTAGCTCATATTCCTTTTCTGAGTACCCTCGGAAGCGCCATTCTTGCCAGTCCTTTGCTTGGACTGAGTTCAGTGTCTCTTTACAGGAATGTGCCTTTTTAGGACTAGTTTGCCACAGCTCTTCCTTGCTTTTGTGCGGGAGTTTTAGCCTGGCACAGGCGGATTTTGCCTTTTCTAGTTTTAAGGCTCCTCTCTCCTGGCACATTTGGCACTCCTTCCTTTTTCTGTAAGGGGCGCAGTTCTTTCCTGCTGAGCAGATCTATTGCTGTGCATCTGGATTATTGCCTCTTAGCTCTGCACTTTTCTCTACTTTTCTGCAGGGAAGTGGCGGTGTTCTGGGTCTGGAGTTCGACTCTCTCTTAGCTGGGTTTTCCTCAGTTTGGTGTTAGTGGCCAGCTTCCTCTTTGTTCCTGGCCTGGCGAAAGTTGTTTCTTCCTCACTGCCTTACGGCCAGTGGTATGCTGGTAAATTTTTAACAACAGGCTCTCTCTCCCCAGTCCATCTCTGCGCCCCCCCCTCCACCTCTGCACCCCCCCCCCCCCCAACAAAAAATTGCAGAGCTGGCTATACCTGGGGAGAGAGCCTGGGGGGGGCAATGCATTACTCTCTCTGGGAAAAAATTATTATTTTTTAGATGCTCCAAGGCTCCAATCTAATTCATGAGGGATTAAATGCCATAAATAAGTAAATAAATAGATAGAAACTCTGAACGTTGAGTACCTGATTCCCATAACATGATGTCTTTTTTTAGAAGCCCTTTACCAGGAGAAAAAAAATCTCTGCACCAATAACAGGGTTAGGTGTCCCTATAACAAGCCCCTCCAAATGACACACTGATTACGATTTACAACAAATTACTACTCTACCTATGAAAAGTTATTCCCTTATTATACTTCCTCTGTGTACATCCCTATGCATAAGACGGCAGCATTTTTAAGAATTTAACTTTTTTTTACAGTATCCTCCCCTCCACACCCCACCTCACCTACTAATTACAGACCTCCTCTCTGATCCCCAGAGCCAAAGGGTCCCCTCACAGCACATACCTGAAGGCAGCATCCCTGGTGGTCTAGTGGATTCTTCGGGGCAGGAAAGATGCCCCGTCTTTCCTGCCCACTGCCGGCACTGACCCTCCTCCTGCTGCATCTTCTTTAAAATGGCTGCTAAGACTTACAAGGGCAGCCTCGAAATACATCTCCTTCCTCTTTCTTCCCTCCCCTCCATCCATATGCATCTCCTTCCTCTCTCTTCACTCTCATCCATCCATGTCCAGCTTTTTTCCTCTCCCCCCTCCATGATCCATGTCCAGCATTTCTCCTCTCTCCATCCCTCCATCCATGCTCATCTCACTTCCTCTCTCTTCCCTCCCCTCCATCCATGTCCAGCATTTCTCCTCTCTGCCTTCCCCTCCATCTGTGTGCATCTCCTTCCTCTGTCTTTCCTCCCCTCCAACATTTCTCCTCTCTTCCCTTCCTTCCACTCCATGTCCAGCATTTCTCCTCTCTTCCCTCCCCTCCATTCATGTGCATCTCCTTCCTGTCTGCTCTCTCCTCCATCCAGGTTCATCATTTCTCCTGCCCTCCCCTCCATGATCCATCCATGTCCAGCAACTCTCCTCTCTCCCCTGTCCTCCCCTCCCATCCATGTGCAGCAATTCTCCTCTGCCCTCCCCTCCCATTCATGTCCAGCGATTCTCCTCTGCCCCTATCCTCTCCTCCCTTCCATGTCCAGCGATTCTCCTCTGCCCTTCCCTAACCATCCATATCCAGCGATGTCTCCTCTCTCCCCTCCCCTCCATGTCCAGCAATTCTCCTTTGCCCTCTATCCTCCCCTCCCATCCATGCACAGTGACTCGTCCCAGCCTCCACCTGCCCACCTTTTCAGCCCCCGAAACGAGTTCCAGTTCCAACCCCCCAGCGCCGGCTCACCTGCTCGCCCTCAGCTCCCCGATAGCCCTCCTTTCCTTGCTGCCACTGCCTTTAAATATTTTATTTTTCCTTGAGTCGCCCTTGCGGAAACAGGAAATACATCAGAAGAGGGCAGGACAGTGAGAGGGAAGGAAAGGGAAGGCTGGAGGCGAGCCGAGCCTGCTGCTTTCAGTGCCGGCGCCGCAACTGGAGGAAAAATAAAATATTTAAAGGTAGGGCGGCAGCAGGAAGGAAAGGAGGGCTATCGGGGAGCTGAGGGCGGGCAGGTGAGCTGGCGCTGGGAGTCTGTGACCCTTAAGCTCACGGGGTGGGGGGAGGAAAGGCAAGCCGGCTCGCCCTCCCTCAACAACCGGCTCGCAAGATGCCAAAAAATTTAACAACCGGCTCTTGTGAGCCGGTGCGAGCCAGCTCCAGCACACCACTGGTTATGGCTGCCTTTTGCTCCCTGTGGTCTGAGGATTCCAGATCTGTGGTGCTTACCTCCCGCTTGGTGGGAGTTCTTTCTTTACGTTGACTGCTGCTTCGTCTCGGTTGGCTAGGAGGGTGGTCATTGTGGCTCAGAGACAACTTGGGGGCTGAGAGTGTCTCTTGGGGCATGGGGCCTTCTCTTCTTGTAGTTTTAGTCCCTCTGGGCCAGGGGAGTGCAGCGCCAGGTCTGCATTTCCACAAGTTGTGCTCCTTTCCTGTTAGCCTCCTGGCAGCACCTTCTTCTCTGGCTGTTCCCCAGGGCTCCATGTATGCATTTTGCATTTTGAGCACAGCTCCATTTCTGCATGCTGAGTGAAGCTCCATCGCTGCATGTTGAGTGCAGCTCTATCGCTGCATGTTGAGCATTGCTCCATCGATACATGTTGACCACAGCTTCATTGTTCCATACAGTTCCACTGTTCCATGTTGGGGACAGCTCCATCACTGCATGTTGAGAACAGCTCCATTTTTGCATGCTGAGTGCAGCTCCATCACTGCATGTTGAGCGCAGCTCCATTGTTGCATGTTGAGCATTGCTCCATTGATACATGTTGAGCACAGCTTCATTGTTCCATGCAGTTCCACCGTTCCATGTTGGGCACGGCTCCATCGTTGCATGTTGAGCACAGCTCCATTTCTGCATGCTGAGTGCAGCTCCATCGCTGCATGTTGAGCATTGCTCCATCAATACATATTGAGCACATCTTCATTGCTCCATGCAGTTCCACTGTTCCATGTTGGGCATGGCTCCATCGCTGCATGTTGAGCACAGCTCCATTTCTGCATGCTGAGTGAAGCTCCATCACTGCATGTTGAATGCAGCTCCATCGCTGCATGTTGAGCATTGCTCCATCGATACATGTTGAGCACAGCTTCATTGTTCCATGCAGTTCCACCGTTCCATGTTGGGCACGGCTCCATCGCTGCATGTTGAGCACAGCTCCATTTCTGCATGCTAAGTGCAGCTCCATCGCTGCATGTTGAGCGCAGCTCCATTGTTGCATGTTGAGCATTGCTCCATTGATACATGTTGAGCACAGCTTCATTGTTCCATGCAGTTCCACCGTTCCATGTTGGGCACGGCTCCATCGTTGCATGTTGAGCACAGCTCCATTTCTGCATGCTGAGTGCAGCTCCATCGCTGTATGTTAAGCATTGCTCCATCGATACATGTTGAGCACAGCTTCATTGTTCCATGCAGTTCCACCGTTCCATGTTGGGCACGGCTCCGTCGCTGCATGTTGAGCACAGCTCCATTTCTGCATGCTGAGTGCAGCTCCATCGCTGCATGTTGAGCGCAGCTCCATCGCTGCATGTTGAGCATTGCTCCATCGATACATGTTGAGCACAGCTTCATTGTTCCATGCAGTTCCACCGTTCCATGTTGGGCACGGCTCCATCGCTACATGTTGGGCGCAGTTCCACAGTTCCAGGTTGGGTTTAGCTCCATTGCTGTATGTGAGCATAGCTCTATCATGGCATGTTGAGTGAAGTTCCTTCGCTGCATTTTCTGCAACCTTTCCTCTCTCTATGTTGAAAGCAGCTCCACCATTGCATGTTGAGTGTAGTTCTTTCTCTGCAGGTCTCAGTGTGGGGCGCAGTCCGGTGTCTGCATGTAGAACACGGCTCTGTGTCTGCCTGTGGAACGCACCTCCTTGTCTGTGTGTGGCATGCAGCTCCCTCTCTGCGTTTGGAATGCAGCTCCCTGCCTGCGCGTGGAGCGCAGCTCCACCGCCTGTTGAGTGTAGCTCCATCTGTGTGTTTAGTACAACTCTTCTCTGCAGATTGGGCCCAGTTCCAGGGCGGTATGTGGAGCACAGCTCTGTGACTGCAGGTGCTGACCAGCTTCATGTCCGCGTAGGAAGCATAGCTCCTTGTCGGCGTCTGGAGTGCAGTTCCTTGCTGGCGTCCAGAGCACAGCTTCTTGTTTGCATGTGGAAAGCAGCTCCTTGTCTGCGTTTTATACACAGTTCCATCGCTACCGCAGCTTCAGTTCTGCAGATTCCTCTAACATCCAGCTCTTTCAGTGGGGCACTGCTCATCCTCCATCTGTTACTCTCAGCTTCTTCTCTGCTTGTTCAGTGCATTTCTATCTTTGCCAGAGGTGTGCAACTCTTTCTCTGCCCATGGTGCATGGCTCAGTTTGTGTTCTTTGAGTGCAAATCCTTTTGTTCTCGTTGAGCACGGATCCTACTCTGCCTGATGAGCGCAGCTTCATTTCTGTCCCTTGAGCACAGTTCAGTCTCTGAGTGTGGAGCGTATTTTCACCTTTGCCTGCTGGGCACTGTTTCACCTTGTCGGTCAACCCCAGCTCTTCTCTGCGGGTTGGATACAGTAACTTCTCGGCAGCTGTGGCATACCGCCGTTCAGATTGCTAGACAAGGCTGCCTTGTCTCCTGTTAGCTGCCATTCCTGTGGCACCTTTTCTTGCCGTAGCCTCTTGGTGGCTGGCAAGAAGCCTCTCCATTGCTGGAGTTTGAATTCTTCTTTGCTCCTTTTGAGGCTTCTTGGCACCTTGGGGGTCTTTTCTCCGCATTGTGGCTCTCGAGGCTCTTTTTGTCTCCTTTTGTTCTCTTGGCTCTGTTCTTTCATCCCTAAGTCCAGAGCGAGCTGGTTGAGGAGTACTTTCTTTCTACGGTTGTACCCTGGTATTCTGCTGCCCTTTTCTTCATGGCTCTCCTGGAGAGACTAGCGCTCCAGTTAGTCTATCAATACCATGTAAGCCACATTGAGCCTGCAATTAGGTGGGAAAATGTGGGGTACAAATGTAACAAATAAATAAATAAATAAAATCATCCTATTCCTGAGGAAATTCTGCACAGGTGCTGAAACTGTCAATATCGATTCCCCCAGAACTCACAAACTGAATCCTTCTCACTCCCCACCACCACCAAGTAATGCACCCCCCCTCCTGTGGCACCGCCCTCCTTGTTCCACTTAATTTCTTGCCCTCTAACTCCCCAATACTTACCACAGAGGAGAAGGAGAACGGCTGCATGTTGGGTTATGTCCTACTCCTCTGCCGCCCTGGCTCTGATAGCTAAATTTGAACCATGGGGGCCACCGTAGAGACTCACGGTTCAAATTCAGTAGTCAAAGTCAGCTGACAATCAGGATCTGGCATGCAGCACCTGTCCTCTTGCTGCTCCACTTGTGTAGGGCATCAGGGAAGGAGGGAAATAAGAGGTAATGAATGGGTCAAGTCAAGCAGTACTACTGGAGGGTGAAGGCAGAGCTTGGGGAGTGTGAGAGGGGATGAAAAGGGAAAGCTGAAGAGGGGTGTAAACACTGAAAGTGTGAATAGGGAGAAGGAGGGCAACCGGGGGGGGTGCCATGGGTAAAATATGCGAGTGCAGTACCATGGCTGAATTCCATAGGTGGGGGGAGTAGATGGGTGTATGTACCAAGGGAGGGAGACAGAGAACACAGATGTATTGGCAGCATTCAGAAAGAGCTGCGGGGGTCTGTGTGCGTTAGGGTGGGTTTGGGACGGCTAGGATGCTGTGAGTGCTGGAGAGGTTGAGAGAACTGTGGCGGGTTGTGAGCAGGGGGCTGTGGGGGGTGGGGGGTATTCTGAGATAACTGTGGAACTATGTTTGCTGGGGGCAACAGGGATTTCAGAAGGATAACTAGTGTATGTATGCAATGGGGTAGATATGAGAGAGAGCTCTGGGTATCTTTACTGTGTGTGTGTGGGGGGGGGGAGACACTGATTGACAGAGAGTCATGGGATGTGTGCGCACTGGGTGGAATGGCGAAAGACCTGGCAGAGGAGGTGGGGATGCTGGAATGAGGGAAAAGAGAAATAAAGCTGGGGGGCTTATCCTTCTTAGGGACGGGTTCATACTACTACTACTTATCATTTCTATAGCGCTACCAGACATACGCAGTGCTTCACACTAGAACATGGAGAGACAGTCCCTGCTCAATAGAGCTTACAATCTAATTATGACAGACAGACAGGACAAGTAAGGGATAAGGGTTAGGACAGACAGAATATATCAGGGGTAGGGGACAGTTGAAGGTTTAGGTTTAGGAGTTAAAAGCAACATCAAAGAGGTGGGTTTTTAGCCTAGATTTGAAGATGGCCAGAGATTAGGCTTGGCGTACCGGCTCAGGAAGTTTATTCCAGACATACGGTGCAGCAAGATAGAAGGAACGGAGTCTGGAGTTAGCGGTGGAGGAGAAGGGTGCAGATAAGAGAGATTTACCCAGTGAGCGGAGACTGAGAATACTGGGGGGGGGGGGGGAGACAGCTTAGGTGGAATCAGTCCTGGAGCACAGAAGAGCCGGGTGTTTATGCCGGAGGAATTCTACACAAAACATATTATAGGTAAAGCAGTTTTTTTTTTTAAATGTATGCAGTGACAACCCCAAAACAAAGGCCTGAGGGAGGTAACATGACAGGAACTGATATCTAATGCATTCTGAGCACCTCCCCATGTCCTTGAGTGTGTTTCTGGTTTGTGTTTCAGATGCAGGTGACATTTGAGGACATCACTGTCTCTTTCTCTCAGGAGGAGTGGGAGTATTTAGATGAGGAGCAGAAGGAGCTTTGGAGGGAGGTGATGAAGGAGAACTATGAGATTGTGATGTCTCTAGGTAAGGGTTTCCCCGTTATTCTTAAAATCTCTTCTCAGGCACATTAAGGAGTGACTGGCAGTGCGTGAGTCTCAGTGGAGGAAGCCGATGTGACTGATAACGAGTGATGGCGAAATGACCCATTCCATATACAATGCAAGCAAGAAAGAGGGAATCAGCAACAGAAACCAAACAACACAATAGAAGAACTCTAGTGAACCATGGATGGACCTGGGAGGTTGAAGGAAGCGGAGTTTCTTGAAGGACCCGACACCGTCTGTGTTTCAGCAAATTGCTTGCATCTGGGGTCTATACATACAAATAAAGCATTAAAACTATTAGTACAGACAATATAAATCGTATAGTAAAAACATACATATTAATTGTAAAAAATAAAAACATAATTGTAAAAAAGTGCACAGATACCATACGATGTTCTCACAGCATAGCAGCAGGGGTGGATTGACCATGAAGAAAACTGGGCAGTGCCTGAGGGCCCAGAGCACTGGGGGGGGGGGGGGGGGGGCAATACTTCCTCCCCACATCTCTCTGTCCCCAGGTCTGGAACTCCCTCTCCCTTGCCCTTCTCTCGCTCCGGCATTTTCCTTCTCTGACACCCCTCCCCCCAACCCCAGCGCATTTATCTCAAACGTTCCTTTCTTCGTACAGGGTCCTGGCACAGGCTGTGTGCCATTGACTGGGACCTTCTCTCTGCCAAGGGCCACCCTTGCGGAAGTAGGATTTGGGATTCTGCCAGGTACTTGTGACCTGGATTGGCCACTGCTGGAAGAAGGATACTTGGCTAGACGAACCATTGATCTGACCCAGTATGGCTATACTTATTTTCGATCTGGGGAGGGGCTAAGCTAAATGCTTTTCTGGCAATCCATTCCAGAGTTTAATTACCTGTTCAGTGAAGAACATAACATCTCAATTACAGACTATAGACTTTTCCGCCAGGAACTTGTCCAAACCTTTGTTTAAACCCAGATATGCTAACCACCGTTAATCACATCCCCTGGCTGTGAGTTGCAGAGCTTAACTATTCTTTGAGTGAAAAAATATTTCCTCCTATTTGTTTTAAAAGTATTTCCTTGTAACCTCATTGAGTGCCCCGTAGTCTTTGTACTTTTTGAAAGACTGAAAAATCGATTCACTTTTACCCATTCTACACCACTCAGAATTTTAAGGACCTCAATCGTATCCCCCCTTATCCGTCTCTTTTCCATGCTGAAGAGCCCTAACCTCTTTAGCCTCTCTTCATATGAAAGAAGTTCCATCCCCCTTATCATTTTGGTCACTCTTGTTTGAACCTTTTCTAATTCCACTATATCTTTTTTGAGATACAGTGACAGGAATTGAACACAGTACGTAAGGCGAAGTAGCACTATGGAGTGATACGGAGACATTATAATATTCTTGGTCTTAATTTGCATCCCTTTCCTAATAATTCCTAGCATCTTTTTTTTTTTAGCTACAACCGCACACTAAGCAGAAGATTTCAGCATATTATTTTTCTTGAGTGTTGACTCCTAAGGTGGAGTTCAGCATCAGGTAACTGTGATTTGGATTTCTCTTTGCAATGTGCATCATTTTGCATTTATCTACATTAATTTTCATCTGCCAACCAGTTTCCTTCCTGCAGATTTCACAATCCACATGTGCTTTGACAACTTTGACTAGTTTTGTGTCATCTGCAAATTCAATTACCTCACGTTTCGATTTCCAGATTATTTATAAATATGTTAAATAGCACCTGTCCCAGTACAGATCCCTGCGGCACTCCACTATTCACCCTCCTCCATTGAGAGAAATGACCTGACCATTTAACCCTACTCTCTCTTTTCTGTCCAATATCCAATTCCTAATCCACACCAGAACCTTGCCTCCTATCCCATGACTCTTTAATTTTCTCATGAGTCTCTCATGAGGAACTTTATCAAAAGCTTTCTGAAAATCTAGATACACTACATCAACCGGCTCACCTTTATCCACATGTTTATTCAAGCCTTGAAAGAAATGAAGCAAATTGGTGAGGCAAGATTTCACTCGGCTGAACCCAAGCTGACTCTGTCACATTAAACCATGGTTATCTATATGGTCCATAATTTTATTCTTTATAATAGTTTCCACTGTTTTGCCCAGCACTGAAGTCAGGCTTACCGGTCTGTAACTTCCCGGATCACCCCTGGATCCCCTTTTAAAAATTGGCATTACAATGGCTACCCTCCAATCTTCAGGTACTACGGACGATTTTAACTGGTTACAAATCACTAACAGCACATCAGCAATTTCATGTTTGAGTTAGAGAATGACACGGGGATGGGAATCTGCAGTAAACCACAGTAATATGCGGTAAATCCACAGTAAAAGAAAGAACACCTGGCCATTTACCACAGATGTGGGAGCAAAACCGTTCCCGTTCCGGTGTTTCCGTGTCTGCCTTCCTCCCTCCCTTCACCCCTCTACCTTTTGCAGCCAGGCAGTGGAGTGCTGGAGCCTGCTCACATGAGCCGTTTGTTCATGTTTTAAGCATTTTAGGAGCCGGTTGTTAAACTTTAACAACCAGCTTCCAAACCTTGGGCTCAGGTTCCTTCTCAGCATCGTTGTCCTCCTCCTCTCCTGTGGCTTGTTCCAGTGGCGTAGCTACGGGGAGGCCTCGGGGGGCTCAGGCCCCCCGCCAACAATAGTAGCCAGCCAGGTGTTTTTTTGCTTCCTCAGGCTCCATGTGCTCCCTGTCCCCGCAGTCAGGCAGCTCCCTTCCTTCGGGTCCGGCTGGCTATCTCCACCGCAAGACTCGGACAACCGCAACATGACGCCCGCCACGGAAGCCTAATAGAACGTAGAAAGGTTGTTTTACCTGCAGTGCATAATTAAGTGTTGGACTGTACCAGAGGATGTGGTCAAAGAAACAGTGATAGAGGGTTTCAAAAGAGGAAAATCCATAAAAACATTTTTAGTCAGGTAGACTTGGCAGAGCCATTGCTCGTCTGCGGAAAATGAACCATGAGAAATAGATCTTCTTTTTGGTATCTGCTGATTTCTCGCATGGCATCCCTACGGCCCTTAAACTTGTTAAATTGTTCTTCTCCTACAATAACAAAGCAGTAATGAGGAGCCAGTAATTATTTCTTTAAATCCTTTAAGGTATCAAAACAGCCTTTTAAGTGGTGGAAAGTATAAGTCTAAAATACATTTTCCATTAGTTCGTCAGCCCAACATGTTTCGGCATTCAGGGGTAAAATTATAAATTGTAAAATGGACAAACAATCCCCCTAAAGATAAACACAAATAAAGGGGTATAAGAATCTTCTTATAAAACCAAAAACACAGACCCCCCTCCCTTTCAAATATATAAAGAAAATGTTTATCTAGGTGGCTTTAGGTGGATTGTTTGTCCATTTTACAATTTAATAATTACTGGCTCGTCATTGCTGCTTTTTGCTTGTGATATGTTTTGATGACAGCATTTTCGGCCTCTTGTTTTTTATGTCATATAATAATACTCAACCCTCTTTCTTTTTATTTAGAACAAGAGGATCCTAAAAACAGTAATACAGAGACACATAACTGGAAGCTCAGTGAGAGGCCCGAAGGGGAAAAGGTGTTATCAGAAAGAGAGAAAGAGGAGACTTATTCCTGTTCTGACAGGGGAGAAAAGGGAAAAAATCAAAATAAACAAAAATATTCAACAGGAGGCTCAGCTCTGTGTGAAAACGGTACCAGTAATATCATAGAGACAGGGGAAGAGGAGAGAAACCAGATGAGAGATCAAAGCTGTTCCTTTGATATTTGTGAGATATTCCTCAGCAATCATGTCGATCTAAAATCACATCACAGATCTGATACTGAAGAGAGATCGTCTACATGTACGGACAGTGGGGAAAACGTCAGTCAAAAGAGAGAACTACAGGGGCAACAGAAAACAGTCATAAAAGAGAAACATTTTACAGGTTCTGAATGTGGGAAAGGTTTCAGTAGGAAGAAACAGCTAATGCAACTCAAGAAAACTAATAAAGAAACTAGATTGTGTACAAGTACAGAACATGGGAAAAGCTTTACAAGCAAAGCAGACATTTTAAAACATAAGAAAAACATCACTGATGAAAGAACACCTTCATGTCCTGGACGTGAGAAAAGCTCCAACAAGGAAGAACATTTTACAAAAAATGCAAAATTCCACCAAGGACAGAGATCAGTTTCAAGTGCTGAACGTCAGAAAAGCTTTAGTCGAGAGGAAGCAGTCACAGATCTTCAAAAAGCTCAAACTGGTGAGGAATCAGACACTTCTGCTAAAGCTTGTTGGGAAGGAAACCTCACAATGCGCAAGAGTCTTCATTCAGTAGCGAAACCATTTACATCTACTGATTGTGGTAAAAGCTTCAGTCAGAAGGGAGCATGCGCTAGACATTGGAGAATCCGCACAGGAATGAAACTATTTACTTGTATTGAGTGTAATAAGAGTTTCAGGCAGAAGGTAGGTTTCACAGAACACCAGAGACTACACACAAGAGGGAAGACATTTACATGTACTGAGTGTGATAAAAGCTTTAATGAGGAGGGGAAACTGACCATACACCAGAGAATTCACACGGGAGAGAAGCCATTTATGTGTAGGGAGTGTGGTAAAAGCTTTAGTAAAATGGGAACACTGATCACACACCAGAGAAAACACACAGGAGAAAAACAATTTAAATGTAGTGAGTGTGGTAAAATGTTTAGTACAAAGGGAAAATTGACCATACACCAGAGAATCCACACAGGAGAGAAGCCATTTACATGTAGTGAGTGTGGTAAAATCTTTAGGACAAAGGGAAAATTGACCATACACAAGAGAATCCATACAGGAGAGAAGCCATTTATGTGTTGTGAGCGTGGTAAAAGCTTTACTCTAAAGGCAACACTGATCACACACCAGAAAATCCATACAGGCGAGATGCCATTTACTTGTAATGAGTGTGGTAAAAGCTTTACTGAGAAGAAAACACTGACCATCCATCAGAGAATCCACACAGGAGAGAAGCCATTTAAATGTAGTGAGTGTGGTAAAACTTTTAGTACAAAGGGAAAATTGACCATACACCAGAGAATCCACACAGGAGAGAAGCCATTTATGTGTACTGAGTGTGGTAAAAGCTTTAGTGTAAAGGTAACACTGATCACACACCAGAAAATCCATACAGGTGAGAAGCCATTTACATGTAGTGAGTGTGGTAAAAGCTTTGGTGTAAAGGCAACACTGATCACACACCATAAAATCCATACAGGTGAGAAGCCATTTACATGTAGTGAGTGTGGTAAAAGCTTTAGCATAAAGGGAACACTGACCATACACCAGAGAAGACACACAGGTGAGAAGCCATTTACATGTAGTGAGTGTGGAAAAAGCTTTACTGAGAAGAAAACACTGGCCACCCATCAGAGAATCCACACAGGAGAAAAGCCATTTAAATGTAGCGAGTGTGGTAAAATGTTTAGTACAAAGGGAAAATTGACCATACACCACAGAATCCACACAGGAGAAAAGCCATTTAAATGTAGTGAGTGTGGTAAAAGCTTTAGTACAAAGGGAAAATTGACTATACACCACAGAATCCACACAGGAGAGAAACCATTTACATGTAGTGAGTGTGGTAAAAGCTTTACTGAGAAGGGAGCACTGACCAAACACCAGAGACTCCACACAGGAGAGAAACCATTTACATGTAGTGAGTGTGGTAAAAGTTTCATTCATAATGGAAAACTTGGAAGACATCAAAACAACCATTTAGGAGTGAAACCATTTTCATGCACTGAGTGTGGTAAAAGTTTTAATGAGAAGGGAACACTGACCACACACTTCAGAAAACCCACACAGGACTGAAACAATTTACAGGTACTGAGTGCAGTAAAAGCTTCACTGGGAAAGGAAGACATATAAGACATCAGAAAATCCAATTAACCTGTGAATCATATGGAGAGACAGAAGATCCTAAGGCAGGAACAAATGCAGCCCGAGAACAAAAAAATGTGGCAGAAGAATTCAGACCTATTTTCCATCATGTTGAGAGCTACAGGCTTCATCGAAAAGAATTTCCAAACACACTTGCATAGGCTGCCTGTACATGTTACATTTTATGAATCCTAAAAGGAAGCTCTCTGTGGTATGATGGCGAACGTTAGCAGTAAATTTGAGGGACTGAGATCCTTCTCCACATAGCCTGGCCTAGGAGTGAGGTTCATTCCTGTCATGGTGTGTGGCACATTTCATTCACTGGGAACTCTGTAAACTCTTGAGTTTTCTTTTCTCTGCTTATTTTGTATTTGTATTTTTAAATGTATTTTATATAAACTGCAATAAGCCATGGAAGTATTTCCCATCACTTTGGGTGCCACAGGCTTGATTGAAAGAAATGTTCAAACACACCTTGGTAAGTTGCCTATACGTGTCTGGTACAATGGAAGTTGTAAGGTGGGTGTTAGGAGTAAATTCAAGAGACTAAGATTGAAGCCCATACACTGTAGCTTAGGAGTCAGTTTCTTTACTAGAATCAGGTAACTCCTCTAAAGAACGTTTTAACGTTGTTCGAAGTCTTTCTTCTCCACCTGAGCAGCAGAATCTTAATTTGGGTGTTTCTTAGGATGATTTTGCCTCCTTTCAAATCCAAGTGTAATTGAGTAAGGGTAGACTGAGTTTGGGGGATAATGAACGGAACTCTTTGGCAATTAATTTAAGGAGACCACAATCAGATGGTATTCCAGTAGATCGCTATTGGAGCACTTTCTCAGTGGTTGATCAAACTTATTGAGAAGCTGTTCTCTAAGGGGGTGTTTTACTAAGCCACGGTAGCATTTTTAGCACATGCTAATGATTAGAATGTGCTAAACTCTAGAGACGCCCATAGTATGGGCATCTCTAGGGTTTAGTGAGTGCTAATCATTAGCATAAAAACATTACTGCAGCTTAGTAAAAGACCCCTTAAGTTTACCATGTGTTTTTAACATATGCCGTCATTTTCTTTGACTTTTCTGACTGATTTAGGTGCCCTTTCATCAAGCCGTGCTAGAGGCTGCCACACAGCAATGCTGACAGAGCACATTCAAAGTGAACGAGCTTTGTTGGCATTACTGCGGCTTGATAAAAGGGGGCCTAAGTGAATCAACATTTAAAGGAAAGGAACATGCCTGTTCAATTAAGTTATATTATGTTAACCCCTTTAATGAAAGGACCAACATTAGATTCTAAACAATTTTTAAATTATAGACCTGAGGCAGTAGTTGGGATACAATTACAGGATTATTTACATCAGCATCATCTATTACAATAGATAGTCAGGTCTCCGCCTTGACTTTAGCACAGAAACAGTTCTATTAGCATTATTGACAGACCTGAGATGTAATTTAGACAAAGGCATGCCACCTTTGGTAATGCAATTAGATCTGTCAGCAGCCTTTGACTTAATAATCGACGCTCATTTGACTTGATTATCTTATATGGGAGTATCAGATACTTTCTATAAGTGTTTTGCAGGATTTTTGCAACACCGTAATCTACAGGTTGTTTGGAATGGATCTCTTTCTTACTCATGGAATATGGACCGGGGTGTCCCTCAGGGTTCCCCTTTCTTATTTAATGTCTACTTGAGTGAGTTATATCATTTATTGTCCTCAGCTGATGATGTTACTTTGGTATTTCCTGTGATAATATACTCTTCAAGAGACTGCCACATTGATGACATCTTTCATCATATCTCTCGATGGATGAACGATTTAAAGATTAATCCTATTAAAACTAATATTTTGGGGGTTGGGAGCAAAGATGTGGTGATAACCAGGCACAACAGTAAAATTGTCAGATGCTGAGATTTCACTTTAGACCAGTATCAAAATCTTGGGGGTAACACTGGACTCTACTTTGAACATGGAAGCCCTTCTTAATGAAAGAGTTTGGAAAGCTTACTTAAAACTCAAACTTTTCCATAGAATTAAGACTTTTCTGGAACAATCGCATTGAAGAATGGTATTGCAGGTTACAATAACAAGTCAATTAGACTACTGTAATATAGTCTTGCTGGGATTACCTAATTCTTCTGTTCAGCTCTTACAGCACATGCAAAATGCGGCAGCCAAGTTGATTTGTGGAGGCAGAGTCACTGACCACGTCACACTTTATTTAATTTAAATTGCACTGGCTTCCAGTTCAAGTGTTACGATTTTGTTCATGTTTCATGCTCTCATTCATCTCGCCACCTGGTGGCTGCTATGGACTCACTGCTTGCTGTTTCCCATGTTCAGAAGATATTCCGGTCCGGATCTTCCAGCCTTCCAGTCTGTCTTGGGAGTTTTTGGACCTACGCAGTACCCGTACCTGGTGATCTCCCTTGTATTTTTCCTTTATTAACCACCTGGAAGCTTTCTAGTTTGTCTTGCAACAGAGGTCCTCAGAGGAGTTTTCAGCTGTGAGAGTTTGTTGCAGTGCTATCCGTGCTACTTTCAGTTTCAGCTAGACCCTGCTTGTTTCCTGGTTTATTCTACTGTTTGCTGCCTGCCTAGATCCTGTATGTTTCCTGGTTTATACTTCTATCTGCTGTCTGCTAAGACCCTGTGCGTTTCCTGGTTTATTCTACTGTCTGCTGCCTGCCAAGACCCTGCATGTTTCCTGGTTTTTTCTACTGTTTGCTGCCTGCCCAAGTCCCTGCTTGATTCCTGGTTTTTCTACTGATCGCCGCCAGCCTATAGACTCTGTTTGGTTCCTGGTTTCCCTTCTGCTTTGCTGCCTGCCGGTAAGACTCTGCTGGGGTTGTGGACTATTCTCCTGCTTGCTGCGTATTGCTTCTGTTCCAGTCCAGCTGTTCCAGTCCGGCCTGTGCCCGTCTGACTGTGATCCGCCTTGCTTCCTGTTTGGATGGTTCTCCTGCCGCTGCCGGTTATCGGTAGTGGCCCAGGGCTCACTTCGCCTGACCGGGGTGACACGTCTAAGCTTTTTGGTACGTTTTCTGGTCAAGCAGCTGACATGCTATGATTATCATAAAGAAGCTATAATTAAGGGTTAGTGGAGACACAGCCAAGTTCCTTGTTCTTATCTTTTTGCTAAGATATAGCAAAAAGCACCAAGAGCCTTCAGAAACGGGACACAGTGCCTTTAATCATAAAAACTGATTTTCCAATAAGGACCCAATACACAGCGCCTGCAACGGGGGTCAAGTACGATCTAATATGAACTGAATACTGTTTGCGGCAACCAAACTTCTTCCTTATGAAATAAAAAGGAGTTCCATCCATTGCACTGTATGCAAATCTCTCTCATGAATATTCATTGTCAATATCCTGACAAACTTGACTGCCTTGGATAATTCCAGGACCAGTTTATCCTAACTACCATAAGAGGCAGACACGGTCGTATAATTAACATTATAATTTTATTTGTATTTGGGTAATAACTGAGAAAATGCTATTAAAAATGATATAACGTAGCATGAAGTTGACTTGGTTAACTTCTGCAGTTTATCAGCCAGTAGTAAATAATAGTAATAAACAATATTAAGTGCATTTTTATAATATACCACTGCATTCTTCAAAACAGAAGGAGCAAGTTCCCACAATCCATCTTTCTCTTTTGATCTAGGTACAGAAAAAAAAAAGTTTTCAAATGCTCCCTGGTTTCAACCTAATACATGTTAAATGTGGGAAATGAATGTCAAATAAATAAATAGATAGAAACTCTGAATGTTGAGCATCTGATTCTCATAACATGAAATCTGTTTTAGTAGCCCATTACCAAGAGAAAAAAAATCTCTGCACGAGTATAACACATGTTAAGGTGTCCCTGTAACCAGCCCCTTCCAACTGACCACTGAATAAGATTTATAACAAATTACTACTCTACCTATAAAAAGCTATTCCATTATTATACTTCTTCTGTGTACATCCGTATGCTGCACAAGCTGGCATGTTTGAAAACATAGGTGAGATTAAATAAAAATGCGACCAACAATAAAGAATGACAAGGTGGATGCAGCAGCTCATAGATTTGCTTGCTTTGTTTTGAGTGAACGGGGATGACAGCTGCGCTGGGAAGGGGAAACTTAGACTGACCTAATTGGTTTCAGCGTTCTGACGTCACTTCATCTCCTGTCTATTAAACCTCCTTGTCTGCTACAGCCAAAGAGGTTGACGAAAACAGGAGATGGGATGACGTCAAGAGTTGAAGCCAATTTGGTTAGTCTATATTTCCCCTTCCCTGGTGCAGCCGTCATCTAGTACACTCAAAACAAAGCAAGCAAATCTATTGTTTCAAGGGTGATGATGTGGAGGAACTGAAAGAAATCTCGTTGAACCTGGAATACGTACTGAGTCAAATTGACAAATTAAAGAGTAGTAAATCACCTGGACCGGAAGGTATACATCCAAGGGTACTCAAGAACTCAAGCATAAAATTGCTGATCTGCTGTTAGTAATATGTAACCTGTCGTTAAAATCGTCCATAGTACCTGAAGATTGGAGGGTGGTCAATGTGACTCTGATTTTTAAAAAGGGTTCTAGGGTTGATCCAGAATATTACAGACTGGTAAGCCTGACATAAGTGCCGGGCAAAATAGTGGAAACTGTTATAAAGAATAAAATTACAGAACACGTGACAAACATGGTTTAATGGGACAGAGTAAGCATGGGTTCAGCCAAGGGAAGTCTTGCCTCACCAATTTGCTTCATTTCTTTGAAAGCATGAATAAACCTGTGGATAAAGGTGAATCAGTTGATGTAGTATATCTAGATTTTCAGAAAGCTTTTGATAAAGTTCTTCATGAGAGACTCCTGAGAAAATTAGTCATGGGATGCGAGGCAAGGTTCTGCTGTGGACTAAGAATTTGTTATTGGACAGAAAACAGAGGGTAGGGTTAAATGGTCATTTCTCTCAATGGAAGAGGGTGAACAGTGATCAGTACTAGGACCAGTGCTATTTAACATATTTATAAATGATATAGAAATTGGAATGAGTGAGGTGATTAAATTTACAGATGACACAAAACTATTCAAGATTGTTAAAACACCCCCACATATACTCTCACTTCAAGGTGAGCTCTTGGCATTATTTTTATCCACTCATTCTTTTTCTTTCTTTCCCCAAGTTAACATACCCCTGGATATGTCTGGTCTTGTATTTCCCCACCTCCATCCCCATTATACCATATACAGACATTGGTTCAAGTGTACTCTTTATCTCTTTAAACTCTTCATCTGCTTTGAAACACCATTTCCCCACCAGTGCTTGACCCTTCACTGCATTCCACAAAACAAAAGGAGCAAGTTCCCACAAACCATCTTTTTCTTCTGCACAATCTGGCACGTTTGAAAATATAAGTGAGATTAAATAAAAAATGCCACCAACAATAAAGAACGACAATGTGGAAGCAGCAGCTCATGGGTTTACTTGCTTTGTTTTGAGTGTGTGCAGAATGACAGCTGCATGGGGAAGGGGAAACTGAGACAAACCTAAGTGGCTTCAACATTTTGACATCATGCCGTCTTTTGTTTTCTCAATCAAACCTCCTTGGTTGTATGTGTATTGCTCTAAAGGTACAGCCTACTTACTTTATCACTACAGACTGCTCAGAGAATAAATTACTGGGCTGGAGTGTAAATTTTTTTTTTACTTTATTTTTTATTAAGCTTTTTAACAAACATAATTTCACATTTATGAATAATACACAATTTGGAAATGAAAAATTATATAAACAAGCAAATTACTATTTAAGTTTCATATAATTATCGACCACAAAGTGGAGTGTAAATTTTAAGGGGCTTCGATGTTAGCTCCAGAACTTAGTACAAGAACAGTGCTGGGTAGACTTCTACGGCCTGTGCCCTGAGAGAGGCAAGGACAAATCAAACTCTAGTATCCATATAAAGTATCACATACCATGTGAATGAGTTTATCTTGTTGGGCAGACTGGATGGACCGTACAGGTCTTTATCTGCCGTCAGTTACTATGTTACTATGATTCGTATTGGGTAAATGAGACTTTTTATTAGAGGTAGGTTCACTTCAAAATGGAGTGTACAAGTCATTATTGTCTGAGATACACAATGATTAAGATATATACACAATGATTAAGCTATATACATGAAGAGAACTGAAAAGAAACAATAATACCTATCTACAGTTGAACAGAAACAATCAGTACATCACTGGTCATTAATTACTACATCCAGGCTTCCTTATCAGTGAAGCTAGGAGTCTCTTGACCAGGAGAATAAAGAAAGCTAATATATATATATACATCACTGATCATTACATCATCCAGGCTTTTTATATCAGCTGAGAGAAGTCCCTTTTTCAGCAAAGCCGGAGTCTCATGACCAGGAAAAGGTCCTTCTATGCGATACATCTATCCACAGATGAGGTTCTGGCTTCACTGTTCAAGGCTCCCCTTTTTATTAGTTTTTTTCAGAGCCATGGAAAATTACAAAGATGAGCAAGAGAATGTAGTCACATACTCTTGATTTCAAGAAACAAGTCATTTGCCAGATGGCTTATCTCTTGAACCTTAAACATGCTCCACTTCCCTTTTGCACCAAATAAATCAGAGACATGACTTTATCTTGTTTTGCAAGAAGAAGTTTTGGTCAAAAAACAGGAACTTTAAAGTATACTGTTGGTTAGAGCAAAGTTGAAAAACAATCTTTAAAATATTCCATTACGGTATTTAATAGAATCACAGTCACATTACAGTAAATGAGAGCAGAGAAGAAGCACCAACACCCTCTTTATCCTGAGACACAAACTGTTGCTGACACCTCTGGCCAGATGTTTCTGCTGCTTTGAGTGGAGTAGACTAGTGGTTTAGGACAGCGGAGAAAAGTTTTCTTCACCCAACGCGTAATTGCATTACTCTCTCCAGGAAAAAAAAATTAAATGATCCCAGGTTCCAATCTAATTCATGTTTAATGTGGGATAAAATGCCATAAATAAGTAAATAAATATAAACATTTAATGCTGAGCACCCGATTCTCATAGTGAACATATTCCAAACACTATAATGAAAATAAAATGATTTTTTTCTACCTTTGTTGTCTGGTGACTGTTTTTCTGATCATGCTGGCCCAGTATCCGATTCTGCTGCTATCTGTCCTCTTAACTCCGTTTCCAGGGCTTCCTTTCCATTTATTTCTTTCATTTCTGGTCCTCAACTTCTGCCTATTTTCTTCATCCATATGCAGTTTTTCTCCTCTCTTCCTTTTCCCTCATCTTTCCCTCACTCTTCCTTCCCCTCCATCCATGTCCAGCATTTCTTCTCTCTCCCCTCCCCTCCATCCATCCATGTCCAGCGACCCTGCCCTCCCATCCACCCATGTCCAGTGACCCTTCTCTCCCCCTGCCCTGCATGCACCCAGCGACCCTCCCCTGCCCTCCATGCACCCATACCCAGTGACCCTCCTCTCCCCTGCCCTCCATCCACCCATGTCCGGTGACCCTCCTCTCCCCTGCCCTGCATGCACCTATATACCCAGATTCGGTGGGTCTCCAGCCCCCCCCCCAAACCCCCAGAAATTGTGACGTGGCCGCCTCCGGCCAAACGATCTCCCACCCTCCCACCAAGCGACGGGGGGGGGGGGGGAGGAGGGTGCTGGAGGTCCGGTGGGTCTCCAGCCCCCCCCCAAACCCCCAGAAATTGTGAAGTGGCCGCCTCCGGCCAAACGCTCTCCCACCCAGCGACGGGGGGGGGGGGGCTGGAGGTCCGGTGGACCTCCAGCCCACCCCAACTCCTCCCCCCCCCAGCGTTCTCCTTTCAATCCCTGGTGGTCAGTGGTGACAACCCCCCCCCAGGCCCCCCTACATTTCGTTGGAGGAGGGACGCAGCCTGCCTACCTCCTCTTCCAGTCGACGCCGCTGCAAAATGGCGGCACCCAGCCCCACCCATTGCATTCTGGGATGCGCTGGGCGGGGCTACAGACCATGTAAGGCAGATTTGGTAGGCCTAAATCGACGAGTTGCTTGGGTGTAACAAGTAGATGGGATTTGACAAGGGGCCTTTTCTTATAGCAGACATAACATACGAAGCTTGATCTTAATTTCACAAAGAAATTTCTGCAAACAGAAATCGGCAAGATCATAATAAATAAAGAATTAGTTTACCTGAGTGACCTACCCAACTCAGTGTAACAGAGTTCTATAATACCAATCTCTCTTTTAGATCTAGGAATTTACAATCTCAGATGCAGAAATTCTTATACAAGACCTCGTAGGCATGGAGAAGTTTTCGCATTCAAACATCTACTTTTTCAAGATCTTTACGAGGCCAGTCTACAATAATAAAGTTATTTGATAGTACAGGAAGTCTCCTATAATAGTCATTACTGATTTTATCTCTCCACAATTTCTGCTTTATAGTTGTTTCTTTCTCAACAGATATTTATATATGCCTTCCTGTGCGGATTCTTCGGTGCTTTCTGAGGTTTGCCTTCTAAATGAAGCTTTTATTGCACTCAGTACATGTAAATGGATTCACGCCTATGTGGCTTCTCTGGCGTTTTTTGAAGTGTACCTTCTGACTGGAGTTTTTACTACACTCAGAGGAAGTAAATGGTTTCATACCAGTGTGGATTCTCCAGTGTCTTTTGACTGTTCACTTCTCAGTGCAGCTTTTAGCTATGCAAATGGCTTGTCTGGATTCTCTGGTGCATTATCATGTATTTCTTCAACCTGAAACTTTTGCCACAGACAACTTTTATTACACTCAGTACAGCTAAATGGTTTTCATTCCTAATTGGATTCTCCAATGTCTTCTGAGTGTTCCCTTCTCAGTGAAGCTTTTATCACACTCGGACTTGTAAATGGCTACACTCTCGTGTGAAGTCTATGGTGCCATGTTAGTTCTCTCTTGTCAGGAAAACATTTACCACACTCAGAACATGTAAATGGCTTCTCTCCCATGTGTATTCTCTGGTGTCTTGTGAGGTTTGTCTTCCGATTGAAGCTTTTATTACACTCAGTACAATTAAAGGGTTTCATTCCTGTGTGGATTCTCTGGTGTCTTGTGAGGTTTGTCTTCCGACTGAAGCTTTTATTACACGCAGTACAGTTAAAGGGATTGGTTCCTGTGTGAATTCTCTGGTGTATTGTGAGGGTTGCCTTGTCACTGAAGCTTTTATTACACTCAGTACAGTTAAAGGGTTTTATTCCTGTGTGGATTCTCTGGTGCCTTGTGAGGGTTGCCTTCTGACTGAAGCTTTTATTACACTCACTACAGTTAAAGGGTTTGATTCCTGTGTGGATTCTCTGGTGTATTGTGAGGGTTGCCTTCTGATTGAAGCTTTTATTACACTCAGTACAGTTAAAGGGTTTCATTCCTGTGTGGATTCTCTGGTGTTTTGTGAGGGATGCCTTCCACCTGAAGCTTTTATTACACTCAGTACAGTTAAAGGGTTTCAGTCCTGTATGGACTCTCTGGTGTATGGTGAGGGTTGCCTTCCACCTGTAGCTTTTATTACACTCAGTAAAGGGTTTCATTCCTGTGTGGATTCTCTGGTGTCTTGTGAGGTTTCTCTTCCACCTGAAGCTTTTATTACACTCAGTACAGTTAACGGGTTTCAATCCCGTGTGGATTCTACAGTGCCTTTGCAATGTTCCCCTCTCAATGAAACGTTTATCACACTCAGAACATGCAAATGGCTTCACTCTTGTGTGGATCCTCTGGTGCATCAACATGCTATTCTTCAACCTAAAGCTTTTGCCACAGTCACTGCATAGAAATCGTTTTAATCCTGAATGGATTCTCTGGTGGATGGTGAGTTTCCCTGAGGCAGTGAAGCTTTTATCACATTCAGTACTGGAAACTAGTGTCTCTCCTAGGTAGAATTTTGCATTTCTTATGAAGTTTTCTTTCTGATTGAAGCTTTTGTCACAATCAGGATATGACGATAATCTCTCATCAGTGTTGTTTTTCTGGTGTTTTGTAATGTTTTCTCCATTGGCAGAGCTATTCCCATATTCTTTACTTGTATACACCAGTTCTTCCATCCTGCTGAACTCTTTCCCACACTCAGATGTATTAAGTGTCTCTTTTATGCACTTTTTCTGTTGTCTTTTTAGTTCTCTCTTTTGACGGACATTTTTCCCATAGTTCATACATGTAGATGGTCTATTTTCAGTATCAGATCTAGGATGTGATTTCGGAGTTAAATGATTGCTGAGGAATATCTCACAAATATCACATAAACACCTTTGATCTCTCATCTGGTTTGTCTGCATTTCCCCTGTCTGCGTGATATTACTGGTACTGTTTTCACACAGAACTGAACCTCCTGTTGAATGTTTTTGTTTATTTTTATATTTTCCCATTTCTCCCCAGTCAGAACAGGAAGGAGTCTCCTCTTTATCTCTTTCTGATAACATCTTTTCCCCTTTAGACTTCTCAGTGAGCTTCCAGTCATGTGTCTTTGTATTACTGTTTCTGGGATAATCTTTTTCTAAAAAAATAAAAATATATAAAAGAGCATTGTAGAATATTGTAGGAGAACAATTTAACCAGTTCAGTAATACAATAACTCTTCATAAATCTGCCACCCCTCCCCCTCTGCTGATCATTACCGGAGATGCAGGTAGAATATATGATCATATTCAAGTTGATATTTCTTTTTGTAATATCTTTATTAGAACCACACAATGGCAAGAACAATAATATCTGTAAGAAGAGATATTACAGTATAGCGTGGTAATTTTTCAAGTTTCACCCCCACCCCCTCCCACATTCATTGCAAGAGATCAGACCGCACATGTTGTTTCTTCACGGCAGTCTGATCCGCAATAATAACAGACCAAAACCTTTCCCTTCCCTAAAGTCCATACTTCAAGTTATAGGTTCAGCAAGTAGCTACAAGAACGATGTGGCAAACGATCCCACAGTGGGGACAAATTTGTTGAAAAGACTTCCGGGCTCTAAGCGACCGCTGACTAGTGTCCAGTCTCTCAATCTTCATTAGGTTGACAAGTTCATTCCTCCAAGCAGCCTCTCTCCAACACATCAAAATATTCTTTCCAGCTAAAAAAAATGCCTTATGCAGCAGACAATTAGGCCTTGATCTCAGACCCAAGGAAACAAAGTTTGAGAACAACTGAATGTGCAAGACGCTTCAGGTGTTTCATGAGCAACCGCAGCTGATCACTCACGGGTTCTAAGATCAACAAGGCCCCTCCACTCTTCCTATCCACAGAAGGATCCATTGCAATATTAAAGCCCCCCAGCACTAAAAGAGGAAAATGAAGATATGGCGCCACAACTTTAATCAGGGAAGCGTACGTGTTAGGCAGTGAGAGGCTGATATACACTGTACAGTCACTCTCGGTCCCTTCCCCCTAGGAGGAGAGGACACTTCAGCTCTAGGGGAATACGAGAGACAATCAGACTTAGGTGTAGGCACAATCAGTAAAAATAATGTGATTTCTCCTAAACTAACTTGGGACAATATATGGATTTTCCTGTAATATTGTTATTTTTTATATGTATACATAAATGTCAATTTCCTACATTGTATCATCCTCTCCTCTTGTGTTCACATGCACACTTTGTGGCAATTGGCTAATTCCTTATCAGTAACGCGTGATCACAGTGTGGAAAACCAGCTAACAAATAAGTAGTATGAAACACCTGGTGTCCTTCCTCTCTGAACACATATTTCTGTTGGAACATCTTGGAGTCTGCAGAGTCCTCAGTCTCTCATCACCACCAAGGTTATAGCCATGTGTATCTGCCATATATGGCCCGCATAGCCTCAGTTCCTCTTAAGTGTCACCTTGACATATAACTTGTACTTTCCATTTCCTGAGAAAGCACTGTAGCTTACATGCAGCTGCAGGAAGAAACTAAAAATATGCTGACAACAGCAAAGCAAGGAATACTGAGGGGCAGAAGAGCCATATTACAGGCCTAGTATAGGAAGAAATATACAGCACCTTGGGGTGATAGTATCTGAGGATCTGAAGGTGACAAATTAGTGTGACAATGCGGTGGCTATAGCCAGAAGGATGCTAGGCTGCATAAAGAGAAGTGGGTGCTGATGTCCCTGTACAAGTCATTGGTGAGGCCCCACCTGGAGTATTGTGTTCAGTTTTGGAGGCTGTATCTTGATAAAAATGTAAGAAGACTTGAAGCGCTCCAAAGAAGGCGACAAAAATGATATGGGGATTACGCCAAAAGACATACGAGAAGAGACTGGAAGACCTGAATATGTATACCCTAGAGGAGAGGAAGGACAGAGGAGATATGATACAGACGTTTAAATACTTGAAAGGTATTAATATAGAAACAAATCTGTTCCAGAGAAGGGAAAATGGTATAACTACAGGACATGATTGTCATCAATCATTGTCTAGAGATGGTCCCGAGTCCAGTTCACCGAGGCAGTGGGTTCCCAAAGAATACACAATCCACACAGGTTTGGATATATATATATAAAGTATATTGTATTTGCATATATACACCTCTAACACTCTCATTGACTGGGATTGCCGTAAATGCCTCGAATGCCACCTATTTCACCTACTTCTCGAGCCCTTTATTGTCATCACTCACCTGCCATTACCACGCCTGTGATTCATCTTGAACCGGTGAACCGCGTTTACCACCGCTACAACTGATCTAATGGTTGCTGAGACACGTTTGCCTCCTGTATTTCCGGCTGCTGGTGGTTGCTGAGCCATACTGGGCCATCTGCCATTTATCTCGACTGCGATTGTATCTTAAACCGACGGTCCACGTCTGCCTCTGCTACAGTTGATCACTAGCGGTTGCTGGGACACACTTACCTCCTGTGCTGCCGGATGCTGGCAGTTCCAGAGCCTGTTGAGCCATCTATCACCTGCCATATTCTATGCTTGCGATTTCACCTTGAATCGGCGGACCTCGTCAATCTATGTTACAGCTGATCACTAGTGGTCGCTGGGTCACGTCTGCCTCTTGTACTGCCGGCTTCTAGCGATTGCTAAGCCTTGCTGGGCCATCTGCCATCTATCATATATCAGCCGAAATCATCTCTTATAGCTGTTTTTTAGCCTAACCCGAACTCAATATCCCACCGGACTGTCGGCACTGAAGGCTACAAAGTACCGGCTGGTAAAAGTGAGTAATCGACAGGTCCGGCGAGAGTAAAAGACTTCACATGGGATCTTGAGACCGGATGGTCACGGTCATCCCCCACCAAATCTGATTTGATTGTGGCCCTGAGCGACCTCACAGGAGTGGCAAACGACAACGTGGAGGGGCATAATCGAAACACTGGCGAACTCAGAATTTGGCCAGCTTCATACAGGCGAGGGAAAAAGGGCAGGAATAATCAAAAAATAATATGGCCGGCCATAAATATACCATTATCGCGATCGAATCCGGCAAAATGTGATCCGGCGAAAGCATAGTAAAAACGCCCCCATTATACATTCAATTTTCGTGGTCGAACCCGGCCAAATCAGGGCCGGCTAAAGTATACTAAGAGTACGGTACTTGAAAAATACATTACTGTACTTGATCATTTTCACTGTGCCTTAAATTTTCCCTGTATCTGGATGTCCGCAACTAACATGCAGCTACGGGAAATATATTGTGTATGAAGTTCGCATATGTGATAATGATCCATATATGAAAATTCCCATATAAGGGGAACTCCGCACGTAGGCCCCGCAGACATGACAACAATGCGTCAAAGACGGCCATGCATCGTAGCCGGCCCTGTGTGGAGCCATTGTACATGGCAAGACGTGCACGTACTGATGTATCCATATATGGAATCGCGAACCGTATATGGAGCTTTGCATTTAAGGGCGGCCATCACGCATGGCCGGCCATATAAGGCGAGGCACATTTTTCTATTTTCATTTACAAATATGTCTATGAGAAGGGAGCCCAACTTCTCTGTGGCAGAGAACCTCCTCCTTGTATACCTGTGCGTCAAGCACAGGCATGCTCTCTTCCCCTACCACTACCATCTGCCCCCCAGGGCTATCTGTATCAGAACCTGGACTGAGATCAGGGACAGGTTAGAGGTAAGTGTTTCAGCTGCCCCAACCCTCCTGTAGCTACATGCACATTCATTAATATAATCTAGGTAGTAGAAAATACAAACCTTGCCACATCCCTACAATACTGCACACAAACGGTTCTCTCTGTCCTCACCCCCCCCCCCCCCCCCCCAGTGTTGTGAATCTCTTCTAGTTGATTTACAAATGAATTTGTGTGCTGAAGGCAAGGCGGCCCATCCCCTGACTTCTGGTGTAAAAAATTATATCTTGCAGAAGATTTGGCATCAGGAGGGACTTAGGGAGTCCCTCCGCCGGAGGTACCGCCGCGTCCGGCTAGAGAGCCCTCAGATGGTCAGGGCGGCGAGACGGCGCCTCAGGGATCAACGTAAGTACTATAAACAGGGCACCTATACTCCTTTGTAAATGTATTTCATACTGCAAATGTCCTGTACAATATCAGTTTCCATGTGATTCTTAAACAACTAGTTAAGTCATAACACCTCTATCCCAGATCAAGGCCTGAGGTATGGCTGCAACTTCCAACTAAGCTCCTGTGAGATGAATGAGATGGCATGCCTCATTTCTGTATCCCCCCTGCCTGAGGTCCTATTCTTAATGGATGTCATTGCCTCATATTAAACTTGTGTCCCCCCCTCCCAAAACAAACCATTATTAAACAGAAACTCTAAATAGTCAGCCAACCATAGTCACAAATCATCATGCAAAGATGCTGCTGAGCAATGACTGTGGTCTGCCTGCGTACTCAGAGTCACACCAGCTTTCACGGTTCCCTGTCATCTCATCTCATGCATCTCACACCCCATCAGGCCAGCCAGCTCCTGCACTAAGTAAGCTATGTTGGATGTGCTGATCTCAAACACAATCCTGTTACATACACAGAGCACCAGCGGCAGGAGGCGGCGGCCCGGCAGGAGGAGGAGGAGCAGCCAGCGGCCCAGGAGGAGGCGGTGGTGGCCCAGGATGAGGCCTGGGCAGACATGCCTCCCCCTTGAGGGGGATGATGAAGGGCCCACACCCTCTGCCCTCTCCACTCCATCCCCACCCCCGTCCCTAGCCGCACCCCAATCACCATCCCCACCCCATCCCTAGCCGCACCCCCTTCTCCATCAGCACCCCCACCCCCACCTCCTGCCCCAGCACTGCACCTCCTGCAGCAACTGGTGGATGGGGTAAACCAGTTGCTGCAGGAGGTGACAGCAATGAGGCAGCAGATGGGGGCAATGTGGCAGGCTAATGAGCAGCACCATAGGGCAGTGACGCTGCTCATTAGCCTGCTGTACAGGGCCATTCAGGCAGGAGGACGTGGCCACCATTAAAGGACATTGGGGGGGGGAGGGGGGGAACTTGTAAATACGTTATTTATTGGTTAGCAAAATTTGAATATAAGTTGTATTTTGTTCATATACCAGGGTGTGTGTCTCTCGTTCTGCACTACATATTATCAAATGCTGGGGTTCATGTGAGGGGAGCCAGCAATATGGATTGCTTGACAGGTGAACTGTGACTGAGAAACTTTGGTACATATGTGTGATGTGTGGCCATATAGAAGGCCACCTGTTCCATCCAAACTGCATGGCTGTATGGTAAGGGGGGAGGCTGGGTATTTCTGGTGAGGAACATAAATGCCCATCCAGGCTCTTCTCCCCCCCCCCTTTACCATAGAGCTGCACAGCACAGAGTTGTATAGCACTAGTGACCTGCCAAGTAGAAACTTGGAGATATCTATAGGTAGCCCCTAGACAAGGTTTGCTCTTTGCTCACCAGACACCCTCACCCACAATCAAACCACATTGGTGGGGGCCACAAAGATGTTACAAGCAGCTGGGCCATCTTTTGACATTGAGCAATGCTATATAGTGCTCAACAGAAAAGGGAAACCAATGTTAAAAGCATTAGATGGATGTTTGATTCTTCACAATTGCAATATAATACCACAGGTACAGAAGGGCCTAGGCTAGGGGATATAAATGTATATTGTTGCTCACAGCTTCTTGGGTCCCGGGAGGGTTTTAACTTTGCACCTGAGGCAATGGAGGGTTAAGTGACTTGGTCAAGACCACAAGGAGCAGCACTGGGATTTGAACTGGCAACCTCTATTACAAGACCGGTGCTCTAACCACTAGGCCACTCCAGCCACCTGCACGTAATTTGCAGTAGGAATTGTAAAAACCCTTGCTCTCAGCATGACTTAAGGGCTCAGTAGCCACGTACCTGTGGCCACCTTGAAAATAGTTTGCAGGCTGGAATGTAGAAATGTTGTGGTTCCATAATTATGAACGATTGTAGGACTGTGTTTAATAATGTGGAAAACACATTCAGGGCATATTAATTGAATTTTTTATTTAATTAAAGCATTTTTTTCCCACATGTTCCCACTGGATGCAGGTTCAATGTGGCTTACAAGAGCTACATCAAGAATACTGTATTACTGACATACTAAAACAATGCAAGCAGTAAATTAACTTTGCAATAATATACAGCAGTCGCACAGTAAAGAACATATATGGTAACTGATTTGTTATATATGTTATGTATGCTTCCCCCCTCCCCCCAACAACCCTGAGAATGGGTGGGCACTTCATAACAGGGGACTGGGGTTCACCACATAAAGAAGGATGGAACCTAGCGGGGAGACACATGAGGGGCAAAGTGGGACACAAACTACCAGCTGTGGATACCCGTGAACCTGGTGAAAATAGAGGTACGATTTGCGTGCAGTGAAGACAGAGAGAGAGAATGGGGAACCCTTGACCATGAGGGATGCACACATCCATTCTCAGGGCCTCTTCCCCTCCCCCACCCCCACCCCACAGCCAGCCACAACTCAGTGTGTCCAATAGAGAACAAGACATCTGTACAATGAATTGGGTTGAACAAATCATGGCTCTCAGAGTTCTGTATTACACTCTACTGCTGTCTCTTGCAATCCTCTTGACCAGCTGTCCTGCAAGATGCAAAAAGTGTTTGTTTAGCAACTAGGTAGCAGAAAGGGAAGGTAAAATTATGTATAATCATACCTGATAATTTTCTTTCCATTAATCATAGCTGATCAATCCATAGACTGGTGGGTTGTGTCCATCTACCAGCAGGTGGAGATAGAGAGCAAACTTTTGCCTCCCTATATGTGGTCATGTGCTGCCGGAAACTCCTCAGTATGTCGATATCAAAGCTCCATCCGCAGGACTCAGCACTTAGAGAATTACACCCACGAAGGGACACTCTGCCCAGCTCACCACCGCCGAAACGGGGGAGGGGAATTAACCCAGCTCATCCCCACACAAGTGGGGGAGGGGAATCCGTCCAGCTCATCCCCGTGGAGCGGGGGAGGGACACCACACCCGCCGATGCGGGGGGATCTGGCTTATCCTGCAACCGCAACCGCGGGAGGAGCTGACTGACCCTAACACCGCCGAAGCGGGAGGGGTACAAAGCTGCCCTACAGCCGCACGAAGCGGGAGGGAGTGCCGGCAGAATTTATGTCTCAATCCAGCCCCGTAAAACGGAGGGGAGAGGAATGCAGCAGCTCACTGTAACACAAACTCGTCTCAACTCTTGAAGAATCCAAGTGAAAGAACTTGAACACGAAGTCTTTCTGAAATAACTGAAGACTAAACTTGAACCTGAAATGCAACCAGAATAAAAACAGAACAGATATCTGGGAGGGGCTATGGATTGATCAGCTATGATTAATGGAAAGAAAATTATCAGGTATGATTATACATAATTTTACCTTCCATATCATCAAGCTGATCAATCCATAGACTGGTGGGATGTACCGAAGCAGTACTCACCCAGGGCGGGACATTGAAATCCCTGACCTCAACACTGAAGCTCCAAACCGGGCCTCCGCCCGTGCAGCCACAGTCAAACGGTAATGCTTGGAGAATGTATGAGCCGAAGCCCAAGTTGCCGCCTTGCATATCTCTTCCAAGGAGACGGATCCGGCCTCTGCCATCGAGGCCGCCTGAGCTCTCGTGGAGTGAGCCTTCAGCTGGATAGGCGGCACCTTCCCCGCGGCCACATAAGCCGCTGCAATGGCTTCCTTGACCCATCTTGCCACTGTAGGCTTAGCAGCCTGCAGACCCTTACGAGGACCTGCAAACAGGACAAACAGATGATCCGATTTCCGGAAATCATTGGTCACTTCCAAGTATCTGAAGATGACTCGTCTCACATCCAGATATTTAAGAGCAGAGTACTCCTCTGGGTAGTCCTCCCTACGAAAGGAAGGGAGACAGAACTGCTGATTCACATGGAAGCGAGAAACAATCTTGGGCAGGAAGGAAGGCACTGTGCGAATAGTCACTCCTGCTCAGTGAACTGCAGAAAAGGCTCTCGACATGAGAGCGCCTGGAGCTCGGAAACTCTTCTGGCTGAAGTGATAGCCACCAAAAAGACTGCTTTCAACGTCAGGTCTTTCAGAGATGCCCTCGACAAGGGTTCAAAAGGCGGCTTCTGCAATGCTCTTAGCACCAGGTTGAGATTCCACGCAGGCACCACTGAGTGCAGAGGAGGGCGCAGGTGATTAACTCCCTTGAGAAAGCGCACCACATCTGGCTGCGAAGCCAGGGAAGCACCCTTCAGGCGGCCCCTGAAGCAAGCCAGAGCCGCTACCTGGACTTTAAGGGAACTGAGCGACAGGCCTTTCTCCAGACCTTCTTGCAGGAACGCCAACACTGAAGAAATTGGAGCAGTGAAGGGGAGAAAGTGAGCCTGCTTCACACCATGCTGCAAAGATACGCCAACCCTGGCGTAAGCAGTAGAAGTAGAGCGTTTCCCTCGCTCTCAGCATAGTGGCGATGACCTTGTCTGAGAAGCCCTTCTTCCTCAGACGCTGCCGCTCAATAGCCAGGCCGTAAGACCAAAGGGAGAGGGATCCTCCATCACCACGGGACCCTGATGTAACCGGCCCTGCTCCACTGACAGCCGCAGAGGATCGTCGACTGAGAGCCTGATCAAGTCCGCATACCAGGGACGTCTGGGCCAATCCGGACCCACCAGAATTACCCTGCCGGGATGCTTTGCCACCCGGTCTAGCACCCTGCCCAACATGGGCCAGGGCGGGAACACATAGAGGAGCTCTTGTGTCGGCCACTGTTGGAGAAGAGCATCTACTCCCAGGAATCGAGGGTCCCGTCCTCTGCTGAAAAAGCGCGGCACTTGGCAATTGGCCGATGACGCCATCAGATCTAGGCTCGGCTGGCCCCAGCGCTTCGTGATGTCCAAGAACGCCTGAGCAGATAGTTGCCACTCTCCGGGCTCCAAGGTATGGCGACTGAGAAAGTCCGCCTTGACATTCATGACTCCGGCAATGTGGGCCGCTGAAAGCTGCTCCAGGTTCGCTTCCGCCCACTGGCAAAGACTCATAGCCTCCTTGGCTAGAGGGGCGCTCTTGGTACCTCCCTGGCGGTTGATATAGGCCACAGCCGTGGCATTGTCCGACAGGACCCGTACAGGCTACAACACTAGTACCGGGATGAACTCCAATAACACCAACCGAATGGCTCTGAGTTCCAGGAGGTTGATAGACCACTTGCCTCTGCAGGAGACTAGAGCCCCTGCGCTGTCCTTCCCAAGCAGTGGGCTCCCCAGCCCATCAAAGAGGCGTCTGTCGTGACGACAATCCACTCCGGGGTCACCAGAGGCAATCCTGCAGACAACTTGTCTGTCTGCGTCCACCAGCTCAGCGCCTTGCGCACTGCTGGGTCCACGGGAAGGCGCACAGCATAATCCTCCGACATCGGAGTCCAGCGCAGTAGCAGAGATAGCTGTAGTGGTCTCATATGAGCCCTGGCCCAGGGCACTACTTCCATCGTGGCCGTCATAGAGCCCAACAGCTGCACGTAGTCCCAAGCCCGAATAGGAGAGGCTACTAGGAACTAGTCCACCTGAGCCTGAAGCTTGACAATCCGATTGTCTGGCAGGAACACTCTGCCCACTTGGGTGTCGAATCGAACTCCCAGATACTCCAGGGACTGAGTCGGGCGCAGCTGGCTCTTCTTCCAGTTGATGATCCATCCCAGGGAGCTCACAAGAGCAACTACCCGGTCCATAGCTTGCCGCACTCTGCATAAGAGGGGGCTCGGATCAACCAGACGTCCAGATAAGGATGGACTTGTACTCCTTCCTTTAGCAGGAAGGCCGCTATGACCCCCATTACTTTGGAAAAGGTCCGCGGAGCAGTAGCCAACCCGAAAGGGAGGGCTCTAAACTGGAAGTGTCGTCTCAGGACTGTAAAACGCAGAAAGCGTTGGAGAGGAGGCCAGATGGGAATATGCAGGTACGCTTCCTTGATGTCCAAGGAAGCCAAGAACTCTCCTGCCTTCACTGCCGCTATAACAGAGCGGAGAGTCTCCATGCGAAAGTGCCTCACTTTCCAGGCCCGATTGACCCCTTTGAGGTCGAGGATAGGCCGGACAGAACCTCCTTTCTTTGGAACCACAAAGTAAATGGAGTAACGTCCCTTGCCAATCTGATTTTTTGGCACCGGAACGACCGCACCCAGGCGGATCAGGTTGTCCAAGGTCTGCTGCACTGCCACAGCTTGACCGGAGACTTGCAGGGAGAGAGTACAAACCCGTCTCTTAAGGGTTGGCAGAACTCTAGCTTGTAGCCGTCTCTGATGACTTCCAGCACCCACGCGTCTGAAGTTATAGTGGTCCACTCGCCCAGAAACGAGGACAGCTGTCCTCCAATCTGCACTGGGGCGTGGACCAAGGCCCCGTCATTGGGTACGAGACCCTGGGGGAGGACCGGAGGGAGCACCTCCGGGACGGCGGTCTCTGCGAAAGGAATGCTGCTTGGGGGAGAAAATCCTCTTGAAGGAAGAGGGGGCAGAGGAACCCGACTTGCCCGGGCGGTACCGACGGGCTTCCAGCAACCGTCCTCTGGAGGTACCGGGACGAGTACTAGCCCGAGCCCTGACCTCTGGTAATTTCTTGCCCTTAGACGTGCCGAGATCGGTCACGATTTTGTCCAGCTCGACCCCAAAGAGCAGCTTGCCTTTAAAAGGCAATCTAGCCAGGCGGGATTTAGAGGCGTGGTCAGCAGACCAATGTTTCAGCCAAAGCCACCGCCGCGCAGAGACTGTCTGAGCCATGTCTTTAGCTGAGGCTCTCAAGACATCATACAGCAAGTCTGCCAAATAGGCTAAGCCCGATTCCAGGGCCGGCCAATCAGCCCTCAAGGAAAGATCCGAGGGGGAAGCCCGCTGCACCATAGTCAGGCACGCCCTGGCCACATAGGAGCCGCAAACTGAGGCCTGCAAACTTAAAGCAGCCGCCTCAAAGGACGACCTTAAGGCCGCCTCCAATCTTCTGTCTTGGGCGTCCTTTAGGGCCGTGCCACCTTCCACCGGCAACGCCGTTTTCTTAGTCACCGCAGTGATTAAAGAATCCACGGTAGGCCACAGATAGGCCTCACGTTCACTCACAGCCAAAGGATAGAGGCGGGACATAGCCCTAGCCACTTTAAGGCTCGTTTCCGGGACATCCCATTGAGCCGCAATTAAGGTGTGCATGGCATCATGCACGTGGAAGGATCTAGGCGGGCGCTTCGTCCCCAGCATAATGGCAGAGCCAACAGGGGCTGAGGGAGAGACGTCCTCCGGAGAGGAAATCTTCAAAGTGTCCATGGCCTGTAAAAACAGGTTGGGCAAATCCTCTGGGCTAAAAAGCCGCGCTGCAGAGGGGTCATCCGCTCCATCCGAGCGGGGATCTATCTCCTCCAAGGAATCCGCAAAGGACCGTTGGGAGACCTCAGACACGCTGCCCTCATCTACATCGGAGGAGACAAAGTCCTCCAAGGCCTGGAAATCAACCCGAGGGCGTTTACCTCTGGGAACCTCAACCTCTTTATCAGAAGAGGGAGCAGGGGCAGCGTTTTGCATGAGGAAAGCCTGATGCAGCAGCAAAACAAACTCGGGGGAGAAACCCCCCAGACTGTGCACTTCCGCAGCCTGGGCAACAGCCCTAGACGCACTCTCAACCGGCGCTCGCAATAGCGGGGGAGAGACATGCTGCGCATCCAAAATGGCGTCCGGCGCGAAACTCCGCGAAGGAGCCGCGCGGGAAGAACGGCGCTTAACTTTAGCCGCTTGTGCCGTCGCCCAAATTAAGGGCGTTCATGGCATTAATGTCTCCAACCTCAAGGGCGGCCCACGAAGAAGCCGTCCGAGCCGCGTGGCCGGCCAAGATGGCGGAGGCGAGGAGCGGGGGATGGGCGTTTATGGCGGGAAAAAACCGCCACGCCGGAGGAACGACCGGGACATTCATCGGTCACTAAACTGTCACCCATCAAGGGCGAATCAGGTTGTAAAACCCCCGCATCCCCTCTAGAAGCGCTCCAGCGATCCGGGGAGCGACCCTTTGCGCCCTCGCCCTCCGACGCCATATGCCACGAGGAGAAGAATCGGGGAACCCCCTGCCCGCTATAAAAAGGTAAAATTACCTGCTTGCCGCTCCGAGCTGTAACGAACTGGTGTCCCAGTGAGTAGCTGCAATGAACGTTTAAAGAAACGTCGAATTAAACGCCTTTAAAGACGTTTAAAATTTTTTTTTTTTTTTTTTTTTTAAACGGAGCCAGCGGGAGGGGGGGAGAAAAGGAGGGACCTGGCACCACCAGGTTTGCACTTGCTCAAAAGAGCCCTCAACCCCAGGCCTCAACAAAACCTAAGGATTAGGCTTGGAGGCCTAGCCAGAGCTGCTGCTGTGTGTGACCACCACCTGCTGAGATAGAGAACATACTGGGGAGTTTCCGGCAGCACATGACCACATATAGGGAGGCAAAAGTTTGCTCTCTATCTCCACCTGCTGGTAGATGGACACAACCCACCAGTCTATGGATTGATCAGCTTGATGATATGGAAGAGGTGGCTGAGAGGTATGAGCTTACCTTGAACTTCTGGTGCAGGAATCTGTTGACTCCAAGGGACAGAGGCTGGCAGCTTCAATAAAGGAGAGAGCGAGCACATCACACACAGCAAGGAGCTCCTGGAGGGTACAGAATGGAGAGTTGGCCCCATGTAGAAAATGCAGAGTATATGCAAGGCTACCACCTACCACCCAGTGTGAAATAAAGTCCACACATCAGTTGTCTTCCAAAAAGTGCCCAACCCCCACCCCCACTTCAAACACTGCCCAAGAACTCACCCCCCCCCCCCCCCAGAAGAACCCAAAACAACAAACAGGTATATAAAACTAGACATTGCCAAAAGAAAGTGTAATATAACAGAAGCACAAACACTTTGAAATACCAGCCCATACTATAAACGGAAACCTCTAAAGTGCAGCGCAGAGAAAGGCCTTTTCCAAAACACAGTGCAGGTGAAAACACCGTAGCTCCCTACCGATAATCAAAATTACGCCGGCTATTTGATTTGCCAATTAGCCCGGCCATCTGCGCAAACAGCTGAGGCCGGTTAGCATTTTTCGCGATAATCGAAATTACGCCGGCTATGTGAGACCCGCCCATATCATTCTCACGTGGCCGGCCATGAGAGCGTATTTAAGCGGCGTTCTTGGTATTTTCGAACCTTTTGCATTGCAGTGGTACAATGGGACCCAAGCTACCACCAACCCGCAAGGGTAATTTCTCAGATGCTGAAGTGCAACTGCTGGTGGAAGAAATAGACAGGAGGCACATGCATCTGTTCGCTCCCACCGGCCAGAGGCTAGCTGCAAGCACAAAGCAGCGGGAGTGGGAAGCAGTCAGGGACAGGCTGAATACGGTCTTCCACTGTGGCCGAGATGTGGAGGACTGTAAGAGAAAGTGGCGCTGGCTGAGGCAAGATGTCCGCAGGAAAGCTGGTGCCAACCCCCCAGCACAAGACACTGCTAACCTCACTCCCATTGAACGTATCATCCATGGGCTCTTACCCCAGGAGGGGATCCATGGCATTGGGTCCCTGAACACATCAGCACAGGCTGAGGGCTCAGCTTAGGGAGCTGGGGGATGTGTTCTGCTGTACTAAACTCTGTTTCACACAAGTGGGGGACAGTGTGGTGCTCCTCAGCAGTAGGGAAAGGGGGAAAAATAGCATGTAATGCATATTACTATTCATTACAAGCCATGACAGAGGGAGAGGGGCAAGGGGGAGGGGTTCCAGCAATGTATATAATAGATGTAAATATATTTACAATATCATATATACCATAGGAGCTGACTCTGTGGGTGCTTGAGCACCCCCAATATACAGAATATTCATTGACTGTGTCCAGGGAGGGGTTATTTCCACTGGGCTTAGCACCCCCAATAATTTAGAAACGTTGTCTCCTATGATATACAATGTAAATAAAATACATACATTGTGTGTAGCTTTGCACTGTTTCACATCTTTGGCTGCCTTCCCCATCACCAAACTCTGCATATCTCCTTCCCACACCTCTGTGCTATAGCCACTGTGTTCTCTGTACTCCTTCCACAGTTCTATGTCTACCCACCTGCCTGTGTGGCTGTCTTGCACATCAATCTCTGCAGTACACTGCACTCCTTGTCTCCAGCTCTGTACAATGACATCTGTGGCTTGCCTGCCAATCCCATTCCTCACCATCTCTTTGCTGGGTCTTTGCCGGTGGGGCTATGTGTATGAATGCTGAAAAACAAATGCAGATTATTTTGACCAACACACTTCTTCCCCTTTTGCTATGCAGGTGATGACAGCCAGTGGGAGGAAGAAGCTGGCCCTAGTGGCTACCAGCCCCACCACACACAGCTGCAAACCAGTGGGCCTGCACAACAACCCTCACAGGACCATGGGTTGGAAGCACACGACCCAACAGCAGCAGCACCGGCTATCCCTCCACCACCCGCTGGACCGGCTATCCCTCCACCACCCGCAGACTGTGCTGATGGTGGCAGCGAAGATGAAACAGAGGATGCAGAAGGGGGGGCACCTGCTCAGCAGAGGCCAGGCAGCCAGAGGAGGCAGCTACTGCGCCTCGCCACACAATTGCTGGCCCACAATGTGCAAATGGAAGAGTACCGGTGGCAGAAATTGGAGCTGCATCGGGAAGCGCTCCAGGTGCAAGGGGAAGCGGTAGAGGCCCAACGTGCTGTGACCCAGCAGCTCCACATTGAGGGCCTCCACCGTGACTTCAGAGCACCTACTCCAGCTGTACAGCAGCCACCACCACAACAACTGCCGTCTACCTCTTCCACTGCACATGAACCACCTGCTAAGAAGAGGAGCTTGCGATCCTCACATTCCCCAGTCACTGGTCCAGCAGCCACCACACCAGCTCCCCTTCTGGGTCCTGTGCCCAGATCGCAGGACAAGGCCCACAGCACAAAGTGGCCGGACTTCCACAGGGCAGCTGAGGCAGCAGGCTGCCTTGTGGACACAGAGGAGGAGAGTGGGAGCTCATCAGAGGACTCTCAACAGAGTTCCCATGCAGCACCAGCTGCAAAGGAACACGGTGGGAGGGGTAGGAGGGGACGGGGGAGGGGCGGGGAAAGTGATTGGACATGCTGGAGGGGGGTGAGGGGTGGAGGGAGGGGAATATGCACTGAGCGGGTGATGGTGGTGGGAGGGGGGTGGTGTTGGTGTGTAAATACCATGTGATATCAATAAAGGTCCACTTACTTCACTGAAAACTTGTGTCAATGAGTCTTTGCCTGGCTCTGACCCCAGCTAGTATGCACTCTGCTCTGCGGGCGGGAGGTGGAGGGGGCTCCTCATCCTGTTCCTCTGGGGCCTGCTGCTCTGGTGGCTGTACCTCTTCTGGGAGGGCCTGTCCTCGGCGCTTTGCCAAATTATGTAGCATGCAGCAGGCCAGGAATATCTTTGCCACCTTTTGGGGACTGTAGAGGAGCTCCCCTCCAGAACGGTCCAGGCATCGGAACCTGTTCTCTAGTAGTCCAAAGGTCCGCTCTATGATGCCACGGGTGGTCCGATGCCTACTGTGGTAATTCTCCTCTGACCTTCTTTGTGGGTACACTATGGGGGTCATGAGCCACGTCCTCTGTGGGTAGCCTCTGTCACCTTTGGGAAGAAGCAGAATGAGAAAGATGAGTGCATGTTGTTTGGAGCAGGTACCTTGTGGTAGTGGGGGGGGGGGGGTGTTATAGTGGGTTGAACAGGAGGTATAGTTTGGCCAGAGCCATGCTGCACTTACTTAGTAGCCATCCACCAGTGAACTCCCCTCGCTCAAACATCTGGAAGATGCCCGAGTGCTGCAGGATATACGCATCGTGAGTGGACCCTGGGTATCGGGCACACACATCTATGATCTCCCCCTGGGCATCACACACAACTTGCATGTTCATGGAGTGAAATGCTTTGCGGTTTCTGTAGGTGGCCTCTCGTGCCCAGGGGGGTCTCAGTGCGACATGTGTGCAGTCTATCACACCTATGATTGAGGGGAAGTGAGCTACAGCGTAGAAGGCAGCCATGTTGTTGTGCAGGCCTGGGGGGTGGTGGGGAAGGTTTTGTTGGATTATTTGTAGTAAATAATTAGCAGATTTTAGTACACACAGCTTCAGCTTTAGAAATGTTAATTTCTTTCTTCATCTCTCTCTCATTCACCCCTGAATAATTCACTGCTGAGTCACTTTAAAGTTGAAGTAACAAAACATCTGTTTACTCACAGTTTGTAGTTAGATTATAATCAGACAGGCTTATATATACATATTACTATACATTTGTATTATCAGCTCCTTCCATGTGCTTAGATGGTAATGGATGCTCACACCACCAATAGATCCTCTCAGGTTAGGAGAGATCATGAGCTCCATGTGCTCCATGTGCTGCATGTGCTGCATCTGACCCCCACAGGAAGTTGCATAGCAGTGTGACCTCTCTAAGTAATTCACATCAGAGGTCACAGAGTAATCACAGAGAAAATAATAGGTGACAGGCAATGCATGTAAAATACAATTACATTCCAACAAACCCCTTCTCATGCATAACTGTCATGCAATTATTTATTCATACAAAGTCCAAGCTTTATACGCAGATTCACCAAAATGTTCTCGGGTAACGGTTTGGTCATGATGTCAGCTTGTCATCTCACTGGTGTGACAATAGTGTAGACTGATGACCCCTTCTTTCGCCAACTCTCGCCGTTGTGGTATTTCGTTGCGATGTGCTTGGTGCGTGACTGAACCTTGTCATTCTGTGACAGTCGGATGCAGCTCTGGATTATCTTCCATTATCTGGATTGGTCTCTTTTCAGCTATTCCGAAATCCAGCAAAAGTTTTTCAATCCACATCAGTGTCTCTGCACGCTTCCGATACCGGCCACGTATTCAGCTTCTGTAGAAGACAAACTCACAATACTTTGTTATGACTGGCCCATGAAATGTGTACATTTCCATACATAAACACATACCACTTGTGGATTTATAATCAGAATGATCCCCTGCCCAATCTGAATCACAGTAACATATAGTTTTGGATTACTATTGGCTGAAATCTTTAATTACACATCAATGGTACCCTTTAAATACCTTACCATCCTTTTAACTGCAGTCCAATCTGATTTGGTAGGTGAGCTGAACCCTTCCTGCTCAAAATTCCTACTGCATTTGCTATATCAGCCCTGTATGTGGTAGCTAGATATAAAGCTTACCTATGGCTGATCTATATTGATGTTATCTGGGTAAAGGTTCTCTTACTGTTTCATCCTTCAGAAAAGCAGTGATCATGGGAGTGCTTACAACTTGGGCATCTTGCATACCTAAACTTTTCAATAAGCTCATTTATTTTCTGCTTCTGGCTTAGAAGATAAGAACCATCATTTTGTTTCTCCAATTTCTATACCAAGATAGTATGACACATTACCAAGTTCTTTTATCTCAACATTTGGTTTTAAACACTTTACAATGGCCTTGTACTCTTGCTCACTTTGCTTGCAATGGCAGATCATCAACAAAAGCTCTAAAATGTATGCATATTGTCCCATTTCTGCACCTAGTGTACAAGCATTTATCTGCTTCACCTTGCTTAAATCCTAAATTTGTCAATATTCATGCAATTTCTCATTCCAACATTTTGCACTTTGCTTTAATCCATAAAGACCTTTGTTTAATTTACACACTAGCTGTCTTTGTTTTGTATTTATGAAACCTGTTGGCTTGTCCATGTACAAGTCTTCAGTTATATCTCCGTGAAGAAACGCTGTTTTCACATCCAATGTGGTGTTGACTTGCATGCCTTTTGAGACTGCAATGCTCAGAAGTGTTCTGATTGTCGTGTGTTTCACTACAGGTGCAAACACTTCATCAAAATCTTCTCCATATTTTTGAGATATCCCTTTGCGACTAATCTGGCTTTATACCTTTCCACTTTTCCTTGTGCATTCCTTTTTAACTTGAATACCCATTTGCATCCTATAGCTTTCTTGCCAGGAGGTAATTTTGTAAGAATCCAAGTATTATTTTTATCCAATGCATCAATTTCTTCTTGTGCAGCTTTATGCCATTCAGCAGCTTCTTCTGCTGGCATTTTCCTCAATCTCATCCCATGTTAAGGGCTCTTGAGCTTCTGCTGACTTTGTTAGGTAAGACAGTCTTGGGGGTGGAACACCTTTGTTTTCCCTGGATGAGCGTCTGACTACAGGTTGGTCTGACCTTTCCGCATCCTCTAAATCTGAGAGTTCTTCTCCAATTGATTCCCCTTCTCCAACTGTACTGTCTTCTTCAATGATCCTTTCTGTGTCTGCTTCCTCTGCCTGTTCCTCGTTAGATACAGGTGAGTTGCTTTCAGACATCTGCCTTGGTATGGCATTTATATACACTGGCATGTCTATTATGGTTCTAGTTTCATATTCTGGATGATAAGGCTCATCTGGGATAATCCAGCCTTTATCAACCCTTTTGTTTTCATCAAAATATGTAACATGTCTTATGCCAACAATGCCAGTTTTCAGATTCAAAATTCTATATCCTTTGTGTCCTGGAGTATAGCCAACTAAAATGCCCCTTTCTGTTGTGGAATCCAGCTTATGCCTTCTTTGCTTTGGTTCATGAGCATATGCTGTACTCCCAAATGTTCTTATGTGTGACAGGTTTGGCTTCCTACCATGCCATGTCTCATGTGGTGTGCGCTCAGCGCCTTTAGTTGGCATTCTGTTTTGGTAGGTACACTGCTGTGAGAATGGCTTCCCCCCATAGTCTTTTAGGGGAGATTGCTATCTGACAGCATACATCTGGTCATTTCACAAGTGACCTAATTTTCTCTCTGCAACAGAATTTTGGCTCTGGTGTGTAAGCTACTGTTGTGATATGCTGAATGCCTTCTTGTTTTAGAAATGTGCGCATGCTTGTGAAGTGAACTCACCACCATTGTCGGTCTGAAGAACCTTTGGTTTTCTTTCAAATTATTGCTCACCATGGCTACGTATTTCTTCAGCATGTCTGTGACTTGACTTTCTCTTTCAGCAAATAGGCCACACAGTATCTAGAGAAATCATCCAAGAATATTAGCACAAATCTGTTATTTCCCAATAGTGGGATATTAAACGGTCCACATAAGTCACTGTGTATTAAGTCCAGCACTTTATTACTCCTATTTCCTGTGTATGCAGGAATGAGGGTCTCACACCTTTTTGAGTAACACAGTCTATGCATTTCTCCATTTACCAGCATCTGCACTTATCTGAATGCCGGTGGCTAGTTGCTTACTGTAAAGATCCTGGATCACCTTAGAATCACGATGTCCCAGGCGGCGGTGCCAGATTTCCAGACTACATTTACCATCATTCTTCCTTACTTGCGCCATATGTGAGGCTTCACCTGAAATGCTCAGTTTATAATATCATTATGCATAAAAGCTCAGCATACACTTCATCATTTTTAGAGATTGTGCACTTACTGTTTTCAAATGAATCGCAAATCCCTTCTTATCTAATGTAGATACACTAAGCATATTGCAAACTGCTTGGGGAATATACAAGACATCACTTACAGAATTTCTTTAACTTCATTAGACACTTTGCATTTTAAGAATCCAATACCTTTTGCTTGGATCTTAGCAGTCCCTGCGTTGCAGTTTAAGAATACCTTCCTCTGGACACATTTCCTGAAAGAAATCCTTACAATTGGTTAAATGGCATGTGCTCCCCGAATCCAAAATCCAAGTACTTTCATTTGAATTATTATTTACCATAGTCAAAGATTTTTCTGCCATTAGAAAGCCCTTGTGTTATCTTTGTCCTTCATACATTTCCTGGTTTGAAAATTCTTTAGTTCCATTGCTTAGGTGAGCTAGAGGGAGTGTTTTGTGTTTCCTTACACCATTTAGATACATGTCCCTCCTTTCCACATGAGTAGCAAATCAGCTTGCCCTTGGGTGGAGTTTTCCCATAGCTCCGCCTTCCTCTGTTCTTTGCCAAGAAATTGTGTCATTTCTCTCTGACTGACTTTGAGAACACATCTCCTCAGAATCATTTATTATGCATTCCTGCCTTAGTTTTGATGTTGTCTGTTCAAAAAGATTGCCCTTCAATGGCCTCATTTACAGACCTAAAAACATCAAACTTCTTTGATAGTGAGGTAAAAAGAAATGCTCTTTTCAATGCATCACACATGGGAATTCCAGAAAGTTCTAACTTTTGAAATGAAGACATAAGATACATAATGTGATCATTACATTTACTTTATCCCTTAATTTGGTTTCATTCAACTCTGCCAACCAAATTGGTTGCTGCTTTGCATATGTAGTTGCATACATAGTTCTCAGTAGTTTATATATAAAATGTCCCTTTGGTGTATCTTTTCCCTCCACTAAATGGCTTGTTTCTCTGAGAGAGCTTCCAAAAGCATGCACTTCACATCATAGTTTGCATTGTCCCATTCAGCCAATATGTTCAGCTGTTCGGTCTTGGTCTAAGCATATATTTAATCCTTTTGCTCGAAGGAGACATAGGACATCTTAGTTCCCACTGCTGATAATTAAACTCAGTTAATTTAGGCACCTTGAGAGAATAGAACAATGGTGAATTTCTTCCCTCAGCCATTTTCTTAGCCTTCTGTCTGCTGTGTGGGGGGAGATGAGAGACAGACTGAATCTTTTCCTTTAAAACTTAAGAGAAAATGTGGCCTTTTTTTTCTGCCTGGTAATATTTCTCTTCTTTTTCAATTCCTGGACCCTGGCCCATAACCCTTTTGTTGGATTATTTGTAGTAAATAATTAGCAGATTTTAGTACACACAGCTTCAGCTTTAGAAATGTTAATTTCTTCTTCATCTCTCTCTCATTCACCCCTGAATAATTCCCTGCTGAGTCACTTTAAAGTTGAAGTCACAAAACATCTGTTTACTCACAGTCTGTAGTTAGATTATAATCAGACAGGCTTATATACATATTACTATACATTTGTATTATCAGCTCCTTCCATGTGCTTAGATGGTAATGGATGCTCACACCACCATAGATCCTCTCAGGTTAGGAGAGATCATGAGCTCCATGTGCTCCATGTGCTGCATCTGACCCCCACAGGAAGTTGCATAGCAGTGTGACCTCTCTAAGTAATTCACATCAGAGGTCACAGAGTAATCACAGAGAAATAATAGGTGACAGGCAATGCATGTAAAATACAATTACATTCCAACAGGGGGGTGGTGGGGAAGGTGATGTACTCAGAGGTGTGGGTAAGGAAGGCATCAAGGAACTGGGTGAGACCCGTGCTGACAGCTAGGACAGACTGGAAACTCCCAGTGGCCAGAAGAGAGAGAGAAGCAGTGATCTTTAGGTGCACAGGGATGGGGTTGTTCCTACGGGTCCCAGCCTGGAGGAGGGGTTGGAGCTGGTCACAAAGGTACTGAATGGCAGCTCTATCAAACCGGAACCTAGTGAGGCACTGCTAGGAAAGTGCTACGGGGCCTGAACACTCTGGGGCGTGCGTACCTCCTGCGGTGCCTCCCCTCTTCCTCCAACATGCAAGCCACCTGTGCATTTAGTGCCTCCATTTCCCCACACTACAGGTGCAATACACCAGTGAAACACAGCAGGAACAAACAGAAGCTGCCACTCACTCTCACACCAGCCACAAACACCCACTACAATCTCTCCTGCCACACCCTCTAGCCACTCACTCTCCAAGCAGCAAACGACACTCTTCACACACAGCTGCAGCAGTACACAGGACAAAGACAGAAACAGAGACTACAAACAGGTAAGGGAATGAATTATGAACGTGGAGACACTGACAGGAGAGGGGATGGGGGAGATAGAGGAAGGAGTAGGGGTGTCTGGGTTTGGGGGGTAAAAGGGGTAAAGCTGAAAAGGTAAACCACAAATGAGGCAGGTGAGGGTGAAAACGTTGGGACACAGACACAGGTAACAGGTACTCAACAAACTCTCAGCTTTCTCTGCAAACACCAATTCAGCTCTCCCAACAATGATTTCACCACTCTCCAACTCCACACAATCGCTAATGGGTCTAAAGACAATTTCCCCCTTACTCTGGTCGCTTTTATTTGTGCTCTAACTAGTGCTGCCCCTATTACCGGCCATGTGAAACTCATTCGCAATCCGTTATACGTTGCAGCCGGCCATCTCATTACACCGCCCCTAACACGCCCCATATTTTCCCGGCCATAGCTCGCCAGCTTACGTTTACGCCAGCGTCTCGGCCCGCGATTGATTATTCGGATTAGTCGGCGTTCTCTAACAGAGCCGGCTATGTTCCTTTTGTGTCGCTTTTTCGCCGGCGATTACTTTCGAAAATAAGCTGGATCGTGCTCCCCAGAACACACTACTACACTAGATTGTGGGGCGAGCTACATTGGACTGTGGGGAGAACGTCTGGTCCGGTGAGAGTGAACAGCTTCATGTGGCGGTCTCTAGGCCGTCGACATCCGTGGAATTTCAAATCCTATTTATGGTTTGAATTTGACCCTCTATTTCTATCATACTGAACCAGCTAATGTCACAATTTGCCTTTCCTACCTATAGCACAAGATCCTGCTAATTATCTATTATATTCCTTTATGTTGTTATGAACTCAGATATTCAGCTGACAATATTTGCCTCTTCTACTTAAAATCACAAGGTCCTGTTAATTAATCACTGTTTTTTGTTGTGAACTTAGCTATTTAGCTGACAATATTTTCTAACAGTCTCACTAATCAATCCTTGTATTCCCAATACTGTTGTGAATTTCTCTGCAGTTGACTGTATTTTCGACGCTGTATTTTAAGCACATTAGTCAATGTTCTATTGTACCTAACGCAACCTATTGTGTCTAGCTGATATTATCTCTTAATAGTCTTGCCAATTACTCTACTGTATTCCTTATCATAGTTGTGAATATAGCAACTCAGGGCAAGATGCACTAAAGACTCGTTAAAGCCCTTTCCGTACCGATTCCCTTAGCGAATCGGTAAGGGAAGGGCATGCATCAAGGAATAGGAATGCAAATGAGCTGCTCGTTGTAGCTCACTTGCATTCTACTATTACTACTTATCATTTCTATAGCGCTACTAGACGTACGCAGCACTGTACACTTGAACATGAAGAGACAGTCCCTGCTCGATAGAGCTTACAATCTAATTAGGACAGACAAACAGGACAAACAAGAAATAAAGGAATATTAAGGTGAGGATGATAAAATAAGGGTTCTGAACAAGTGAATAAGGGTTAGGAGTTAAAAGCAGCATCAAAAAGGTGGGTTTTTAGCTTAGATTTGAAGACGGCCAGAGATGCAGCTTGACGTACCGGCTCAGGAAGTCTATTCTAGGCATATGGTGCAGCAAGATAAAAGGAACGGAGTCTGGAGTTAGAGGTGGAGGAGAAGGGTGCAGATAAGAGATTTACCCAGTGAACGGAGTTCCCGGGGAGGAATGTAGGGAGAGATGAGAGCGGAGAGGTACTGAGGAGCTGCAGAGTGAATGCACTTATAGGTCAATAAGAGGAGTTTGAACTGTATGCAGAAACGGATAGGAAGCCAGTGAAGTGACTCGAGGAGAGGGCTAATATGAGCATAACGACACTGGCGGAATATTAGTCGTGCAGCAGAATTTTGAACAGATTGAAGAGCAGAGAGATGGCTAAGTGGGAGACCTGTAAGAAGCAAGTTGCAATAGTCTAAGCAAGAGGTGATAAGAGTGTGGATGAGGGTTCTGGTAGTGTGCTCAGAAAGGAAAGGGCGAATTTTGCCGATATTATAGAGAAAGAAACGACAGGTTTTAGCAGTCTGTTGAATATGTGCAGAGAAGGAGAGGGAGGAGTCAAAGATGACCACAAGATTACGAGCTGATGAGACAGGAAGGATGAGAGTGTTATCCACAGAAATAAAGAATGGGGAGGAGGAGAGGTTGGTTTAGGGGGAAAGATAAGAAGCTCAGTCTTGGTCATGTTTAGTTTCAGATGGCGCTAAGACATCCAGGCAGCAATGTCAGACAGGCATGCTGATACTTTGGCCTGGATTTCAGCTGAGATTTCTGGTGTGGAGAGGTAGATCTGGGAGTCATCAGCATAAAGATGATACTGAAAACCATGGGATGAGATCAGAGTGCCAAGGGAAGAAGTACAGAGGTCCCAGGACAGATCCCTGAGGTACACCAACTGACAGTGAGATAGAAGTAGAAGAGGATCCACTAGAGTATACACTAAAGGTACGCTGGGAGAGATAAGAAGAAAACCAGGAAAGAACAGAGCCCTGAAATCCAAGTGAGGACAGTGTATCAAGGAGCAGGCTGTGATCAAGTGTCAAAAGCAGCAGATAGATCGAGAAGGATGAAGATAGAATAGAAACCTTTGGTAGACGGCCACAGTCAGCCGGTGGAGCATGAGCAGAGCAGCCAAGCGTTATGCTGGCTGCTCTACGCATGCCAAAGACATCCAAAAAGGACATTCCTGACGAGCTTTCAGCACCAGCTTTACCTTAATCTCCAGCCCAGACCCTGCTCCCTCAGCTGTCTTACGGTTGGAACAGCTGTGACCGGTCCGGTGCTGACAGGGAAGGAGGTCCAAATCAAAACTTTTTGGACATCCCGCCCTCCAGGTACGCTCAGCCAATCACAGCGCATTTAGCTGATACTGGTAACAGCTAAACGCGCTGTGATTGGCTGGGAGAGACCTGGAGCTGATCAGTTATGCTATTACTTGTTCTGGAGTGCTGTATTTTGTTATGCTGTTTTGATAAATATTCAATAAAGACTTCATACAACTTAAAAAAGTGGAAAAAAAATCCAAGTGCTTGTTCTTTTTTTTTTTTTTTACAAAAGTATCAGTGGGATCTGAACTCACCACCTCTGGATTACAAGACCGGTGCTCTAACCACTAGGCCACAACTCTACTTGCTTGGGTGACCCTCCTTTACTTCCAGGTCTCTCAGCTGAGTGAAGCACGGCCAAAAACAACGTTTTTATTATTTATTTTTATTATTGCAGGGGGGGAATGACAGCCAAAATGCACGTCGGCCCTTGCTCTGACTGAGACTTGTTTCAGCTGAGGCCTTCTGGCCTGGCTTAGGATCAGGCAGTCGGGACTTGCTTTGGACCAGGCCGTCGGGCTTTGCTCCGGCTCAGGCCATCGAGCCTGTCTACGGTTCAGGCTGTCGTGCCTTCTTCCGGCTCAGGCCGTCGAGCCTTCCTATGCGCCAGGCCGTCGAGCCCGCCTCCGGCACAGGCAGTCGGGCCTGGCTCCGGTTCAGGCCGTTTGGTTTTGTTCAGGTGGACGCAATGTATTGTAAGGGACTGCTTGCAACCGTCTGATTCTGGTCTTAGACCCTCCTGGGCTAGTGCCAGTTGTTTTGAATTCTTTTGTGGGGCACGGCTTGTGTCTGTATCACAAGCTCAGTTGGTTTTTCCCTCTGCACGGTCCTAGACGGCGGCTAGTTCAGAGGACGGCCCCGTTGCTGCTACTTGTCTCTTTGAGTTTTGGACAGCTTTTCATGTCAGTTCCGAGCTGGAGGAAGTCTCTCGCTGGCTACATTTAGGCTGCAAACTCAGTCTGTTTAGTCTAGGGCTATTATTTCTTGCCTATCAGCCTTAGGTGGCTGTTGGTCACTTCGTTTTGGAGCCGTCTAGTCTCTGCTACTGCTGGCATCTGGCTTGAGACTGTAGGAGTATTTCCCTGTGTGTCTCACCTTGCGGGCCTTGGCCTGTATAATCCTATGACAGCAAATGGAGACTGTAAACTCTGACCCGCACATCTCTGTGTCAGCAAGTAACAGCTTTGCAGCTTGTGGAAAATTACAGCAGAAGCTCAACACCAAGGACATGCTGTGGGCAAAGCAGGCCCCCTTATCTCCCTGAGAGGCTGGCTCCAGCAAGGCGGGTGAGAAACAAAAAATGCATACCAAAATGTAACAACTTGAAGGTCAAGAACAACGAACTGTTCTTGCCAGGCAGTGAGCTGAGAAAGATGGAGTTTGGTTCCTGCAGCCACCGGACCAGGAGGTACGGGGAGAGCGGGAACAAAGAAAGGAGTTAGTAAGAAGCCTTGGAAGAAGGTGGAGGTAAAAAGAAGACCAGTGAGACCTAATAAGGTCCACCAACTGATGAACTGTGTATCTGGAGGAAAGTATCGTGGTTCAGCTGTACCTGCCCTGCGTGACCTGTGACCTCCTTATCTGCTGCAGAGTTCCCTTCCAGCTGCGACTGAGACTTGCTGTGAATCCAGCTTGAGTCTGTGAGGTGTCCCGTGCCAGCTCCCGAGAGAGACGACCCTGAGGTCTAAGCCTGGTGAGAAACACGGTGATTCATTTCCTACTAGTCGGGGCTAGTTAGTGGTATTTACCTGAGCAGAAGGCTGGTGCCGTCATTCTTGTGATCAGGAGAAGTTGCTAATAACTGTACTACCTGGTAACATAGTGTGACTGATCAGTGGTGTAATTTTATCTGGTAACCAATAAGAATTAGTGTTTAGTAGTGTGACGTATGAGTGTAATTTTTGTTATCAGCCAGTGATTTTGTATTCAGCCAAAGCTTGCAGAGTTCTATTTTGTATACCTTAGCTCTATTTTCTTACCTGACATACTATAATAAATCTAATATATGTTTAAATCATTTTTATTGGTTGTAACAAACAAATAAGACCTTTCTTCGTCAACAATAAAATTATACATAAATTAGCCAACCAACAGGCTGAAACAAGTTTCCATATTACTGTGTAGTATTTACATTTTCTCCCCTTCCTTCCCACCTAAGGACCCTTAATACTCCCTAAATCTTATCGCATGCTAACATTATAAATGGAACAAAATCAGCATTAAACAAACAGCTGGCTAAATTATTCCAGAATAAACTCTTTTGTTCAGCTTTGTCATATACAAGTTATTTGACTATATTAATCTTGAGGAGTACCCTACCCAACCTCCCTGCCCTGTCCCTCCCTCCCTTGCCCTGTCCTACCCCCCCCTCCCCCCCCCCCCTTGTGCTCCATTACTAAGTCAACTGCATTTATAGTTTAATACACACAGAAAGTCAACATTTGAGGAATTGGCATCTCTCCTTGTGTATTGCTTGCCCGTCTTTCAGTAAATACTGAGCCATCTTTACCATTATCCAATGCCCCTCTATTTATTGGCAAGCCTATAAGACCTTGCCTAGGCTTTAGAAGTTCAACAATAGGCCTTGTGCCTTAATCGGGAGAGTAATCCAAAGCATTTCCCACTGAGCCTTGAACTTGAGACCTGCGGGGCTTTCCAGATCAGATACCCCACATCTGTCTATTCTCATTTGTCGCACCATTTGTGCTCGCCAGGCCTGTAAGGGAGGTATTTCTTTTGCCCTCCAAAATTGTAGTATTGTGGTTATTCCAAAATATATGGCCATCTTGGCAAATGCCTTAAAGCCCTCTGGCGCCTCTGTGGTTAGTTTAAAGCGGTTAAATAAGATTAGGGGATCGTGTATGAAAGTGCAATTCCATAATTGGTCTATTCCCGCTATGATCTGCCTCCAGAACTTTCCAACCAATGGGCATCCCCAAAACATATGCCCCAGTGAGGCCGCTCCCTGATTACATTTGGGGCAGGTTCCCGTAGTATTAAACCCTGCTCTTTGCGCTCTGTAAGGAGATATGTGTGTTCTCAACAGCCATCTATATAACCTCTCTCTCTGGGGTATGGAAAGGCGTTGCTTATACATAGCTTTCAAATATAATCTACATTCTTCCTCTGTAAAAGTACAACCCAAGTCCCCTGACCAATCTCGTGCAAGCTGTCTAAAATCTAGCTCTGCCGTAGTGTCTTTCAATTGTTGATGATGGAATCTCAATGGTATTGAGAGTTGCGCTCCTAAAGTAAACTCCTCGGAGAGAACCTCAACCACATCCTCTGTGAGATCAGTCCACTCCAGGGAAGCCACATAGTGACTCAGTTGACGGTATGCAAAGTGGTGCGTCGGTGGGATCTTAAATCGATTCTGAAGCTCTAGATATGAGAGAATTTGTCCCTGATCCGTAACTAAGTGTGCCAGGTATACTATCCCCTTTTTTGCCCACCTATTAAAGATGCTAACCCCTTGACCTGGAGGGAACGCTGGGTTATCACATATGGACAACCAGGGGGACGTTCGGGCCGAGAAATGATAACGTCTGCACACCCATCTCCATGTTTCCCTTAGGGGCCTCAGTAGGGGATGTCTCTTGAATGCTCCACTAGGCATTGGCATTCCAGTATGGAGCAGGTGACTAAAATGTATGTTTGGGAACATCATCGTCTCCACTGGTGTAATGGAAAACTCAGATGTCCCTCGATACCAGTCATTTATGTGCCTCATGGAACTTGCGATTGTCAAGAACTTAATGTTCATAAGTCCCATGCCGCCCCCCTCCCTTGGGCTTGTCATCAGGTAGTATGGAATTCTCGGCTTCTTCCCCTGCCAGAGGTACTTTTGCAATAAGCGTTGTAAGGACTTTTCATCTTTTCGCTTCAGAAACAGTGGTAATTGTTGGAAGACGTATAGCCACTTGGGAGCTACCATCATATTAAACAGCGCTATTCTTCCCCATATTGTAAGTGGTAATTCCCTCCACATAAGCAACTTATTTTTAGTCATCTCTATCAGTGGACCTATGTTTTCCCTATACAGAGAGGCCCCATCTCTGGTTATATACACTCCTAAATATTTCATTTTGGTTGTCTCCCATCTCAGTAAAGCCTCTCCTTGCCAATTAAATTTTATGTCACTATCCATGGACATCGCGCACGATTTTGAGAGGTTAAGGCCAAACCCTGATAACTGCCCATATTCCTGAATCAACGCCAAGGCAGTCTGGAAGGATTCCTGTGGGTTAGTTAATACCAGCAGGACGTCGTCAGCATAAGCTAAAGCTCGAACTTCCTGCTCCCCTAATCTCACCCCCATAATTCCCGGGTCTGAATTTAGATGTCGTAGTAGGGGTTCTAGTGTAAGGTCAAACAAAAGTGGGGAGAGAGGGCAGCCCTGACGTGTTCCCCTGCTTATTGGAAATCCCTCTGAGATCCCCCCGTTTGCTGTGACATGGGCTTTCATACCGAAATATAGGGCCTTTATGGTTCTCTTCATTTCTGCTGGGATTCCAATCCAGTCTAAAACATAAAATAAAAAGGTCCATTCGACCCTGTCAAAAGCCTTTGAGGCATCGAGGCTCACCAGTATTCCTGGGGTCTCCTCATGCCGGCACTTTGCCATTGCTAGGAGGACCCTTCGAATATGTGTGACCGAGTGCCGTTTAGGGATGAATCCCACTTGTGTAGGTGCAATCACATTTGGAAGGTATACATTGAGCCGTGTGGCCAAAATCTTTGCAAGCAGTTTAATATCGACATTAATCAATGAGATAGGCCTATAAGACTCGGGTTCCTCCCCACATTTCCCCGGCTTCAACAGTAATGATATGGAAGCAGTGTTTTCATGTATGGGGAACCTGCCCTCTTGAATTACCGCCTGATGATATTCAAATAATGGTCCTAGCAACTGGGGCATGAGCATTTTATAAAATTCTCCTGAATACCCATCCATTCCGGGAGCCGAGAAAGACTTTAGCCCTTTTATTGCGTCAGACAGTTCTTTAAGTTGAATAGGGGCCTCTAAACCTGCTATTTCAGACTCTCCCAGCTTTGGCATTTTTGCCCTACTGAGAAAGTCATTCATATGGCCCTCCATGGCTGGCCGATTGGCCCCATAAAGGTCACTAAAATGTTCTTGTAATATTTGGAGGATCCTATCTGGGTTATTAGTAACGCCACTTGTCTTTTCTTTCAAGGCCGATATTGTTCTATTTCCTTCCCGCTTCCGAACTAACCGGGCCAGCATACCCCCTACTCTGTTTCCAAAACGATGGAACTTGTATTTTTGGAAAGTTCTGTTCTGTAATGCTTTTTCCTGCAATAGGGAGTTTACTGCGGCCTGCAGAGACAGATAAGCCTCTTTAGTGGCCATGGACCTTCGGCCTATATACTGCCGCCTGGCATTCCGCAGTCGCCTATTCAACTGTAAAAGGCTAGCTGCATTCTTTTTCCGTTTACTTGCTACAAATGCTATCAGATCCCCCCGCAGCACCGCCTTTCCCGTACACCAAAACAACTGTGGGTTCGATTTGTGGTCTTTATTGAACAATTCATACTCTTCCCACTTTTTCACTAAGAATTTTTGAAAAGATTTATCCTTTATCAAGTGGCCAGGGAACCTCCACCGTCTTGACAGCTGATAGCCTCCTGGGGCTTCCAGCTCCAGCCAGACAGGGGCATGATCAGATATCAAAACCTCCTCTATTTTCGTGTCCCGTACACAATGGAACACGGTTGCTGAAATAAATATGTAGTCTAATCTACCCCATGTCCCATGGGCCCTGGACCTGTGTGTATAGTCCCTTTGATCCGGGTGTAAATTACGCCATGTGTCCACTACAGAGAGAGAGTTAGCAAACTCACTTAACATCAGTGATCCCCTCCTGCCTTCCGTTCCCTTACCATCCTCGCCTGAGTAATCCATCCTGGGGTCTAGGGATATATTCATATCCCCTGTTACAATCAAGTGTTTATCTTCAAATGGTATCAGCCTCCTCAACAACTCTGGGAAGAAGGAACTGTCTGGTGGGGTAGGTGCATAAACATTCAAGAGATATAACTCCCTCCCTTGTAACCATAGCTTAACCAAGAGGAATCTTCCTTTAGGATCATGAAAGATCTCCTCTGCCTTACAGGCCAGTCGGCGATGAATACATATTGCCACTCCTCCCCTCCGCCCATCTGAGGATGCATGTATCACCTGTCCTATCCACCCCTGTTTAAGTTTGTCATGTTCTGCTGCCGTCAACTTTGTTTCCTGCAAGCATGCTATGTCTGCATTGAGATGTTTTAGATGTGCCAAAATTTTTTTCCTTTTCATGGGGGACGTAATGCCACCCACATTCCAAGTGACTATTTTACAGTGTGCAATTATGCGGGTTTGCTATTTTCCAATAGTTATCCTCTAATAATTTAGCCCCTGGGTCCCAGCCCTTCCCCAGAGGCTTCCTATATGTTCCGCACCCCACAAGCACACCATTCCTATATATTCCTTCTTTTCCCTTAGCCCGTGTGTGAAACCCAATTCTTTTAGCTCTGAAGCACCCTCCCCTCTTGAAACACTGAGACTTCCTGGGTCTCTGTCCCCCCCTCCCCCCCTTACCTAGGCCCCCCTCCCTTCCAACCCTTACCATTATTTCTCTACTTCCAGGTGTCACATTGCCGTTCTGAGGTTTCCCCTCTCCCCTCAATCCCTCCCCTCCGTACTGGCATCAATTCCCCCCCTTTTCAAGATTAGATCAGTTCTGAAATGGCCCTTGAGTATGTAAACTTCCTCCATTATTAGGCTTATCGGGCAAACAGATATCATATTAACAATTGAACTGTGTAACACCAACAAGTATCTCATACAACCTTAGTGAATCACATCATCATAGTTTCCCTCATACTTGCAAAGATTACGCGGTTCACCAACAGGAATTTCCTGCTCTCACAGTCAAGTTGGCGCATCGTCAGGCGCCTTCAATTCAGTGTCTATAAACTGTTGGGCTGCTTGCACTGACTGGAAGGAGCGCCACTTGTTTTCATGCTGGATCTTTAAAACAGCTGGGTAAAGAAGCAAAAATCTTGCTTTCCTGTTGACTAATGTCGCGCAGATCGGGTGAAATCTGCGTCTTTGTTCTTGCACTCCAGCAGAGTAATCTTGAAATATTCTTATCTGGTTTCCATCATAGTTCAGAGTGTCTCTTCTTAAGCGGAAGCCCCTCATGATTTCTTCTTTATGCAAGTAGTTGTGGACCTTGATTATCACCAATCTGGGTCTTTGCTGTCCTTGCTGCCACCGTCCTAGCCTGTGAGCCCTTTCAATACACAGTTCGCCGTAACTATCAGACAGAGCCAGTTCTTTTTTGAGCCATTGCTCCAAAACGTGCCCCAATGTTTTCTCTGGGATTGCCTCTGGCAGGCCCACAATGCGCAGGTTACATCTTCTTGCTCTGTTCTCCATATCTTCGATCTTGTCTTGCTGCGCCTTAAGTTGTTCTATCATCCGGGCTACATCTTGGGTGCTCTGTGCTCTGGTATCTTCCAAAACAGATATTCTGTTTTCCGCTTCTCCCAGCCTCTTCACTGTATCTGACATATTAGCTTCCATATTGCTCATTTGACGCTCTAACAGGTCAAATCTGGGGTTAAGTGCAGCGCTCACTGCCATAGTGATTTGGGCCAGTTGCTTTTCAGAAAAGTCCCCAAGTTTATCAAGTTTACCTTCAGCCATATGTGCTCCTGTGGGTGAAGGCGTATGCTTCCCTTTGTCGTATTTGGTGCCGCTTCGGGTTGTGCCAGCAGACTTAGGCTTCAGGTATTGCTCCATGCAGTCTGTGTTTCGCTCTATGGTGTACTTTGTGCACCTGTACTATGTAGCTAGCACTTTTTCTTTCACTGCTGCTCCGCCTTCCTGGACAGTTTGAATATTACGAACAGGGTGACCCACTCTTTGATTTGATTCTTTGTCCAGCATTTATTGTATAATCAAACTGAGCACAGTTTTTTTTTTTTTTTTCCCCTTTTCACCTTTATACGTAGTTGGATTATCTGTGCAATTCCGAGTGGCTGTTACAGCAAGTTCTTTAATTTATCCGAGTCACTGTTGTGCCATTTCAGCGCTATAGCACTGGGCTTGGCTTGTTTCCCTTTCTGACAATGGGCATTTTGCGGGACCAGGCTGACGCCCTCATTAAATCGGGGGGAAGGAGCAGTAGGTAAGAAACACACTTAGGGACACAGAGAGGTGCTCAGAATGCATTAAATTCCAGCTGGATTTATTCTGTTGACATATTACTTCCCGCATCTGAAACAGACACAAGGTGCTCAGAATTCATTAAATTCAGGCTCCTGACATTTTTCATCCCTCATGTCTTTGTTTTGAGGTTATAACTGTGCACGTTTTACCTATGTTTTGTGGAGAATTCCCCCAACAAACACCTGGCTCTTCTATGCTCCAGGACTGACTCCACCTAAACTGTCTCCCAGCTCTGCGTTCTCAACCTCCAGTATGACCCCCTCCCCATCAGTTTTCTGTCTTCAGGCTTTATTTCTCTTTTCCCTCATTCCAGCTACCCCACCTCCTTTGCTGGTTCTTTCTCCATTCTTCCCAGTACCCATCCCATACCTAACAATCTGACCCCCCCCCCCCCCCCAGTAAAAATACAGAGCTCTCTCTCATATCTACCCCATTACATACATTAGTTCTCTTTCTGAAATCCATATTGCCCCCAGTACATACCTTTCATAGCTCTCTCAAATAGGTATTTTGTAAGAGCTATGGAAGAGTATATGCTGGGGTAAGATGGATTTAAGAAAGACAACTAATTGGGACAGCTATAATGCTGCGAGTGCTGGGAAGGTTGAAAGAACTGTGATGGAGTGCGTGGTGGGGAGTGGGCCCCCCCACTCCACAGTTCTCTCAACCTACCCAGCACTCACAGCATCATTGCTGTCCCAAACCCACCCTAACACACATACAGCCTCCACACAGCTCTTTGTGAATGCTGCCAATACATCCCTCCTCGGTACATACAGCCTCCTCCTCCCCACCCTGTGGATTCCCCAAAATTCTGCCAACCAACCATGCCACCTCCAGCTTTCCCTCGTCCACACTTTCAGTGTTTACTCTCTTTCTCAGCCTGCCCTTATCATCCCCCCCCTCTCCCTCTCCCTCTCCCTCCACCCCTGAGCATGCTCCCGCCCTCTCTCGTTCATTACCTCGCCTTTCCCTCCTTCCCCGATGCTACACGCCGGATCCTACCACTCTGCTGCCTGCACTGACTGAATGAAACCACGAGGCTCTACGGTGTCCCCAACGGTTCAAATTCAGCCGTCAGTACAGCAACCAACCGCTCGCTCGCTCCTCCTTCCTCCTGCTCTTTGTAATGATCGCCAGGGAGGCCAATTGAATCAGGAGGGCGGGTTCTTACTTGGCGGGGGGAGGGAGTTTGAGAAGGGGCTTCAACTTTGGCACTTGCAGTTCCAGCTCCATCCTCTGCACAATTCACCGCCCCCTCATTTCTGGAAGTGAAGATCGCCGCCATATTGGTGCTCCCAAACCAATAGCAGAAGCTTATTAGAAACGGACTGCCTATGCCTAGTCCATCTGTAACAAATCTAAACCTGTTCCAGTTGGTTAGGTAGTGCCTTAAAAGTGGGAGATAAAAGATTTTATTTTAATTATTTGACAGCTTTGTTTTTTTTTATTTGAATGCTGCGGGTTACCATATGGTTCCAGAAAAAGGAGGACGGATTGAGCCAGCCGGGTTTTACTTCCATTGCTTTCAATGGAAGTAATTGAGCCAGCAGGTTTTACTTCCATTGCTTTCAATAGAAAACAATGGAAGTAAAACCCGGCTGGCTCAATCCGTCCTCCTTTTTCTGGAGCCATATGTTGCTGCCCATATCTCTCTATATAAAAAGCAACACCAACGTTCTATGAAGCCTCCAGCCGGAAGTGTGAAGGGGGCGAGATATCCGGTTTCCCTATGAGTGTCTGCCCCGCCCTCTCTGTAACACAGTCAGTGAAGGAAAACAGCAGAGCACGAAATCAAATCGCTGGCTCTGTAACAGTGAAGGACTCAGAGGGGGGAGGGGAGAGAGGCCAGAGGGCAGGGACACACACACTCCCACATGCACACAAAAGAAAACATTGCTTGCCCCCGTTTCATTTGCATCAGAAACGGGGCTTTTTTACTAGTGTAGATATATATCATAGAATGAAATTGAAAAGCACTAAAACAGCACAAAAATTAATGTAGTTAGTAGAAACAGCAGTAATAAACTGTACACTTTGGGTTTGGGAGGGGATAGGAAGGGGGTGTCTGTATAGTTTTGCGGTATGCTTTGTTAGCTGCGTGCTGAAACGTCACAGTGCGCCACTTGATGTAGATTGGGGGCAAGGGATTGAACCGTATTTTTATTTACATAATAAAAATAGTTGTACTTCTGTATTATGTACTAGACTTCTACAAATCTACATTTTGTAACCGCCTTTTTAGCAATATGTAAGCCACATTGAACCTGCCATACCGTGGGAAAATATGGGATACAAATACAATAAATAAATAAATAAATAAATAAATAAACTCTGTATATTGTTTTCATTTTTCTACATTGTTCTATAGAATACACTGTCCTGTTTCCTGATGGAAGTAAAATTAAAGTCTCCTTTCACTGGGGCACATGAAATCACATCTTCACTTCATCTCTTTTGTAGAAGTTGGCATTTTAGATACACTAATGGAGTATTCTGTTTTGAGCATGTTTCAGGGACAAGTCCAAATAAGAAAAATAAATATTTTGTTTCATGCAGATCTCTCATTTTTTGAAACATAACTAAATAGGCTATAAGCTCCTAATGCAGTCCATTGGTTTTCTTATATTTTGTTCTTGTGATGACTTATATTATGCCAAAACTGAAAACTCTTTATCTCTGCTATCTGGTCAATACTAAAAGGAGGTCATTGCGAACACTATCCACCCTAAAAGATTGTTTTGTGGCTGTACATGAGGAATTGTGATATTGCACATATAAGTGTGTGTTTTTGTTCCCAAAGGTTATATAATCCTTTCAAGAAAGCCTAGTGGAAAATGGATATGTCTACACTGTTTGTATTGCGATGATGGTTAATAAAAATATTCAAACATTAAAAAAAAAAAAAGAAAGCCTAGTGGAACAGAACCACAGAGGCATGTTATGGCCACGTTTTCAATATGGTAATACTAGAGCCCAGCTAAGGGACAGGTTATTTTGAGTTAGTCTTCACTGGACCAAACTTGCTAGATAGTCAGTGCCTTAAATGGTGGAGGATAAAGGATTTTTAAATATGTGACATATCTCACATTCCCCAGGATTCTATGTATGGTTCAAGGAGGTGCGCATGTAGATTCGTACATGCTCCTAAATCTATGAGCACACCTCAATTATTTAACGAACCACTTAGTCCTGATAATTGGCCAATAATAACCAAACTAATTTGCTGTGCTGTGCTAGGTGTATTCTGTAAAGCGGCATGTGTAAATTTCAACATGCGCAGCCAAAAAGGAAGCACACTCATGGGCAGAGTGTGGGCATGCCGGGTCTATTAATCACATCTACATGCATGGTTACAGAATTTGTGCCACTGTGTATAGGTTTAGGCGCACGCATTTACGCCACCTTTTCACTGGCGTAAATTGATGCACCTAAATTTAGGCGCGTCCAACCACCCAGGCGTATTTTATATACTGCATCTGAATTAGCTTAGGTGTCTCTATCAGATGCACCTAGATTCTAGGCACCATATATAGAATTGGGTCCATTATCTGAAGGAAACTCGAGTTCAGTGAGGCTTACATTTGGAAATACAGCGAGACAGAATAATATAATTCAGGAACATCATGGGAGCAAGTAGATGGACAAGTCTGAAACATTTAACAAAGTTGAGATTAACATATATACCCAACGGCCATTTAAAAGTCTAATGTTTCATGTTCAGAAATCATAGCCGTAAGTATAGACAGTTGTTCAAACATTATCACATGCACACACCAGAACAAGCATCCATACACATTTTGCAAAAGTAAACAATTTCTACAGCATAACACAGTTTAATCCAAATTGTTTAACCACCGTTAGGTTTTGCCTTTGGGTTTAACAAGCCATGTGCATGTAAGGTCTGGATAAGCAAATTAAAACAATGAAAGTTTAAAGCAAATGATCCGAATATGTGATACTTGGTAGCAATAATGAAACAGTGATGGAATATTCATATAGCAGACAGCCAACAAATTTATTTCCTACTGAACATAATTAACTTTGTATGAACTCGGCAGCTAATAGTGATGTATTGGTGGTGTCTGCCTAATAAAATCACACTCATCTATACACAAAAAAAAACAGGTGGAAGACAAAGATTCCAAAAGAAACCAAAACAAAAACGCCATTTACAATCAGACTTGAAGAGGAAATACAACAGAACTGGAAAATGTTGGCACAACTGTGGACAGAACTTCTTCATGAAGGAAGCTCTTCCCTCATTATTCAATACCTCTCTTTGAAATAGTAATAAAAATAAAATTCAATTGCATTTCACATTTACCACTGCATTGCACAAAATAAAAGGAGCATGTTCCCACATACCATATTTTTATTTTAAATGTAAGCACAGGGGAAAGAAGATATTAAATGCTCCCAGGTTTCAACCTAATTAATGTTTATAAAAATCTTTGTACTTATAAACAGTAACTCTGATTGTTAAGCACCTGATTCTTGTAACATGATGACTGTTTTGGTGGCCCTTTACTAGTTTCAAAATATAAGTGAGATCAAATAAAAATGCTAACGAGAATAAAAGATGCTCATTTAAAACCACATGAACTACTTGAATCGCTTCAGATTGAGGCAGTTGTGGTCAGTTCCCACTGAGTTTACTGTATCATGTATATTAAAATATACTAATCTATCTCTGAATCAGTAGAAATAATTAGAAAACATTGGCAAGTGCTTTCAGTTCATTATATATTTGAAAAAAACACATTGCATGGTAGCATATTCCCATAGCACTAATCTATCTGATATAATGTTATGCTGTTTGGACATTTGGACAAAGTATAATGATATTAAAGTCGGGCATCGTAAGTGTGGTAAATGTGTGATTTGTGCAGTGACCATGGAAGCTTCTTAACTTTTGGACTGAATGATCATTTTATGATAAAATTATGATGCTCAACTTCATGCATTTCAAAAGCTGTGATTATACATGAGTATTTGTCCGTGTAATTTAAAGTAGGTAGAACAAACTAACTGGATGTTGAAAACCAGTGTAACCCATGGTTAAAATAATAAATTTTGTACCTGGGAAGTTCCAGAGAGTTGGGGCAGGAAGTTTGAGTGGCCGCAGGTAGGGGTTGTGGTGGTCGCGGTCACGGTCACGTCATGGGTGCACACGTTCTGGGCCGCTCTGGAGTGGAAGAGAGACAGCATGGGCATTTGGGAGAGCCCCTGGTGATGAGTAAGGATTTGAAGATGGGCAGGGAGGGGGCTCTGCGTATGGGTTCAGGGAGTTTGTTTCAAGCATAGGGAGAGGCAAGGCAGAAAGGGCGGAGCCTGGAGTTGGCGATGGTGGAGAAGGGAGCTGAGAGGAGGGATTTGTCCTGTGAGCGGAGGTTTCGGGTAGGAGCGTAAAGGGAGATAAGGGTAGAGAGGTAGTGGGGGTCTGCAGATTGAGTGCATTTGTAGGTTAGTAGGAGAAGTTTGAACTGTATGCGGTACCTGATTGGAAGCCAGTGAAGTGACTTGAGGAGAGGGGTGATATGAGCATATCGGTCCAGGCGGAAGATAAGACGTGCAACAGAGTTCTGAATGGATTGAAGGGGGGATAGGTAGCTAAGTGGGAGGCCAGTGAGGAGTAGGTTGCAATAGTCAAGACGAGAGGTAATAAGAGAGTGGATGATAGTACGGGTGGTGTGCTCAGAGAGGAAAGGGCGAATTTTGCTGATGTTGTAGAGAAAGAAGCGACAGGTCTTGGCTATCTGCTGCATATGCACAGAGAAGGAGAGGGAGGAGTCGAAGATGACTCCGAGGTTGCGGGCAGATGAGATGGGGAGGATGAGAGTGCCATCGATTGAGATAGAGAGTGGGGGGAGAGGAGATATGGGTTTGGGTGGAAAGATAATAAGCTCTGTCTTGGACATGTTCAGTTTCAGGTGGCGGTTGGACATCCAGGCAGTAATGTCCGATAAGTAGGCCAATACTTTGGCCTGGGTTTCCGCAGTGATGTCTGGTGTGGAGAGATAAAGCTGGGTGTCTTCGGCATAGAGATGGTATTGGAAGCCATGAGATAAGATCAGCGAGCCCAGGGAAGAGGTGTAGATTGAAAAAAGAAGGGGTCCAAGGACAGATCCCTGAGCAACTCCAACAGAGAGCGGGATGGGGGTGGAGGAAGATCCATGAGAATGTACTCTGAAGGTACGGTGGGAGAGATAAGAGGAGAACCAGGAGAGGACAGAGCCCTGGAACCCAAATGAAGATAGTGTGGCAAGGAGTAAATTATGATTGACAGTGTCAAAAGTGGCGGATAGGTCAAGGAGGATGAGGATGGAGTAATGATCTTTGGATATGGATAGTGAGAGGAGATTTTTTAAGTAATTATTGAGAAATTAATGTAGGAAACTTGTAATTTACTCAGAGACTGAAAAGTGATTGAAAACTCATTAGTTCTGAGAAATTGTAAAGAACTTCTGGGGAAATGGATGGTGTAAGAGAGAAATGTAATTGATATTCTCTTGTCAGTCTCTCTCATAAAACCCTAAAACATATTCTAATAAAGATATAATTTTTTTAATTGGATATTAAAAAGTTTATAAGTTTAGTGAGAAGTGAGTGAAGTGAGGGTGAAAGCTGACTGAAAAGAAGAAATCCTCTGAAACATTCCAGTCCAACAGAAGACAGAAAGTTTACGATAGGGAATTGAAGTTAGGGTTACCATATGGCTCCAGAAAAAGGAGGACGGATTGAGCCAGCTGGGTTTTACTTCCATTGCTTTCCATTGAAGTCCTCCTTTTTCTGGAGCCATATGGTAACCCTAATTGAAGTAAAAGATAATTATAGGAAAAATAGTTAAGGGATTAACTTTATTTTATTCTCAAAGGTGAGATTTAATACAGATTAGGAATCCAGACTCTGTCAGAAAACATAAAGTTAATTCAAACACATAGTCAGGGAGATTGTTTTCCTCCTTTTTATTTAAGAATAAGTTGAGGTAAAGAAGAAATCTTTTGAAGAACATTATCGGGAGAAGGACCGGTCCCAACACTGAATTTAACTTAAGGAAGTTTGAAGACAGTTTGTGGGAAGGAGTGGCCTAGTGGTTAGGGTGGTGGACTTTGGTCCTGAGGAACTGAGTTTGATTCCCACTTCAGGCAAAGGCAGCTCCTTGTGACTCTGGGCAAGTCACTTAACCCTCCATTGCCCCATGTAAGCCACATTGAGCCTGCCATGAGTGGGAAAGCACGGGATACAAATGTAACAAAAAAAAAAAAGGAGGAGCTGACCGTCTGGTATCACTGCCTTCAGCTTTGTAATCTCTATCTCCACATGCTGGTAGATGGACACAACCCACTAGTTCCTGGATTCATCTGCTACTACTAAGAAAGAAAATTATCAGCAGGTAAGGCATAATTTTACCTTCCAGGAGGGACTCTAGACTAAATCCTGAGATTGTTGATGACTTCTTATTCATCCACAGATTAAAAAATCATAACAGTACTTCATAGGGCATATTTCTCCCCTCTAGGGTAAACAGAACCGGTTGTATTTTGTACCCCTGGACATTTTAACAGGGTGGAGTAAGATTCCTTGGGGTAGTAGAAGTCAGCTATCGTTGGGGTTGGAAGGTTGGGTGGTGGTGATGGGAAGGTTTATTATAGCTGCTCATTGTTATTATTGTTTTCTATTTGTAATTTACACACAACAGTTGCACTGCATATTGTTCCTTTTTTTATTTTAATAAAAAGATTTAAATATAAAATCATATGTGTTTGAGGAACATAAGACCTTTGAAATAAGAATGATTGAATATGTTGACACCCAACAAACAGGACTTAATAAGGATCTGGGTTTTCTAACTCATTATAAAACATAAAGCTGTATTTCTCTGTTTATTACCCTCCTCTCACCTACCAACACCCATCCTGTTAGAATATCAGTGAAATGCTTTGATGTCCCTATGCATACCCCCACCCTCCCACTCTGTCAGACAGTCAAAGTAATGCTTTGATGTTTCTCTCATATACAGTGCTTTTTTTGTAGAAAAAAAGGTGCCGGTACTCATTATGGGCGGGGTCAACACATATGGCCCCACCCCTATGATAGCCACACCCACATTAACCACACCCCCTATACCAGCCATGGCGCATATAAACAGACATCATTGAAAATATTATAGTACTATAGGAGAAAAAAATAACGTGATTTTTTTTTTCATTATAAATAATCTCTGTAAGCACTTACAGCTCCAGTATACCCAGTGCAAAATAAGACAGCCAATGTAAATTTTCAAATTGGACATATTACAAACACTAAAATGAAAATAAAATGATTTTTTTCTATTTTTGTTGTCTGGTGACTGTTTTTCTTTCCATATTGGTCCCAGTCTGTGATTCTGCTTTCCTTTGTTTTCGCTTAACTCTTCTGTGCCATTTATCATTTTTGTCTCCTTTTTCTTTGCTTTCTTCAATATTTTTCAGGCTCTCTCTCTGTCCAGATTTAATTCATTCTTACTATCCATTCTTTAATTTCCTTCATCTACCTGTGGCTTTTCATCTTTTCCTCACCCTTGTTCTCCCCATGCCCCTTCCTCTTATTCTCCAGTCTTTCTCTATTCCCCTTGTCCATCCAGCAGCTCTGCTTTCTCTCCCCATCCTTCCATTGTCTCCCCTATTTCTTTCTGCATTCTTCCATCCAGCGTCTTCCCTCTCTCTCTCCCCATCCTTCCGTTTTCCCTCTCTCTCTCCCCATCCTTCCATCTGTTTTTCCCCCTCTCTCTCCCCATCCTTCCATCTGTTTTTCCCCTCTCTCCCCAATCCTTCCATCTGTTTTTCCCCTCTCTCCCCAATCCTTCCCTCTGTTGTTTTCCCTTTCTCTCTCTCCCCAATCCTTCCCTCTGTTTTCCCTCTCTCCCCCCAATCCTTCCCTCTGTTTTCCCTCTCTCTCCCCAATCCCTCCCTCTGTTGTTTTCCCTCTTTCTCTTTCTCCCCAATCCTTTCCTCTGTTGGTTTCCCTTTCTCTCTCTCCCCAATCCTTCCCTCTGTTTTCCCTCTCTCCCCCCAATCCTTCCCTCTGTTTTCCCTCTCTCCCCCCAATCCCTCCCTCTGTTGTTTTCCCTCTTTCTCTCTCTCCCCAATCCTTTCCTCTGTTGGTTTCCCTCTCCCTGCCAAGTTTCCCGCGAACGGCGCGAAGTCGCGACGCACGCGGCACCAGCCCCTATTTCCGGCCGCTGCTGCTTCTCCTGTTGAGCAGCAGCGGCCGCTACACAAAGAAAAAGAAGATTTAAAAAAAAATTGAAACCTGGCTGAAACGCGGCACCCCGGCACTGTAGTCAGCCATTAGGCATTGGCTGTTGCCTCGCAGCCGCTCCTCCTCTTGCCTTACGTCACTGCCCCTGGAGGAAGACCCCGGAGGAGCGCAGTGACGTAGAGGCAAGAGGAGGAGCGGCTGCGAGGCAACAGCCAATGCCTAATGGCTGTCTACAGTGCCAGGCAGTGTTGCCAGGTGGGCGGTTTTACCGCCCAATTGGGCGGTTTTCCGCGACCCGCCGCGGGAAATTTTTGCCCGCGGCGGGTTGCGGTTTTTTTGGGCTGGTTTTTGTGCTTCGGGCGGTTTTTTTCGGCCGCGGGGGGGGCGGGGTTAGTGACGTTTTTGGGTGGGGTTAATGACGTTTTGGGCGGGGTTAGTGACGTGGGAGGCGGGGCCGATGACGTGGGAGGCGGGGCCGATGACGGGGAGGCGGGGCCGATGACGGGGGGGCGGGGCCGATGACGTAAGAGGCGGGGCCGATGACGGGGAGGCGGGGCCGGTGACGTGGGAGGCGGGGCCGGTGACGGCGGGGGCGGGGTTTATGACGGCGGGGGCGGGGGTGATGACGCGGGGGTGGGGGTGTCAGGGGCGGGGTTTGTGTTTGGGCGGTTTTTGGGCTGTTTTTTGGGCTCCAGTGGGCTGGAAAAAAATTTTCCACCTGGCAACCCTGGTGCCAGGGTGCCGCGTTTTAGCCAGGTTTGAAGTTTTTTAAAACATCTTTTTCTTTGTGTAGCGGCCGCTGCTGCTCAACAGGAGAAGCAGCAGCGGCCGGAAATGGGGGCTGGCACTGCATTCGGGACATGGACTCACGGGGCGGGGGGGGGGGAGCAAAAAAAAAAAGGTGCCGGTACGCCGTACCGTTGCGTACCGGCACAAAAAAAGCACTGCTTATATGGAAAGGGAAATGGGACTTGATATACCACCTTTCTGAGGTTTTTGCAACTACATTCAAAGCGGTTTACATAGTATATACAGGTACTTATTCGTACCTGGGGCAATGGAGGGTTAAGTGACTTGCCCAGAGTCACAAGGAGCTGCAGTGGGAATTGAACTCAGTTCCCCAGGATCGAAGTCCACTGCACTAACCACTAGGCTACTCCTAGAAAGGAGCAATCTTCCCATACCTTTGTTGTACTATTACTACTACTTTTGTACCCCGCACTTTCCCATGGCAGGCTCAATGCGGCTTACTGTATACAGGTACTTATTTGTACCTGGGGCAATGGAGGGTTAAGTTACTTGCCCAGGGTCACAAGGAGCTGCCTGTGCCTGAAGTGGGAATCGAACTCAGTTCCTCAGTTCCCCAGGACCAAAGTCCATCACCCTAACCACTAGGCCACTCCTCCACTGAGATTACACAAAATCAACTTTTTTTTGTATGGTGACTTCTTGGGGAAATGCCCTTTTTCTGCTTTGCATCCATTCTTACAGGAGGAGCAATGGAGGGGGAGGGGGTTCTTTGGATGCAAAAAAAAAAATGTTTAAATTAACAGGTTGATAGTGCAGTGCGCAGTGTTAGGGGTCAGTATTTTTTATTTTAGATTTCTTAAACTGCTACTTCAAAGGTAATTTATTTTATTTGTTTTATTATTAAGCTGTATTTGTTTTATTAATATAGCTTATGTTTCAACGTTTTTATTGATGGATCAATACATCATACATAACCATTGCATTAAATATACAACAAAACAGGCTGCCAGCTGCATGCATCCAACTGGATCTAAAGATGCATGCAGCTTTCACAGCGCGCTGCACGACGAGGATGAAATAGTTAAAGATCGCGGCTGGGCTGGCGGGGGGTTAGGGTCCCCCGCCAGCTGAAGCAATATTTTAAAAAGCCGGAGGAAGCCGACCTCGGGGTAGGTGACGGCGGTAGGCGGGGGAGGGAGGGAGTGTTAACGGCGGTAGGGGGGGGTTGACGGCGGTGGGGGGGGGGCTATAATGTGCCCCCTCACTCTAGCCCCTGCCCCCCCTACCGCCGAACCTCAGATACGCCCCTGCATATAAATACCATAAATATTCAGCACAAGTTTCATATTATCAATACCATGAATCTTCAGTGCAGTGTAAGGGATGGGGCACTTTTACTAAAGTCCATTAGATTTTGCAGTTACCACAGATTCATACTGGAAATTAATGCTTGGTAACTGCAAAATTACAGCAGCTACTATTGGGGATGTTTCCTGCAATTTTTGATACAGGTCTTGATTAAAAGTTTCCATGTTGTCAGTGCACAGTAAATGCAGTTCATTAAGGGCAGGATTCTGTAAATGGCATTAAAAATGTAGGTGCATCGGAATAATTCACATAGCACTATTCTATAAACCATGTCTATATCAAGATGCAGTTTATATAAGAGAGAATAAACTGGGGGAACACACATACACATTTAGGTGCAGCCATGTACAGCACTGAAAACCTTGTATAAAAAGCCTAAATGTATGTGCATTCCCCCAAATTCTATAACACACATACATTTGATTGATGCCCCCAACATGCCTTTACTTCTCCCATGGCCGCATTCTCTTTTCAGTTATGTGCATTGGAATTTACGCGTGCCTCTTTTTAGAAAATGCCTAAAAGGAAGTGTGCATAAATTCCAATTATTGCCAATTAGTGATGATAATTGCTTGTTGTCAGCCCGTTATTATGATAATTGGCTCATTACTCAATTGAGTAGTGTACGTAAATTAGCCGCACACATAATTTAATGTGTGCTACTTATCACGCCTTATATAGAATCCGGCCTTAATTGTGTGTTACTCAGTGCATGGTAAGTGCAGTGCATTGAGGGGCCGATGAGTTGTTCCCTTATAGGGTATTGAAGTGTCGCCCAGTGCATTCCAGGATGCAGCACACAGGGCACCACCATTTTGAAGGCGGTCTCCGGGAGGAGGGAGTGCTACTCCCTCCTCCCTTCTAAAGGTGTGGGGGGCACTAGGCCACCAGTGGGGGTGGGGGTAGGTTTGCTCACTGGGCCACCAGGGACAGTTTTTTGGTGTCACGGGGATTAGAGGGACTAGAGGTCCACTGGAACTCCAGTCTCTTTGTGCCCAGGGGAGGGGGGTGGGGGCCTGTAAACATGCAATTGCATGCTGGACAGAGCTCCCTATTCCTCTCCAATGCTCCACAAACCCTAATGCCAGCTCTGAGCCGGCATTAGGGTTTGCTGCAGCAGCAGCAGTAGCACCCTTGTTTGGCACACTGCCCACTGAGCATTGGGGAGGAATAGTTAATGCCCTTTTTAACATGCATTTGCATGCTTGTTGCAGTCAGAGCCAGTGAGCACATTGTTTCACATGCTCGCCGGCTCTGATCATGGGGGTGGGAGTAAACACGGGTACTAATAGCCTCTAGCACCCACGTTTGCTTCTGATCACTGGCCCCCAGGTGCTGCAACCTTTCTACATTTGTTCTCCATACACCCTGCCTAGTGATGCCCCTTAGCAAAACAAATACTATTAACATTCAGGTTAGTCCCCAGTAATGGCAAAAACTACCACAAAACTGCATTTGTGAATTAACTATTACTGTGTGCTAAACCATGCGTTAGCCTATGGACTTTAGTAAAAAAGGATCCTATAGTAGTAGCAAAGCTGTGACACAAAATTATTCATAGTTGTTAAAACAGGAGAAGATTGGAAGTATGCTGAAAGATCTTGTAGGACTAGGAGACTGGGCATCTGAATTACAGATGAAATGTAATGTGGAGGAGTGGCCTAGTGGTTAGAGCAGTGGTGTTCCTAGGGGGGGGCGGTCCGCCCCGGGTGCACGCCGCGGGGGGGGGGGCTCGCTTGCCTGCCCTCTGTTGTTCCATGCTTCTTCTCTGCCCCGGAACAGGTTACTTCCTGTTCCGGGGCAGAGAAGAAGCATGGATCAACGGAGGACAGGCGCGCGCGGCACCCCCCCCCCCCCGGTGGCGTGCACCCGGGGGGGGTTCCTTCGCGGGGGTGTCCTTTCACCGGGGCGGGGGGCGCTGCTCCTGGGGGGCGGGGCGAATCGGCGATCCGCCCCGGGTGCCAGCCCCCCTAGGAACGCCACTGGGTTAGAGCACCAGTCTTGCAATCCAGAGGTGGCCAGTTCAAATCCCACTGCTGCTCCTTGTGATCTTGGGCAAGTTACTTAATCCTCCATTGCCTCAGGTACAAAGTTAGATTGTGAGCCCTCCTGGGACAGAGAAATATCCAGTGTAGCTGAATGTAACTCACCTTGAGCTACTACTGAAAAAGGTGTGAGCAAAATCTAAATAAATAAATGTGAAAAGCTACAAAGTGAAGACAGAATGCCAGTTCAAAGGACTTTGATTTGGCTCAGTATGGCTTTTCTTATGTTCTTATTTATTTCAGTAATTGTAAACTTTTTGAACTTATAACCTGATTTTATTTATTATTGAAAACACTAATACAGAAGCTGAATTGGAAACATATTTTGGAGAGAAAAAGATTATGATGCAGAAACATATGAAAGCAGAGTTCCTCTAAGGGGGGTCAATATTCATAGGGTCCTACCTGCTTAAATCACATTGAACTAGCTGGCCACCCAATATTAAGTGGCCCTTATCCAAGCAGTGCTGCTGACATAATCCGGGTAGTGCTGGGGTGGTCTGGGACAGAGTCAGGGTGGGCCCAGAAGTTATGTGGCACCCGCATAACTTCCAGGTTGACGGTTACGGTTTATGATTTACTTTATTTGATATACTGTCTTTCCTTTAACAATAGCAAAATGGTTAACAACAAACGCAATAAGAAAAATACTGCAAACGGGAAAGGAATGCCAAGGTTGAAAGGAAAGAGTAGGAGAATAGACAGACAAAGAGGGGTTAAGGGGTGAGGTAAAGGTGGGATCCCCAAAGGGAAAAGATAGTATTGGTCTTTAAAAAGGGAGGGAGGAAGATTGCAGCACTAATAAAGCTTTATAGCATCATCTGCAGCCAACTGCACATTGAAAGATTTCTCAAAAAGGTATGTTTTCAATAGGGATCTGAATCTGGAATAAACAGATTTGAGTCTAACATTTTGTGGCAGGGAATTCCAAAGAGAAGGGTAACCCCCCCCCCAAAAAAAGGCTCTGGGGCCCTTTTACTAAGCTGCGTAAGCTTCTAAGCACGCCAAAATTGGAGTTACTGCATGTCTACCACATGGCTCTTGCGGTAATTTAATTTTTGGCGTGCATCTGCTACGTGCATCCAAAAAATAATTTATATTTTTGGCCGCGCATATTGGCCACGCACCAAGTGACATTTGGCACATGTAGGTCATTACCATCTGGTTACTGCATCAGTCTTTACCGCTAGGTCAATGGCTGGTGGTAAGGTTTCAGACCCAAAATGGACGCACAGCAATTTTGCTTTTGCCACACACAGCTCCTCTGGGTTGCTGATTCCTGCTCGAAAGGACCTTTCCTTACCTGCTGACCCCTTTTATGTCTTCCCTCTCCGTCCCGCCCCCCCTTTCCCTATTTTCCTTAACCCTTTCCTTCCCGCTGGCCTACAGCCCAGTTGTGTCCGGCCTCCCTAATTGGTTTGGCCTCCTCCTAAATGGACGCACAGCAATTTTGCTTTTGCCACACATCCATTTTCAGCAAAAATTAAAAAAAGGTATTTTTTTAGAGGTGTGCTGAAAAATGATTCTGTGCGTGCCCAAAACCCGCATCTACACTACCACACCACAGGCCACTTTTCAGCGCGCCTTTGGGACCCCTCTATTTCTTGTAGAGTCGTAGTGGGCTTGATAAACTAATCTGGAGGCACTAGTCATTCAAAGAGTGCAGAACTTGAGGGGGTAGTAGGTATGAATAAGACAGGAAAGGTAAGATGGGACAGTAGAGTGGATGGATTTGTAAGTGAGGATGAGAATCTTCAATTAAATACTGAATGAAATGGGTAGCCAATGTATTGAATGAACAAGGGTGTGATTGAAGGTTCACCCAAACCCCGGATATTCAATACCTAGACCATAGAAACATGATGGCAGATAAAGGCCATATGGCCCATTCAGTCTGCCCATCCTCTGTAATCCCTAACTCTTCCTTTTCCTAAGCGACCCCACATGCTTATCCCATGCCTTTTTAAATTCTGACACAGTTCTCGACCACAACCTCCACCGGGAGGCCATTCCATGCCTCCACCACCCTTTCTGTGAAATAATACTTTCTTAGATTACTCCTAAGCCTATTCCCTCTTAACTTCATCGTAGGCCCCCTCATTCCAGAGTTCTCCTTCAGTTGAAAAAGGCTCACTTCCTGTACATAAATGCCCTTGAGATATTTAAACGTCTCTATCATGTCTCCTCTCTCCCTCCTCTCTTCCAGCGTATACTTGTTGAGGTTCATAAGCCTGTTTCTATATTTTTTGTGTTCAAGACCGCTTACTAATTTTGTAGCCGCCCTCTGGACCAACTCCATCCTGTTTATATCTTTTCATAGGTGCGGTCTCCAGAACTGCACAAGGTACCCTAAATGGGGCCTCACCAGAGACTTATACAATGGCACTATCACCTCCTTTTTCCTGATGGTCATCCCTCTTTTTATGCACCCAAGCATCCTTCTAGCTTTGGCCGTCGCTTTTTCTACCTGTTTGGAAGCTTTAAGGTCATCAGATACAATCACCCCCAAGTCCTGCTCTTCCTTCGTACACTGAAGCACTTCACCCCCTATACTGTACTATTTCCTCAGATTCTTGTGACCCAAATGCATGACCCTGCATTTTTTGGGATTAAATCTTAGTTGCCAAATATAGGTCCATTCTTCCAGCTTCACTAGGTCCTTCCTCATGTCATTCACACCCTCTAGGATGTCCACCTTATTGCAGAGTTTGGTATCATCCACAAAGAGATAAACCTTAACAGACAGCCCTTCCACAATATCGCTTACAAAGACGTTAAAAAGAGCCAGCCCAAGGACCGATCCCTGCAGTACTCCACTGACAAAATCCTTTTCTTCAGAGCAAGCTCCATTTACCAGTACCATACAGCGCTGCGTACATCTAGTAGCGCTATAGAAATGATAAGTAGTAGTAGTAGTAGTATTCAACCAATTTTTAACCCAATCAGTTACTCTAGGTCCCATACCGAGGGCACTCAACTTATTTATCAGTTGCCTGTGTGGAACCGTGTCAAAGGCTTTGCTGAAATCCAAGTATACCACATCAAGCGCCCCTCCCACGTCCAATTGTTTGGTCACCCAGTCGAAGAAGTCAGTCAGATTCATCTGATGTGACCTGCCACTAGTGAAGTCATGCTGCCTCGACTTCTGCATTCCATGCAGTAGTGTTTCCACTAGCTTATTCCCCACCAAGGTCAGACTGACAGGTCTGTAATTCCCAACCTCAAGCTTACTTCCATTCTTGTGCAAAGGAACCACATTCACCCTTCTCCAGTCCTCCAGGACCACTCCAGTCTCTAAGGAAAATAAATGTAGATATAAAGGCATGGGGATTTCGATGAATAATAGATCTTGTAAAATGATTAGAGCTGCCCCCTTTCTCTCAGAGCCTACATGGTAAAACATATGCCATCTCTTGTAATCAGGCACAGAGCATCAAGAGAATTACATATAAGCAACAATTGGGTTTCAAGTTCAGTAGTGATTGTTCTATAATAAGGGAACAAGAATCCAAATCTTAAAGCAGAAATATTGAATGTGAAGGTGGAAACACCGCATTTTCACCCATATCAAGTATAAGCCTCTGTCAGCCTCCAGCTTGCTCTCTCCTTATCAGCTTGGTGTGAGCTTATAAACCTTTAACTTCACTTTATGAATAAGCAGAAAACCTTTCACTGATAGCTGTCCAGTCATGTATCTGTGGATGTAAAATGGTGAAATGTGTGATTCTGGCTGGGAAACACTGGAGTACAAGCATTTTTAATGGTTACTTTTAACCAGTACATTTGTAGGGGCACATTTTTAGCAGGTACATTTGGAAAGCTGTATCCTTCTGGGTATTTAGAATTGCAAGTCTTAGGCAGAACCAAAATCTACACATGCATTCTCCAATTCAGACAGAAAATGCACATGGATGCCTAAATTTATCAACTTCAGGATTTACAGCTGCTCTCAGTTTATTTTATCTCAAGTCGCAACAGCGGTGGTGGTGGCAGTGAAAGCAGCCAGGCTCGGCTCGCCTCCAGCCTTCCTTTCCTCTCCCACTCTCCTCTGACGTAATGTTTTTTTTCATTTTAGCGTTTGGAATATGTCCACTTTGACAATCAGGTGCTCAACATTAAAAGTTTATATTTATTTACTTATTTATGGCATTTTATCCCACATTAAACATGAATTAGGGTGTTTTGTGGCTCTACATGAGAATTGTGATGATATGATCCCTTGTTTCATATTGTTGACGGTCTGCATTTTCCGTATGGGTGGTATATTGGTGTATTAGGTTCTGCCCAGTGTAATATTTGTGGTACAGTAAGGTTCTGAGTGTGTTTTTGCACAAAGTTGTGCATAGTGTTTTGTAGTTGAGCGATTGTGGTTAGTATATGCTTTGAGCAGCCACTTTATTCTTTGACATATGATACATATCTAATATCTAAATTTAATAAAAGGTATTGTAACTTGTTTTTATTTTTTTTTCTGTGTTACACAATTATGGATTTAAGCTCCACCCCTGCCCCCACCCCTAACCCCACCCCTAACCCCACCCCTAACCCCACCCCCTTTAGGCTCCCCAAACAGTTGGGCCACTGACCGCCTATGCATGTAATATAGAAACTTAATGTGATGAGCTTAAGGTTTGCTTGTGACCCGGGGGTTGGGAGGTGGGGAGAAAATGAAAATGGGAAGAAGACACCTGCTTAGATGTTGAACAGTTGTGTTATTGTGCTGTTTGGTGAATGGTGTAATCTGTTACCATCAATAAAAATTATTTAAACATAAAATAATAAAATAAATAAAAGTGATAACGTCATGACGGTCCGTGTAGCGTCAAAAATCTTTGAAGTCTAATTATCAATATGAGCTTCATTTCCATATTACTAACATACTTAACGGTTGAGAAATGCTGGTGAGGTATACTACTAACATGTTACCTTACTGTTTGAGCTAGCCACTGAAACAATCAGTTTACCTGTTATGTTGCTATTGAACAGGATTGCCGTATGCCAGTGCTGCAGTACCTCTACCTCGGCATTGTAAAAGGGCCCCTATATAAGCTATCTGCAAGTTTGAAGACTATTGAAGTGCTGTATGTTCAGTAGGTATTTTTATGTTCCTGGAGGGCTCACAATTGCAAAACAAAATGGACTTGAACCCAGGTCCCTTGGCTACCCCTCTGCTCTGCCCGACATCCATATGGCTATTTTTCTCAAAATGATGCCAGACATCCATCCCCTTTCCCTGGTCTTTTGCAGCCCAAAATTGGACGTTTCATTTTGGAAAATGGCTATTCATTTTGTACGTTCTCAGCACAAAAACATCCATCTCACAGCCATTTTCAAACTGAAAATCTGGACATTTCTGTTGTTTGAAAATGGTTGTGAGAGAGATGTTTTTGTAAGAGCAGGACATCTCCATTCAGACATTTTTTTGAAAATGCCCCTCTGTGTGTCTTCTTAAAATTTTCCCCATAGAAACAGATGAAATTATGGTTAAAATGCAGCTTGGGTCTGGATGAAGTACAGTCATAGGCGTGCATTTTAATTTTAAATTCATTTTTATTCAACAGAAACATAGGAAACAATGCATTAATAGGTAACACTCATTTTAAACAAACCAAGGTCTATCTCCCAATATCCATCCCAACACCCGTGCCCCACCTTCCCCACTCCCACTCCCCTGTCCTTTTCAGTCTACTGAGTTATAGCTTATCTAAGCAAAACATACTAATTTCTACATATTAAAAATTCAGCAGTCGACTGCGTGCTATTGGTGATAACATGTCCCAAAATAGAAGAAATATCTTTGATTCCGTGTCTTTCCATTCACAAGAGGGATATCATTTGTGCTCTCCATTGATGTATAGAAGGTCTGTAAGTGGAAAGCCATAAGTATGTACAATAGCCTTTATACTGGGTGTGCATTTTATAACCTACAAGTGTACTTTATCATTCCACCCAAACTAATCCTCTGAACACATCCAGATCTGGATCACATTTAGGTACATGCCTATGTGCCACCAAGTATAGTTGTACATGGAGGGAGGGCTTAATTTTATAAGAAGCATTTTACTGATGTATACTGGGATGTAAGCATGAACAATTCTTTATAAAATTACCCCTTAATATATAAGATGTAGAAGGAGCTTGGCAGGACCTAGCTTGGCTGGAGCTTGCCATGACCTGAAGCTTGGCAGAACTTGGCTGGACCTTGGCAGGAACTAGAGATTGGCAGGACCTGGCTTGGCTGCAGCTTGGCAGAATGTGGAGTTTGGCAGGAACTGGCTTGGCTTGAACTTGACAGGAACTGAAGTTTGGCTGGAGCTTGGCAGGAAACAGAACTTGGTAGGGCTAGAGATTGGCATGACCTGGCTTGGCTGGAGCTTGGCAGGAGCTGGCCTGGCTGGAGATTTGCAGGACTTGGCTTGGTTGGAGCTTGGCAAGACCTGAAGCTTGGCAGGACCTGGCTTTGCTAGATCTTGCCAAGCCCTGAACCTGGATTGGCTGGAGCTTGGCAGAATCTGGATTTTGGCAGGAACTGGCTTGAACTTGACAGGGTCTGAAGTTTGGCTGGAGCTTGGCATGAACTGGAGCTTGGCAGTAACTGGCTTGACTTAAGCTTGGCAGGAATTGGAGCTTTGCAGGACCTGGCTTGGCTGGAGCTGGAGCTGGAGCTTGGCAGAACCTGGCTTGGCTGGAGCTTGACAAGACCTGACAGGGCTGGAGATTGGCAGGAACTGGAGCTTGGCAGGACCTGGTTTGGCTGGAGATTTGCAGGATCTGGAGTTTGGCAGGAACTGGCTTGGCTTGAACTTGACAGGAACTGAAATGTGGCTAGAGCTTAGCAGGAACTGGCTTGACTGAAGCTTGGCAGAAATTGGAGCTTGGCAGTAACTGGCTTGACTTAAGCTTGGCAGGAATTGGAGCTTGGTAGGACCTGGTTTAGCTGGAGCTTGGCAGGATCTGGCTTGGTTGGAGCTTGACAAGACCCGGCATGGCTGGAGATTGGCAGGAACTGGAGCTTGGCAGGACCTGAAGCTTGACAGGAAGTGGCTTGGCTGGAGCCTGGCAGGAACTGGAGCTTGGCAGGACCTGGCTTGGCTGTAGCTTGGTAGGAAATGGAACTTGGATGTGATGATGCTTGGCAGGGAAGAGGAGAGAAGTGATGTAAAGGCAATGAGGTGTGGTAGGCAACGATGAACATGCACCTTTGGCCCACCATCAAGCAGGTTTCTGGACGGGGTCAGCTGCTGGTGGCTGTGTGACAGATGTGAACCCCCCCCCCCCTCCTTCTGCAGGGAACCAACGTGGAAATGGAAGACGCGAGGGGTGAGGCTGGGGAGCTCGGAGGCTATGACATATCCAGCCCAGGTGGCTGCCACTGCAGCAGAAAGGTTTTAGGGTCTAGAAGCAATATAACTTTTATCAGGTCTTCAAAAAATTTTAAAGCTGTGGCGCTCCCCACCAGATGTGAAAGTAAGTGCCTGGAGTGCCATAATCCCTCCAACAGAGGCCAGAACATGTGGGAGGGAGATACCATCAATATAATACCTTGATCACCTGCTCATCCAAATTAGCAGAGATATGCCAAATAGTTTGCCACTCTGTACTAGTAAGGCCACACCTAGATCACATTCCCATTGTTGCTGGTGCCTGGATATGAGAGATTCCCCTCCTAACAGCAAAGTATAAATATTAGAAATCAATTTCTCTTGGGATGCACCATGATAGAAAAGGTCTTCTGTAGAAGTCTAATTTCCTCCAGCCCATTTCCCAACCAATTCATCTTGAAGTAGGTGACGTAATTTTAAGTAGAAATAAATGTCAGAGGACGGCACTCCAAACATTTCTCTCAGATGTGAGAACTAGTGGAGCACTTTGTCTGAGCAAAATTGGTCAACTCTAAACAATCCATAAAACTCCCACTGAGCTATACATGCATTGTCCCAGTGGGGGCAGACACCAGAAAGGCTTGAATTGGGGCCACCATAGATAACTGTTTCAGGCCCAGCTACTGTGGTCATATTCTAGCACATAAGAGCATTGTATGCATTAATCAAGATTACCAAGCTGCAGTTGAATTTTATAAATAAGCGGTGCCCATTGTAAGTTAGATCACTGACTGGATCTGACATATCCCATCTCTTAATGCAAACCCATACATTGGGTTTATCTTCGTACCACTGAAATAAAGGTCTGATGTGAGCAGTCCAATAATATTTATTAAAATCTGGGACTCCCAACCCATTGGAGTCCTGTCTCTGCATCATCACCATCTTAGATACCCTTGGTGGGCGTTTCTTCCAAATCAAGGAGAAAACGTTCCTCTGTAGGAGACAAAAGTGGCATTGGGGACAGCAATCAGCAACGTCTGACAAAGACATAAAAATCTAAAAAGGACCATCATTCTTCCCAACCTGATGTAGGCAGTGCCATCAATGCGGATCACCTGAAATGTCTGCAAATAGTTTTACAAAATTCAATGCAAAAAGCTGATGAGAGTTTGCAGATATTTCACTCCCAAATATTATGCTTAATCATTCATCCATCCAAAAGGAAGCTTAGTTATGAGCTCCTGCACCATTGTAGGGTGAAGATTTATATTCAGAAGTTCATATTTTGATGCATTCATTTTAAATCCTGATATTTTACCATATTCCCTGCACACTCCCCAAAGTACTAAACAGGGACTTGGGACCCTTGCTGTCCGCAAAATATCATCCACAAACAGGGATAACTTAAATTCTTCTTGGCCTACCTGAAAACCCCTGATGCCTGCATATGACCGAATCCTATCTGCCAACAGTTCCATTACCAGGGCAAACAGTAATGGGAATAAAGGGCATCCTTGATGCATTCCCCTTGAGAATGGAAACACATCAGAGTAACCTCCATTCACCCTTTCTCTGGCTTCTGGCAAGGACTACAGAGTAGAAATCCGCTTTCTAAAATTAATACTAACTGGAAAAAGAGTGTGTTTACTTGAAGGGCAGAGTAATTAAAAAAAAAAAGAGATGTTCTAAGATTGAGTCTAGAAAGGGTGAGGAGGCAATTGAGGCATGATGGTGGTGAATCCCAAGAAAATGAAGAATCTGATCATTCTTAGGGTGAGAATGTTGAGTTATTTTGGGAAAAGTCGAAAAAGGGGAATGAGGTTGGAAAAAAGACTGGGAAGAAGGGTTTGTGCAAGTGCTTGAGAGAGAAAAAAATGTATGCACAATTTGCAACATGGTGAAGAGAGGTTGGATAGTGAAAAGCCTAAGGGGAGGGAGATTGGGAAGAGTGCAGCTCATGCTTGGGAGTCTTCTGAATCTTTGGACTTGTTTGAATCTTCTTCATCATCTTTTGGGAGTGATTCTGATGAGGGTGAGGTTTTAGGAACTAGCAAGTCAGTTGGTAATTCTAGAGCTCGAATAGGCAATTTGGATAAGGGGGCACTAATGGTGAAGGCAGATATTGAGTCCGTGTTCAGATTATTACCTGTGCATCTAGAATCATTTCATCTGCTTGGTTTTAAGTTCCAGTCTTTGTTTTTCTTTGATAATATGCAAATGAGATGTTCTATTTCCTGTTCTTATTTTGAAGCATTCTCTACTTTTATTCATTGGGTGGTAGAGAAGGTTTCAGGTGATGTTAATATCATTTATTATTTGGATGGTTTTCTTGTGGTTTCAATGAGGTTGGACTAGCAATTTAGCCTTTTTGGAATTATTTCCTATTTGGGTGGCTTTAATGTTGTGGAGTGATAGATTATGAAACGGAAAATTGGTGATTAGATCTGATAATATGGCTGTTGTTTTCGCTATTAATAGACAGTTTGTACACTGTGAGCTGACTTTGTGTTGCATATGATTATTTTGAGATGTTTGCATTTGAATGTTTTGCTGAAAGCTTGTCATATTCCTGGATATAATAATGTATTGGCTAATTCATTGTCTCAGTTTCAGTGGTCTCGTTTTTGGCTGCTTGCTCCGGATGCGGAAAGAAGTGCAATAAGAATGCCAGAGGAATTTTGGGTAGCTTTCCTGCATTAGTGGAGAAGATATTATCTGAATCTTTATCTGCCAATATTTTGAAGTCTTACTCTGCTGCTTTGAAAACATTTGGGGTGGCAGTAGGATATTAGAAGTTTATTCCTGGTGCTCCTGTTGAAAAAAAATGTGATAACCCAATTCATTGTGAAAGTGGTGGGTGTGTTTTGGTCAAAGTCAGGGTAACCTTTTACTGTAATTGTACTGGGTTTAAAGATCCTACACGTTCATTTCTGGTGCGAGGAGCTTGTGTCTCTGTTTTGAAAGTTAATGGTGCTAAGGCATGTTTGCCTATATCATGCTGTGCTCCAGAACATTTGTTTTTTGGAGTATGAGTTGGTAATTGTTTCAAGCTCCATTTTCATGGGAATTTTGTGGTGCATTTACAGTTAGTGAATAAGTTGCAAATTCAAAGACAGACATGTCCGTGAGGGGTCTTTGAGTGGATGATGTTAAACTGTCATTTGTTTCCCTTACAGTATTGAAATTTTCAAGTGCACATGAACAAAAAAAAAAATTCCTTCTGACAAAGTTGTTTTGTCAATTAGGAAATGTAAGACAGGTCAGCTGGGAAAAGCTGTTTTTGTAATGTTAAGGAGAGTAAAAGGATTGGTCACTTGTCCAGTGTACGCAGGTGAAGTTTTTATGAAGGAAAGGAAAAATGGGGGAGTTTATTGGTCTATATATGATGATTTGAGTCCTTTGATCAGTTAAACGCTGTTGTGAAATTATCTTTGAAATTGGTTGGTTTGAATCTATCAAGATTTAGAATGCATTATTTTAGGATTGGAGCAGCTTCATCTGCAGCCGTGCAAGGGATGTCTACAGTTGATACTCAAAAGATTGGCAGATGGCGGTCATCCAGCTATAAGTGTTATCTGTGCTAGCATTCTTTGCTGTTAATATCATTAATGTTTTGTAGTCTCCATTACAGTGCTTCGGAGTGAGGAGACTGTTCTTTGGATTTGTGGCCATTGCTGAGTTTTCTGGGATGAGAAGTCTTTGAAGAACTCATCAAACGGAATGTATTTGGGATTGGCTTTCATGAGATTCTGGATTTATTGGCTTGGACTACAAGGAATGTTCTGGGACCAGTTGCTGCCTTCCTTGTGGCAAGCTAGAAGATGTTTAACTGAGCCTAATGTTTTGTTGCTGCACTTGGTTGGGGGGGGGGAGGGGGTAATGATTTATATATTGTCAAGGGAGTGAACCATATTAGACAGATGAAGATGGATATATTAGAGATTTATGATATGTTTCTTAATATAATCCTTGTTTGGTCTAATAGTATTCCGAGGGGAGTTCGGATAGGTGCGCGTATGATGAAAGCTATAGAGCATTTGAGAAAAAGGGTGAATTCTGAGAAGGGTAGGTTGGTATTGCTAATGGGAGGTTATGTGATGCAGGTGGTGGGAGGCGGGGCTGGTGGTTGGGAGGCGAGGATATTGCTGGGCAGACTTATACGGTCTGTCCCAGAGCCGGTAGTTGGTAGGCAGGGATAGTGTTGGGCAGACATATACGGTCCGTGCCCTGAAAATGATAGATACAAATCAAGGTAAGGTATACACAAAAAGTAGCACATATGAGTTTAGCTTGTTGGGCAGACTGGATGGACCATGCAGGTCTTTTTCTGCCGTCATCTACTATGTTATGTTACCATGATTTGATAACTGTTGATTATCCTGGCCTATATTTGTCTGAAGGGGTCCACCTTTCAGATATTGGATTGAATATTTTCGACTGGCTTCATTTTTGAAAAGTATAGAAAAACATCTCTAGGACTTGTGTTTTCTGGTAATTTATCTTTTAAAGTTTAAATTAATATATTTGTTAATTATGCAAAATCATCCTCTCAGGATTTGCCTCATGTGTAGCGAGGAATTGTTCCTAGTGGCTCCAGGATGACGCCAGGGTCATACACTCTGTACAATAGCACCCTTGGATTTACAGCTGTCTCAAAAATTGTGTCGGAAGGTTTTGAGGGGGAAATATGTTGATATATTTTCCTTGTTGTCTAGGGAGCAGGAGGGGTCTGATAAAAAGCGGGATAGTTCTAAGGATGAGGGTAAGGGAAGGAAAGCGAGGGTGCCAAAAACAATATTCAATTGGATGCTGGCTTTTCATATTTATGCCAGTGTGTGTTAGGGGAGGCTTGGCCCGTGCTTCATCCTCAGTTGTTGAAGTATTCTGATTTAATTTTGCATGCATATCGTACAAATGGTGGATGGTCTTTGATCAATTATGATGAGCATTTTCGGTGTAGTTTGACCAAGGACCAGGCTGAGCATTGGGGTTTTCGTGATGTTGACCTGTGGATCGTGGAAATAACCTCCTCGAAGGTTGGCTCTTTTCATTCAGGATCTGCCTTTGGAGCACTTGGGGGGTGGGGGCTCAGTGAGCAATTTCTGGGTTCTCCTTGGGACGTCCTATGTCCAGATGACCGCATGGATCAAGTTCTTCCTTTCCATTACCCTCCAGAGCGAGTGGGGAAGGAGGCAATTTTTGTTTCCATTTCAGTGCAGGGCATTGTGATTGAACAGGATGTCATTACTGACATGGTTGTAGCCACTGTGGAGGTTCACACCCGGCTTTCAGATGTTTCATTCCAGATAGAGAGGTAGGTTTGTCATTCATATTTTGAGATGGTTCTTTTTCAGTTGGCATTTACAGTTTGTTTCTTTGGCGTTTTTCATGTTGGAGAGTTGGTAGCTCCTTCAAAGCGTGGAGATGGATCCACTGATTTGCTGTTGGCACACGCGCCGTCGCCTCAGACTAGGCCAGTGATGGTGAACCTATGGCACGCGCCGTCGCCTCAGCCAGAGTCATACTGCTGCTCATAGGCGCCGACTCCGTGGGTGCTGTGGGTGCTCGAGCACCCCCAAAATTCAACCACCGGAAGTTAGTTGCCTCCCTCCCTCCGAGTTCCAGGGTCTTCGTCCGTCCCTCTCTCTCTCCCAGTTTCAGGGCCCTCCCTTCCAGTTCCAAGGTGGTTGTCCCTCCCTTCCTCCCTCCCTCCCAGTTCCAGGCCTCCCTCCCTCCCAGTTCCAGTCCCTCCCAGTTCCAGGTCCCCCTCCCTCCCTTTGAGTTCCAGGCCCCCCTCCCTCCCTCCCTTCTGTCTCTATATCCTATCCCTCCGATTTCCAGGGTTGTGGTCCCTCCCCCTTCCTCCCTCCCTTACAGTTCCAGGCCCCCTCCCTTCGAATTTAAAAACTCATCTTGACTTACCTCGTCGGGGTTACGGCGGCCGGCAGCAGCGGTAGGAGGCGTGCAGGCTCGGCCGTTCTCTCTCTCTCTTAGCTCTGGTCCCGCCCTCATTTCCAGTTTCCCCAAGGGTGGGACCAGAGCTGAGAGAGAGAGAGAAGGGCCGAGCCTGCACGCCTCTTACTGCTGCTGCCGGCCGCTGTAAGCCCGATGAGGTAAGTCAAGATGATTTTTAAAATTCGAAGGGAGGGGGCCTGGAACTGGAAGGGAGGGACGACGACCCTGGAACTGTGAGGGAGGACCCTGAAACTGGGACGGACGGATGGACGACGATCCTTGAACTCGGAGGGAGGGAGGAAGCGAACTCCCGATGAGGGAATATTGGGGGTGCTCGAGCACCCACAGTACCCACGGACTCGGCGCCTATGAGCGGCAGTATGACTCTGGCTGAGGCGAGGGCGCACGTGCCAACAGAGAGGGCTCTGCATTCCCTCTCTGGCATGCGTGCCATAGGTTCGCCATCACTGGCCTTGGAGTTTGTGTTTGAAGCTTCAACGTTCTAAGGCAGACCAGGCGGTTAGGGGTACCTGGGTACATCTGCGAACTTCTGCTGGATTGGTGGCTTGCACAGTACGTTGTGCTGTGGCTTATGTCTAGATACGTCCGCCTGGTGGTTTACTTTGGCTGGTATATGAGAACTGGAGTCCTTTGACTCATTTTCAGTTTGCTGCTGTTTTACGGGTGGATCTTCGTTATTTGGGTTTTGAGCCTTTCCATTTTGGGACTTACTCATTTCGTATTGGGATGGCTTCATCTGCTGCACAGTGAGGGGGGGCGGGTTTGCCCTTATGTTATTCACCATTTGAGGTGCTGTCATTCCCACCATTATTTGGGTTACATGCAATGTTCTATTGATTCTATGCTTGTTAATTTATTTTCTGAGTTTTTTTTTCAGAGTTTTTTTCTTCCTGATTTCTGCGTTTGGCTCTTGGTACATTCACATGTATTCTGGGCCCAGAAGGGGGCAGTTGAGTCCTAGTGGGGAGCGAACTTTGGCTTCACAGAACAAGGCATTCAAATTCACTGGCTGGGGATTTGTGGGATGCTGTGGGATCAGCTGATGCCTAGTTCATTTAGGGGGAATGACTTATGCAGGGTGAAAGGGATTGATTTAATTCATTATATGAACCAGGATTTGGCTGTGGTGAAAAGTCCTTTTCCTTCTGCATGTTTAATGTGGTCTTGTATCCTCCCTCATTTGGTGTGTGGAAGGAGGCGAGGAAAGTTGCAGCTACTGAACACCTTCAAAATCATGTGATTTCTGAGGTACCGCTTATTGTGGGTTTAGGGGGTTTGGTTCATACCCACAAATTGATTTCTGCTAATGGTCCTGATCGGTCAGATGGAATCCACTTCTCTGAAAATGGGCAGGATATTTTCATTAGCAGTATTCATGATATTTTTGAGGCCTTGTTTGGGTGGCTGAAGAGGCTGCAGCTTATTGGGGGTGGGTGGGGGGGGGGGGAGAGCAGTGACAGACTAGGCTGTCACCGCTTGTGGTGAAATTTTGGAGGTTGATAAAATTGACGGGAAGGCCTTTTGTAAAGTGTGGAAATGAACGAAAGTAATGGATTTGCTACATCATGTGTGTCATCGCCATGATTATTTTGCCAAGTCCTGAATTACTGCGGACTTTTGGGATTGGATGAGGGTAAGGCTAAGTGCTTGCTGAGGGTAATTCGGCACTGACTGGCTTCATTTTTGAAAAGAATAGAAAGGCATCTCTAGGACTTGTGTTTTCTGGTAACTTATCTTTTAAAGTTTAAATTAATATTTTTGTTAATTATGCAAAATCATCCTCTCAGGATTTGCCTCATGTGTAGCGTGGCATTGTTCCTAGTGGCTCCAGTATGACGCCAGGGTCATGCACTCTGTACAATAGCACCCTTGGATTTTCAGCTGTCTCAAAAATTGTGTCGGAAGATTGTGAGGGGGAAATATGTTGATATATTTTCCTTGTTGTCTAGGGAGCAGGAGGGGTCTGATAAAAAGCGGGATAGTTCTAAGGATGAGGGTAAGGGAAGGAAAGCGAGGGTGCCAAAAACAATATTCAATTGGATGCTGGCTTTTCATATTTATGCCAGTGTGTGTTAGGGGAGGCTTGGCCCGTGCTTTATCCTCAGTTGTTGAAGTATTCTGATTTAATTTTGCATGCATATCGTACAAATGGTGGATGGTCTTTGATCAATTATGATGAGCATTTTCAGTGTAGTTTGACCAAGGACCAGGCTGAGCATTGGGGTTTTCATGATGTTGACCTATGGATCGTGGAAATAACCTCCTCGAAGGTTGGCTCCTTTCATTCAGGATCTGCCTTTGGAACATTTGGGGGGTAGGGCCTCAGTGAGCGATTTCTGGGTTCTCCTTGGGACGTCCTATGTCCAGATCACTGCATGGATCAAGTTCTTCCTTTCCAATACCCTCCAGAGCGAGTGGGGAAGGAGGCAATTTTTGTTTCCATTTCAGTGCAGGGCATTGTGATTGAACAGGATGTCATTACTGACATGGTTGTAGCCACTGTGGAGGTTCACACCCGGCTTTCAGATGTTTCATTCCAGATAGAGAGGTAGGTTTGTCATTCATATTTTGAGATGGTTCTTTTTCAGTTGGCATTTACAGTTTGTTTCTTTGGCGTTTTTCATGTTGGAGAGTTGGTAGCTCCTTCAAAGCGTGCAGATGGATCCACTGATTTGCTGTTGGCACACGCGCCGTCGCCTCAGACTACACCAGTGATGGTGAACCTATGGCACGTGCGCCGTCGCCTCAGCCAGAGTCGTACTGCTGCTCATAGGCGCCGACTCCGTGGGTGCTGTGGGTGCTCGAGCACCCCCAATATTCACCCACCGGAAGTTAGTTGCCTCCCTCCCTCCGAGTTCCAGGGTCGTCGTCCGTCCCTCTCTGTCTCCCAGTTTCAGGGCCCTCCCTTCCAGTTCCAAGGTGGTCGTCCCTCCCTTCCTCCCTCCCTCCCAGTTCCAGGCCTCCCTTCCTCCCAGTTCCAGTCCCTCCCAATTCCAGGTCCCCCTCCCTCCCTTTGAGTTCCAGGCCCCCCTCCCTCCCTCCCTTCCGTCTCTATATCCTTTCCCTCCCCCTCCCTCCGATTTCCAGGGTTGTGGTCCCTCCCCCTTCCTCCCTCCCTTACAGTTCCAGGCCCCCTCCCTTCGAATTTAAAAAATCATCTTGACTTACCTCGTCGGGGTTACGGCGGCCGGCAGCAGGGGTAAGAGGCGTGCAGGCTCGGCCGTTCTCTCTCTCTTTCAGCTCTGGTCCTGCCCTCATTTCCAGTTTCCCCAAGGGTGGGACCAGAGCTGAGAGAGAGAGAGAAGGGCCGAGCCTGCACGCCTCTTACTGCTGCTGCCGGCCGCTGTAAGCCCGATGAGGTAAGTCAAGATGATTTTTAAAATTCGAAGGGAGGGGGCCTGGAACTGGAAGGGAGGGACGACGACCCTGGAACTGTGAGGGAGGACCCTGAAACTGGGACGGACGGATGGACGACGATCCTTGAACTCGGAGGGAGGGAGGAAGCGAACTCCCGATGAGGGAATATTGGGGGTGCTCGAGCACCCACAGTACCCACGGACTCGGCGCCCATGAGCGGCAGTACGACTCTGGCTGAGGTGAGGGCGCACGTGCCAACAGAGAGGGCTCTGCATTCCCTCTCTGGCATGCGTGCCATAGGTTCGCCATCACTGGCCTTGGAGTTTGTGTTTGAAGCTTCAACGTTCTAAGGCAGACCAGGCGGTTAGGGGTACCTGGGTACATCTGCGAACTTCTGCTGGATTGGTGGCTTGCACAGTACGTTGTGCTGTGGCTTATGTCTAGATACGTCCGCCTGGTGGTTTACTTTGGCTGGTATATGAGAACTGGAGTCCTTTGACTCATTTTCAGTTTGCTGCTGTTTTACGGGTGGATCTTCGTTATTTGGGTTTTGAGCCTTTCCATTTTGGGACTTACTCATTTCGTATTGGGATGGCTTCATCTGCTGCACAGTGAGGGGGGGCGGGTTTGCCCTTATGTTATTCACCATTTGAGGTGCTGTCATTCCCACCATTATTTGGGTTACATGCAATGTTCTATTGATTCTATGCTTGTTAATTTATTTTCTGAGTTTCTTTTTCAGAGTTTTTTCTTCCTGATTTCTGCGTTTGGCTCTTGGTACATTCACATGTATTCTGGGCCCAGAAGGGGGCAGTTGAGTCCTAGTGGGGAGCAAACTTTGGCTTCACAGAACAAGGCATTCAAATTCACTGGCTGGGGATTTGTGGGATGCTGTGGGATCAGCTGATGCCTAGTTCATTTAGGGGGAATGACTTATGCAGGGTGAAAGGGATTGATTTAATTCATTATATGAACCAGGATTTGGCTGTGGTGAAAAGTCCTTTTCCTTCTGCATGTTTAGTGTGGTCTTGTATCCTCCCTCATTTGGTGTGTGGAAGGAGGCGAGGAAAGTAGCAGCTACTGAACACCTTCAAAATCATGTAATTTCTGAGGTACCGCTTATTGTGGGTTTAGGGGGTTTGGTTCATACCCACAAATTGATTTCTGCTAATGGTCCTGATCGGTCAGATGGAATCCACTTCTCTGAAAATGGGCAGGATATTTTCATTAGCAGTATTCATGATATTTTTGAGGCCTTGTTTGGGTGGCTGAAGAGGCTGCAGCTTATTGGGGGTGGGTGGGGGGGGAGAGCAGTGACAGACTAGGCTGTCACCGCTTGTGGCAAAATTTTGGAGGTTGATTAAATTGACGGGAAGGCCTTTTGTAAAGTGTGGAAATGAACGAAAATAATGGATTTGCTACATCATGTGTGTCATCGCCATGATTATTTTGCCAAGTCCTGAATTACTGCGGACTTTTGGGATTGGATGAGGGTAAGGCTAAGTGCTTGCTGAGGGTAATTCGGCACCGACTGGCTTCATTTTTGAAAAGAATAGAAAGGCATCTCTAGGACTTGTGTTTTCTGGTAACTTATCTTTTAAAGTTTAAATTAATATTTTTGTTAATTATGCAAAATCATCCTCTCAGGATTTGCCTCATGTGTAGCGTGGCATTGTTCCTAGTGGCTCCAGTATGACGCCAGGGTCATGCACTCTGTACAATAGCACCCTTGGATTTTCAGCTGTCTCAAAAATTGTGTCGGAAGATTGTGAGGGGGAAATATGTTGATATATTTTCCTTGTCTAGGGAGCAGGAGGGGTCTGATAAAAAGCGGGATAGTTCTAAGGATGAGGGTAAGGGAAGGAAAGCGAGGGTGCCAAAAACAATATTCAATTGGATGCTGGCTTTTCATATTTATGCCAGTGTGTGTTAGGGGAGGCTTGGCCCGTGCTTTATCCTCAGTTGTTGAAGTATTCTGATTTAATTTTGCATGCATATCGTACAAATGGTGGATGGTCTTTGATCAATTATGATGAGCATTTTCAGTGTAGTTTGACCAAGGACCAGGCTGAGCATTGGGGTTTTCGTGATGTTGACCTATGGATCGTGGAAATAACCTCCTCGAAGGTTGGCTCCTTTCATTCAGGATCTGCCTTTGGAACATTTGGGGGGTAGGGGCTCAGTGAGCGATTTCTGGGTTCTCCTTGGGACGTCCTATGTCCAGATCACTGCATGGATCAAGTTCTTCCTTTCCAATACCCTCCAGAGCGAGTGGGGAAGGAGGCAATTTTTGTTTCCATTTCAGTGCAGGGCATTGTGATTGAACAGGATGTCATTACTGACATGGTTGTAGCCACTGTGGAGGTTCACACCCGGCTTTCAGATGTTTCATTCCAGATAGAGAGGTAGGTTTGTCATTCATATTTTGAGATGGTTCTTTTTCAGTTGGCATTTACAGTTTGTTTCTTTGGCGTTTTTCATGTTGGAGAGTTGGTAGCTCCTTCAAAGCGTGCAGATGGATCCACTGATTTGCTGTTGGCACACGCGCCGTCGCCTCAGACTACGCCAGTGATGGTGAACCTATGGCACGTGCGCCGTCGCCTCAGCCAGAGTCGTACTGCTGCTCATAGGTGCCGACTCCGTGGGTGCTGTGGGTGCTCGAGCACCCCCAATATTCACCCACCGGAAGTTAGTTGCCTCCCTCCCTCCGAGTTCCAGGGTCGTCGTCCGTCCCTCTCTGTCTCCCAGTTTCAGGGCCCTCCCTTCCAGTTCCAAGGTGGTCGTCCCTCCTTCCTCCCTCCCTCCCAGTTCCAGGCCTCCCTCCCTCCCAGTTCCAGTCCCTCCCAATTCCAGGTCCCCCCTCCCTCCCTTTGAGTTCCAGGCCCCCCTCCCTCCCTCCCTTCCGTCTCTATATCCTTTCCCTCCCCCTCCCTCCGATTTCCAGGGTTGTGGTCCCTCCCCCTTCCTCCCTCCCTTACAGTTCCAGGCCCCCTCCCTTCGAATTTAAAAAATCATCTTGACTTACCTCGTCGGGGTTACGGCGGCCGGCAGCAGCGGTAAGAGGCGTGCAGGCTCGGCCGTTCTCTCTCTCTTTCAGCTCTGGTCCCGCCCTCATTTCCAGTTTCCCCAAGGGTGGGACCAGAGCTGAGAGAGAGAGAGAGGGGCCGAGCCTGCACGCCTCTTACTGCTGCTGCCGGCCGCTGTAAGCCGATGAGGTAAGTCAAGATGATTTTTAAAATTCGAAGGGAGGGGGCCTGGAACTGGAAGGGAGGGACGACGACCCTGGAACTGTGAGGGAGGACCCTGAAACTGGGACGGACGGATGGACGACGATCCTTGAACTCGGAGGGAGGGAGGAAGCGAACTCCCGATGAGGGAATATTGGGGGTGCTCGAGCACCCACAGTACCCACGGACTCGGCGCCCATGAGAGGCAGTACGACTCTGGCTGAGGTGAGGGCGCACGTACCAACAGAGAGGGCTCTGCATTCCCTCTCTGGCATGCGTGCCATAGGTTCGCCATCACTGGCCTTGGAGTTTGTGTTTGAAGCTTCAACGTTCTAAGGCAGACCAGGCGGTTAGGGGTACCTGGGTACATCTGCGAACTTCTGCTGGATTGGTGGCTTGCACAGTACGTTGTGCTGTGGCTTATGTCTAGATACGTCCGCCTGGTGGTTTACTTTGGCTGGTATATGAGAACTGGAGTCCTTTGACTCATTTTCAGTTTGCTGCTGTTTTACGGGTGGATCTTCGTTATTTGGGTTTTGAGCCTTTCCATTTTGGGACTTACTCATTTCGTATTGGGATGGCTTCATCTGCTGCACAGTGAGGGGGGGCGGGTTGCCCTTATGTTATTCACCATTTGAGGTGCTGTCATTCCCACCATTATTTGGGTTACATGCAATGTTCTATTGATTCTATGCTTGTTAATTTATTTTCTGAGTTTCTTTTTCAGAGTTTTTTCTTCCTGATTTCTGCGTTTGGCTCTTGGTACATTCACATGTATTCTGGGCCCAGAAGGGGGCAGTTGAGTCCTAGTGGGGAGCGAACTTTGGCTCCACAGAACAAGGCATTCAAATTCACTGGCTGGGGATTTGTGGGATGCTGTGGGATCAGCTGATGCCTAGTTCATTTAGGGGGAATGACTTATGCAGGGTGAAAGGGATTGATTTAATTCATTATATGAACCAGGATTTGGCTGTGGTGAAAAGTCCTTTTCCTTCTGCATGTTTAGTGTGGTCTTGTATCCTCCCTCATTTGGTGTGTGGAAGGAGGCGAGGAAAGTAGCAGCTACTGAACACCTTCAAAATCATGTAATTTCTGAGGTACCGCTTATTGTGGGTTTAGGGGGTTTGGTTCATACCCACAAATTGATTTCTGCTAATGGTGCTGATCGGTCAGATGGAATCCACTTCTCTGAAAATGGGCAGGATATTTTCATTAGCAGTATTCATGATATTTTGAGGCCTTGTTTGGGTGGCTGAAGAGGCTGCAGCTTATTGGGGGGGGGGGGGGGGGGGGGAGAGCAGTGACAGACTAGGCTGTCACCGCTTGTGGCGAAATTTTGGAGGTTGATAAAATTGACGGGAAGGCCTTTTGTAAAGTGTGGAAATGAACGAAAGTAATGGATTTGCTACATCATGTGTGTCATCGCCATGATTATTTTGCCAAGTCCTGAATTACTGCGGACTTTTGGGATTGGATGAGGGTAAGGCTAAGTGCTTGCTGAGGGTAATTCGGCACCGACTGGCTTCATTTTTGAAAAGAATAGAAAGGCATCTCTAGGACTTGTGTTTTCTGGTAACTTATCTTTTAAAGTTTAAATTAATATTTTTGTTAATTATGCAAAATCATCCTCTCAGGATTTGCCTCATGTGTAGCGTGGCATTGTTCCTAGTGGCTCCAGTATGACGCCAGGGTCATGCACTCTGTACAATAGCACCCTTGGATTTTCAGCTGTCTCAAAAATTGTGTCGGAAGATTGTGAGGGGGAAATATGTTGATATATTTTCCTTGTCTAGGGAGCAGGAGGGGTCTGATAAAAAGCGGGATAGTTCTAAGGATGAGGGTAAGGGAAGGAAAGCGAGGGTGCCAAAAAACAATATTCAATTGGATGCTGGCTTTTCATATTTATGCCAGTGTGTGTTAGGGGAGGCTTGGCCCGTGCTTTATCCTCAGTTGTTGAAGTATTCTGATTTAATTTTGCATGCATATCGTACAAATGGTGGATGGTCTTTGATCAATTATGATGAGCATTTTCAGTGTAGTTTGACCAAGGACCAGGCTGAGCATTGGGTTTTCGTGATGTTGACCTATGGATCGTGGAAATAACCTCCTTGAAGGTTGGCTCCTTTCATTCAGGATCTGCCTTTGGAACATTTGGGGGTAGGGGCTCAGTGAGCGATTTTCTGGGTTCTCCTTGGGACGTCCTATGTCCAGATCACTGCATGGATCAAGTTCTTCCTTTCCAATACCCTCCAGAGCGAGTGGGGAAGGAGGCAATTTTTGTTTCCATTTCAGTGCAGGGCATTGTGATTGAACAGGATGTCATTACTGACATGGTTGTAGCCACTGTGGAGGTTCACACCCGGCTTTCAGATGTTTCATTCAGATAGAGAGGTAGGTTTGTCATTCATATTTTGAGATGGTTCTTTTTCAGTTGGCATTTACAGTTTGTTTCTTTGGCGTTTTTCATGTTGGAGAGTTGGTAGCTCCTTCAAAGCGTGCAGATGGATCCACTGATTTGCTGTTGGCACACGCGCCGTCGCCTCAGACTACGCCAGTGATGGTGAACCTATGGCACGTGCGCCGTCGCCTCAGCCAGAGTCGTACTGCTGCTCATAGGCGCCGACTCCGTGGGTGCTGTGGGTGCTCGAGCACCCCCAATATTCACCCACCGGAAGTTAGTTGCCTCCCTCCCTCCGAGTTCCAGGGTTGTCGTCCGTCCCTCTCTGTCTCCCAGTTTCAGGGCCCTCCCTTCCAGTTCCAAGGTGGTCGTCCCTCCCTTCCTCCCTCCCTCCCAGTTCCAGGCCTCCCTCCCTCCCAGTTCCAGTCCCTCCCAATTCCATGTCCCCTCCCTCCCTTTGAGTTCCAGGCCCCCCTCCCTCCCTTCCGTCTCTATATCCTTTCCCTCCCCTCCCTCCGATTTCCAGGGTTGTGGTCCCTCCCCCTTCCTCCCTCCCTTACAGTTCCAGGCCCCCTCCCTTCGAATTTTAAAAAATCATCTTGACTTACCCGTCGGGGTTACGGCGGCCGGCAGCAGGGGTAAGAGGCGTGCAGGCTCGGCCGTTCTCTCTCTCTCTTAGCTCTGGTCCCGCCCTCATTTCCAGTTTCCCCAAGGGTTGGACCAGAGCTGAGAGAGAGAGAGAAGGGCCGAGCCTGCACGCCTCTTACTGCTGCTGCCGCCGCTGTAAGCCCGATGAGGTAAGTCAAGATGATTTTTAAAATTCGAAGGGAGGGGGCCTGGAACTGGAAGGGAGGGACGACGACCCTGGAACTGTGAGGGAGGACCCTGAAACTGGGACGGACGGATGGACGACGATCCTTGAACTCGGAGGGAGGGAGGAAGCGAACTCCCGATGAGGGAATATTGGGGGTGCTCGAGCACCCACAGTACCCACGGACTCGGCGCCTATAAGCGGCAGTACGACTCTGGCTGAGGTGAGGGCGCACGTGCCAACAGAGAGGGCTCTGCATTCCCTCTCTGGCATGCGTGCCATAGGTTCGCCATCACTGGCCTTGGAGTTTGTGTTTGAAGCTTCAACGTTCTAAGGCAGACCAGGCGGTTAGGGGTACCTGGGTACATCTGCGAACTTCTGCTGGATTGGTGGCTTGCACAGTACGTTGTGCTGTGGCTTATGTCTAGATACGTCCGCCTGGTGGTTTACTTTGGCTGGTATATGAGAACTGGAGTCCTTTGACTCATTTTCAGTTTGCTGCTGTTTTACGGGTGGATCTTCGTTATTTGGGTTTGAGCCTTTCCATTTTGGGACTTACTCATTTCGAATTGGGATGGCTTCATCTGCTGCACAGTGAGGGGGGGGCGGGTTTGCCCTTATGTTATTCACCATTTGAGGTGCTGTCATTCCCACCATTATTTGGGTTACATGCAATGTTCTATTGATTCTATGCTTGTTAATTTATTTTCTGAGTTTCTTTTTCAGAGTTTTTTCTTCCTGATTTCTGCGTTTGGCTCTTGGTACATTCACATGTATTCTGGGCCCAGAAGGGGGCAGTTGAGTCCTAGTGGGGAGCGAACTTTGGCTTCACAGAACAAGGCATTCAAATTCACTGGCTGGGGATTTGTGGGATGCTGTGGGATCAGCTGATGCCTAGTTCATTTAGGGGGAATGACTTATGCAGGGTGAAAGGGATTGATTTAATTCATTATATGAACCAGGATTTGGCTGTGGTGAAAAGTCCTTTCCTTCTGCATGTTTAGTTGTGGTCTTGTATCCTCCCTCATTTGGTGTGTGGAAGGAGGCGAGGAAAGTAGCAGCTACTGAACACCTTCAAAATCATGTAATTTCTGTGGGTACCGCTTATTGTGGGTTTAGGGGGTTTGGTTCATACCCACAAATTGATTTCTGCTAATGGTCCTGATCGGTCAGATGGAATCCACTTCTCTGAAAATGGGCAGGATATTTTCATTAGCAGTATTCATGATATTTTTGAGGCCTTGTTTGGGTGGCTGAAGAGGCTGCAGCTTATTGGGGGGGGGGGGGGGGGGGGAGAGCAGTGACAGACTAGGCTGTCACCGCTTGTGGCAAAATTTTGGAGGTTGATTAAATTGACGGGAAGGCCTTTTGTAAAGTGTGGAAATGAACGAAAATAATGGATTTGCTACATCATGTGTGTCATCGCCATGATTATTTTGCCAAGTCCTGAATTACTGCGGACTTTTGGGATTGGATGAGGGTAAGGCTAAGTGCTTGCTGAGGGTAATTCGGCACCGACTGGCTTCATTTTTGAAAAGAACAGAAAGGCATCTCTAGGACTTGTGTTTTCTGGTAACTTATCTTTTAAAGTTTAAATTAATATTTTTGTTAATTATGCAAAATCATCCTCTCAGGATTTGCCTCATGTGTAGCATTGGCATTGTTCCTAGTGGCTCCAGATGACGCCAGGGTCATGCACTCTGTACAATAGCACCCTGGATTTTCAGCTGTCTCAAAAATTGTGTCGGAAGATTGTGAGGGGGAAATATGTTGATATATTTCCTTGTCTAGGGAGCAGGAGGGTCTGATAAAAAGCGGGATAGTTCTAAGGATGAGGGTAAGGGAAGGAAAGCGAGGGTGCCAAAAACAATATTCAATTGGATGCTGGCTTTTCATATTTATGCCAGTGTGTGTTAGGGGAGGCTTGGCACTGTGGAGGTTCACACCCGGCTTTCAGATGTTTCATTCCAGATAGAGAGGTAGGTTTGTCATTCATATTTTGAGATGGTTCTTTTCAGTTGGCATTTACAGTTTGTTTCTTTGGGCGTTTTTCATGTTGGAGAGTTGGTAGCTCCTTCAAAGCGTGCAGATGGATCCACTGATTTGCTGTTGGCACACGCGCCGTCGCCTCAGACTACGCCAGTGATGGTGAACCTATGCTTGTTAATTTATTTTCTGAGTTTCTTTTTCAGAGTTTTTTCTTCCTGATTTTCTGCGTTTGGCTCTTGGTACATTCACATGTATCTGGGCCCAGAAGGGGGCAGTTGAGTCCTAGTGGGGAGCGAACTTTGGCTTCACAGAACAAGGCATTCAAATTCACTGGCTGGGGATTTGTGGGATGCTGTGGGATCAGCTGATGCCTAGTCATATAAGGGCCCCTGGTGTCACTGTAGGGGTCTCATTTGGCCAATGTCGGTTAAATCGTTGGACTAGGAGTTACCATTTAGTCAAGTAGTTAAAAATTAACCATTGGGTACATCAATGACTGAACAGAGTTTGAGAAGTTAAAGTGTTGAAATAATTTATGTAAGAATTTATTTAGTACAGCTGCGGCCCAGTCCTTACCTTCCTGCTATAATGGATTTTAGATGTATTTTCCAACTTTGGGAGAAGGGTTAAATTAAAACTGCCTCCTATTATCCAATTGCCTGCCCCCAATGCAATAGTTGAGTCTCCAACATAGAATAAAAATCTTTTTGATGATGATATGTGCATACACAAGACCATGTTATAAACCTCCCCCTTAAATATCCAATTTAGAGCCAAGTACTGACCCTGCAGGTCAGGTACACTGCATAAATCTAACCTTGAAAATCCTTAAATATCAATATCCCCACCCCTTGGGCTTTTTCTTAGGAAGAGAATCAAAAAAACAAAATGGATAGGTATGGATAGTTCTTAAGATATAGCATTTTCTCATTCTTTCTAAAGTGGGTTATCTGAATTAAGCATATGGAAATGGACAACTTGGAAATCTCTTTAAACAGACATTGTTTCTTATATGGGGAATTAAGACCTTTTACATTCATTGTCATCACTTTACTTTCTCCTATTAAGTAAGGAAAAAGCTAAGAGAACCATAAACTGTGATGCAATAACATTTGAAATAAGTACATATTAGCATCATGTACATCATCCTGAGAAACATCCTCCTACTCTCCCGCACATCTCCTCTTTCCCTCTGTAAAACCCACTTCCTTCAACCCTTCCCATTCCCCCACCCCTCTCATCCCCTAGCTCAGTTCTCGTCCAGCTAAATTGATGAATGGAAATAAGAGGAGGACTCCACCCCCCCCCCCCCCCCCCCACCGGCACCTAGTAATATCATTCATCCAAATCATAACCAGGCACCCTAAACAATACAGGCTCAAACTAATCAGCATAAATTATGCAAAATGTGATCACTATGAAGTAGTATTAAAAAAAACATCAATACCCCCTTTTGCGACATGTTCTAATAGGAAATGATCTGAAGGAGCCTATAAGGACATGATATGCCATATGATCAACTGTAAATGAATGCCTGTTGGCAGTTCATTTAACCCCTCGCGTCTCCCGTATGGGTTGTTTAGGTTGTCTGCAGGAGGTGAACTTTCCTGGTGTTGACCCTTTGCCATTGTGCGTTATCTCTTTCATTTTTGGGGCCTCCTCCATGATTTCCTCCGATGATCAGCTTCCCAGGATCTGCAAAACTTCCTTGTGGACACACAACAGTTTTTTCCTTGTACTCCAAGCTCAGCCTGAAAGGAAATGTCCTTTGATATCATATCTGCTCCTTTCTCAACTTGCCAATAATATCTCTGCAATAATATCTCCTATTATCTCCACTTTCCTAAGCTTCTGTAATGAGATGGCTTGGTTCATCTCATTAGCTGTAAATGACATGGCATCAAGAGGTCTGTGCGCATGCTCGATCTACATATCGGTACGCAGGTCTGTCCATAAGGTCAAGATATCAGCTCTGGCAGCCGCCAAATCTGCTTTCAATTCTTCAAACCATTCCCGGAATTCATCCAACCCAGTAAGTGACACATCTTCTTGATCAGCCAAGTCTCCTGCAGTTCCCATACCCAGGTTCTTCACCACCGCTGTGTTTCACTCTCACGGCATAGCTGGCTGTTTCCTTGCTTCACAGATTCCTGCAGATCCAGCACTTGCTTTCTGTACACCATACAGCATAAAGAAGCAACAGTTCAGGAGTAGTTGATCACTACTGTTAGCAACTATAAAGGGGTACTTTTGGTGGTCAATGGAAGATGACATCACTTCTTTCGCAAACATCATTATGAGAAAGATCAAAAGTACCTCCTCATCCAGCAGTCTGTCTGTCGTACATACGTTTATGGATTTACACTTCTTGGTCATTAGCACTTACTCAGGTTTTTCATTCTCTTGCTTCGTTTTCTTACTATAGTGGTCATTGTTTGCCTGTTTTCTCTTGATTCCTCTGGATGCTGGGTTGGATTCCTTCTGAGGAGCTCCACTCATGTTGGAAGTCTTGCTGTCCACTGTAATATTTACAGTGCTATTATCAGAAATAGGATCTCTTGAATCTTGTGGAAGATGTATACTTTCTCTTCAGGCTTGTGGGGCATAAATTCTCTTCAAACTTTGTGGGATATTTTAGGGTCTTCCGTGGCTGTGTGGGAGATGATTTCTCTGACTCTGAAAGACACTTCAGTTGCTCCTCTGGTTGTGTAGTGTATAACTTTGTTTCCTCTGTATGGAAGGGATATGTCATCTTTGGAACAGAGTAGGCTCTGATGTCATCTGTACTTTGAGTCTGCTGAATATGCAGGCCCTGGATTGTGGATCTTGCTGTATTTTTTCAAGGCTGTTTTTAATACTGCATGAAAAGAAAAAGAAGAAGAAAAAGAATTAAGGAAAGAGAATCTAAAAGAAAGGATTCATATTGTAGTCAAAATAGAAAATCCGGACAGGAGACAGAAACATTGAGAAAAAAATACAAAAATCTAGAATATGAATAATGGAAAAGAGAAAACAGTAAAGAAATCAGGACATTTTAAAATCTTTGTGTGATTTTATAATAATCAATGGATTTAGAAAACCATAAATTGGCAATTTCCTATTCTGTCATATTAGGTCAGGCTTTTATGAAAAAAGAGGGAATTCAAGTGAAATCATTTTAAGAAAAATAATGACAACCAAAAAGAGAAAATGATTAAATAGAGAGAGAAGAGCCAGCCTCACTGCCATACTGATCTCACAGTCAATCCCCTAGTACGATCTTCTGCCCCAGGTTAGTATTCATAAGCAGCTAAGTAGAGGGCATCATGGTCATTGGTTGAGGGAAATGCCTTTTAGCCAGACTGATGTTTGTGGGTTCTAGAAGGGCCCCAGTCAAGGATCATCACTGGAATGACCAAACTAGGCATGTTAAGGAGGTGGGGATAGAAAACAGGAGAAAATCTCTGGGCAGTTTCAAATGAATGCTCATGGTGCCACATCCCAACACTGGCTGCAACTAAGATGAATGTATAAAGGAGCAGGAGGAAACTTCCAGGGTTAAAAAAAAAGAAAAGGAATCAGTAAAACATGAGAGAATACAAAAGATTTCAAAATTCAATGTTTCATATGACAAATGTGTTCTTATTAGCTATTATCCTCTTAATTCTATAAAAGTTGCCATAAATTGCGCACACAATTATGGGCACATATTCAATTTGTGTGCATAATTTAAGTGAATAACCAATAATTGGCCTTTTAACAAGCAATTATTGGCACTAATTAGATTTAATCATTATTTACTTGCGTAAATTGGTGTGGAATCCACACAAAAATTTTATGTTCAGTCCTAAAATGGGGCAAGGAACAACTTGAAAAACTGAAAGTGGACAAAGCCATTGGCCAGAAGAAATATATCTCAGGATATCAAGGGAGCTCAAAGTTCTGGTAGGTCCTCTTAAAGATTTGTTTCATAAATCCTTGGAGATGGGAGAGGTTCCATAAGACTGGAGAATAGCAGATGTGGTCCTTGTTCATAAAAATGATGACAGAGAAAAAATGGGAAACTACAGGCCACTATGCCTCTCTTTGGTGGTTGGAAAAATTATGGAAGCACTGCTGAAGAACAGTATAATGAAGTTTGTAGAATCCAGCAAGTTGCAAGATTTGAGGAAAAGTGAAGATGCAGGTGTTCTCTGAGGACAGCAGGACATATGTTCTCACATCTGGGTAATGTTATCTGCGGAGCCCCAGTACAGATGCTGCCCAGCGTTCCTTTTCTGGAAGCTTATTGCAGGTCTACTGCACAGGCACATGTCTTCTTGACTGCTCAACTTGCACGGGACACACAGTTATAAAAAAAGCATAGAGAATATAAGTCATGGGTGTGTGTGTGTATGGGGGGGGGGGGGGGGAGAGTATATGAGAACATATGTCCTGCTTTCCTTAAGCAACATTCAGTACAAGTGAGTAACTTCAGTCAATAGGGGACTTGCAAAGGCAAGGCCAATAGAAGCAATAATTCTAACAAAAAGAAAAGGAAAATTATGTCTTGCCTGATAATTTTCTTTCCTTTAACTGCAGCAAATAAATCCAGAGACTTGTGGGTTGTGACCATTTACCAGCAGGCGACGAATTACAGGATGGTATGCTCCTTGGTTAGACACTATTTCTCATAACATAGCAGAAGGAATAAAGAGTCACAATAGTTCCTCTTTCTCACAGAGAAGCAGCATGAACAGTAGAAAACAGCTAAATCTTTCAGCTCCAAAATGAGCCATTACCCTAAACTGAGAAATGAACAAACCATGAGAACATAACACTGAAGAAGAGTGGGGTTCTGGATTAATCTACTGTGGTTAAAGGAAAGAAAAGGATCAGGTATGACATAATTTCTCTTTCCTTAGCACCTGCAGCAAATGAATCCAGAGACTTGTGGGATTTAGCAAAGCAGGCTTTATGTAGGGTGGGAATTCAAAATTCCTGTGGAGAGCACCAAACAGGGGAAAGAAGAGTCTGCTCAAGCCACAATATCCAGATGATAAGGCTTGAAAAAAGGATGCAGTGAAGACCAAGCAGTTTCTTTACATATGCCTTATTTATTTATTTTTTTGTTACATTTGTACCCTGTGCTTTCCCACTCATGGCAGGCTGTCACGTTCTCAAAACTGGAAACTAGGTTGTGAGCCCTTGGGCCACTGCCGAGGAGCGGCAGTGGCAGGCAAAACCACCCCACGCCAGAAACAGGGCAAATCTCAGGCAAGCAGTTAGGCTTCACCTGCACCTGGCCACTTTTCACCCAGAGTTGAGCTCTGGGCTTCAGGTGGCCGGCAGGACTTGCTGGACAGGGCAGGACTGGATAACAGCAAGGCAGCACAGGGACTGAGGGTCAGAGGGGAAAGGGAGGAACATGGGCAGCAAGGCAGGAGACTGGGCAAGGAAGGGAAAGCTAAAGGGCAGAACAGAAAGCTGCAGAACAGCCACTAAACAGGGAACAAATACTGACTAACAAGACACAGCACTAAGAGCTGCAAGCAGCCCCAAAGCCAGAACACAGACAAACAGAAACTAAACACAGAATTACAAACAAGAAACCAGGCAAGGAAAGCAAGTAAAACCTAAACTAAACACAGACTAACTAGAAACAGGCAAGAATCTCAGGCAAACAACTGGACTAGCAGAAGTACAACAAGCACCAACATACCAGGGCCTTAGACGCAATGCAAAGGCAAAGCAGCAAGGTTTCAGAATGGCTAATAAGCCCAGCAGCACCTGGAGCTCAGCTGCAACCATCACCAGGAAACTACGGGTGCTGTGTAGGTTCAATCCAAGCAAGCAAGTCTGGCAGCCCAGAAGATCTGGACCGGGACTAGGGCTGAAATCTGGAACGGGTGACGGTCCACAGCAGCCACCAGTTCTGGCCACCAGAGGGCGAGGTGAGCACAGACGTGACACAGGATCAATGTGGCTTACATATTGTTTACAGGTACTTATTTGTACCTGGGGCAATGGAGAGTTAAGTGACTTGCCCAGAGTCACAAGGAGCTGCCTGTGCCTGAAGTGGGGAATTGAACTCAGTTCCTCAGTTCCCTGGGACCAAAGTCCACCACCCTAACCACTAGGCCACTCCTCCACTCCCTTCAAGGGAAAAAAAATCATGATTCCACCAAAAAGTAGCTAGGGCCTAGCAGAATATGCTCAAAGAGAAGCCGGCAGCTGCTTGCTGAAAGAAGGTATGCAGAGACAATCGCCTCCTTAATCCAGCAAGAAATAGGCACCTTAGATGCTGCATGACCCAGATTCGAGCCTAAAAACAGAACAAAAAGATGATCAGATCACCTGAAAACATTGGTAACTTGCAAATACTGGAGACGCAATCGATGAACATCAAGACAAAAAAGCAAGTGAAAATCCAACCTGCAATACTACTACTACTACTTATCATTTCTACAGCGCTACTAGACGTACGCAGCGCTGTACACTTGAACATGAAGAGACAGTCCCTGCTCGATAGAGCTTACAGTCTAATTAGGACAAGCAAACAGTACAAACACGAGATAAGGGAATATTAAAGTGAGGATGATTAAATACAAGTGAATAAGGGTTAGGAGTTAAAAGCAGCATCAAAAGGTGGGCTTTTAGCTTAGATTTGAAGACGGCCAGAGATGGAGCTTGATGTACCGGCTCAGGAAGTCTATTCCAGGCATATGGTGCAGCAAGATAAAAGGAACGGAGTCTGGAGTTAGCAGTGGAGAAGAAGGGTGCAGATAAGAGAGATTTACCCAGTGAACGGAGTTCCCGGGGAGGAATGTAGGGAGAGATGAGAGTGGAGAGGTACTGAGGAGCTGCAGAGTGAATGCACTTATAGGTCAATAAGAGGAGTTTGAACTGTATGCGGAAACAGATAGGAAGCCAGTGAAGTGACTTGAGGAGAGGGCTAATATGAGCATAATGACACTGGCGGAATATTAGTCGTGCAGCAGAATTTTGAACAGATTGAAGAGGAGAGAGAAGGCTAAGTGGGAGACCTGTGAGAAGCAAGTTGCAATAGTCTAAGTGAGAGGTGATAAGAGTGTGGATGAGGGTTCTGGTAGTGTGCTCAGAAAGGAAAGGGCGAATTGTGGTGATATTATAGAGAAAGAAACGACAGGTTTTAGCAGTGTGCTGAATATGTGCAGTGAAGGAGAGGGAGGAGTCGAAGATGACCCCAAGCTTACAAGCTGATGAGACAGGAAGGATGAGAGTGTTATCCATAGAAATAGAGAGTGGGGGAGGAGGAGAGGTTGGTTTAGGGGGAAAGATAAGAAGCTCAGTCTTGGTCATGTTTAGTTTCAAATGGCGCTGAGACATCCAGGCAGCAATGTCAGACAGGCAGGCTGATACTTTGGCCTGGATTTCGGCTGAGATTTCTGGTGTGGAGAGGTAGATCTGGGAGTCATCAGCGTAAAGATGATACTAAAAACCATGGGATGAGATATAGATGGAGAAAGAAGAGGTCCCAGGACAGATCCCTAAGGTACACCAACTGACAGTGGGATAGAAGTAGAGGAGGATCCACCAGAGTATATACTAAATGTATGCTGGGAGAGATAAGAAGAAAACCAGGAATCTCTTTCCTTAAAAGAGAGCATAAAAAGAGGCTGGCTAAGATGAAAAGCCAAAAACCACCCTAGACAAGAAGGAAAGGTACAAATAGTCACTCTTGAATCCGACAAAAGGAAGGAACAGATCTCTGTCTGACCATGCCTGTAGCTCAAACTCTATGAACTGAGGCAACAGCTACTAGATGGATAGATTTAAACGGAAGATCTTTCGAAGTAGCCTACTTCAAAGGGAGCCTTTTTTTTTTTTAAGAGCCCGCAAGACCATCCTAAGGTTCCACTCAGGACAAGGACAATGAAGAGAAGGCCTAAGACAATGAGCCCCTTTCAAGAAATGAACCCCATCTTTATGAGAAAAGAATGAGGAATCCAGAATCTAATCTCAGTAACAGGAATGAGCCACCACCTAAACCTTAAAGAGTTATAAGCGAGACCTTGCAAAGATCATCCTTCAAGACAGAGTGGAGGAGTGGCCTAGTGGTTAGGGTAGTGGACTTTGGTCCTGGCAAACTGAGTTCAATTCCCACTTCAGGCACAGGCAGCTCCTTGTGACTCTGGGCAATTCACTTAACCCTCCATTGCCCCAGGTACAAATAAGTACCTGTAAGTCGCTTTGAGCCTGCCATGAGTGGGAAAGTATGGGGTACAAATGTAACAAAAAAAAAAATATGTGTGGCAATGAGGCCCGAAACAGAGGCACCCATTCAGGGCATCATGCTTCAAAATTCACCAGACACAAGCATTCACAGCTAAAGTTGAGTGTTTTTTCCTCATAAGTAAAGTTGCAGTGATATTGCTAGCATATCCTTTCCTTCTCCATTTTGGCTTCTCAAGAGCCAGGCTATGGACCAAAGCAGGAGGGATCCTCCATCCGAATGGGACCCTAATGGAGGAGTCCGTGACTCAGAGGAAGACAAACGGTTTCCCACTAGACAACGAATCAAGCCAATCCGGAGCAAATCAATGACCAACCCACAATGACGGCTCAGTATCCGATTGTGCTTCCCTTAAGTCCCGCCCTCTGATGTAACTTTCGCAAGGGTGGGACTTGAGAGAAGGCCGGCCAACGACGAAGCGAGTTTTCTTCTCTCAGACGCGAGGCACCGCCGCTTGGAGGTTTTTAAAAAATGCTGGGTCAGGTGAGGTGCGGGCGGGTCGGGTGGCAGAAGAGGGTCATTGGCGGGTCGGGGAGGGGGCTCAGACGGGAGGGGTCTCAGGTGGCTGGAGGGAGGGGGAGCAGCAGGGGAACGAGGAGACTCACGTGGCGGGACATGGGTGGAGGGCAGGCGAGCGTGGTCGGAGAGGCAGAGGCGAGGCGCGGGGCCCCCTCGGTCGCCTCTGCCTAAGACCGGCCCTGAGCAGGTACAACACTAAACAAAGGCATAGAGATGTGTGTAACCTGTGTGGAGTGGCAGATAGAATGCCCTACAAGGAGTGACAAGTATAACTCTAACCATTTCTAAGGGAAGAGTGGAGGAGTAACCTAGTGGTTAGTGCAGCGGACTCTGATCCTGGGGAACAGGGTTCAGTTCCCACTGCAGCTCCTTGTGACTCTGGGCAAGCCACTTAATCCTCCATTGTCTTAGGTACAAATAAGTACCTGTATATAATATGTAAACCGCTTTGAATGTAGTTGGAAAAACCACAAAAAGGCAGTATATAAGTCCCATTCCCTTCCCTTCCTGGGCATACTAGATAGACCATTCAAATATTTATGTGCTGTCATTTACTATGTTACCTCAAACAGAAAGAATGGGAGGATATCCAGCATAGAGTAGCAGTTAAAACTGTAAACAAAGGCAGGGAAGGGGGTAACCTGCACAGATTGGTATTATAATCCTAAACATCGTACTTGTCTTTATCTGCTATCATTTACTACTTTGTAAGAAATCAAGAGGAGGTCGTCATAACAGGGAAGTAAAAAAAAAGAAAGAATCACGAAGGAGTAAATCAGGCAACCTAGAAAAGAGCAAGAAAGTCTGAGTGAGAAAAAGAGAGATGCACAAATTAAGAACATAGTAATCTATTACAGTTACTCCTAGTGATCAATGTGTAAAATTCATTAAAGGCACATTTAAAGAACACTCTTTGGAGAAGTGGGGTCAATGGAGGGAACGAGAAATTTAAAGACCGATTTGAATTGCAGAAGGAGCAGAACTAGTGAAAGAAATAAGAGCCCATTGGCTTGTAAAGATTTGCTTGCTTCCCCAAATCCTTTTGAGTTAAAACAGAGATTAAATGGTTGCACAGTCTTATATGAAAAGTCAGTAACTCCATGAAATGTTTGTAAGACATCACAAATGTATAAAAGGTAAGACATGGAGGGGCATTTTCGATATGACGTCTTAGTCTAACTTTGGACATTTCGCACAAAACGTCCAAAATATGCAAATAGGAAAGAAGATCATTTTCAGAAAAGGAAAACATTTTTTTAAAAATACTCTTTCAAACAAGGTTTTGTTCTTTGTGCGTGTTTTTTTAATTTTTGAAAGGAAAAAAAAAAACGTCCAAGTGAAAAATGTAGAAAATCAAGCCATTGGGCTGGTGAGTTTTCGAGGGCTCACAGTTTCTACCACAAGTGTAACAGGTAGAGGGAGGTATGGGCCTGGGTCCACCTGTCAATGCAGTGCACCCACCCAGTAGACTACTCCAGGGACCTGCATAGGCCACTCTAATGAACCTGAGTACAACATCTGAGGCTTAGCAAGTAATCACATTTTTGGGGGGTGGAAGGGGGTCAGTGACCACTGGTGGAGTAAAGGGAGGTCATCCTTGATTCCCTCCAGTGGTCATTTAGGGCACCTTTTTGTGCTTTATTCGTTATAAAAACAGGTCTAGCTCAAAACCACATTAGTTTTTAGTCCTGGATGGTTTTGATTTGTCTAAAGAGAATCCATGTGCGTGGAGAACTCAATAGATCCCACGAAATGTAAAATGTAAACAAAAAGGTGGGAATGTGAGCCAGACTATCCAATAACTGGACCCAAAGTCAAGTTTTAAAAAATAAACAATATTTATTAATTTTCAAGCAAATAATAATAAAATAATTCCACATTAAAAATGACTCGACACAACATTGTGTTTCGGCCAGATGGCCTACATCAGGAGTCTATCAACAAAAAATAATAAATAAATACATGAATAAGATGTACATTGAAATAAAGTTCGATGAAAAAGGACATTTAAAATATAGAATATCATAAACTATACCATGTTGATATAAATACTAATAGAAATGGTATGTCAAAAGATGATAAAATGATGATAAAAACGCTAGAAAACAGATGTAAGACAATAACCAAAGATAATTACCATGCTAATATAAATGGTATGTCAAAAAATAATAAAATAATGATAAAATGATGATAAACCGAAACATGTTGAGAGGCATAACTTTGAATGCAGAAAACATACATTAAACTAAATGCATGTAAAGGAAACACTTACATAAAATATAAAATGTAAATTATAGGATGACAACACATACTGCAATTCTAGACTTCCATATCCAGGCTTTGTAAAACGAGATTTGGATGTCCATGCAATATGAATGTCTAAATGCCAATTTTCAGATGTCCAAAACAAGAATAAAGCTTCTAAATAAGGGCCATAATGTCAAAAGAAAATACTTATAGCATTAGTTAATTAAAAAAAGCAAAATAAATAAAATGAGCATATCCACATTTAATAAAAATTTAAAATACATAAAGATATTTACAATAAAACTTTTTGCAACTATTAAACTTTCACTAAATTTGAATTATATAACAAACATTTCCCTCTAAGGCAGAAAGGAGGGTGCTTAACCATAAGACTATACCAATCCCTCACAATAAATAAAAAATACTATCTCAAAATTTGAGCAACTGTACCAGCTATAACCACACTCCAACATCACAACACTAAATCCTACTAAATTCTCTTCCAAAGAACTACCTATCAGATAACCCCCCCCCCCTCTTAAATTCATCTCTGGGTGTGACCCAGCTCTGGCAGATGCAGCACCGGAGAGGCGGTCCATGCGGACTGGACAACCACAGGCCCTCTTAGTCATGCAGCTGATCCTAGTTTGACTTCAAGCTTTGCTCTTTCTTTCTCACCCTCTGCCTCAATTTATGAGTCAGGCCTTGACAGCAATGGGAATCAGTGGCGTAGCCAGACTTGACATTTTGGGTGGGCCCAGAGCTAATATGGGTGGTCACTATGTATATAGGTATGAGTAGAATAAATTAACGTGCACTTGGGGGCTCTTTTACTAAGTGGTGGTAGCTGCAAATTGCACCTATTGCCCACGGAAACAGCTGTCCTGCATCAACATAAACCTCTTCCATAAATGTGGGTAGCAGAAGTATAATAAAGTAACCTTCTTTCTAAAGCTTTGCAGCCCCAAACCCCACAATCTAGATCAGTGGCTGGCTGGGACACACCCAACAGATATGTTCATTTAGGCGACACACTGAACACTGCAGTCTGTGACAGAACCAAATAAGAGCCCAAATATTATTTAGTTTAAAAAAAAAAAAAGGTTGCAAGGAAAATATAAAACTCTCAATTCAATAATCATTCATTTACACAAATTAATACATTAAACTTTTTCACAAATGTTAACATATCAAAAACCACATGAAGGAAAGTTCAAGAATTCTTAATGATAAACATATGCAAAATTATATTGTCAACATTAAGATTTTTTTCCACCTACTGTAGCATACAGAATATAACTAGAATGTTTCCTCTTACAGCTTTCCATTAAAAAAATGTATTCAAATTCTGGGAGCACCTCAGTAATAGCAACACAAAATTCCTTCACTGTCAGATACTTTGTGAAGCAACACTAAATCCTGCAAAGAAGCTTCTCAGAGCCTATATTACAAACCTTATCACCAATTCTGAACATGAATACCAATAACAGTACCTTTAAAAAGGTAGCAGTGAATATACACAACAGCAATATGTGTCCCATTGGAAAAGCTAGACAAGTCAAACTCCTAGATCCCCCTTACAAACTACATGCCATACCAGCAGAATCTCTCACCTCAGTCGCATGCAACCCTCATCAATTACAGAATAAAGGACCAAAAATTTGAAATTGTCCTGTACACGGCATCAGCCCTGCCCTATCCTACCCTTCCCTACCCCCCCAATCCATCTCTATTAGCCCAGAATCAACCATAACCTTCCCTATCCCCCCCCCATCCCTACCTGTAGCCTGACATCAGTCCTGCCTTACCCTTTACATGTCCCCCCATAGTCATAGTAACATAGTAACATATAGTAACATAGTAGATGACGGCAGAAAAAGACCTGCATGGTCCATCCAGTCTGCCCATCTCTCTTGCCCTTCCCAATCTCCCCCCCCCCCTACCACACACACACACACCCTAATGCTTACCATCATTAAATATAAACCTTTTTCTTTTTACATCCTGGGCAGAGCCTGCCCTCACCCAGAAATCCACCAACATTAAGCATAAAACATTTTATTATCTGGGCACCGTAAAAGCATCCCCACCGAAATACCCACCAGCATTTTGCCTGGGTAGTACAGAGCCCACCCCCATCACATAAATTTTAAACATTTTTTCTTTTTTCTCTCTCTCTCTCTTTTTTTAACCTGGGCTTGAGCTTCTTACAGACTGAGGTAAAGGTCTACTGCTCCTGAGCACCTGATGGGTGTGTAGTCTGTGCTGCTGGAGGCCCAAGCTTGCAGTGCCTGTTGATCAGTGCTGGCCCTGCTGGGGAAATTATTCTGGATCCTCCACTCATGATCCCAACTTTGCCATAGGCTTAAGGAATCCGGGTCCCAGATGCTTTCAGTGCTGGCAGGGCACAGTCACACACTGTGTCTGTCTGATGCACTGCAGGGGCGACCTGAGCAGACAAGTGTGCACAGGCTGCATTTTGGACACAAAAGAAATCAGAACTACTCGTTTGTAGGATGTTAACGCTATACTTCCTGCCATGTGGGGTGGCTGATCTGTCACCTATGTGCTTCTATAACACATAGATAATCATCCTCATTTGCTAAGCACATTGCCCCATGGGGACGTAATAGGATTAGAAGATCGTAAAAGTAGATGTTATAACAAAGATTGGTTTTCCTATGGATCGTTCACTCTGTTTATCAAGGTTTTTGGCAGATTATTTTAAACTCTAGGGTCTCACTTTGTTTTCTACTGTGCGACTGGGTGAATCCGTAGTTTCCTGTACCAAAGCTCATTTTCTTATGAGCTTTAAAAAGTACAGTGAAATTTGAGTGCCGTTTAGATAACTTTGTATTGGTAGAAAGACTAATGGGTTTAAACACGGCCCCTTTTTCCAAGCACTGTGCGTGCAGCAACAATAAAGCAGGTTAGGACGGCTGCTGCTGTACTCAGATTTGCACATGGCTGAAATGCTGCTGTGCACTGTGTGCAGCCTAACCAGCACCTGAGAAGACAGGCACCGATTGGCGGGTTAGAGACTGGGTGGGCCTGATCCGAGATTGGTCGGGCCTGGGCCCATCCAGGCCCACCTGTAGCTACGCCCCTGATGGGAATATATTAGTTGTCCTACACTTACTGGCAAAAATTTCCATTCTGATGTACACAATTCTCATCCCCCCCCCCCCCCCCCCCATACTTCCTGCTAGCGTCTTACGATCTCAACTTTGCAGTATCCATTGTACTGGAATGGCCGCTGTCAAATTCTTTAAGCTGTGTTGAAAATTTATAAATGGGCAAATTGGAAAGGGAGATACAGTGTAAAACAGATTCCTTATTTCAGTTTATTTGTTAGTACAGTTTTCCCCATTATTTTATCACATCATAATTGTAGTGTTAAATCTGATTTCCAGTTGTGCAGAATTAAAAAAAATCACACAAGCTTATTTGTTCTATAATTTCTGAAAAACAAAGTAAAAAGAATGCGGAGGTTTGAACTTGATGGGATAATGGGTTCTTTCAAGGAAAAGGTCTTGAGACACATTTTTATCTTTCTAACTTTCTTCCAGGTTTCTGTGTTCTATACCTGACTTCCCCTATTGCTTCCTCTTTTCACAGGGCCATAATTAGGGGTGGATGAGAGAGAGGGGCAGCCATCCAGGGTGCAAAGCCCATTGAGGATGGGAAACAAACTGAAATGCTAGTGTAGACAGGCAGCAGATGAAAAGCTAGGATGAATACAGTTCTCTTCTTAACATTCAGGTTGTGGGGAAGAGGACAGAACAAAAAGGACAGAGCATCAGAGTGGAGGGAGTTAAAGAAAAAGGGGATGAGAGCAGAGTGAGAAACGTGGGGCACAAGTATTCTTGCCTGCCTTGGAGGTTAACATGCTTAGTTACAGCTCTACCTTCTCACCAATCATACACCTAAAAATCCTAATTGTTAAATTCATCCAAACCCTCTCCTGTTCTGTACTCACTAGGCATCTGTGACTTTCTTTTTAGGGCTTCTGCTTTTTGTGTCTCCTTCTTCCTGAGAGGACAGTTGATAAGAGGTTCCAGCAGATTCAGTAGAATCCTCACTGCATGGCTGGATGCTCTTCTGAACCAGAGATTCTCCGATTTCTATGATCTCAGGTTCAGCACATGTGCAGCCTACATCAGACACACTGGATACAGCAATCTCATGCTCTGTGGAGTCTCTTGGTAACAATGGCTCCAATATTAGACAATGGAAGTCATCCTCTTCGGTTACATTCTGGAACTGGAAATGTATTAGGGAGCAAAGGTGTAAACACCGGTGCTGGTTTTGATTGTGTACATTCTCCACTGGGCTGTCAGTAACTGCATCTCTAGACTGGAGCGCTGAATCTTCCTGGGATACCAGTCCATTTTCTGTAAACTCTTGAGCCATTCTAGTGGCAGTGTTGGAGGTGCTTGCCTGAGTCCCCCATTCATCAGACTCAGGGTAGCCGTCAGTAGTAGAAGGTATTTCATTCACCTGCACAGAGTCTGTAAATGTGCCACGTGAAAAGGCCATCTTTTCAGATCTTCAGAGGTCTATGGCTCTGAAAGCTTAATCCAACAAGGATTTCAGAAGAAACTGAGTTCAATGCAGATAAGCTGAGTTCAGGAACAAAACTATATGTAAAAACTGATCTGTGAAACAGAAAATTAAACAGGATTTTATCAATAGAAGCTCTATAACCCCATTAATAAAGCAAGAACATTTCAAAAGAGTACAGAAACCCTAAAAGAATAAACCCATAAACCCTTCAAGAACAACTCTAAACCCCCCCTGAAAATGATGAGTTCCTCAGGCCAACCCTCAGCACCGATCACCTATTCCCTTAAAACACAAGCACAGAATCCAAACATCAGTTCAAACCTAACCTTAAAATTCACTGAAGAATACAGTCAGAATATCAGATGAATTTAGAGAAAGGTTATTGGAGGTAACTGTTAGAAAATCTATAATGACATACCTGAAATCTTTTAAAATTTGTTTGTTGATTTTTATTTCCACAGTAACCCTGAAGTTTCTATGATCCATTCTTCTAATGGAACCTGATGACCAACAGAGTAAAGAGAGGGAAGGTTGGGTGATTATTTTTCAAAAAGGCGGCAAATAAAACCTAATAAATAAATAAACAAACAAATTAATTAATATCATACACCTCTAAGCAAATCTAAGGGAAGCACCACCAACTTCCCCTTCAAGGAGACAGTGAAACCAGATCCTTCGCTAGAAGCAAATGCACATTTCATTTTCACTCTATCCTTATCCCACCTCCACACTCAACATGATCTTTTCTCTCTCTCTCTGTGCCATCCACTGCCCCCCCCCCCCACCGCTTCCATAATCCTCTCCCCACTCTGATTCCCAGCACACCTGTACAACTTTCTTTCCCCAATACACGATTCCTTCTCTCCCCTGATTCCTTGCCCCTCCCCCACTTCCACACACACACACACACACACACACACACACACACACACACACACACACACACACACACACACACACACACACACACACACAGAGTTTATTTCCCACATCTTCTCCTCCTCTGGCTGGCTTCATTCTGCCAGTTTGAATGCTTGGTGTCAGCAGGTCCTGCAGGAATATGGGGCCCCATACATTCAAACTGCAGACTGAAGCCAGTGGGCAGAGGCAGACAGCATGAAGTACTGCTCACTTCTTTCTGAAAAGGCAGAACAGCACAGTGTAGAAGGTATTGGGAAATTGAGAGAAGATTAGGAGGGAAGTAGATATTTGGGAGGGAGGAGAAAGAAAAGTCTGCATGAAGAGGGGAAATCATGAATTTTCAATAGGCAAAAGAGAAGGAAGGAGGCTGCTGTATAAGGGATCCTGAACCTGGATAGCAGCAGGCCAGAGCGATGGGCAGATACAGCTAAGGACAGGGAATATATTTACCTGTCTCCTCCAGACAGCTCTAGCTGAATGGAAGCTGATTTATGAAGTTCATCAGAAAATACCCTGTGAAGTAATCTGATTGGTCCAGCAGTGCATTCATAATACACGTGTCAATGAATGAGTATTTATTACATCACAGATGGGCTACTGGGCTGGGCTTCAATCACCTTTCAAAATGCATACTGTGGTACATTGATGACATTTTTATGATTTGGACTGAGGGGGAAGACAAATTCCTTCAATACATACCATCCTACAATCAGATTCAAAATTGACTACTCCCCAGAAAAAGTCAATTTCTTGGACACCATAGTCTCAGTCAGTGATGGCAATATACAAACATCTATATACACTCCAGCTTCCACCCTTCACATACAAAAAAAAATCCATTATTTACAGCCAAGCCACACGATATCACCGTATCTGCTCTGACACAGAGGACAGAGACAGACACCTTGAATTCCTGACTGCATCCTTCAAACATAAAGGCTACAACCCCAAAATAATCTCCAAGAATATTGCCTCCTCCCTCAAAATACCCAGGGAAAATCTACTACAGTACAAAGAAAAAAAAGCCACAGACAGAATCCTCCTTATAGTGACATACAATCCAGAGCTGGAAAAATTGAGAAAAATCATAAAAGAGCTACAGCCTCTACTCCAGGAAGATGAATTACTGAAAGAGATATTCCCATCCCCACCAGTGCTAGCTTTCAGACAGCCACCCAACTTAAAACACAAGCTAATTAGAAGTAAGCTCCCAACACAGACTCAAAAAGAAGAGAAGGGCACACATCCTTGCAATATATCCAGCTGCAAACTATGCCCACACATCTCACAGGACCCCACAGTCATTCACAAAGGAAAAATATTCAACATAAAGGAATCCTTTACATGCTCATCTTCCAATGTGGTATACATCATCCAGTGTAAGAAATGTGACCAAGGATGCTATATTGGAGAAACCAGCCAAATGCTAAAGACAAGATTTAACTTACATAGACATCACATTAAAAATGCCAGTGCCAGCCAAGATGCCACGCCTGTGGGGCAGCACCTTACAAAACCAGGACACTGTACCAGTGACTTCATAGTAAGAATCCTGAAAGGTAATTTTAAAACAATACAGTCAGAATGATTGAATATTTTGACACCCAACAGACAGGACTTAATAAGGATCTGGGTTTTCTAGCCCATTATAAACCGTAAAGTTGTATTTCTCTGTTTATTTCTCTGTATATCACCCTCCTCTCACCTATCCATATCCATCCTGTTAGAATATCAATGAAATGCTTTGATGTCCCCATGCATATCCCCACCCTCCCACTCTGTCAGACTGTCAAAGTAATGCTTTGATGTTTCTCTTATATATACTATCATCTACCACGTTTGCTTATTTCCGATCTGATGAAGAAGGGCAACCTTCGAAAGCTAATCAAGAAATGTCTTAAGTTATGTCCAATAAAAAAGGTATCATCTTATTTTCTTTTCCATGTTTTATTTTGTTTGATTTCTATTGAAAACAATACAGGAACGTAAGACCTTTGGAGTCAGAATGATTAAGCATTTTGACACCCACCAGACAGGACTTCAAAGATCTGGGTTTTCTAGCCCAATACAGGCCATAAAATTGTAAATTGCACTGCTTGTTTGTCACCGTCCTGTCTCCATGCATATCCCTCTGTCTCACCTATCCACCTCCATCCCCACCCTGTCAGATTGTCACTGTAATGCTTTGATGTCTCACTTGTATATACTGTCATCTACCAAGATTTGCTTATTTCCGATCTGATGAAGAAGGGCAACCTTCAAAAGCTAATCAAGAAATGTATTAAGTTATGTCCAATAAAAAAAGTATCACCTTATTTTCTTTTTCATGTTTTATTTCTATTGATTTGCTCATGGTAGAAATCAGTTGGCAGTAAACACAGAGATGCCCATAGGAATATAATGGCCATCTCGGCTTTTAGTAAACGACCCCCAAAGCACACAATTGCAACAGGGGTGTGCATATGAGCAGGTCAGGGGCATGTCTTGCAGTTGCATATGTATGTTATATAATACTATCACTTACATGCACTATTCGTGCGCATTTACACCAACCATTCAGCTGGCATTTAGTGCTTGTGCCTAAAGTTAGGTGTGAAAATGATGACTTTTTCTGTTATTCATATAATTTCTATTATTGAATTGGCACTTAGAGCAACCTTTTTTGAATTGCCACAGTGAGATGGCGCATTTTTGGCCATTCTTAGCAGAATAACTGACGCGCTTTCAGATTCACTGGGAATCATTTGTACACTGCACTCTTCCAGTCTTGCCAGAGATTTTCTATTGAATTCAAGACTGGGTTTTGACTGGTCCACTCAGGGACATTCACTTTCTTCTTCTCGATCAACTCCCTTGTTGATTTTGCTTTGTGCTTTCCATCATTCTTCTGCTGAAAAATGAATCTTATCCCCCATTTCTAGGTCTGTGACAGACTGAAACAGCTTTTCCTCCAGGATCTACCTATTCTTTCTACCAACATTCTTTCCCTTAAAATCCACAAGCCCCACTGTCCTCACCGCTGCAAAATATCCTCACAATATAACGCTGCCACTACCATTCTTTACCACAAAACCTCCCACGTGCATGCAGTGTCTTCTAAGCGTTGCTTTGCAAATACTATGTAGCACAGAATCTCCCAAATTCTATATATGGCCCTCAGAATTGCGTGTGCAAATTGAATAATGAGCCAAGTAGTGATGATAATTGGACCGTAATAATTGTTAGTGCTAATTGGGATTAATTTAAATTTATTACACTCTAGTATTGTTCGGATGCAGATCGACTACAATATACAAATACACAAAAAAAGGATCTGCTGTCAGCAAATGACATAAAACTGCCTACAGCTCAAGCTGTATTATGACCAGCAGGAAAAAAAAGCCTCAAAGAGCTTCCAGGTCCTGAATCGATCTGTTGAAGCTATAACGGGTCCATAGACCCTGCTTTCATCATTGGCCAAAAAAACCTACTATTATATCAACCTGCTGGTGAGGAATAATCTCTATAACTTCATAGGCAATTAACTACATTTATTTTAAATCGATAAACACCACACTTATTTTTAAATTTAAACATGCATATTTATGAGTGGCTCCAAAAACAGGGTGCGTCCATGGGAGAGGGTGTTTTGTGAAAGGAGCCCCATGTTTTTTTTTCAAAACAAAAGCTGAATAGGAATTAAAAAATATACTTTTCTGAATAGAATTAAAACTATAAATAATAATTTTTCTTAATGAAAATGGCTTAAGAGGAATGAAAACTTTACATACACACACACACATATATATATACAGTATGCATGAACTGAAGAACTGAATAAGCACTAAAAGTTTCAGAAGAGGACTGAATAACAACTAGAATTAATGTGTCTATTTTGCAAGAACTGAAATTATTTGTCATGAGTTTGTGAACGGAATAAAAAGTAACATTTTCAGAAGAAGACAATTGAAACTAGAATTAAGATTGTCAGAACTAGAATAAAATAGAATAAATTTATATATTTTGTAACTGAATAAGAGCTAAAACTAAAATATTATGCTGAATTAAAATATCACTGCATAAGAGAGACTAGATAAAAGGCTGGAGGAGGGGGTACATGAGAGAGAGAGAGAGAGAGAGAGAGAGAGACTGGTGGGGATCTAAGCTATGGTGATATGTGAACAAAGAGGCCTCTTAGTTTCACCTATCAAGTTGGTGATGTCACACAGCTGACAACATGATTTGGAAAGAGAATTTTCAGAGGTACCTTAAGGAACTGATTTACTAAAGATTCTTTGCTCATGACACAGAATAGGAAAACAACCTTAGTAAATCAGTTTCTAGAAGAACTACTGCTGATCTAGGATGGGATTCTCGCCCCCCCCCCCCCTTCCTTCCCTGCCTCCCTCTCTCCTCCCCTACAAAAAATAAATGTCACTGTGGACAGGTTTGGAGGAGTGGAGGAGAAGCGAGAGAGGTTTCCTCTGCTGGCTCCTAGATTTAACACAATTTGTTGAGGCCAGTTGTAAAATAATCTTGAAACTGTTGAATAGTCAATATATTCCTCAGTCTCACTTAGCCAGGGACCTCTGTAGTTCTTTTGAAGTAATTTGTAGGTTTTTACAGTGATCTTCTTCAGTAGTTTCCTTAATGTACAGGTACTGGTTTTGGAGGGACAGCCCAACTGAGGCAATGTGTTGGTAGTTCCAAAGTGTTTCTACTTTAAAATAATTGACCTGACAATGCACCAAGGAATATGTTAACACAATGACATTTACATAGTAACATAGTAGATGACAGCAGAAAAAGACCTGCACGGTCCATCTAGTCTGCCCAACAAGATAAACTCATATGTGCTACTTCTTGTGTATACCTTACCTTGATTTGTATCTGCCATTTTCAGGACTCAGAGGCAGATGCATCAAGCAAACGTTAAAAAATCTAAATCGTTAAAGTCCCTAACGATTTTTAAAAAACGAAGAATGCACCAAAAAAACAAGTCACACATGCTCGGATCGGTATTGAAAAGTACAATGTATCAAAGAATCGTAATCCACGTCGGTAACCGGCCCCTAAAGCATGCGCAGAGCAGCCAAGCGTTATGTTAGGTGCTCTGCGCATGCCACAAACAGTCAAAACACAAGCACGTGGCTCCCAAATCAAAACAAAAATTTAAAAAGGGTAGGGAAGGGGCAAGGGCGCTCGTGAGGAGCATCCTGCATGGCCGTCCTTGCCCCCCCCGCCCGAGGTCGCCGTCCCCCCCCCCCCCCCGCTTCTCCCTGCATTATAAATTAAAAAGCAAAACATACCTTTAGCAGCCCCGGCCCCCCTCCCTTCCTCACTACTCTGTCTCCCCTCAGCTCCGCCTCCTGACATCCTCCGCCCTGTGCCTCGCCCCCTCTTGGGGTCGTTGCCGCCATTCCCCCCTCCACCGAGCCCCCCTCCCTCTTACCGGGCCCGTGCAGCACCTCTCTCCTCTGTCCGAAGGCGCTGCACGGGCAAGAAGAAAAGCTGATGCCTGTCTTCACCCAGCTTCGGTCGCGCGTCTCTCTCCTCCTGGGCCCGCCCCGTCTGATGTCAGTAGCGGGGCACAGGGCGGCTGATGTCGGGAGGCGGAGCTGAGGGGAGACAGAATAGTGAGGAAGGGAGGGGGGCCGGGGCTGCTAAAGGTATGTTTTGCTTTTTAATTTATAACGCAGGGGGAAGCGGGGGGGGGGGGGGGGGCGGGGAACGGCGACTTCGGGCGGGGGGGGGGGGGGCAAGGACGGCCATACAGGACGCTCCTCACGAGCGCCTTTGCCCCCTCCCGATTATTTTTTTTGATTTTTGTTGGGTAAGGCTCAAACATGCTCTGGATACGCAAACACTACATTGAAGTGGTTTATGACACGTTTTCTTTAAGCTTAAACACAGCTCTTTTGGACATATGTAATGCTACGTCCTTTTGACCAATCACAGCGCTTTTAGCTCTGCTAATGCGCTGGGATTGGCTCACAGTTTGTTTGTTTTTTCACTTTACGATTTTTCCTGGCACAGAGCTGTCCTAACGAGAGGTACAGACCTCTCGTTAGATTTCCTGCCTTTTTCCTGTGTAAAGGCAATCGGAAAAGGTTAGTGCATCTCGTTTCAATGGGGTTTGTACACAAATTGCTCATCTGCATTCCGTTTTTGTTAGCTGCTAACTTCCTCAGTAAAAGCCCTTTGATGCATGCAACGGATCAAAATTTCCTCCTTGGAGGGTCGTTAAATGCTCATTAAGGTTTAGTGCATCTGCCTCTCAGACCGTAGAAGTCTTGCCCAGAACTAGCCCCATTTTCAGGACACAGACCATAGAAGTCTTGCCCAGAACTAGCCCCACCACCCAAAAACCAGCCCCGCCTCCCAATCTCTGCTAAGCTTCTGAGGATCCATTCCTTCTGCACTGGATTCCTTTATGTTTATCCCACGCATGCTTGAATTCCGCAACACAATGACATTTGTAATAGCTTTCTCCCAATCGCTACCTTTGGATTACTTTATTGGGGAGTTGTTTAGGCAGCTTCTTAGTCATCATGCTTAGATCTTTACTTCAAATTCACTTTACAAAACAAACAGCTTGATTTTTCATCCAGGAGTATTTAAATCAAATCACTTACTGTGATTGGATATAGTTGGGCTCTACTTAATTTATTAGGGCTTTCTTAAGGCAGTTTTCGGAAATGGAACTAATTTGGGTTTCCCCATAAGAAAAAGTGTGAAAACTTATGCAACCATGACTTGTTGATTTCTGATTCTTAATTACTTATGACTTATTAAGTGTCTTTATGAAGAGATTGACTCAAGGCAGTGTACAGCAGATGTAGCTGGACAAAGGCAACTTACACTGTAGTAACAGCAATAATTCCAATAAAGTGACCAAATGTCTGCATAAAGTGCAATTAAAACAGTGAGATAAACTTGGGTATAAGCCAATTAGATTTGTAGTAACAGTAATAATGCAGTATCAGTCTCATACACATTAAAACAGCACATTAAGAAATCGATATAACAGAAATATGATATGTCAGTACATGTTGGATATTTCAATAATTGTTACATATTGAAAGGGTATAGTTTGTGTAGATCGGTGAAATAAACTTATCCTTTTTAATACATTTTGAATTGTATTATTGGACAGGAAAATGTATAAGGATGTAAAGATTTTTTCAAGGTATTGTGATCTGTCTTAGCCAAAGATTACACTTTTGCTGATTCACCAATTTAAAGTGCTCTTTTTCTTCACTTTAAAGCCTTATTGACTCAACTTGCAATACAAGAGATTATTGTTGTTGTCCTCTCCTAATCCTTCCCACCCAGCCTGGTGGTAAAATGCTCAACTAACTGGGAAAGGACAGCCAGCGAGGGAGTGGAACCCACTTTATGATTCTGTCTCAAGGTGGTGTGGAAAATCATTCACATAGAGGGGGCATAATCGAAAGGGACGCCCATCTGCTAAGGCGTCCATCTCCGGCGACGTTTTAGGGAAGAGGCGGAGCAAACCGTATTTTCGAAAAAGATGGGCGTCCATCTTTCATTTCGATAATACGGTTTGGGCTGCCCAAATCCGAACATGTAGGTCGATCATGCAGATGGACGAACTTGCTTTTCAGCGATAATGGAAACTGAGAACGCCCATCTCCAAAACGACCCAAATGCCTTGGATTTGGTAGTAGGAGGGGCCAGCATTCTAGTGCACTGGTCCCCCTGACATGCCAGGGCACCCTAGGGGGCACTGCAGTGGACTTCTTAAATTGCTCCCAGGTACATAGCTCCCTTCCCTTGGGTGCTGAGCCCCCCCAAAACCCACACCCCACACCTATCCACCACTACCATAGCCCTTATGGGTGAAGGGGGGCACCTACATGTGGGTACAGTGGGTTTCGGGTGGATTTTGGAGGGCTCCCATTTTCCACCACAAGTGTAACAGTGGGTCTGCCTGACTGAAGTGCACTGCACCCACCAAAACTGCTCCAGGGACTTGCATACTGCTGTCATAGAGCTGGGTATGACATTTGAGGATGGCATACAGGCTGGAAAAAAAGTTTTTAAATTGTTTTTTTTTTTTTGGTGTGAGGGGGTTAGTGACCACTGGGGGAGTCAGGGGAAGCCATTCCCAATTCCCTCCGCTGGTCATCTGGTCAGTTGGGGCACTTTTTTGGGACTTGTTCGTGGAAAAAAAAGGTCCAAATAAAAGCGCCCTTCTTTTTTCCATTATCAGCTAAAGACGCCCATCTCGTAACCACGCCCCATCCTGCCTTCACTACTCTGCTGACACACCCCCTTGCAATGTGTTCGTCCCCGCGATGAACTGCAGTTGAAAATGCCCAAAATCAGCTTTCGATTATACCGATTTGGCCGCAATCGGGAGAAGAACGCCCATCTCCTGATTTGGGTCGGAATTTGGGCATTTTTCTCTTTCGATTATAAGGTGGATAGTAACATAGAGGGACATAATTGAACAGCGCCAGCCAAATCGATGGCCGGCCATCTTCGGGGCCGGATCCGCGAGAGGGTGGAGCCAAGCGTATTTTTGAAATACACTTGGCACCGGCCAAATCGTTCGCCGGATTTAGAGCAGGATCGCCGGGCTTACATGAGATGGCCAGCTCCGATTTTCAGCCATAATGGAAACCGGGGCCGGCCATCTCAAACCCGGCGAAACGTAAGGCGTTTGGGCGTGGGAGAAGCCAGCATTTGTAGTGCACTGGCCCCCCTCACATGCCAGGACACCAACCGGGCCCCCTAGGGGCACTGCAGTGGACTTCAATAATTGCTCCCAGGTACATAGCTCCTTTCCCTTGGGTACTGAGCCCCCCAAATCCTCCCCAAAACCCACTACCCACCACAGTACACCACTACCATAGCCCTTATGGGTGAAAGGGGACACCTACATGTGGGTACAGTGGGTTTTGGGTGGGTTTTGGAGGGCTCCCATTTACCACCACAAGTGTAACAGGTAGGGGGGGATGGGCCTGGGTCCGCCTGGCTGAAGTGCACTGCACCCACTAAAACTGCTCCAGGGACTTGCATACTACTGTCATGGAGCGGGGTATGACATTTGAGGCTGGCATAGAGGCTGGCAAAATATGTTTTAAATTTTTATTTTTAGTGTGGGAGGGGGTTGGTGACCACTGGGGGAGTATGGGGAGGTGATCCCCGATTCCCTTATCTGGTCAGTTGGGGCACCTTTTTGATGCTTGGTCGTGAAAATAAAAGGACCAAGTCTCGCCGGCAAAATGTTCATTAGGGCTGGCTTTCTTTTTTCCATTATGCGCTGAAGCCGGCCATCTGTAAGCCACGCCCATGCCCGCCCATGTCATGCCTTCGCTACGCCGCCGACACGTCCCCTGCGACGAAGTGCATTTGAAACCGGCCAAAATCGGTTTCGATTATACCGATTTGGCCAGATTAGAGAGATCGTCGGCCATCTCCCGATTTGTGTCGGAAGATGGCCGGCGATCTCTTTCGAAAATGAGCTGGATAGTAACATAGTAGATGACGGCAGAGAAACACCCGCACGGTCCATCCAGTCTTCCCAACAAGATAACTCATATGTGCTACTTTATTGTATACCTGACCTTGATTTGTATCTGCCATTTTCAGGGCACAGACCGTAGAAGTCTGCCCAGCACCGCCTCCCAACCACTAGCCCCGCCTCCCACCACCGGCTCTGTAACCCAATTTCCGCTAAGCTTCTGTGGATCCATTGCTTCTGAACAGGATTCCTTTATGTTTATCCCACACATTTTTAAATTCCGTTACCGTTTTCATCTCCACCACCTCCTGCGGGAGGGCATTCCAAGTATCCACCACTCTCTCCGTGAAAAAATACTTCCTGACATTTTTCTTGAGTCTGCCCTCCTTCAATCTCATTTCATGCCCTCTAGTTCTACCGCTTTCCCATCTCCGGAAAAGGTTCGTTTGCGGATTAATACCTTTCAAGTATTTGAACGTCTGTATCATATCACCCCTGTTTCTCCTTTCCTCCAGGGTATACATGTTCAGGTCAGCAAGTCTCTCATACATCTTGTAACGCAAATCCCATACCATTTTTGTTGCTTTCCTTTGCACCGCTTCAATTTTTTTTTACATCCTTCGCAAGATACGGCCTCCAAAACTGAACACAATACTCCAGGTGGGGCCTCACCAACGACTTATACAGGGGCATCAACACCCCCTTTCTTCTGCTGGTCACACCTCTCTCTATACAGCCCATCAACCTTCTTGCTACGGCCACCACCTTGTCACACTGTTTCGTCACCTTCATATCCTCAGATATTATCACCCTAAGATCCCTCTCCCCGTCCGTACATATCAGACTCTCACCACTTAACACATACGTCTCCCGTGGATTTCTGCTCCCTAAGTGCATCACTTTGCATTTCTTCGCATTGAATTTTAAGTGCCAAACCTTAGACCATTCTTCTAGCTTCCGCAGATCCTTTTTCATGTTTTCCACTCCCACCCGGGTGTGTCAACTCTGTTATAAATCTTAGTATCGTCCGCAAAAAGGCAAACTTTACCTTCTAACCCTTCGGCAATGTCACTCACAAATATATTGAACAGAATCAGCCTCAGCACCGATCCCTGAGGCACTCCACTACTCACCTTTCCCTCATCCGATCGAATTCCATTTATCACCACCCTCTGGCGTCTGTCCGTCAACCAGTTCCTAATCCAGTTCACCACGCCGATTCCTATCTTCAGTCTGTCTAGTTTATTTAAGAGCCTCCTGTGGGGAACCGTGTCAAAAGCTTTTCTGAAATCTAAGTAGATTACGTCTATAGCATGTCCATGATTCAATTCTCCGGTCACCCAGTCAAAGAATTTAATGAGATTCGTCTGGCACGATTTACCTTTGGTAAAACCATGTTGTCTCGGATCTTGCAACTTATTGGCTTCCAGGAAATTCACTAACCTTTCCTTCAGTATCGCTTTCATTACTTTTCCAATAACCGAAATGAGGCTTACCGGCCTGTAGTTTCCAGTTTCTTCCATATCACCACTTTTGTGAAGAGGGACCACATCCGCTGTTCTCCAATCCCACGGAACCTCTCCCGTCTCCAAGGATTTATTAAACAAATCTTTAAGAGGACCAGCCAGAATCTCTCTGAGCTCCCTCAATATCCTGGGGTGGATCCCGTTCTATCCCATGGCTTTGTCCACCTTTAGAATTTCAAGTTGTTCATACACACTCTCTTCCGTGAACGGTGCTATATCCACTCCATTCTCATATGTGCTTTTGCCAGTCAATCGTGGTCCTTCTCCAGGATTTTCTTCTGTGAAAACAGAACAAAAGTATCTATTTAGCAAATTTGCTTTTTCTTCATCATTATCTACATAGCGGTTCCCAGCATATTTCAGTCTCATAATTCCCTTTTTATTCTTCCTCCTTTCACTAATATACATGAAGAAATTTTTGTCACCCCTCCTTACATTTCTAGCCATTTGTTCTTCCACTTGCGCTTTCGCCAGACGTATCTCTCTCTTGGCTTTTTTCAGTTTCATCCGGTATTCCTCTCCTTGTTCCTTTTCTTGAGTTTTTCTGTATTTCATGAACGCCAACTCTTTAGCCTTTATTTTCTCAGTCACTTGTTTGGAGAACCATATCGGTTTCCTTTTTCTTTTGCTTTTATTTACTCTCCTTACATGAAGGTTTGTGGCCATATTTATAGCTTCTTTCAGCCTGGACCACTGTCCTTCCACTTCCCGTACGTCCTCCCAGCCCATCAGCTCCTTCCTTAGGTATTCCCCCATTTTCCTAAAGTCAGCATGCTTGAAATCCAGGACTGAGTTTTGAGTGCCGCCCTCCACTTCAGCTGTCATATCAAACCAGACTGTTTGATGGCCAGTGCTGCCCAGGTGGGCACCCACTCGGACATTTGACACACCATCCCCATTTGTAAGCACCAGATCCAGCATCGCTCCCTCCTTCGTGGATTCCGTCACCATTTGACTGAGCAGAGCACTTTGAAAAGCATCCTCGATCTTTCTACTTCTTTCCGATTCCGCAGATGGAACCTTCCAATGTACATCTGGCAGATTGAAATCTCCCAGCAACAGCACCTCTCTCTTCTTTCCCAACTTTTGAATATCCGCGATCAGATCTTTATCTAGTTCCTCCAATTTTGTTGGAGGTTTGTAGACAACACCTACGTGGACAGAGATTCTATCATCTCTTTTTAAGGTGATCCATATTGCTTCTTCCTTTCCCCAGGTCCCTGTCATTTCGGTCACTGCGATATCATTTCTCATTTACAGAGCTACTCCTCCTCCACCTTTACGACTCTCTCTATCCTTCCTAAACAGATTATAGCCTGGTATGTTTGCATTCCATTCATGGGAACCATTGAGCCACGTCTCTGTGATTGCAACAATGTCTAAGTCTGCCTCCAACATCAGGGCTTGAAGATCATGAACTTTATTGCTTAGACTGTGAGCATTTGTGGTCATCGCTTTCCATGTACATTTCAGTGGAATTTTTATCTTTTGTGTAGTTTCTTGTTTAGTCTCACTTCTTGCTGTGTTGGTAAGAAGTGATTTGCTAAGATTGTTGTTTTCATTGCTTTCTTTTCTACTGACGCATCTTGTCTTTAGCTTAGTAGTACAGTTTGACATGTATCGTATGATGTACTGTTTTGTGACAGGGCTTGCGTTTTGTTTCAACTTCTGCATTATCTTGTTCTGGTGCCTTTTGAGCATTGTTGGCTATTTGCTGCTTGTGAATAAACAAATTTCAAAAAAAGTTCAGTGCAGCAGTAATTCAGAGACAATGGGCCTCATTAGTAACACTCAGTAAGGCTGAACTCCTGCACAAGGCTTAACTGTATTATGATGGAGGAGCTATATCATGGAGAGGGGACCACAAGACCATTTCCTAAGTGTAGGGGAAATGTTTTTGGGTGTAAGGGGTCATACCTAGGGCCTACTGCCCCTTTACAAGCACAGCAGTGAGTTGAGTACCTTTGCGCATTAGCAAGCAGGCCAGGGGTAAGGCTTAGCTATCCTTCTGGCAGGAAAGAACCTTTCTTACTTTCCTAGCTATGCCTCTTATTGAAATACTTTCTATTTTTTCTGTATCAATTAGGTATCTCAACTTCATTTTTGGTTTGAAGAGAAACGTAAATTGAAGGAAACGAATGAGGGCCAATGCAGCATGTGAATAAAAGTCCAAGGACCATTAGCTCACTTTGAAATAATATCAATTGATTGGAATTTTGCCTGCTTGCTATTGTGTGCACATCTGGAAGGGAGCTACATGAGTGCAGATGACAATGCACATCTGCAGGACCGTGGACGTACCGAGTACAACGTGAGAAGGGACGAATTCAAACCTACCATATCAACTTTTTGAAACCGTGGGTTGAGCGGAAGGGCCTTGTCACTACCATTGAGGAGGATTTGGAGCCTCAGCTCAGTGAGGTGCGAGAAGGGGGGAAACCCACAATAGGCCTGGCCCTAACCCCAGGACAGAGAGAACAGGTGGAAGGTCTAATTCAGGAGTTTTGAGATGTCATTAATTCCCTACCAGGGAAGATCCATTTAGTCTCCCATAATATCCTCACCGAGCAGGGTAAGATTGTGAGGCAGAGGCCATATAGAGTGCCCGAAATGAGGAGAAAAGAGATTGTTCGGCAGGTGCAGGAGATGGTAGAGTTAGGGATCATAGAAGAATCGAATAGTCCATGCTCCAGTCCTGTTGTATTGGTACCAAAGTCGGATGGATCACAAAGATTTTGTATAGATTTTAGATGGGTTAATGCCATATCGCAATTTGATGCCTACCCCATGCCCCGCATAGATGACTTGCTAGATAAACTGGGGCGGGCTGAGTACTTAACTACGTTAGATCTCACAATAGAGTATTGGCTAATCCCTTTGACGGCGGGAGCTAAACCCAAATCTGCATTCAGCACTCCAATTGGTCTGTTCCAATTCAGGAGAATGCTGTTTGGGCTGAATGGGGCGGCTGCTTGCTGTCAAAGGTTGGCCGATCAGCTACTCCGCTGGCATTCTGATTATGCGGCAGCATATATGGATGACATTGTCATTTTTAGTTCAGATTGGGAGTCACACTTGCAAAAGGTTAGGGCAGTCCTAGACACCCTGAGACAGGCAGGCCTTACTGTTAATCCTAAAAAGTGTATTTTTGCCAGTAAGGAGGTAAGATATTTAGGATATATGGTAGGGGGTGGGGTTATTAAACCTATGACCGATAAAGTGCAAGGGATAAAAGATTTTCCCCCTCCCCATACAAAGAAACAGCTGAGGGGATTTCTGGGCCTCATAGGTTATTATCATCGTTTCATTCCCCACTTTGCGGAGAAGTCGAGCACCTTGACTGATATGTTAAGGAAGACGCACCCCAATGTCCTAGATTGGTCTGAGAAGGGAAGATGCAAATTTCAGGTTCTAAAAGATCTCCTGTGTAGGGAGCCAGTCCTCAAGGGAATAGATTTTGAAAAACCTTTCATATTACAAACGGATGCCTCGGAGACAGGATTGGGGGCAGTCTTCTCTCAGGAGTTCAGGGGAGAGGAGCACCCAGTTCTCTTTCTGAGTCGGAAGTTAAATTCCGCCGAACACAATTATGCCGTGATCGAGAAAGAGTGTTTGGCCATAAAGTGGGCTATGGACGCCCTAAAGTTTTATCTACTAGGGAATCCCTTTACACTCGTCACAGACCATGCCCCACTGCGGTGGTTGCAACAGATGCAGGGCCAAAATGCACGGCTTACTCGATGGTACTTAGCCCTGCAAGCTTTTTCATTTGAGGTACAACATAGGGCAGGTAAACTACATAGCAATGCTGATGCCTTATCTCGAATTGCGGACTCCCCAGAAGGTAGCAAAAAAAAGTGGAGAGCCGCAATTATTTGAGGGAGGGGGTATGTAGTGAGGAAGGACAACTTAGGCACACTGCAGATCTAGGGGATATAGAACTATCCTACCCACAATGCCAGGAGGGAGAAGGAAGGGAAGGCAACCTAGAGACCCCGACATGGAATCCTTCCCTAGGAAGGAAGGGAAGGACACCGGGGAAAAAACAGTTATACCAGAGCGTGGCCAGTAGGGGGAGCAGCAATGCTAAAACTCCATTTCCATGGTTAAGAAATCAATATAAGATTCCACCCACCTGGGGAGAAGGAGAGAGAAGGTACAGGCCAGCTGATGAGAGGGAGGAATTGGGTGAGAAGGGTGGAGACGCACCTGATTGGATGGAAGGCATTGAAGAGGTACCTGATTTACCTGTAGTGGAGAACAGTTTGGAGGAGCAAGTACCTATGGGCCAGGGGCGTAGCCAGCCTTCCGTGGGGGAGGGGTCCAGAGCCCGGGGGGAGGGGGCACATTTTAGCCCTCCCCCCGGCGCCGCCCCCCCCCCCCACCGCTGACATTGCCGCCCCCCTCCCGCTGCGAACCCGCCGCCGCTGCAGCCTACCTTTACTTTTGCTGGCGGGGGATCCCACCTCCCCGCCACCAGCCGACGTCTTCTTCTCAGTCGCTTCCTGCTCTTCAATTTGTTTGCTGACGTGCAGGACGTCAGACTCAGAGAACAGAACTGTTCTCTGAGTCTGACGTCCTGCACGTACAATTACGTGCAGGACGTCAGCAAACAAATTGAAGAGCAGGAAGGACTGAGAAGACGTCGGCTGGCGGGGAGTGGGATCCCCCGCCAGCAAAAGTAAAGGTAGGCGGCGGCGGGGGCGGGTTCGCCGGGAGGGGGGTCCTGGGGTGAATCTGCGGGGGCCCCGGCCCCCTCAGGCCCCACGTAGCTACGCCACTGCTATGGGCTATGAGAATACAAATGTCTGACATTTGCAAGTATAAAGGAGAGGCAGCAGGGCGGACACAGAGGGAAGTTGCTGTGAAGAGGGAGGTGAGCTGCCCAGCCTGCAGTACTCTGAGAAAGACAGTATTGAGAGAGCAGGTGATTCTGTTTTTTTTTTTCTCTCTTTTTCTTGCTTGATTTTTCTTGTGATAGACTGTGCTTAAAGAGACTTGAACTGTGTTGATAAAGAAAAGGACTGAAAGCCTTTTCCTTCTCAAGGAGACTCTAAAATGGACTGTAGTTATATTTTTCTTTTTTGGATAGCTGAAAGGCTTATGTGTGAAAGAGAGAAGCTCAGGCCCAAGAGGACAGAGCCATGGAAGTTACCTGCCCCACACTGAAAGCTAACAGCATCACAATAGAAACAGAGAAAAGTGTATGCCGATAAAGACCATATGGCATATCCAGTCTGCCCATCCATGCCATCTATTCTCCCTATTACTTCCTTAGACATTCTATGTACTTTTCTAAGCTCTCTTGAATTCAGATACTGTGTTCCTCTCCACCACTTTCTCTGGGAGGCTGTTCCACAAATATACCACTCCTTCCATGAAGAAATATTTCCTCAGGTTACTTCTGAGTCTATCCCCTTTCACCTTCATCCTATGCCCTCTCTTTCCAGAGCTTCTTTTCAGTTGACAGAGACTCACCTCCTGTGCATTTATGCCACATAGGTATTTCAATGTCTCGATCATATCTCCCCTCTCCCACCTTTCTTCCACAGTACACATATTGAGATCTTTAAGTCTGTCCCATATGCTTTACGACGAAGACCACTGGACCAGCTCCATCCTATTTATATCTTTTTGAAGGTGCAGTCTCCAGACTTGCATACAATATTCTAAATGAGGTCTCACCAGAGTCTTATACAGGGGCATCTTTACCTCCTTTTTCCTACTGGCTGTTCTGTCTTTTGACAGCCTTGCCTAAGTTACAGTGGAACCCTGGAATGGGTTAATGTTTGTTATTATTTCACTGCTAGGTCATGTGAGCTAGGCATTGTGTGTAGTGTAGTTTATGGTAATGCAACCACTCTTGACAAGCTCTGTTTCTATTGGTCTTTACCTTCGTCTTCTCCTCTGGGCTTGTGTATGCCCTGCTTTCTAGGAGATGGTTAAATTCAGGAACGTTCTGCATCAGTAAGGGAAAAGTGCACTGTTATGATGAACCTTAACATCGGGACTTGCTCTACAATATAGTGTTGCTGAACCACTGAGAAAAATGGAATGGGAAGAGCAAAATGTTAAAATAAATTTATGGTTCAAGCTGATAAATGAAGTAAATCCAGTTGAGGCATACGTTAAAATTAAACCAGCAATGTTTGTTGCCAGTGTGGTGTTGAACAGGAGCAAAGGAAGGCGTTTGGGAAGAACACCTGATCGATCAGCCCATTTTTAGCAGAAATTCGGGGGGAGGGGGAGGCTACTTCCGTAACATCTTTTCTTCTCTCGGTTATCTCTCTAATTGTTCTTTCCATCTCTTCAGCCGTCTATCACCCTTCTTTCTCCCTCACAATGCCTCCTCTCGTCTAGCTTCCTCTTCCCTTACTCCCCCTTTCATGTTCACATTATCTGCCTTCCAGAACCTCCTTCTTTTCTAGTTCTATCACTCCTCTGCCATTTCATGTTGTTCCCATTTAACTCTTTCAGTCTCCCGTTCTGTATTTAATTTTCCAATAATCCCGACTGTTTACAGCGCTGTGGGAATAGAGGAAGCTCCCCCCACCCCCAACCAATGGTGAGCCGGGAAGGGTGAGAACCATCACTGGAGGATAGGAAGGTAATATACCTAAGAGTAAGGGTAATGGGATTTTTGATATACCGCTTTTCTGTGGTATATTCAAATCGATTTACATTATATGCAGGTACTTTCCAGTGCTTTTTTTGTAGAAAAAAAGGTGCCGGTACTCATTATGGGCGGGGTCACCACATATGGCTCCACCCTTATGATAGCCACACCCACATTAACCACACCCCCTATACCAGCCATGGCGCATATAAACAGACATCATTGAAAATATTATAGTACTATAGGAGAAAAAAATAACATGATTTTTTTTCATTATAAATAATCTCTGTAAGCTCTTACAGCTCCAGTATACCCAGTTCAAAATAAGACAGCCAATGTAAATTCTCAAATTGGACATATTACAAACACTAAAATGAAAATAAAATGATTTTTTTCTACCTTTGTTGTCTGGTGACTGTTTTTCTTTCCATATTGGTCCCAGTCTGTGATTCTGCTTTCCTTTGTTTTCGCTTAACTCTTCTGTGCCATTTGTCATTTTTGTCTCCTTTTTCTTTGCTTTCTTCAATATTTTTCAGGCTCTCTCTCTGTCCAGATTTAATTCATTCTTACTATCCATTCTTTAATTTCCTTCATCTACCTGTGGCTTTTCATCTTTTCCTCACCCTTGTTCTCCCCATGCCCCTTCCTCTTATTCTCCAGTCTTTCTCTATTCCCCTTTTCCATCCAGCAGCTCTGCTTTCTCTCCCCATCCTTCCAGTGTCTCCCCTATTTCTTTCTGCATTCTTCCATCCAGCGTCTTCCCTCTTTCTCTCCCTATCCTTCCATTTTCCCTCTCTCTTTCCCCATCCTTCCCTCTGTTGGTTTCCCTCTTTCTCTCTCTCCCCAATCCTTCCCTCTGTTGGATTCCCTCTCCCTGCCAAGTTTGGCGCGAAGTCGCGACGCACGCGGCACCAGCCCCTATTTCCGGCCGCTGCTGCTTCTCCTGTTGAGCAGCAGCGGCCGCTACACAAAGAAAAAGAAGATTAAAAAAAAAAACTTCAAACCTGGCTGAAACGCGGCACCCCGGCACTGTAGACAGCCATTAGGCATTGGCTGTTGCCCCGCAGCCGCTCCTCCTCTTGCCTCTACGTCACTGCGCTCCTCCGGGGTCTTCCTCCAGGGGCAGTGACGTAGAGGCAAGAGGAGGAGCGGCTGCGGGGCAACAGCCAATGCCTAATGGCTGTCTACAGTGCCGGGGTGCCGCGTTTCAGCCAGGTTTGAAGTTTTTTTAAAAATCTTTTTCTTTGTGTAGCGGCCGCTGCTGCTCAACAGGAGAAGCAGCAGCGGCCGGAAATGGGGGCTGGCACTGCGTGCGGGACATGGACTCACGGGGCGGGGGGGGAGCAAAAAAAAAAGGTGCCGGTACGCCGTACCGTTGCGTACCGGCACAAAAAAAGCACTGCTCATATATACTATCTGCTACCTCATTTGCTTATTTCCGATCTGAGGAAGAAGGGCAACCTTCGAAAGCTAATCAAGAAATGTATTAAGTTATGTCCAATAAAAAAGGTATCATCTTATGTTCTTTTCCATGTTTTATTTTGTTTGATTTCTATTGATAACCTTTAAGAGTGGACTAACACAGCTACCACACCTCTTTACATTGGTAAGAAAGGTTTCCTTTTCTGAAAATGGGTCCTCTTACAACAGGTTGATCAAACACAAACATTGTATATTGAAAGGAAACTTGAAGCGCCTTTAGTTAAACGTTGTCAAGAATTTCAGCACACTTTTGAGGAAATGAAGTGTATGGCTATCAATGAAATGAGAGATAATGGAAGAAGAGGAGATATTTCAAAAGTTCTTCATCAACGTGAGTAGAGATGGAATTTTCAGTTACAAACTGTAAATCCAAATGGTCTCAGTGCAGCTATGGAATGAGAAGCATTTTATTAGTTAACTGATTGAGGTCTACAAATTCCTGAGTGATGTAGAATTAGTAGAAGTAAATCAATTTTTGACTCATTCCAAAAGTATAAAGACTAGGGGATACTCGAGGAAGTTCCATGGAAATACTCTTAAAACAAATAGGAGGAAATATTTTTTCGCCCCACCAGTGGCGTTCCTGGACTCGATGGCACCCGGGGTGGAGCGCCGATGCGCCCCCCCCTGCTAGATGACACCTCCCCCCCCCTCCGGTGAAATGACACCCCCCTGGGTGCACGCCGCTGGGGGGGGGGTTCCGCGGTGCGTGCCTGCTCCTCCGAGTTTGCTAAACTTTGTTTGTTCGCTGCAGCTCCCTCTGCCCCGGAACAGGAAGTAACCTGTTCCGGGTAGAGGGAGCTGCAGCGAACGAATGAAGTTTAGCGAACTCAGAGGAGCAGGCGCGCGCCGCGGCACCCCCCAGCAGCGTGCACCCGGGGCGGACCGCCCCCCCCCTTGGTACGCCACTGCACCCAACCAATAGTTAAGCTCTGGAACTCTTTGCCGGAGGATGTGGTAAGAGCGGTTATCGTTTCTGGGTTTAAAAATGGTTTGGACAAGTTCCTGGAGGAAAAGTCCATAGTCTGCTATTGAGACAGACATGGGAAGCAACTGCTTGCCCTGGGATTTGTAGTATGGAGTGTTGCCATGATTTGGGTTTCTGCCAGGTCTTGTGACCTGGCTTGGCCACTGTTTGGAAAACAGGATACTGGGCTAGATGGACCATTGGCTATGGTATGGCTACTCTTATGTTCTTATTTTTTCAACAATAGGATGTTGTTTAAAATCAAAATCACATGATGACACTGGGGGGAAAAGGGGTGGAGCTTGTTAAGAGCATTCTTTAACTGTCGGTGCCATCTTGGAATAGGCTGAAAATAACTTTTGAGTATCCTCCTGAAGAAACAATGCCAAACAAGGGGGCTCTTGTCGGGGATTTCCTGACTGTACTACAGTTACAGCCACAACACCTTATAGCATTAGTAAATGTGGTAATATGGTCTGAGGACTCAAGACTTACGGATGACTGCAAGGCTCACTCTAGAATTATATTTTTATTAAAGATTTTGCCTTACATAGAATGCAAAAGTAAACACATAATCAAACAAAACCCCCCTTAAAAAAAAAAAAAAAAAAAAAATTCGTTATTAAAAGGCAATACCTGGAGACAAATTGCAGAGTTACACAAGTTCAAGTTCAAGGCGTGCTATGTGGCTCCTGACAAAAAAGATCTAAACGAGCCCAGGTCTTCAAAACAGACCTAATATTTCGGCGTCTATGAGCCAAAATTATTTCATATTTTCTGATCACGCATACATAACTCCACCATTCATTATAATTCAGATACACATTATTTTTCCAATTGGAGACAATTAAATGTAAGGCAACAGCTAGCAGTATGTTATACAATTTCTTATCAGCCTCCAAAAGAGGGATAGTAGGACAAGAAGCTCGTAAGATCACAACCTCATAAGAGATCGCAGTGGTCTCAGGCAAATGAAAGATACGACACATTTTTGCCCAAATTAATTGCCAGTAAGCTCTGACATTTTTACAGTAGAAAACCATATGTGCCAGTGAGCCATCTCTTTCCTGACAAGACCAGCAGTTGAAGTTGATACTCTTAGTGATTCTGGCCACTCGAGCAGGAGTCCAATAAGCTTTATGAAAGATGAAATATGAGGATTGAGATATTGCTGCTGACTTCGTGGGACGTATGGAGTTAAGCCAGAAAGTAGACCAATCAAATTCAGACGCATCCAAACCAAACTCCGCTTCCCAAGATATCCTCAATGGAGCAACTGTATCAGCATGTAGATTCTGAAGCTTTTTATATAGCAAAGAAGCCTTCTTACGACCTGATGTAATGGTGTGACAAAAGGAGATAAACTCTGAAGGGTTCGAGCTAAGTAAATTGGAGACCTGAAAGGTTGCAAAACATGTAGAGATCTCCTTCCATGTGTCGGGATCTAGCAAAGAAACATTATACAATGCAGACATAGTAGCAGGCGATAACAGGGTACCAGCAATATACAGTTGCGACAGCTGCCATACACCCCTTTCTTGCCATTCCGCTGTTTGAGACTGCAGGAGACCAGCTGAGAAACCAGAGTTATACCAGAGAGATATATCTTCCAAAGAGATAGCACGGATTCCAAGGCCAGCCCTAAACGTACGGATATCAGAGGCAGAGGCCTTTAACAGCCGAATGCGTCTGGTATAGGGGTACAAATCTGTATACGGGAGTAGAGATAAAGGGCACGGGTGCACCAACGCTGCCTCAAATCTCTGCCATCGAGGCGTGAGGTGAGATAATTCCCTTTGGAACCACCTTAAAGACTGGGCAAGCCGGAAAGCCTTGTGGTAGTACTTAAAATCAGGAACATTAAGACCTCCCAGATCCTTTGGTAATTTAAGCTTCTTGAGCGCAATACGGGGAGGCTTCTGCCTCCATAAAAACTTGATTAGGAGGGAATCAAGTTTGTTGTAGAATGAGTTGGGAAAGGAGAGGGGAGTCATACTAAAAATGTAATTTAGTTTTGGAGCCAGAACCATCCTGATAGCCTCTACCCTCCCCCACCACGTTAGATATAGCGGAGACCAGACATTTAGAGTGGAAGCAGTTAAAGATAAGATTTGGTCCTTAATGAGGGACAAACTTTGATCAACCGATTTGGAATACCATACTCCCAAATACTTAATTTTGTGAGGCTCCCAGGAAAATGGGTATTGAGATACCTGAGCTCTATGCACGAAGGAATTGAGCGGCATTATGGCTGACTTAGACCAGTTTATCTTATAACCAGACAGAGAGGAAAAAGAATTGATTACTCCCAATACACTGTGAAGAGAATTTGGTGTGGTATATAGCAATATATCATCAGCATAGATGGAAAGTTTAAACATCTCCCCTCCAACAGAGACACCAGAAATATGCGAATGAGCTCTAATAGCTATAGCTAATGGCTCCAAGGCAATGTTGAAAAGGAGAGATGACAGTGGACAGCCTTGTTTTGTGCCTCTTTTTAGAGGAAAAAAGTGAGAATTATTACCATTCACTGAGATTGAGGCCTTTGGATTAGTATACAATATTTTAATCATTTTAATAAAGGATGGGCTAAAATTAAACCAAGCCAAGATGTGAAACAAGTACTGCCATTCAATTCTATCAAAAGCTTTCTCAGCATCAAGTGAAACCGCTAGAAAAGGCTCCCGAGAGCCCTCAACATGCGCCAGAATATTCCAGAAGAGTCTAGAGTTATCGCTAGCCAGTCTATCTACTGTAAATCCATTCTGATCCCTATGGATTATGTCTGGGACAATATGTTGAAGGCGGAGTGCCAGGATTTTTGCATAAATTTTGTTATCTATGTTAATCAGAGAAATAGGTCTATAATTCTCAACTTTGGCCGGGTCTCTGTCTGGTTTAGGTATAACAACAATCGTGGACTGGTGGAAGGAGCCAATTTGACCCTCATGTAATAAGAGAGAATTATAGAGGGCTTGCAGCTTGGGCGCCAGAAACTCCGCAAACCTCTGATAAAATTCTACAGTGAAACCATCATTCCCTGGTGACTTACCTGGCGAAAGAGAGTGAATGGCCTCTAGGATCTCCTTATGTGAGATTGATTGTTCTAAAGCTTGATTTTGAGAGACATCTATAAGAGGCCTATCAAGATGGTTCCCAAATTCCTCAAAAGGCCCCTCAGAAAATTGAACTTCAGAGTCATATAATTTGTTGTAGTACAATTGGAATTGCTGGGCAATGGCATCATCTTTGACATGTATGACCCCCGAGGAATCAACAATTTGCGAAATCCTATTCCTACTTTTTTTAGTTTTCAAGTACTGCGCAAGAAGGTGGCTTGCTTTATTACTCTCAGCATACAATGTGGATTTGTGGGCATGAATGATGTTCAACGCCTCCCTTGAGAGAGTGGTATTTAAATCATATTTTAATTTCTGCAAGCTCAAAAGGGTAGCTGGTTCATTATCTACAATGAACTGATTTTCCAACAACTTAAGTTTGGCAGTTTTCTCTAGCAGGTCCATTCTGCGCCTACGATTGGCCATGGCAGAATAACTAATGATATGACCTCTGACAGTAGCCTTAAAGGCATCCCACCACAAGAGAGCTTTATGTTCCTCTAAGAGATTAAATTGAAAAAACTCTTCCATTTTGGACTGTATAAATTGAATAAAAACATCATCCTGCAACAGCATGGATTGAAATCTCCAATACGATTTATTCTGAACTGGTAAGATATCAGCTAACTGAAGAGATACTGGCGAGTGATCAGAGAGAACTCTACTAAGTATCTCAGAATTACATACATGAGGTAGTAAATTAGAGGAGATTAAAAAGTAGTCAATCCGTGAAAAACTTCCATGAGGAGGTGAGTAAAAAGTGAAACCCAGGTCTGTGGGATGGAAAACACGCCAAGGATCTAAAAGACCTAGGATCGTCTTGAGATCCTGTATCTTATGGAGAGCCTTCGATCCCCTAGAGGGGCACTTGGATTTTCTGTCCAGAATAGGATCTTGTACCTGATTGAAATCACCACCAAGGAGAATAAGGTCAGCTCCAAAGGAAACAATCTCAGAGATTACACTGTGAAAAAACGAGGGGGAGTCAGAGTTAGGGGCATACAAGTTTCCTATTAACAACTGGAAATCCCGTAGTTGTAAGTGCACCAATATCCATCTTCCCTCATTATCAGAACATTGTTTTATAATGGAAAAGGAAAGTGATTTCCGCACCAGAATTGCAACCCCATTCTTTTTAAATGCAGCAGAGGAAGCAGCAACAAGAGAATAGAACTGATCCTGGAATCCAACTACATCAGAGGCCAAAAGATGAGTCTCCTGAACTAGAACAATGTCAGCCTGCAGTCTCCCAAAGTACAGCAATACCTTCTTACGTTTTATAGGATTGTTTAATCCTTGCACATTAAGAGAAATTAGTTTCATTTATAATGGGAAAAATGCAAGTATATAAATTAGAACAGCAGCATAGAATAACTCATGAAAGAGGCAGTAAAGTAGTAAATGGTACCAATGAAAGTGCAACCTGCCTGAAAACGGCGTTGCTGGAAGTCATCAGAGACGGCTGCAAGCTCATCCCCACACAAGTGGTAATATGGTCTGAGGACTCAAGACTTACGGATGACTGCAAGGCTCACTCTAGATAAGTGAAATTGTTTTGGGTTGTGCACAGTGAGTTTAAACTCTATTACACAGACTGAAAGTGTTGACCTATCATTAATGGGTGCCATTTGAGAAGTTGATTAGATTATTATAGTGGCATAGCTATGGGGAGCAACAGGGGCCTGGACACCCCCAAATTGGCTCCGGGGCCCCCCGGTTTGGCTGGCGGTGGTCTTACATTGCCTGGTGCTCTTGTCCTGTTTTCAGCACTGTGTACGCTCATTTTAATGAAACTGAGCATGACTATATAAGTTATAACACCCAGTTTGGGGGGGAAACAACAATAGTTACTTTTCTCCTGTAAGGAGTTGTTTTCTATTGTTCCTCTTTTCTGGGTGATTGTCAAAAAAAGTGATAGAAACCTTTAAGGGGAGTGGCAGTTATATTGAGCCCTCCCCAGCAGTTGAGATTTCATATTGTTTAAAAAAATATGTACTGAATCTCTTCTGACCCTTTTAGCAACATACTGATAGTTTAATATTGAGTTTTGCTTTCCAAATTATTACTTTGATTTTTACAAAATGTAGAAACAACACATACCACAAGATTATCCATCTTAATAAAAGAAGAGTAATTAACAATTGGCAAAATGTTCAATTGACATAGGTTCATGGGAGCCAACTTTTCTAAATTATTGGAGGTGCTAAACTCAATGGAAATGATCCCTCCCTGGACACAGTCAAGGAGTTTGTTCAATATTGGGGTGCAGCACCCACAGCACCCACAGAGCTGTCACGTATGCATATGTTAATGCTGTGTTGTGAAAAAAACAAAGTTCATACTGAGGAGATTGGGTAGGGCATATCTTCCCTTGGTCAGTAGGGATATAATCTCGCAAAAGATAGGTATAATTGTTCAAAGATACATTAGCACCTATGATTTCAGGTTTCCACAGTTGGATACCATGAAGCAGAGGTATTACAACAAATATGTTTGCCTTACCGTATATACAGCAAAAGAACATTTACAATAATACTCAGTACACTTGGTATTCAGTTCCTGAATGGATATCCATGCCAAACTGGGTATCCATTTGTAGAACAATGTCCGCCATACATAAGTCATTAACTCCAATCATATTCTTTATTGTTACATGCATAGGCGGTCGGTGGCCCAACTGTTTAGGGAGGCTAAAGGGGGTGGGGTTAGGGGTGGGGCCATGGGCGGAGCTTACATCCATAATTGTCTGACAACACACAGAAAAAAAAATAAGTAAAAATAAAAGTCACAATTAATACCTTTTATTAAATGTAGATATTAGATATGTATCATATGTCAAAGAATAAAGTGGTTGTTCAAAGCATATACTAACCACAATCACTCAACTGCAAAACATCAAGGTCAGGTATACATATAAAGTAGTGCATATGAGTTTATCTTGTTGGGCAGACTGGATGAACCGTACAGGTCTATTTCTGCCATCACCTACTATGTATGTTATGTTACTATGCACAAATTTGTGCAAAAACACATTCAGAACCTTACTGTAACATAAATATTACACTGGGCAGACCCTAATACACCAATATACCACCCATACGGAAAATGCAGACCGTCAACAATATGAAAAAAGGGATCATAATATCACAATTCTCATGTAGAGCCACAAAACACCCTTTTAGGGTGGATAGTGTTCACAATGAGCTCCTTTTATTAGCGACCATATGTAGATCTTTCAAGAGGTAGTGTGTCATGATTTAGGCTCTAAAACCCTTTCTGATGTTTTGGTGCCACCTCAGTAAGGCCAACACACAATCACTCCACTGCAAAACACTATACACAAACTTGTGCAAAAACACACTCATAACCTTACCAAACCATAACAGCACTAATTCCAAGGACAGGACGAGCTACAACTTTATGTATGGAAAGGCAGCACTGTAATTACACCGGGCTGTAAAACACCAGTACACAACCTAGTGAAAAAAACAAAAAGGGCTGCAAATACTACATGCTAAAGTTTGCTGACACATATACAAATTCTCCTGTTGTAATACAGTCTGGGACAGTGTGTACAGGATCAGCTCCTCTGGTGTCAGTGCTGGGAGAATCCAGGAGATGGCAGCAGTCAGAGGTGGCTCTCTCCTCAACATCCCTCCCTCTTCCCTCTCTCCTGCTTCTCTTCTCTCTGATCTGTCCCCAGATTTCCCACTTCCCTTCCCTTTCTCAGTCTCTCTATGTGAACTTAGCCATTAGAAGCTGAGCAGCACCTACACTGATCCAGCAAAGAGGGAGCAAGGGCTGTAAATCAGCTGTTAAGAAGGGCAGGAGAATGGCTGCAGGGCTTTGTGCTCAGCAGGTAGGAGACTGGCAGGAGGTGGGCAGCAGGGGATGCAGTGCCAGGCAATGTCATGCAACCTCTGATACACACATGGGACATGGAAAGTTCTTCTTCCTGGTTCCCCTCCCTTCACAGGGGCTGGAAATGGTGCTGTGGAGAAGGGCAGGAGAATGGCTTCAGGGCTTTGTGCTCAGCAGGTAGGAGACTGGCAGGAGGTGGGCAGCAGGGGATGCAGTGCCAGGCAATGTCATGCAACCTCTGATACACACATGGTGCATGGAGCAAGCAGACGAAAAAGAAAGTTCTTCTTCCTGGTTCCCCTCACTTCAAAGGGCTGCTGCTCCTGAGCCAGCAAAGAGGGAGCCAGGGCTGGAAATGGTGCTGTGCAGAAGGGCAGGAGAATGGCTGCAGGGCTTTGTGCTCAGCAGGTAGGAGACTGGCAGGAGGTGGGCAGCAGGGGATGCAGTGCCAGGCAATGTCATGCAACCTCTGATACACACATGGTGCATGGAGCAAGCAGACGAAAAAGAAAGTTCTTCTTCCTGGTTCCCCTCCCTTCACAGGGGCTGGAAATGGTGCTGTGGAGAAGGGCAGGAGAATGGCTTTGTGCTTTGTGCTCAGCAGGCAGGTAGGAGACTGGCAGGAGGTGGGCAGCAGGGGATGCAGTGCCAGGCAATGTCATGCAACCTCTGATACACATAAAAGAAAGTTCTTCTTCCTGGTTCCCCTCCCTTCACAGGGCTGGAAATGGTGCTATGGAGAAGGGCAGGAGAATGGCTGCAGGGCTTTGTGCTCAGTGGGTAGGAGACTGGCAGGAGGTGGGCAGCAGGGGATGCAGTGCCAGGCAATGTCATGCAACCTCTGATACACACATGGTGCATGGAGCAAGCAGACGAAAAAGAAAGTTCTTCTTCCTGGTTCCCCTCCCTTCATAGGGCTGCTGAGCCAGCAAAGAGGGAGCCGGGGCTGGAAATGGTGCTGTGGAGAAGGGCAGGAGAATGGCTGCAGGGCTTTGTGCTTAGCAGGTAGGAGACTGGCAGGAGGTGGGCAGCAGGGGATGCAGTGCCAGGCAATGTCATGCAACCTCTGATACACACATGGTGCATGGAAAGTTCTTCTTCCTGGTTCCCCTCCCTTCACAGGGCTGGAAATGGTGCTGTGGAGAAGGGCAGGAGAATGGCTGCAGGGCTTTGTGCTCAGCAGGTAGGAGACTGGCAGGAGGTGGGCAGCAGGGGATGCAGTGCCAGGCAATGTCATGCAACCTCTGATACACACATGGTGCATGGAGCAAGCAGACGAAAAAGAAAGTTCTTCTTCCTGGTTCCCCTCCCTTCATAGGGCTGCTGAGCCAGCAAAGAGGGAGCCGGGGCTGGAAATGGTGCTGTGGAGAAGGGCAGGAGAATGGCTGCAGGGCTTTGTGCTCAGCAGGTAGGAGACTGGCAGGAGGTGGGCAGCAGGGGATGCAGTGCCAGGCAATGTCATGCAACCTCTGATACACACATGGTGCATGGAGCAAGCAGACGAAAAAGAAAGTTCTTCTTCCTGGTTCCCCTCCCTTCATAGGGCTGCTGAGCCAGCAAAGAGGGAGCCGGGGCTGGAAATGGTGCTGTGGAGAAGGGCAGGAGAATGGCTGCAGGGCTTTGTGCTCAGCAGGTAGGAGACTGGCAGGAGGTGGGCAGCAGGGGATGCAGTGCCAGGCAATGTCATGCAACCTCTGATACACACATGGTGCATGGAGCAAGCAGACGAAAAAGAAAGTTCTTCTTCCTGGTTCCCCTCCCTTCATAGGGCTGCTGAGCCAGCAAAGAGGGAGCCAGGGCTGGAAATGGTGCTGTGCAGAAGGGCAGGAGAATGGCTGCAGGGCTTTGTGCTCAGCAGGTAGGAGACTGGCAGGAGGTGGGCAGCAGGGGATGCAGTGCCAGGCAATGTCATGCAACCTCTGATACACACATGGTGCATGGAGCAAGCAGACGAAAAAGAAAGTTCTTCTTCCTGGTTCCTCTCCCTTCACAGGGCTGCTGCTCCTGAGCCAGCAAAGAGGGAGCCAGGGCAGGAGAATGGCTGCAGGGCTTTGTGCTCAGCAGGTAGGAGACTGGCAGGAGGTGGGCAGCAGGGGATGCAGTGCCAGGCAATGTCATGCAACCTCTGATACACACATGGTGCATGGAGCAAGCAGACGAAAAAGAAAGTTCTTCTTCCTGGTTCCTCTCCCTTCACAGGGCTGCTGCTCCTGAGCCAGCAAAGAGGGAGCCAGGGCAGGAGAATGGCTGCAGGGCTTTGTGCTCAGCAGGTAGGAGACTGGCAGGAGGTGGGCAGCAGGGGATGCAGTGCCAGGCAATGTCATGCAACCTCTGATACACACATGGTGCATGGAAAGTTCTTCTTCCTGGTTCCCCTCCACAGGGCTACTGCTCCTGAGCCGGGGCTGGAAATGGTGCTGTGGAGAATGGCTGCAGGGCTTTGTGCTCAGCAGGTGGGAGACTGGCAGGAGGTGGGCAGCAGGGGATGCAGTGCCAGGCAATGTCATGCAACCTCTGATACACACATGGTGCATGGAAAGTTCTTCTTCCTGGTTCCCCTCCCTTCACAGGGGCTGGAAATGGTGCTGTGGAGAAGGGCAGGAGAATGGCTGCAGGGCTTTGTGCTCAGCAGGTAGGAGACTGGCAGGAGGTGGGCAGCAGGGGATGCAGTGCCAGGCAATGTCATGCAACCTCTGATACACACATGGGACATGGAAAGTTCTTCTTCCTGGTTCCCCTCCCTTCACAGGGGCTGGAAATGGTGCTGTGGAGAAGGGCAGGAGAATGGCTTCAGGGCTTTGTGCTCAGCAGGTAGGAGACTGGCAGGAGGTGGGCAGCAGGGGATGCAGTGCCAGGCAATGTCATGCAACCTCTGATACACACATGGGACATGGAAAGTTCTTCTTCCTGGTTCCCCTCCCTTCACAGGGGCTGGAAATGGTGCTGTGGAGAAGGGCAGGAGAATGGCTGCAGGTAGGAGACTGGCAGGAGGTGGGCAGCAGGGGATGCAGTGCCAGGCAATGTCATGCAACCTCTGATACACACTTGGTGCATGGAGCAAGCAGGCGAAAAAGAAAGTTCTTCCTGGTTCCCCTCCCTTCACAGGGGCTGGAAATGGTGCAGTGGAGAAGGGCAGGAGAATGGCTGCAGGGCTTTGTGCTCAGCAGGTAGGAGACTGGCAGGAGGTGGGCAGCAGGGGATGCAGTGCCAGGCATGTCATGCAACCTCTGATACACACATGGTGCATGGAAAGTTCTTCTTCCTGGTTCCCCTCCCTTCACAGGGCTGGAAATGGTGCTGTGGAGAAGGGCAGGAGAATGGCTGCAGGGCTTTGTGCTCAGCAGGTAGGAGACTGGCAGGAGGTGGGCAGCAGGGGATGCAGTGCCAGGCAATGTCATGCAACCTCTGATACATACATGGTGCATGGAAAGTTCTTCTTCCTGGTTCCCCTCCCTTCACAGGGCTGGAAATGGTGCTGTGGAGAAGGGCAGGAGAATGGCTGCAGGGCTTTGTGCTCAGTGGGTAGGAGACTGGCAGGAGGTGGGCAGCAGGGGATGCAGTGCCAGGCAATGTCATGCAACCTCTGATACACACATGGTGCATGGAGCAAGCAGACAAAAAAGAAAGTTCTTCTTCCTGGTTCCCCTCCCTTCATAGGGCTGCTGAGCCAGCAAAGAGGGAGCCGGGGCTGGAAATGGTGCTGTGGAGAAGGGCAGGAGAATGGCTGCAGGGCTTTGTGCTTAGCAGGTAGGAGACTGGCAGGAGGTGGGCAGCAGGGGATGCAGTGCCAGGCAATGTCATGCAACCTCTGATACACACATGGTGCATGGAAAGTTCTTCTTCCTGGTTCCCCTCCCTTCACAGGGCTGGAAATGGTGCTGTGGAGAAGGGCAGGAGAATGGCTGCAGGGCTTTGTGCTCAGCAGGTAGGAGACTGGCAGGAGGTGGGCAGCAGGGGATGCAGTGCCAGGCAATGTCATGCAACCTCTGATACACACATGGTGCATGGAGCAAGCAGACTAAAAAGAAAGTTCTTCTTCCTGGTTCCCCTCCCTTCATAGGGCTGCTGAGCCAGCAAAGAGGGAGCCAGGGCTGGAAATGGTGCTGTGGAGAAGGGCAGGAGAATGGCTGCAGGGCTTTGTGCTCAGCAGGTAGGAGACTGGCAGGAGGTGGGCAGCAGGGGATGCAGTGCCAGGCAATGTCATGCAACCTCTGATACACACATGGTGCATGGAGCAAGCAGACGAAAAAGAAAGTTCTTCTTCCTGGTTCCCCTCCCTTCATAGGGCTGCTGAGCCAGCAAAGAGGGAGCCGGGGCTGGAAATGGTGCTGTGGAGAAGGGCAGGAGAATGGCTGCAGGGCTTTGTGCTGAGCAGGTAGGAGACTGGCAGGATGTGGGCAGCAGGGGATGCAGTGCCAGGCAATGTCATGCAACCTCTGATACACACATGGTGCATGGAAAGTTCTTCTTCCTGGTTCCCCTCCCTTCACAGGGCTGGAAATGGTGCTGTGGAGAAGGGCAGGAGAATGGCTGCAGGGCTTTGTGCTCAGCAGGTAGGAGACTGGCAGGAGGTGGGCAGCAGGGGATGCAGTGCCAGGCAATGTCATGCAACCTCTGATACACACTTGGTGCATGGAGCAAGCAGACGAAAAAGAAAGTTCTTCTTCCTGGTTCCCCTCCCTTCACAGGGCTGCTGCTCCTGAGCCAGCAAAGAGGGAGCCAGGGCAGGAGAATGGCTGCAGGGCTTTGTGCTCAGCAGGTGGGAGACTGGCAGGAGGTGGGCAGCAGGGGATGCAGTGCCAGGCAATGTCATGCAACCTCTGATACACACATGGTGCATGGAGCAAGCAGACGAAAAAGAAAGTTCTTCTTCCTGGTTCCCCTCCCTTCACAGGGGCTGGAAATGGTGCTGTGGAGAAGGGCAGGAGAATGGCTGCAGGGCTTTGTGCTCAGCAGGTAGGAGACTGGCAGGAGGTGGGCAGCAGGGGATGCAGTGCCAGGCAATGTCATGCAACCTCTGATACACACATGGTGCATGGAAAGTTCTTCTTCCTGGTTCCCCTCCCTTCACAGGGCTGGAAATGGTGCTGTGGAGAAGGGCAGGAGAATGGCTGCAGGGCTTTGTGCTCAGCAGGTAGGAGACTGGCAGGAGGTGGGCAGCAGGGGATGCAGTGCCAGGCAATGTCATGCAACCTCTGATACACACATGGTGCATGGAGCAAGCAGACGAAAAGAAAGTTCTTCTTCCTGGTTCCCCTCCCTTCACAGGGGCTGGAAATGGTGCTGTGGAGAAGGGCAGGAGAATGGCTGCAGGGCTTTGTGCTGAGCAGGTAGGAGACTGGCAGGAGGTGGGCAGCAGGGGATGCAGTGCCAGGCAATGTCATGCAACCTCTGATACACACATGGTGCATGGAAAGTTCTTCTTCCTGGTTCCCCTCCCTTCACAGGGCTGGAAATGGTGCTGTGGAGAAGGGCAGGAGAATGGCTGCAGGGCTTTGTGCTCAGCAGGTAGGAGACTGGCAGGAGGTGGGCAGCAGGGGATGCAGTGCCAGGCAATGTCATGCAACCTCTGATACACACATGGGGCATGGAAAGTTCTTCTTCCTGGTTCCCCTCCCTTCACAGGGCTGGAAATGGTGCTGTGGAGAAGGGCAGGAGAATGGCTGCAGGGCTTTGTGCTCAGCAGGTAGGAGACTGGCAGGAGGTGGGCAGCAGGGGATGCAGTGCCAGGCAATGTCATGCAACCTCTGATACACACATGGGACATGGAAAGTTCTTCTTCCTGGTTCCCCTCCCTTCACAGGGGCTGGAAATGGTGCTGTGGAGAAGGGCAGGAGAATGGCTGCAGGTAGGAGACTGGCAGGAGGTGGGCAGCAGGGGATGCAGTGCCAGGCAATGTCATGCAACCTCTGATACACACATGGTGCATGGAGCAAGCAGACGAAAAAGAAAGTTCTTCTTCCTGGTTCCCCTCCCTTCACAGGGCTGGAAATGGTGCTGTGGAGAAGGGCAGGAGAATGGCTGCAGGTAGGAGACTGGCAGGAGGTGGGCAGCAGGGGATGCAGTGCCAGGCAATGTCATGCAACCTCTGATACACACATGGTGCATGGAGCAAGCAGACGAAAAAGAAAGTTCTTCTTCCTGGTTCCCCTCCCTTCACAGGGCTGGAAATGGTGCTGTGGAGAAGGGCAGGAGAATGGCTGCAGGGCTTTGTGCTGAGCAGGTAGGAGACTGGCAGGAGGTGGGCAGCAGGGGATGCAGTGCCAGGCAATGTCATGCAACCTCTGATACACACATGGGACATGGAAAGTTCTTCTTCCTGGTTCCCCTCCCTTCACAGGGGCTGGAAATGGTGCTGTGGAGAAGGGCAGGAGAATGGCTGCAGGTAGGAGACTGGCAGGAGGTGGGCAGCAGGGGATGCAGTGCCAGGCAATGTCATGCAACCTCTGATACACACATGGTGCATGGAGCAAGCAGACGAAAAAGAAAGTTCTTCTTCCTGGTTCCCCTCCCTTCACAGGGCTGGAAATGGTGCTGTGGAGAAGGGCAGGAGAATGGCTGCAGGGCTTTGTGCTCAGCAGGTAGGAGACTGGCAGGAGGTGGGCAGCAGGGGATGCAGTGCCAGGCAATGTCATGCAACCTCTGATACACACATGGTGCATGGAGCAAGCAGACGAAAAAGAAAGTTCTTCTTCCTGGTTCCCCTCCCTTCACAGGGCTGGAAATGGTGCTGTGGAGAAGGGCAGGAGAATGGCTGCAGGGCTTTGTGCTCAGCAGGTAGGAGACTGGCAGGAGGTGGGCAGCAGGGGATGCAGTGCCAGGCAGCCTCTGACACACAAGCAGAAGAAGAAATGAGCCTGGCACTGCTCAATCCCTTCCTTGGGCTCTAGTTCTGCTCTTTATTCCCTGCAGCTCCTCAGGCTCTTCGTCCTGACTCGCCTGGCTTTATTTATTTATTTGTAGCATTTGAATCCCACATTTTCCCACATGTTAGCAGGCTCAATGTGGCTTACAGAATACAGTAATAGTGAACGCCAAGTACGGTAGGTGTTAAATACAGTTAGAAAAAGGGTCAGGTAAGGTAGGGGTAAATGGGTACAATAAGGGACAAGGAAATAAGAAATAAAAAATGTCCCTTGCAATGTATGTGGTGATGCATGGTAAAGTTAAGGCAGTTAAGTAGAATCAGTAAGGGTAGGCCTTGCAAAACAGATAGGTCTTTAAAGAGGTTCTCAGTTTCTGTTTCCTGTGATCTCTTTAGATTCGTTTTCCTTTCTGTCCCCTTTCTCTTTTCCACTCTCCCAGCTTTTTCTACAGCTTCACCCCGCTTCCCTTTCACCGTTCTAACCGCAGCTTCACATTTGGATTTCAGGTCAGACTATTCCTACCCATGTTTGCATCGGATGTATTATGTGGCAATGTCATTGCAGGTGGCTTCTCTAGAGCCACAGAATAGACATAGTCACCAGACGACTTACTATTAAGGTGACTAAGAAAAAATCCAAAAGTATACTATCAATCACTAGCGTATGGAAATATAATGTCCTGATCGAGCCATCTATAATAAAGATAACAGTAATGAACTAATAGGTAGAAAAGAAGCTCAGAGAAAGAGGCTGCCGACATGGCATTATTTACTATTACTACTTATCATTTCTGTAGTGCTACTAGACATACGCAGCGCTGTACACTAGACATAAAGAGACAGTCCCTGCTCGAAAGAGCTTACAAACTAACTAGGACAGACAAACAGGACAAATAAGGGATAAGGGAGTTACAAAGGTGGGAACGATAAAAATGTGAGAGAGGATTAGGAGTTAAAAGCGACATCAAAAAGGTGGGCTTTTAGCCTAGATTTGAAGACAGCCAGAGATGGAGCTTGACGTACAAGCTGAGGAAGTCTATTCCAGGCATATGGTGCAGCAAGATAAAAGAGTTAGCAGTGGAGGAGAAGGGTGCGGGTAAGAGATTTACCCAGTGAACGGAGTTCCCGGGGAGGAATGTAGGGAGAGATGAGAGTAGCGAGGTACTGAGGAGCTGCAGAGTGAATGCACTTATAGGTCAATAAGAGGAGTTTGAACTGTATGTGGAAACGCATAGCGACACTGGCGGAATAGAAGTCGGGCAGCAGAATTTGGAATGAATTTGAATTTAAATGAAGCATCACTCACTTTCTCTGACCAGCTGCCTAAGTGGCCTAACAGCCAATCTCAGTCATGGACCCCATGCCTAAACTGTGTGTCCAGCATGCATTTTGTGTAGAAAAAAAAAATGTGGTTCACAATGTAAACGTATTATCCAAAATCAGTGCCCAAAAATAAGTAAATGCATCTTCATTAAGATTAAGGTGCAGCAACTAAGATTATTCTTAAAAGAGTGCAATTTTCAAATGTTCAAAAAGCAGCAGGCTGTTCTGTTCCTACTAATGGGCCTTTTTACTAAGCTGCGGGCTTTCCCGCATGCTTAAGGCCATTTTAGCACAGCAGTAAAATGGCTGACTTTCAATTTTGTATTAATGGCCACACGTTAATGTTTACACAATAAAACGGGTTCTCAATGAATATTAGTGCGTGGAGGAAAAAGCCTCGAAAAACTCCCAGACACATGAAAAAGTCTATAGGGAGCTGGACTTTCTCAGACTGGATGGACCGTACAGGTCTTTCTCTGCAGTCATCTACTATGTTATTATCTAGCTTATTTTCGAAAGGGAAGGACGCCCATCTTCCGACACAAATCGGGAGATGGGCATCCTTCTCTCAGGGTCGCCCAAATCGGCATAATTGAAATCCGATTTTGGGCGTACCCAACTGCTTCCCATCGCGGCGACAACCAAAGTTCCCGGGGGCGTGTCGGAGGCCTAGCGAAGGTGGGACTGGGGCATGCCTAACAGAGGGGCGTCCTCAAGCAATAATGGAAAAAAGAAGGGCGTCTGTGATGAACACTTGGCCGACTTTACTTGGTCCTTTTTTTTTTTACGACCAAGCCACAAAAGTGTGCCCTAAATGACCAGATGACCACCGGAGGGAATCGGGGATGACCTCCCCTGACTCCCCCAGTGGTCACTAACCACCTCCCACCCTGAAAATACAACTTTAAAAACTTTTGTTTTTTGTTTTTTTTTAGAGTATGGGTGAAGGACCTCCTTCGCTATGCCTCCGTCCCTGCAACGGCAGTTGAGGACGTCCTTCGAAATGCCTCCGTCTGTGCGACGGCAGTTGAAGACGTCCAAAATGTGGATGTTTCTGTGAGAAGGACGTCCATGCCTGCTATGCCTCTGACACCCTCTTTATTTGGATTTTGGATCACAAGTAGCAGCAGTGGTATTTGAACTGGCCACCTCTGGATTACAAGACCAGTGCTCTAAACACTAGGCCACTCCTCCACTCCACTCCCTTGAAATTTGGCCATTCCTGTGTGTGTGTGGGGGGGGCAGTATGCAGGGCCCTGGGGGGGGGCGTAATGTGTGTGTCAGCGGAGGCATAACGAGGGCGTGGACGTCCTTCTTTCAAACATTTTGGGCGTCCTCAACTGCCCCCCCCCCCCCCCCCCACAGGGATGGCCAAATTTCAAAGGAGTGGAGTGGAGGAGTGGCCTAGTGGTTAGAGCATTGGTCTTGCAATCCAGAGGTGGCCAGTTCAAATCCCACTGTTGCTACTTGTGATCCAAATAATTAAAGGGGGTGTCAGAGGCATAGCAGGCATGGACGTCCTTCTCACAGAAACATCCAGGCATGGACGTCCTTCTCACAAACATCCACATTTTGGATGTCCTCAACCGTCGCAGGGACAGAGGCATATCAAAGGACATCCTCAACTGCCGTTGCAGGGACGGAGGCATAGAAATATCCAGTGTACCTGAATAACTCACCTTGAGCTACTACTGAAAAAGGTGTGAGCAAAATCTAAATTAAATAGCAAAGGACGTCCTCAACTGCTGTCGCGGAGGCATAGCAAAGGACATCCTTCACCCATACGCTAAAAAAAAAAGACAAAAATTTTTAAAGTTGTTTTTTTTCGGGGTGGGAGGTGGTTAGTGACCACTGCATGCCTTTTTCCATTCAGTTAGTGCATCAGTTAGTCCACTGCAGTGCCCCCTAGGGTGCCCGGTTGGTGTCCTGGCATGTCAGGGGGACCAGTGCACTACGAATGCTGGCTACTCCCATGACCAAATGACTTGGATTTGGTCGTTTTTGAGATGGGCGTCCTCAGTTTCCATTATCGCCGAAAACCGGGGATAACCATCTCTAAGGTCGACCTTAATGTTGGGATTTGGGCGCCCCCAGCTGTATTATCGAAACGAAAGATGGACGCCCATGTTGTTTCGATAATACGGGTTTCCCCGCCCCTTCACCGGGACGTCCTTAGCGATGGGTGCCCTTAGAGATGGTCGTCCCTGTTCGATTATGCCCCTCAACGTTACTATGTTACTATTCGCCTTATTTTCGAAAGTGATGGGCGCCCAGATTTTGACCCAAATCGGGAGATGGGCGCCTTTCTCCCATGGGCCCCCAAATCGGTATAATTGAAAGCCGATTTTGGGCGTCTTCAACTGCAATCTGTCGCGGAAACAGGCAAAGTTGACGGGGCGTGTCGGAGGCGTGGTGAAGGCGGGACTGGGGTGTAGTTATCAGCCAAGGAGAGATGGGCACCCTCGGCCGACAATCAAAAAAAGAAAGGCGTTTTTACCATGAATTTGGGTCTTTTTTTTTTACCCTTTTTTTCCATGAACAAGTACCTTAAATGACCACATGACCACCGGAGGGAATCGGGGATGATCACCCCTGACTCCCCCAGTGGTCACTAACTCCCTCCCACCATAAAATAACAAACTTTAAGAACTTTTTTTTCCAGCCTGTATGCCACCCTCAAATGCCATACCCAGCTCCATCACAGCAGTATGCAGGTCCCTGGAGCAGTTGTTAGTGGGGTGCAGTGCACTTCAGGCAGGTGGACCCAGGCCCATCCCCCCCTATCTGTTACACATGTGCTGGTAAATGGGAGCCCTCCAAACCGCCCCCAAAAACCACTGTACCCACATGTAGGTGCCCCCCTTCAGCCATAAGGGCTATGGTAATGGTGTAGAGTTGTGGGCAGTGGGTTTTGGGGGGGATTTGAGGGGCTCGGCACCCAAAGGAAGGGAGCTATGGACTTGGCATGTGAGGGGGACCAGTGCACTACGAATCCTGGCCCCTCCCACGACCCAATGACTTGGATTTGTTCATTTTTGAGCTGGGCGCCTTCGGTTTCCATTTTCGCTGGAAAACGAAACCGCCCAGCTCAAATCCGCACAAATCCGATGCATTTGCCGGGCACAAACCGTATTATCGAAAAAAAAGATGGACACCCATTTTTTCCGAAAATACGGTCTGTCCCGCCCCTTCACGTACCCATTCTCGGACATAGACGCCCATGGAGATGGGCGTTCGCGTTCGATTATGCCTCTCTATGTATCATCGGCCAAAAAAACCTCCATGTGGGTAGAGACTCACTAATATTTTTATGAAGCTTTAAACTCAGCCTAATAAATAAACTTAGCTTTAGTTGGTAGATCTCTGTATCTTTCTGTTAACCTTGACCGTGATCAACGGTGGCCAGCGTTTTGAATTTACACTGTCTGCTTCAGGATCACAGGCCAATCAATCTAAAATGGAAACGAAGAAACCCCGATCTCAGTTTATAGCTTAATATATTCAGAAGTTTTCCTCAACCCTCAATCCGGTCCTCGGGATACACCAAGCCAGTCTGGTTTTCAAGATATCCACAATAAATATGCATGAGATAAATTTGCATGCACTGCCTCCATTGGAAGCAGATCTCATTGTGGGTATCCTGAAAACTTGGCTGGCTTTGTGTGTCCTGAGGGGACTGGGTTGAGAACCCCCTGCTCTACAGCAAGGTAGACCAGAAGTGCTCTGTCAACCTCACATCTCTAGCCTCCAATACCATGAGGGAGTGAAAAGAAAAGCATTTCTCCAATACCAGTACTTCAAAAAGGCATTTCTTCCCCACTATGCAAGCCTTACTCGCCAACAGACACCCCCCTGCCTTAGGAAACCCTAAGGATGTCCCCAGTCCAAACAAGAAACCCTTTGGGGAAAACATTATAGTTCTGTGCAGTAAAGATTCTAAGTATCGGTGTATAATTCTTCAGAAGAGCTGTGTTACAGGACAAGACCACAAAGTGTGAGAGAGCATTCCCTTCACCGTTCCACATTTAAGGCATACCTGTGAGAAGTACGGTCTCTGGATCGTATGAAAATGGCACTCCCTCAGAATTGCACAATGTACCAAAGTGTGTGTGGGGGGGGGGGGGGGGGGGGGAATCTGCTGTAATGTACTGCCATCGTCTTTTGAAGTCGCTCGAATCCCCAAGTCTCTAGGCCAAAACCCTAGCTCTGGTATCAAAGTCCTGAAGTGGCATGATCCCATTCAAAACTTTATGTAAGTGTGATACAGACATAGGATCCAGGGAGGAGGTGGCAAACGGACTTTTCTTTGCTGCAGCCACAAAGAAATCTTCCCTTTTTAAGAGGACTGAATGTAGTGATCTAGTTGAATGTAGGCAAATCTTTCATTATTAGTAGTTTGAAAATGTTGTCGCAGAGAGTCGGGGTGAAACTCTCCCATCTTCTTTAATCACCTGATACAAGAATCATAAACCCCTCTGAGCCCACCCTCGGAAAACCATAATATCCATTCCTGGTGAAAAATCCAGATTACCTGTCAAGGGGAGTAGATCTCTCCAGACAGTGCCTCATTTCCATAAGTGCAATAAAGCCCTTCCAGGTCTTCTGCATGGAACTTAACAAAACATTATCCCCCAAACCCTGAGGTAGCTTGGTAGGGCTAGCGTGCAAAAGATACTGGTAGTTGAGGTGTAGTCAGGAAAATACTCTTGTTCGAACTCCAGAGGAATGTAGCCATCTGGCTCCAAAACCCAGTCTCGAATAGGTCTCAAAATGCGAGCCTGATAAGGTTCGGAAGGCCTAGAAGTCCTCGGTTCCAGCCCTCATATAATCTCACAATGACTGGTTTGAGTTTCTTACCTCCCTCAACAAGACTTGACCAGCATTCTCTGCAAATTCCATATGTCTTTTTTTTTTTTTTGTTACATTTGTACCCCGTGCTTTCCCACTCATGGCAGGCTCAATGCGGCTTACATGGGGCAATGGAGGGTTAAGTGACTTGCCCAGAGTCACAAGGAGCTGCCTGTGCCTGAAGTGGGAGTCGAACTCAGTTCCTCGGACCAAAGTCCACCACCCTAACCACTAGGCCACTCCTCCACTGTTGCTACTATTTGAGATTCTACATGGAATGTTGCTATTCCACTAGCAACATTCCATGTAGAAGTCGGCCCATGCAGATCACCAATGTGGCCACGCAGGCTTCTGTGAGTCTGACGTCCTGCACGTACATGCAGGAGGTCAGACTCACAGAAGCAGAAGCCTGCGCAGCCTTCTACATGGAATGTTGCTAGTGGAATAGCAGCATTCCATGTAGAATCTCCAATAGTATCTATTTTATTTTTGTTACATTTGTCCCCCGCACTTTCCCACTCATGGCAGGCTCAATGCGGCTTACATGGGGCAATGGAGGGTTAAGTGACTTGCCCAGAGTCACAAGGAGCTGCCTGTGCCTGAAGTGGGAATCGAACTCAGTTCCCCAGGACCAAAGTCCACCACCCTAACCACTAGGCCACTCCTCCACTCTTTAATAACCAAATGGGAAGGGTCTGAAGGGTAAACAACCATTTTGGAAAAGAGTTATGCGAAAGAAACCTAATCTTCCCACTAGAGACAAAAGGACTTCCAACCCTCTTCTACCTAGTATGTATGGTGTGGGACATCCAAGAAGTAAAGCTGTCATGGATCTGACAGTGGCTGAATCCTCAAATAGAGAAAACTGCCTGTGGCCTAGTGTAGTAGGAAATCCCTCCCCCACTGCCTTCGAAGTGAGTCATCCATCGCCAGTGCCTCCAACGTCTGCTTATTTAACCAAAGTCCTGAAAAACCTCCATACTCCATAATAGTTTCCAACAAGATCGCTAGAGACTGGTGAGGACGAGTGAGCAAATATCAGCAAATGCCAAGACCTAAAAAAATTCTTGATTTCCAACCTTCACCCCCTTAATCTCCCGATTCCCTGTGATTTCACAATATCAGTGGATCTACAACACGGACAAATAAAAGGGGGGGGGGGGGATAGAGGGCACCTCTTGTCTTGTCCCTCGCTAGATATGGAATTGGTCAGTAAGTTACTGGATTTGTATATAAAACATTGATTGCATCCCTAAAATAACCTGTAATGCCAGATCGTTCAAGTACACCCCTCAAAAATCTCCCGTCTATTCAGTCGAATGCCTTCTCCGCGTCAAAACTGGCTAGCAGAGAAGGCGAAGCTAGAGGAATTTGGCAGGTTAGATTTATGTTTAAACGTTTTTTATTGAACTTTCTGCGTATTGTCCATCCCAGTACAATTAACAGCACATATTTTCCATTCAACTCAAGTAATATATATTTCGTGTCTTCTTGAACATTATTTATATACTTTTGAATTTTTGACCCCCCCCCCCCCCAATGCCCTCCCTTCCCCTCAATCCCGCAAACTCCCTCCTCCTAATACTCAGAACATCTCTCTAAACATCGACTAATATCAACATTTACAGAAACATTGCCAACAATAATTATCAACTCCCTATCGATAACTATCTTCCGGTACATATACTCCTCATACCTTACTTTATAACTTGTCAAGTGTAAAAAACTGCTTATTTCCATCCTACCTCTATCCCTGCCTTCCTTCCCTACTGGCAGATTAGATTTAATGCTAAGATCTTTATGATAAGTTTCTTTGAACAGGTTAGTCTTTAGTAATTCATATAAAGTATCACATACCATGTAAAATGAGTTTATCTTGTTGGGCAGACTGGATGGACCGTACAGGTCTTTATCTGCCGCCATTTACTATGTAAGAACATTTGCGCATGTAAGTGGAGCGGCACTCTGTTGTGATCGTATATGATAAGATGGCCAAAGAGGTAGAAAAGGTGACAGTGAACTCTGAAATACACTCCATATTCAGACCTCTTCCACATGTCACTAAGTCTCTTTCTGTTTGTGTTTCAGCTGCCAGTGATGTTTGAGGACGTCACTGTCTACTTCTCCCAGGAGCAGTGGAACTATTTGGATGAAAGCCAGAAGGAGCTTTACAGGGAGGTGATGAAAGAGAATTACGAGATTCTGATCTCACTAGGTAAGGATTGTGTTTTCTGCATTTTTAGCAGATAAGTAATTTGAGACATTTTCCTGTATGTTGTGAAACTTCCAAGTATGATCACAGTCTGTCTCAAGCCTGCTCTCTGTTTGAGGATGGCAGTGTTAGAGCCAGGATTGAGGAACCTTTTAGACCGTCCTGTGTGTCTTGCTAGTTTTCTTCCCGTTAAATCAGACAAATTGTTTCCAGTTTATTACTTATTCACCTTTCAGGACAGGAGTCAAAGCAGTTTACAGTATAATGATGGGATAGGGGAAAAAAACGGAAGAGGCTGGAGTAGCTCCGAGAGGCGAGATCGAGATGACTTATGTCGGGCGCAGATGAGGCAAGAAGTCACATAGTCTCGAACATCTCTTTTTTTTTTCATCTGGGGCTGCCAGTAAGTCTGTGAAATGAGTTCCAGAGTCGTCGTATCCCTGAATGTCCCGCCAATTTGGAATCCTGCCCCCAGCGAAGATTAGTATCTCTGAGTTGCTTGGGTACCATGGTCTTGCTGGGAGGCACTGGTAGACATACAGAAAACAAAAGAAGGATTCATCCTCCACGAATGGTATCGGTCCAAGTCAGAGACAAAAAGTGGAGTCCACAGGAAGAATGGGAGCCAGAAGTCCCGGAGGAGTAGCCTAGTGGTTAGCGCAGCGGACTTTGATCCTAGGGAACTGAGTTCGATTCTCACTGCAGCTCCTTGTGACTCTGGGCAAGTCACTTAACTCTCCATTGCCCCTGGTACAAAGTAAGTACCTGAATATATGTAAACCGCTTTGAATGTAGTTGCAAAAACTTATCAAGTCCCATTTCCATTTCCCTATTTGAGATTCAACTTGGAATGTTGAGATTCTGTTGCTACTATTTGAGATGCTACATGGAATGTTGCTATTCCACTAGCAACATTCGATGTAGAAGCCTGCCCTTGCAGATTAGCAATGTGGACGCGCAGGCTTCTGTTTCTGGGAAACAGAAGCCTGCACGGCCACATTGGTGGTCTGCAAGGGCAGGCTTCTATATGGAATGTTACTAGTGGAGGAGTAGCCCAGTGGTTAGTGCAGTGGACTCTGATTCTGGGGAACTGGGTTCTATTCCCACTGCAGCTCCTTGTGACTCTGGGCAAGTCACTTAACCCTCCATTGCCCCTGGTACAAAATAAGTACCTGAATATTTATTTTATTTGTACCCCACGCTTTCCCACTCATGGCAGGCTCAATGCAGCTTAGGTACTTATTTGTACCTGGGGCAATGGAGGGTTAAGTGACTTGCCCAGAGTCACAAGGAGCTGCCTGTGCCTGCAGTGGGAATCGAACCCAGTTCCCCAGGACCAAAGTCCACTGCTCTAACCACTAGGCCACTCCTCCACTCAATATGTAAACCGCTTTGAATGTAGTTGCAGAAACCTCAGAAAAGCAGTATATCAAGTCCCATTTCCCTTTATTACCAGCATCAATTCTACGACATGACAGAGCTGTGTTATGGCATAAGGATATGGCTGCATTAGGGGTCTCTAGAACATGTTCACAACTGATGTCACTAAATTCTGGATCACAGTCCTTACTGCTCCTGTAGAGTCTTGACAATGCATAAAGATTCTAGTGCATTCCTAGTGATTCAAGCTGAAGCTGGAGCAGAAGCTAGAACTGGATGGTGGTACCAGAACAGGATGCTGAAGCAGGAACCTGACGCTAGATGACCTGTTGCAAGACAAAGGAGGGAAATGACTGCAGCCCTGAAGTAGTTCCCAGGTAGGGTTACCACACGGCTCTAGAAAACGGAGGACAGATTGAGCCAGTGTGGGGTTTCCTTCCATTGCTTTCAATGGAAGCAAAACCTGGACTGGATCAATGTGTCCTCCTTTTTCTGGATCTATATGGTAACCCTTTTCTCAGGGCATCTGATGTCATTGCGGAACTTCTGGGGTGCAAGCTGCCAGCGAGGGGGGGGGAGGGGGGTCAAAAGGCACACGCACTTAGAGGGAGGAGCCGAGACGCCACGGGCAGCACCGGAACAGAAGCAGGAGGAGACCCCGAAGGACGCTGCCCCCTAGTGTGCAGTGGGAGTCAGTGAGTAGTGGCGCAGGGAGGTGCGGCGGGGTCCTGACGTTATAAGACCACCTACGCAACCACCTTCTCCTATATTAGCGCTCAATTGTGGAATGGGCTGCCTCAATTGGTCAAACTTACTCCTGATCACCCAACCTTCAAGAAGCGCCTCAAGACCTTTCTTTTTGGAAAAGCTTACGCTCCAAACCCGTCTGGCATCTCTTACTTAATTCCAACTGTCGTAGCGACATACTGATCACCGCTACTCTTTCCCCTTTTCCCTCCTTAGCTATTACCCTTTGTCTCTTTCGCTCTTATGACATTGATTGTTTGTTTGCTGAATTGTTGTATGTTTTTATAGACTGTTGTACGCCACATTGAGCCTGCCCATGGGTGGGAATATTGTGGGATATAAATGCTATCAAACATATAAATGGCAAGTGACCGACTCACCTGCAAATGCGCAGTAGAGACTTCCCTCTCTGTCCCGCCCTCGCGTCAAGATGTGATGACGTCAGAGGGCGGAACAGAGAGGGAAACGGAGTCGGACTGTCGAACACTGCCGCTTGCAAACGAACATCGCGCGCACCAACCTCCACCACCCCTCCCCCTGTATCGGGCCCTTCACTGACCTGACAGCGCCTCTTACCTCCGTGTGGAAGCGCTGCAGGCAGCAGCAGAGCTTTCACATGGAGATGAGAGGCGCTGTCAGGTCAGTGCAGGGGGCCCGGCCAGGAGGGTAGCTGGAAATCTCGCCCGTTTTAACGGGCTTAACGGCTAGTAAATAAATAAATTATGGGGTCACAGCCAGTGTTCCCTCCTAAGATGGGAACGTGCGCAATGTGAGGTGACAAGCAGCCGCTGGAGGAGGGGTTCTGCTGGCGGGGCTTGGGGACCCCCACCAGCCAAGGTATGTGGAGTTGCGGCAGGGGGCAGGGAGGTGGGGTTAAATGTGCCCCCCCCCCCCCACCCACACATGCCTTTTTTGTGGTCTGGCTATATGGCGGTCCAGAGGAGGGGTGTCCAGCAGCGGCGGTCCTGGAGGGTGCTCGGCTCAGTCTCTCAGCAGCCCTGTGTTATGACATTTTTATCAGAAGGATGGTCTTCTACACATTTCTATCACAGAGTGTAATGTACACGAGAGCCTCTGAGTCCTCAGCTTCCCACAACACATTCAAGTGAATGCCATTTGTTTTTCTCCATCTGGATGAGGTCTCACCAGTGATTTGTAGAGAGAGATTATCATGTCCTCCTTTATTTATATATCTCTTTCTTCTGTCCCCCCCTTCTTCTTAATATTTGATCACTTCAGGGTCATTTGATAAAATGACCCTCACATCCCTCTGCTTTATGGTGGATGACGGTCGTAGAACCTCCCCTGTCTCATCGTGTGCTGCTCCCTGAGAATAACTGCTGTGTATTTTTCTGTGCATAAAGGAGAATAAACCTCAATTTTCTTTGTGATTCCTAGGTGTAGACCATGAAAGCATCAATTCTGAAGTATTATCAAGGATTAAACAAGAGGAAGAGCCTCGTGTCTGGGATCCAAAGGAGCCAGGACGGAAAGAAGTTCCTCAGTCATGCACAGGTGAGTAATAACAGAAAATACTGTGCAGAGTAATAGCAGATATTACACAGTAGAGGCGAGGAATAATCAGTACTTTACAGAGTAAGGGAGGTATTATGACATTCAGGTGAGTAAGAAGTAGCAGGAGTTTTTACAGATCATGGAATGATTCTGAGGCTGATCCTAGGAGCTTATAGCTTATTTTAATTGCACACTAAATTATATCATGCAGAAGCAGCCCACCTGACCGCATTTCACATCACGTGATTCCTCTTCCACCTCCTGGAAATGTTTTTCCTCACTCTCTCTTACACTGTCCAAGCTCCGCTCGCACTCATTCTCCTATGATACTCCCCTGAGGAGATTCTCTGGGATCTGCTAGGTACTTCTAAATAACCCAGATTAAGCACTATCCGAGACAGGATGCTTCTAAGGTTAACAGACTCAATCTGACAGAGTATGATACTGGTTTTCTTTCTTTAGTTAATCAGTTTTCCACATCCCTCTAAAGTTATGCTCAAGGGTGGATCATAGTAAATTAAACTTTCTTCTGTAGTACCTTTGCCAAATAGTTAAGCTGTGGAACTCTTTGCCGGAGAATATGGTAACTGCGGTTAGCGTATCTGGGTTTAAAATAGGCTTGGACAAATTCCTGGAGGAAAAGGCCATAGTCTGCTATTGAGACAAACATGAGGAAGGAACTGCTTGCCAGGGCCGCCGAGAAACTAAGCCGAGCCCGGCCGCCGCTGCAGTCCCCGGTCTCACTTGCCTGCCCTCGGCTCCATCCACCACTGGGCCCCCTGCATTAAAATCGGCAACGCCTCGGCTCTGTTTGGAAAGGCAGATCACCTCCCTTCGGGCCTTCCCTCACTGTGTCCCGTCCTCGTCTGATGTAACTTCTGGTTTCCGCGAGGGCGGGACACAGGGAGGGCCCGAAGGGAGTTGATCTGCCTTTCCAAACGGAGCTGAGGCGCTGCCGATTTTAATGCAGGGGACCCAGTGGCAGACAGAGCCGAGGGCAGGCAGGTAAGATCAGGGACTGCAGCGCCAGCGGCCAGACCCTGGCGCCGGGCACCCCTTGGAGGCCCGGGGAATTTTGTCCCCCCTTCCCCCCCCCCCCCCTCGACGGCCCTGCTGCTTGCCCCGGGATTAGTAGCATGGAATGTTGCTGGTAATTGGGTTTCTGCCAGGTACTTGTGACCTGGCTTGGCCACTGTTTGGAAACAGAAGGAAGGGATCCTCAGGAGCTTAGCCTAGAATGGGTGGCAGAGCTGGTGGTTGGGAGGCGGGGCTAGTGCTGGGCAGACTTATACGGTCTGTGCCGGGGCTGGTGGTTGGGAGGCGGGACTAGTGTTGGGCAGACTTATACGGTCTGTGCTGGGGCTGGTGGTTGGGCGGCAGGGATACTGCTGGGCAGACTTATACGGTCTGTGCCAGAGCTGGTGGTGGGAGGCGGGACTGGTAGTTGGGAGGCGAGGATAGTGGAGGGCAGACTTACACGGTCTGTGCCAGAGCTGGTGGTGGGAGGCGGGACTGGTAGTTGGGAGGCGGGGATAGTGCTGGGCAGACTTATACGGTCTGTGCCAGAGCTGGTGGTGGGAGGCGGGACTGGTAGTTGGGAGGCGGGGATAGTGCTGGACAGACTTATACGGTCTGTGCCAGAGCTGGTGGTGGGAGGCGGGACTGGTAGTTGGGAGGCGAGGATAGTGGAGGGCAGACTTATACGGTCTGTGCCAGAGCTGGTGGTGGGAGGCGGGACTGGTAGTTGGGAGGCGGGGATAGTGCTGGGCAGACTTATACGGTCTGTGCCAGAGCTGGTGGTGGAGGCGGGACTGGTAGTTGGGAGGCGGGGATAGTGCTGGGCAGACTTATACGGTCTGTGCCAGAGCTGGTGGTGGGAGGCGGGACTGGTAGTTGGGAGGCGGGGATAGTGCTGGGCAGACTTATACAGTCTGTGCCAGAGCTGGTGGTGGGAGGCGGGGTTGGGGGTTGGGAGGCGGGGATAGAGTTGGCCAGACTTATACGGTCTGTGCCCTGAAGAGGACAGTACAAATAAAAAAGTAGCACATATGAATTTATCTTGTTGGGCAGACTGGAAGGACCATGCAGGTCTTTTTCTGCCGTCATCTACTATGTTACTATGTTAGAATACTGGGCTAGATGGACCATTGGTCTGACCCAATATGGCTACTCTTATTTTCTTATGAAGACTGGAGGATGGCCAATGTAACACTGGTTCCAGTGGTCATCTGATTTGGGCAAAATGATGGAAAATATTATAAAGAATAAAATTACAGAACATGTAGACAAACATGGTTTAATGGGACAGAGTCAGCATGGGTTCAGCCAAGGAAAGTCTCGCCTCACCAGTTTGCTTCATTTCTTTGAAGGCGTGAATAAACATGTGGATAAAGGTGATCCGGTTGATGTAGTGTATCTAGATGGCCACTGTTGGAAACAGGATACTGGGCTTGATGAGTCTTTGGCCTGTCTTAGTATGGCAATGCTTATGTTCTTATGTAAACAGGTCATACAGCACTCAGGAGCATCAAAACAAAACTCCTCTCCCACCCCCATTCACTCAACCCCATCCATTATCCGCTACAAGTAACACAGTCTTCCTTCTCCAAAAAGACTGGAAGTAAATATTTATTTTTTTATTTATTGCACTTGTATCCCACATTTTCCCACCTATTTGCAGGCTCAATGTGGCTTACAGAAATCTGTTATGGCATTACCGTAACAGGGAAGAATTACAATTGGTGTTACAAAGGGTTAATCAAAGACAGGAGGGTCAGGTTATGCAGTTATACAGTGAGACATAGGTCATAACCCAATCTAAAACTTGTACTCATTGTCCCCTCGCTCACACTCCCCCAACCATCAGCCCAAAACTGTGGTCCCAACACATTCCCCTTGGACTCAACCACACACATTCATGATTCTTAACATGCGATTTTGTTTTGTTTTTCATCTGAGGTTTGTGATGTCTTTTATTACTGCATATGTAACTTTGTAATCTGCCAAGAATGCGGGATTGTGTGGAATAGAAATGTTAAATAAAGAAAGAAACATCCAAACAAGAGTCTCTTGTTTGTCACGTATCAAACACACTCCGCAAAGGTGAAGATCAACCCAAAAGTCAGCCCAGGAAATAATGGGACGGAACATTCACCGTGAGTCCTTTGCGGAAGAGAGGCAGGATTTTTTTTTTTTTTGCTTTACTGAACACCGCCTGCCATTTCTGCTTCTTACTCTGCTGCTCCACAGTCACTGAAGCCGGCAGTTAAAGTGACAGTCAAACCTGCCTTATGCTATAATTTCCAGTTTTTTTCCAGTGATCTAGTTTTGTGCTTTTCCCCTCCCCCTCCATGGAATAACACAATGAAAACAGGAAAACCCACCTGTAATGAATTTTTTCCCCCCTGTTGACATCCAAGGCAAGCTTCACTGTCTCAAGTTTCAGCAAAGTCAGCGCCTACACATTTTGTAATTCACTTGTGAGACGTGCCTGGCCTGCTACAGAAGTCGCTCTTTATCTGTAAATCTGGCGAACCCCACTATATCACAGGGGTTATCATTAGGGGGGGGAGGTACAATCAGTATACACTATGCCTGCTCCACCTTCACCAAAAGTTGGTCAGTTTCTGCCCCCCCCCCCCCCCCCCACCGAAAATGCTTCTTCCAGGAACTTGTCCACATCTTTTTTTTAAACCCAGCTATGCTAACCGCTGTTACCACATCATCTAGCAGCGGAGTTCCAGAGCTTAACTATTCATTGTGAAAAAAAAATATTCCCTCCTCATTGTGTTAATGAAGCTACACGGAAATACTTTTGAGTGTCCCCTAGTCTTTGTACTTTTTGAAAGACTAAAAAATTGATTCGCTTTCTACTCATTCTACACTACTCAGGATTTTGTAGACATTACATTACATTAGGGCTTATATCCCACTAATACCTTTTCGGTTCTAAGCGGTTTACAAAAGAGATCAGAACGTTCCTCTGAGAATTACGATTGTTTTGGAGATAGGCAGAGGACTAACTACAGTACATATTTCCTAAATATGAAAGTTTTTCAATCATATCGCCCCTCAGCCATCTTTTTTCCAGGCTGAAAAGCCCTAACCTCGTTAGCATTTCCTCATATGAGAGGAGTTCCATCTCCTTTACCATTTTGTTCGCTCTCCTTTGAATCTTTTCTAATTCCGCTATATCTTTTTTTGAGATACAGCGACCAGAACTGAACGTAATACTCAAGGTAAGGTTGCGCCATGGAGCGATACAGAAGCGTTATAATATTCTTGGTCTTATTTACCATCCCTTTCCTAATACTTCCTAGCATCCTGTTTGCATTTTTGGCAGCCGCCACACACTGGGTTGAAGATTTCAGCGTATTGTCTACAACGACACCTAGATCTTTGTCTCTGAGTGGACCCTAGAACTCCTAGTCCTCTGCTCTGACGCAGTGTATATTGCGAAACATGGACTATGCTGGCATATGGCAGAATTGGCAACGAGTCCTAAGATAAGTAAAAAAAAAACAATTATATAAAACTAGTAAAAAAGGCCCGTTTCTGGCTGAAATGAAACGGGCGCTAGCAAGGTTTTGCGCGGAGTGTGTATGTTTGAGAGAGTGTCTGTGAGAGTGACTGTGTGAGAGTGAGAATGTGCAAGTGTGTGTGTGTGACAGAGAGTGGGTGTGAGTGTGTCTGTGAGAGAGCGTGTGTGTATGTGAGAATGAGTGTGTGCGAGTGCGTATGTGAGACAGTGAGTGTCCTTCCCTGTCCCCCCTGTCAGGTGTCAGGACTGGGGGGACTGTGGACAGTCATGAAGGCAGCCCCTACCAAAATAATGAAAGCAAGACCATTTGTATAATAATCACTGCATTCAAGAGAACAAAATGGAGCAAGTTCCCACATGCTATCTTTTGCTTTCTGTATTCAGTAGCTGACAGGCTTGCTAGACTTACCTAAGTGGCTGCAGCTGCAATACACTGAAAAGAAAGCAAGGAAACCTATGAGACGTAGATATGGCCGTCCCCTTGGCCTCTGACGCTCCTCCCTTCTTCTATTTGACTTCCCTCTGATAGGTCCGTCATTCGGTGTGACGCTCCTTCCTTTTCCTGTTTCAGTTCCCTTTGATAGGTCAGAGCGGTGCAGCTGTGACACTCCTCCCTTCTCTGATAGGTGAGGGCGGGGCAGAGATGTAGTGTGCTTAAAAATGGTTACAGAGCTTTGAACATACGAACTGTTGAAACCTCAGAGTGTGCTTTAGAACGTTGAGGGTGCTTTTTATTTGCAGATGGGGCGTGGCCTACGGCCCAGATGGACGTGGCTGAGACTGAGGGTGAGTAGTCCGAATAGCCTAGCCTACCAGGAGGACAGGAGTTCAGGACAGATGGAGTGAGCTTCAGAACGTCTGAGAGGGAATTTTATTTATATAGATATTTAAAATTGAAATTATCATTATGAATAAAATTATGGGGAAGTTAAGTGATAGTATTAAAGAAGCTGATGAAGAGTCCTGGTGAATCACGGTAGTGAGATTCCTGTGTGAAACGAGTCATCAGCTGAGGCTCAGGTTAAAAATCATATAATGAGAATGAACATTTAATTGATGTAACAGTGTTGGGTTGTAGTTGTATGGATAAGAGAATATAGTTAAGGCAACTAATATAGAGGGATTCAAAAGAGGTTGGGATAAGTTCCTGGAGGAGAAGTCCATAAAAATGTTCTTTTCACATAGACTGATGAAAACCATTGCTCATCCCTGCTCATAAGCCATTGGAATTAGATCTATTTTTGGGGATCTGCAGAGCACTTGTGACTTAGTCTGGCAACTGTTGGAGACAGGCTGCTGGACTTGGAGCTTGGCCCAGCTCAGCGTGATTTTATTCTTTATTTTTCATTTACTGTACTGCTTCAACTGATGCACAGACCTAAGCGGTTTAAACACTAAAGACCAAACAGGCACTTACTTCCTCAGCAACCCTCCAGACTGGTCAAGACATGCCTACCAGCAGAGGGGCATAACCCAAGCATCTTGACCGTTCTGGAGGGTCTAGAGGAAAGAAAATTAGCAGGTAAGGCCTAATTTCACCTTTAAAATATCGACTTGAATATGATCATATAATCTATCTGCTGGGGTGGCAGATTTACAAAGGGGTTTCGTGTTGCTGAACTGGTTAAACTGTTCTTCTCCTATAATGATTCCCAGTGTTCACTTTTTTGTGTGTGTGTGTTTTTTTAATCTAGAAAAGAATGTCCTTAGAAACAGTAAAACAGAGACACATCACTGGAAGCTGCATGAGAAGCTTGACAGGGGAAAGATATTATTGGAAAGAAACAAAGAGGAAACTTCTTCCTGTCCTGACTGGGGAGAAAAGGGAAAAAATCAAAATAAACAACAAAACACAAGAGACTCAACTCTGTGGGAACACAGTGCCTGTAATATGCAAACAGGAGAAGAGCAGAGAAACCAGACAAAAGATCAAAGTTGTTTATGTGATATTTGTGAGATATTCCTCTGCAATCTTGTAACTCTGACATCATATCAGCGATCTGACACTGAAGAGAAACTAGCTGCCTGTACATACTGTTTGAAAACCTTCAGTCAAAAGGTAGAACTACAGAGACAACTGCAAACATGCACAAGTGAGACACGTTTTATGTGTTCTGAATGTGAGAAAGATTTCAGTAGGCAGAAAGAGTTAGTGCAACACCAGAAAAATAATAAAGAAACTAGAATGGGTGTAAGTACAGAATATAGGAAATGCTTTATTAATAAACCAAACATTACAAAAGATCAGGAAACCAACACTGATGCGAAAATATCTTCATATGCTGGTTGTGAAAAAAGCTTCATCCAGGAAGAAAACGTCACAAGAAATGCAAAATTCCATGCAGAAGAGATACCGGTTTTAGATAATGAGCCTAAGAAAAGCTTAAGTCGCAGGAAAGCAATCACAGAACATAAAAACACTCAAACTGGCGTGGAATTGGTCATTTCTGCTAAATCTGATAAAATCTTTTGCAGAAAGACAAACCCCTCAACCTACCAAAAAAATCAGAAAGATGAAAGACTGTATACCTATCCCACTATGCACCAAAGAGGAGTGAAACCATTTACATCTACTGAGTGTGGTAAAAGCTTCACTGATAACCACATTGCCCCCCAGGGAACCCACACTGGAGAGAAACCATTTACATGTACTGAGTGTAGAAAAACCTTCAGTCATAAGGCAAATCTCAGACAGCACCAGGTAATTCATACAGGACAGAAGCCATTTATATGTACTGAGTGTGGCAAAAGCTTCAGACAGAAGGCACACCTCACAAGGCACAAGATAATACATACAGGAATAAAACAATTTTCATGTACTGAATGTGGTAAAAGCTTCACTGACAAGGCTGTCCTCAAAATACACCAGCGAATCCACACAGGAGTGAAACCATATACGTGTTTTGAGTGTGGCAAAAACTTCTGTGAGAAGGGAAGACTTACTGTACACCAGAAAATTCACACAGGAGTGAAACCATTTACTTGTATGGAATGTGGTAAAAGATTTGGTCGAAAGGCAGCACTTATTATGCATCAAAGAATTCATTCAGGATCAAAACCATTTACCTGCAATGAGTGTGATAGAAGTTTCTATTATATATCAAACTTTAGAAAACACCAGAGAATCCACACAGAATTGAAATCATTTATATGTAATGACTGCGGTAGAAGCTTCATTCGAATGGTAAACCTCACAATGCATCAGAGAATACATAAAGAAGTGAAACCAATTATATGCACTGAGTGTGGTAAAAGTTTCATTCGGAAAGCAGACCTCACAGTGCACCAGAGAATCCACTCAGGATTGAAACCATTTAAATGCACCGAGTGTGATAGAAGTTTCAGTCGGAAAGCAGACCTTAGAGTGCACCAGAGAATCCACTCAGGAGTGAAACCATATACGTGCACCGAGTGCGGTAAATGTTTTAGTCAAAATTCAAACTTTACGGTACACCTGAGAACACACACAGGGGTGAAACCATTTATATGTACCGAGTGTGGGAAAGGTTTCAGTGCCAATGGAAAACTTGCCATACACTTGAGAACCCATACTGGAGTGAAACCATTTACATGTCCTGAGTGCGGTAAAACCTTCAGTGAGAAGGGAACACTCACCACACACCAGAGAATCCACACAGCAGTGAAACCATTTACATGCTGTGATTGTGGTAAAAGCTTTAGGCAGAAGGGGAAGCTCACCAGACACCAGAGAATCCATACTGAAATGAAACCATTTTCCTGTACTATGTGTGGTAAAAACTTTCAACAAAAGGCAATACTCACAGTGCACCAGAGAATCCATACAGGACAGAAACCATTTTCATGTACTGAGTGCGGTAAAAGCTTTCGAGAAAAGGCAATACTCACGGTACATCAGAGAATCCATTCCGGACAGAAACCATTTGCATGTTCTGAGTGTGGGAAAAGCTTCAATGAGAAGGGAGCACTAGTCATTCACCAGAGAATCCACACAGGAGTAAAACCATTTTCATGTACCGAGTGTGGGAAAAGCTTTCGACTAAAGGCAAGACTCTTGGTGCACCAGAGAATGCATTCAGGACAGAAACCATTTACATGTTGTGAGTGTGGCAAAAGCTTTAGTGAGAAGGGAACACTCACTATACACCAGAGAATCCACACAGGAGTGAAACCATTTACATGTTCTGAGTGTGGGAAAAGTTTCAGTCAGAAGACAAACCTTTCAGTGCACAAGAGAATCCACACAGGACGTAAATTGCATACGTGCATTGAATGTGGTAAAAGTTTCTCTCACAAAGCAAGCCTTAAAAAACATGAGGGAATACACACAGGAATAAAACACTGAATTAATTAAGTTATTGAATGTTTCTGTTTCACCATGGGGGATAAAATAAACTTTTCTTCCCAAGCCTTACTGAGTACTTTCATATGGTGACCCTATTCTATAAGATCTATACCAAATATCAGGAAGATGACACTACAGAAGAAGGCAAAAAACTAAATGCGTACTGGCTGCACATTGATCAGGAGAAAAAGGTATCCATCTATTGCTTATTTACTGGGGCTAATAATCATGGTAGAGAGAGTGCAAAACCTCGTCCAGTAGTAGGCCATGTGGGCTCACAGCATCAGGAGATAAACCACAGAAACCAATGAAAAAGTTAAGACCAAAAGCTGTTCTGTGGACACTTGAAGATAAAAAGGAAATAATGTACTGCTCCTATTAAGCCAAAAACTGTATATTTGATTACAGAGGGTACACGTGGAGGGGTGTTTTCAATATGACGTCTAAGTCGTCCAAAATCTGTGAATAGCAAAGGTCATTTTCAAAAAAGAAAAATGTCTATCTTTTGTTTTCGAAAATAGAAGATTTTGTGAATTGGACGTTTTATTTTCTTGCTCCATTTTTGTAAAAAAAAAAAAAAAGAGTCCAAATGCAAAATTCACAAAATCAAGCCATTGGGATGTAGGAGGAGCCAGCATGTTTAGTACACTGGTCCCCCTGACATCCCAGGAAAGCAATAGAGCACCCTAGGGGGCACTGCAGTGGACTTCATAAAATGCTCTCAGGTACACATCTGACCATTGCTCCCTTACCTTGTCTGCTGAGCCCCACAAAACCCACTACCCCCAACTTTACACCACTACCATAGCCCTTATGGGTGAAGGAGGCACCTGTATGTTATATGTGGGTACAGTGGGTTTCTGGTGAGTTTTGGAGGGCTCTCAGTTTCCTCCACAAATGTACCAGGTAGGAGCCTGGACCCTCCTGTCTGCAGTGCACTGCACCCACCACTAGACTACTTCAGGGACCTACATGCTGTTCTAATGGACCTGAGTATAACATCTGAGGCTGGCAATTAATCTTTTTCATCACATTTTTTTTTTTTGGGGGGGGGGAGGGGGTTAGTGACCACTGGGGGAATAAGGGAAGGTCATTCCTGATTCCCTCCAGTGGTCATCTGGTTATTTAGGGCACCTTTTTGTGCCTTATTTGTTATAAAAACAGGTCTAGTTCAAAACGTCTTAGTTTTAGACCTAGACGGTTTTGTGTTGTTCCATTATGGCTGAAAAACATCTAAGTCTCAGGAACGCCCGAGTCCCTCCCTGAACACGTCTCTGATACGCCCCCTTGAGATTTGGACACACTTCTGACGGACTTCAAAGAAAAACGTCTAAAAATAGGTCTCTAAAATACTGATTTGGACGTGAGGAAAACATCCAAATGCTGCTTTGTGCCACTTTTTAGACATTTTTCTGTTTTGAAAATGATCCCAAAAGAGAAGTTGCCATAAAATAGTAGAATGAGAAAAAGACCAAAGGGAAAAGCTGCAAAGGGCAATGGATGCAAATATAAAGGTCTTTAGCTATTTTAACGTGCGGGTTCCTCACACGCCTTGACCACGACCAACGATGGCCGCCGTTTCGTGGACCTGCCTCAGGGTACTGTGGTCCGCGTGTGTGCTCCGCAACGATAGTCATTCAATAGGCGTGTGAGGAACCCGCACGATGTGACACCTGATTAAGTCAAGTAAAATCTGGTGAAATTCTTGCTATTTCAAGTGTAGTTATGAAATTGACAATAGCACCACAGAGGTTTTCTGGCCAATGATGAAGAAGTCCAGCCCCTTGTGCTTTGTGTTTTGTTGCCAGGGGCTTCTCGAGGCCTTTCCTCTGTTTAAATTCAGACCTTAGCGTGCTTTATTTCTGAAATCTCCCTACTGTCTAGATTTTCAAATATAAAGGTCTTTGACAGAAGAAATTTCAAGAAAGATACCTGAGTAAGGATGGCTTAGAACAGCTGATAATAGCTGCAGAAAGAAGCATGTAAAGAGGGAAGAGGGTTTTGGAAAGGAGTGCAGTAGGATGTGCCAGAGCATGGGACAACAGGAGAGGTATCTCTTATGTGTGAGGTGGAGATGGAGAGATGAAATCTGGAAATGCAGGAGAGTGAGATGAATGAAGGACTGTCTAATAAGTCGATTGAAGAGGAAGAAGATGCAAAGGAGAAAGATCCAGAGATGGAGGAATTAACAGTTGAGCTGCTGGCCTGTTTGGAAACGGATGACTATTCTCAGTTATAGGAGAAAGAAAGATTATTGAAGTTAAGATTAACCCCTAGAATAAAGAGTATGATAAGAAAGCGATAACCTGTATAAAGGGACAATTTATTGCTATTATAGAAATAACCAAATGCAATACTATGCAACCAAAACTTGTACTGAATTTTCAAAAAGAGGAATGGGGAACAAAATTCAGGAATCCCCACTAAGATTCAATTGCAGGGCAAGCAGTCAAAACATATCGGTTACTGTTCGTCTGATATGGGATCCATTAAAGGAGGAAAAAGCCTCAGAATTTCAATCAGCACTTTAGGAGTGTGGTTTTTTCATTCAATCATAGGCATAAAAAACCTCCAGAAATGACCCAGTCTCAGTTCAACAATAGTATAACATAATGTACAAGTGGAAAATCATGTATCCAAAAACACTCTACAAGCACACATGGAGGGGCATTTTCAATATGATATCCAAAAATCCAGTGCCAAACGTCATTTTCAAACCAGAAAAATGCCTACCTTTTTGGTTTGAAAATCACCCTGTTTTAGATGTTTTTTTGTTCAGTGCATCTTTCTTTAAGGGCCTTTTTCAAACAAAAAAATCCAAGGGAAAAATGCTCAGAAACAAGTCACTGAGATGGCTGGGGGCCAGATGTCTTACTAGACTGGCCAAACAGGGAAAAGTAGAGGCTGAGCAAAGGTGAATCCAACACTGGAGATGTTATGTAGAAATATTTCATTAATGCAGATATTGAGGGACCCGGCATGGCCCATGTTTCAGCGTATCACACCGCCTACATCAGGGGTCAAATAAATAATTTGTCCAAAAGAACTTCTATTCAACTCTACATATAACAAATCGAGGAACTCTGATCCAATCGAAACGATCAAAGGACATTCGCATAGAGTTTGCAAGCGGTGGTGTATTTGCGAATGTCTTTTGATCATTTCGAATGGATCACAGTTCCTCGATGTGATAAATGCAGAGTTGAATATAAGCTCTTTTGGACAAATTATTTATTTATTTGACCCCTGATGTAGGTGGTGTGATACGCCGAAACATGGGCCGTGCCGGGTCCCTCAATATCTGCATTAATAAAGTATTTCTACATAACATCTCCAGTGTTGGGGTTCGCCTCTGTTCAGTCTCTACTTTTTCCTGTGTGGACTTTCTGGCATAGAGGTATTCCCTGTGTGTTCTTTGATTACTAGACTGGCCACACAGACATCCCAGCAGAGCAGTGGAGCAGCCTAGGGGACACTGCAGTGGACTTCACAGGTACACATCACATCATAACACCCTTATGTTTTATGATGAGTCCTCCAGGCATAGCAAAAACTGTACTATACCCAACTGTAGACCACATGCCTGCAGTTGTCGCCTGTCTGTAGGTTCAGTAGGTATTTTGTGGGTTTTGGGGTGCTCGCACTTTCCACCACACGTGTACCAGTTAGAGTGGGATATAGGCCTGAGTCCCCTTCTCTACAGTCCACTGCATAGGCCACTAGGCTACTCTAGGGATCTGCTTGCTGTTTTTAAGAGGAATGGCCATTATATCTGCAGCTGTCATAGAGCCTAGTATGTACTGTCACTTTCACCTCTTAGAGGAGGTTGGGGGGGATTAAGGGGGGAAGGGTCATGCCTTTATCCCGCTAGTGGTCATCTGGTCAGTTTTGGCACTTGGTCATTATTGAAACAGGTCTAGCCAAAAATATCCTACTTTTTACCCTGGACATTTTTACAATGTTCCACTATTGTGCAGACATGTGTAAATCGTAAGCCCGCTCCAGTCCCGCCCAAAATGCACCTCCAACACTCCCCCTTGAGATTTAGATGAACTGCATAGAAAAGCATCTTAAAATGAGTTTCGAAGGCAGCAATTTCAATGTTTTTGCAACAACAAAAAAAAATCCATCTGACACTTTGTGCCGTTTTTTTGGACATTTTTCTGTTTTGAAAATGAGCCCCTTTAGTATTTCAGGGATATGAAATCTTACATTTCAAATCTTTGAAACTTTCAGGTCCTGTAATGCAGCCCAACCGCTGATATTCAACTGCTTAACCAGGTTGTGTCACGGAGTATCAACAGTACCCAATGGGGTACAAAACTTGTTGTGTTGGTCCTTTCTAAGAAAATGCCCAAATTTTCTTGAAGGCATCTATTGATGGTTTTGTACACTCCACAGTGTCCTTTAATGTTTATCGCCTTTAAAGCTAAGTGAATGTTTATTAAGTGCATGAAGTACTATGAAGTACCAGTATATGGAGTTTTTTTCTGATGTGTAATGTTGGCATTTTGTCAAAGGTAATCTTTTGAAAGGACAATTCCATTGTGGTCTTTTTCCCCATATAGGGCCTGATTCTATATTTGGCGCTGAAAAAAAATCAGCGCGGAGGGAAAATGTGCCGACGTTTATTCTGTAAACCGCGCCTAAATAGGCATGGCATGCTGCCCACGTGACTAAAATTTAGGTGCAGCCATTTACACCAGTGAAAAGCTGGTCTAAATATTCATGCCTCATTTTAGGCGCGAAATGGGTTATTCTATAACGCTGTTCATAAATTTTAGGAACGCCCATGACCCGCTCATTCTCCTTCCGTGGCCACGCCCACTTTTGAAAACGCAGGCTACTTTATAGAATACGCTTAGTGAGTAATGCGCATAAATTCTAATTAGTGCCCGTTAGTGCTGATAATTGCTTGTTAACATTCACTTATCGGCGCTGGTTGGCTTGTTAACCAGTTGACAAATCAAAATACGCCTAGACTTGCAGCACAACTCTAGTTGCACTATATAGAATTTAATATTGGATAGCTCTTGACTCCCTTTTGAATGATATATAGATCAGCTTGGGGGGGGGGCCCTGTTACGAAGCGGCGGTAGGGCTATCAGATGTGTAGCTTGTGCCAAGTCGACACTACCGTCCGATTAGCACACCCACCTGGTGGTAATTCGAAGTTGGCTTGCGCCGTTCCCTACAGTAGAAAATAATTTTGTACTGTGGGGGCACACACGCTGCATGAGTACCATGTGTGTAGCACATGAGCCCTTACACCAATATTTGGCAACTAAGGTTTAATCCCAAAAAATGCAGGGTCATGCACTTGGGTCGCAAAAATCCGAGGGAACGGTACAGTATAGGGGGTGTAGTGCTTCAGTGTGCGAAGGAAGAGCGGGACTTGGGGGTGATTGTGTCTGATGACCTTAAAGCTTTCAAACAGGTAGAAAAAGTGACGGCCAAAGCCAGAAGGATGCTTGGGTGCATAAAGAGAGGCATGACCAGCAGGAAAAAGGAGGTGATAGTGCACTTGTATAAGTCTCCGGTGAGGCCACATTTGGAGTATTGTGTGCAGTTCTGGAGACCGCACCTACTGAAAGATATAAACAGGATGGAGTCGGTCCAGAGGGCGGCTATGAAATTAGTAAGCAGTCTTGAATGCAAAAATTATAGGGACAGGCTTATGAACCTCAACATGTATAAGCTGGAAGAGAGGAGGGAGAGAGGAGACATGATAGAAACGTTTAAATATCTCAAGGGCATTTATGTACAGGAAGAGAGCCTTTTCCAAATGAAGGAGAGCTCTGGAGTGAGGGGCATACGACAAAGTTAAGAGGGAATAGGCTTAGGAGTAATCTAAGTATTATGTCAGAGAAAGGGTGATGGAGGCGAGGAATGGCCTCCCGGTGGAGGTGGTGGAGTCGAGGACTGTTCCAGAATTTAAAAAGGCTTGGGATAAGCATGTGGGATCACTTAGGAAAAGGTAGAGTTAGGGGTTACAGAGGATGGGCAGACTGGATGGGTCATATGGCCTTTATCTGCCGTCATGTTTCTCTGTTTCTAGGTCAATGGGTGGTGGTAAGGGCTCAGGCAGTAAATAGCCACACGTTACATTTAGTTTTAATGCACGGCCATTTACTGCCCCGTTAAAAAAAAGCCTTTTTTTCCCAGCCGCAGTAAAAAAAACATGGTCCAGTGTGCGCCAAAAACACGCATCCACACAACTGCAGGCCGCTTTTTACCACAGCTTAGTAAAAGCACCCCTGGGTATTTTGTATGATTAATGTTTTCCCTTTCTGATCCCATCTGTAGTTGTTCTTGTTATTATGATCCTACAACAGTCATGTCCATCCATCCAGATGCCTCCTCCCACGACTACATCATGTGGGGCAGAACCTGAAAACTGATTAAGCCAGTGCATACTTCATGGCACTATCTGGTTAAGTGCTGCTGAATATCGGGTTGGGCACACTGCAATCTAACCAGGAAGAAGCCCTCTCTCTTCTTCTCTCATAAGTCCAGCATCTCTCCCCCCCCCCCCCCCCCCCCCGTGTTCCAGCATGTCCCAGAGGCGTAGCTAGGCGGGTCGCCAAGGAAGTGGCCGATCCCCCAAACGGACTTCTGACCGCCTATTTTTGACACGATCTGTTGTGTTTAAGCGCCGGTGCTCTTGGCAATCTGCTCTCGCTTCCCCTGTGCCCTCAACCTGGCTACGCTTCTGGCATTTCCCCATCTGTCTCTTCTTGTGTTCCACCCTTAAACCACCCTTTACCATCAGCTGTTGCCAGCAGTGCCAGTGATTCACATACACTGCCTGTAACTGGCCCCTGGAGCCTTCCCTCTGTCGCATTCCACTTCGCTGCAAACAGGAGGTTAAGTCAGAAGGGGTGGATTGCAGCAAAAAGAAACTCGGGGGTTGGGAAGAGGGGGGAGAGGAGTGATGCTGGACTTGCCAGGAGAGAGGTAAGAGAGAGAAGGAGATTCGGACTGTTACTCTGGTTTTTATGGATTTAGCTCACCTTTTTCAGTTTTAGGTCAAGGAATGCAGATATAGGTGGTATTTTCTATCCCCCACGGGCTTAAATCTAAGGGCCCTATTTACTAAGCCGTGCTAGAGGTGTGTTAGCGTTTTGCTAACTGTGTAGATGCCTATAATATTCCTGTGGGAAGGGCCGTGCCTAGGGTCTCTGGCGCCCCCCTGCAGACTATCAGTTGGTGCCCCCCCCCCGTGAAAATGATCACGCCCCCTCCATGAAAATGATCGCTCACCACTTGCCACACTGAAAAGAATTGTCAGCAATATTCTTAGAAACAAATTGCTATACATTGCAAAATAAGATAGCAGATGTAAATTCTCAAAGTGGACATATTCCAAACGCTAAAATGAAAATAAAATGATTTTTTTTTACCTTTGTTGTCTGGTGACTTTCTTTTTTCGATCATGCTGGTCCAGTATCTGATTCTGCTGCTATCTGTCCTCTTAACTCCATTTCCAGGGCTTCCTTTCCATTTATTTCTTTACTTTTCTCCTTTCTTCTTCATTTCTTGCTCTATATCCATTTCCAGCAATTTCTCCTCTCTCCCTGGGTCCTGCCCTCCCATCCATGTCCATTCTTGTCCCTCTCTGCCCTTCCCTCCTCCATCCATAGCCAGCAATCCTCCTCTCTCCCCTCCCCTCCATTTCCAGCAATTTGTCCTCTCCCTGGGCCCCCATGTCCATCCTTGTCCCTCTCTGCCCTTCCCTCCTCCATCCATAGCCAGCAATCCTCCTCTCTCCCCTCCCCTCCATTTCCAGCAATTTGTCCTCTCCCTGGGCCCCCATGTCCATCCTTGTCCCTCTCTGCCCTTCCCTCCTCCATCCATATCCAGCAATCCTCGCCTCTTCTCTCCCCTCCTCTCCATTTCCAGCAATTTGTCCTGTCCCTGGGCCCTGCCCTCCCATCCATGTCCCTCTCTGCCCTTCCCTCCTCCATCCATAGCCAGCAATCCTCCTCTCTCCCCTCCCCTCCATTTCGAGCAATTTGTCCTCTCCCTGGGCCCCCATGTCCATCCTTGTCCCTCTCTGCCCTTTCCTCCTCCATCCATAGCCAGCAATCCTCTCTCCCCTCCCCTCCCCTTCCAGCAATTTGTCCTCTCCCTGGGCCCTGCCCTCCCATCGATGCCTCTCTGCCCTTCCCTCCGCGACCTGGGGCCTTTAAATCTTTTACTTCCGGTCGCAGCAGCGTCAGTGAAAGCGGAGCGCTGCCGACGTCTCCCTTCCCTTCGCGCTCTTGTTTCCCTCAGTGTCCGCCTTCTTCTGACGTCAGAAGAAGGCGGGACACTGAGGGAACCAACGAGTGCAAGGGAAGGGAGACGTCGGCAGCAGTGGCGTAGCTAGGGTAGTTGACACCCGGGGCCGGTCATTTTTTAACACTCCCCCCCCCCCCAATCCAGTACTAGGCTTACCGAGAATACAAAGCACTCACGACCTATAGAGCAATTCTACCATACCATAAGCAGTCGTTTCTACAAGTCACACAAGGAAAAGGAAAGCATCTTAAGCACTACAGTGAGCACTAGAACATCAATTCACCTATTGTAAAACGAAACCAGACAGAATAGTACAGATCATCGATCCTGCACAGTCAATGCCAACTGAAAGCCATGTCTTTTTCACAAACACAGATACACCCTAATCCACTATAGAATAAGTAATCATAAACTTTCTATTTAGACAAAAATTAAACTGAACCCCCAATGCCAGACTCTGCATACAATGCAACACCACAGAAACAGAAAATGTCTCCTAGTACTGTGCAAAATATAAGACAGCAGATGTAAATTTGAAAAAACTAACAAATACCAATCACCACTTTACAAATTAACAAATAGAAATAAAACAAATACAGAAAATAAAATAATACCATTTTATTGGACTAATACATTTAGCTTCCAGAGGCCAAAATCTCCTTCCTCAGGTCAATACAGTATAGTGCTGTTACAGTATCCTATCCTGATCTGAGGAAGGGGGTTTTGTTCTCTGAAAGTTAAGTCAAAATGTATTAAAATTAGTCCAATAAAAAGATTACCTTATTTACATGTTCTATTTATAAACATTTATTAACACAGCTAAAATACTATATCCTAAAGCAAAATAATAAAAATATATATTTACAGTTTGTTGTCTTTGGTTTCTGCTTTCCTCATCTTCTTTTCACTGTCTTCCTTCCATCCGGCATCTGTCTTCGCTCTCTCTCTCTCTGCCATCCAGTGTCTGCCCTCTCTAATGTGCCTTCCATCCACATCTGCCCTCTATTTCTGCCCCTTCCATCCACCATCTGCCCCAGTCTGCCATCTCTCTCTCCCCCTTCCATCCACCATCTGCCCTCTCTCTCTCCTTTCCCTCTAGCATTTGCCCTCTATCTCTGCCCCCTTCCATCCACTGTCTGCTCTTTCACTCCCTTCTATCCACTGTCTGCCCGTTCTCTCTGCTCCTTCGATTCACCATTTGCCCTCTCTCTTTCCCCCTCCCATCCATTCAGGGTCTGCCCTCCCTCTCACTCCCCATTCCATCCAGGATCTATCCCCCCTCTCTCACTGCCCCCTCTTTTCGGCTCCCAGTTCCCACCTGCGGCTGCCCCTAGTTCCAGATCCATTGATTCTCCCATCCACCCCTGCCCCAGGCATGACCCCATTCTCCCTCCTGCTCACTTTTCAGACCCCAGTTCCAGCTCCATGCCCCTTCTCCCATCTGTCCCCCTCACCCCATCTGTCTCCCACCCAGTCCCTTCTGCTATCCAAGTGCCCCCCACCCTCACCCCATCTGTCTCCCACCCAGTCCCTTCTGCTATCCAAGTGCCCCCCACCCTCACCCCATCTGTCTCCCACCCAGTCCCTTCTGCCCATCCGAGTCCCCCTCACCCCATCTGTCTCCCACCCAGTCCCTTCTGTTATCCAAGTGCCCCCCACCCTCACCCCATCTGTCTCCCACCCAGTCCCTTCTGCCCATCCGAGTCCCCCTCACCCCATCTGTCTCCCACCCAGTCCCTTCTGCTATCCAAGTGCCCCTCACCCCATCTGTCTCCCACCGTCCCTTCTGCCCATCCGAGTCCCCCTCACCCCATCTGTCTCCCACCCAGTCCCTTCTGTTATCCAAGTGCCCCCCACCCTCACCCCATCTGTCTCCCACCCAGTCCCTTCTGCCCATCCGAGTCCCCCTCACCCCATCTGTCTCCCACCCAGTCCCTTCTGCTATCCGAGTCCCCCCCACCTTCACACCGTCCCCCACCCTCACCCCATCTGTCTCCCACCCAGTCCCTTCTGCCCATCCGAGTCCCCCTCACCCCATCTGTCTCCCACCCAGTCCCTTCTGCTATCCAAGTGCCCCTCACCCCATCTGTCTCCCACCCAGTCCCTTCTGCCCATCCGAGTCCCCCTCACCCCATCTGTCTCCCACCCAGTCCCTTCTGCTATCCGAGTCCCCCCCACCTTCACACCATCTGTCCCCCACCCTCACCCTGCCTCGTCTTCTCCCTGCCACCCGGTCTTTAAAAAGAAATTGCCGACGCGATAGCGAGCGCAGCACCTCGTGTGCAAGTAAAAGAAGCGGTCCAATCATCTCATTGGGCCTTCCTTCACTGTCCTGCCCTAGAGGAAATAGGAAGTTGCGTCAGAGGAGGGCGGGACAGTGAGGGAAGGCCCAATGAGATGATCGGATCCGCTTCTTTTACTTGCACACGAGGTGCTGCGCTCGCTATCATGTCGGCAATTTATTTTTAAAGGGCTGGTGCGGGGGGGTGCCAGGAAGAAGAGCAGCGGGAGCGGCGGCACCCCCCATTCTGATGACACCCGGGGCGGGCCGCCCCCACCGCCCCGCCCTTGCTACACCACTGGTCGGCAGCGCTTTCACTGACGCTGCTGCGACCGAGGTAAAAGATTTAAAGGCCTCGGCGGCGCGGGGCGAGGGTAAGCACCGCGGCGTCGCCCTCCAGAGGTGGGCGCCCCCCTGCGGTGCTTACCCCGCTTACTGCATTGGCACGGCCCTGCCTGTGGGCTTTTACACAGTTAGAAGTCCACCGCTAACTCCAGACTCCGTTCCTTTTATCTTGCTGCACCATATGGCTGGAATAGACTCCACCGAGCCGGTACGTCAAGCTCCATCTCTGGCCGTCTTCAAATCTAACCTAAAAGCCAATCATTTTGATGCTGCTTTTAACTCCTAACCCTTACTCACTTGTTCAGTACCCATGTTTTATCATTCCCACCTTAGTAATTCCCTTATCTCTTATTTGTCTTGTTTGTCTGGCCTAATTAGATTGTAAGCTCTGTCGAGCAGGGACTGACTCTTCATGTTCAAGTATACAGCGCTGCATACGTCTTCGTAGTAACATAGTAACATAGTAGATGACGGCAGAAAAAGACCTGCACGGTCCATCCAGTCTGCCCAACAAGATAACTCATATTTGCTACTTTTTGTGTATACCCTACTTTGATTTGTACCTGTGCTCTTCAGGGCACAGACCGTATAAGTCTGCCCAGCACTATCCCCGCCTCCCAACCACCGGCTCTGGCACAGACTGTACAAGTCTGCCCAGCACTATCCCTGCCTCCCAACCACCAGTCCTGCTTCCCACCTCCTGCTCTGGCACAGACCGTATAAGTCTGCCCAGCACTATCCCCGCCTCCCAACCACCAGCCCCGCCTCCCGATCTTGACTAAGCTCCTGAGGATCCATTCCTTCGGCACAGGATTCCTTTATGCTTATCCCACGCATGTTTGAATTCCGTTACCGTTTTCATTTCCACCACCTCCCGCGGGAGGGCATTCCAAGCATCCATTACTCTCTCCGTGAAAAAATACTTCCTGACATTTTTCTTGAGTCTGCCCCCCTTCAATCTCATTTCATGTCCTCTTGTTCTACCACCTTCCCATCTCCGGAAAAGATTCGTTTGCGGATTAATACCTTTCAAATATTTGAACGTCTGTATCATATCACCCCTGTTTCTCCTTTCCTCCAGAGTATACATGTTTAGTTCAGCAAGTCTCTCCTCATACGTCTTGTAACGCAAATCCCATACCATTCTCATAGCTTTTCTTTACACCGCTTCAATTCTTTTTACATCCTTAACAAGATACGGCCTCCAAAACTGAACACTCCAGGTGGGGCCTCACCAACGACTTATACAGTAGCGCTATAGAAATGATAAGTAGTAGTAGCAGTAGTACATGGTTAGCGCGTGCTAATTTTTAACACGAGCTAAAAACGCTAGTGCACCTTAGTAAACCGGGCCCTTCATTTGTACATAAGGCAATGGATGGTTAAATGACTTACTCAGGATCACAAGGAACTGAAGTGGGATTTGAACAAGGTTTCCCTGATTCTCAGCTTGCTACTCCTGCCAGGGGGTCCCCAGAGTATTGCTCTAGAGCCTTAGAAGAATTTGCTGTATGGACGGGCACACAAATTAAAAGGGGGGGGGGGTCTGCTTACCTTCTTACAGGTTTCTTTTTAGTGAGTTTTTAAATATGGGATTGAACAAATAAAAACCAAAGAATGCTAAGAAATCATTTTATGGCTATCTGAAAGCACAACAACGTGCAGATCTTTCCAGATTTATACTCAGAATCCACAGTTAAAAATCTCTCTCTTTGGCCTTTGATCTCACTCATTGTAGTAGTAAATCTTACTCTTTGGGAAGAGTCAACATTGACATCTCTAACGTTTCAAGTTTTATTTACATTTGATATACTGCATATTGTGATACATCTATGCAGTTTACAATTTTATTATGCACAATTTTAATATATATATATAAAAAATAAAGAACTACATTTTGTAAAGATAAGTAGAGGAGTGTGGTAGCCGTGTTAGTCCACTCTTAAGGTTATCAATAGAAATCAAACAAAATAAAACATGGAAAAGAAAATAAGATGATACCTTTTTTATTGGACATAACTTAATACATTTCTTGATTAGCTTTCGAAGGTTGCCCTTCTTCCTCAGATCGGAAATAAGCAAATGTGTTAGCTGACAGTGTATATAAGTGAAAACATTCAAGCATTACTATGACAGTCTGACAGGGTGGGAGGATGGGGGTGGGTCGGAGGTATGCATGGGGACATCAAAGCATATCATTGATATTCTAACAGGATGGGTGTGGATAGGTGAGGGGTGGGGTGATCAACAGAGACATACAGCTTTATGGTTTATAATGGGCCAAAATATTTCACAGGACCCCAAAGTCATCCACAAAGGAAAGATATTCAACATAAAGGGATCTTTCACTTGCTCATCTTCCAATGTGGTATACATCATTCAGTGTAAACAATGTAACGAAGGATGCTATATTGGAGAAACAGGCCAGATGCTTAAGACAAGATTCAATTTACATAGACATCACATGAACAATGCTGGTGCCAGTAGGGTTCCCACACCTGTTGGTCAACATTTTACAGGACCAGGACACTGTACCAGTGACTTCACAGTGAGAATCCTGAAAGGTAACTTTAAAACCATACAAGAACGCAGTGGCGTACCAACGGGGGGGGGGGCAGTGGGGGCGGTCCGCCCCGGGTGTCAGTGGGTGGGGGGGGTGATCCGCTTTGCTCCCGCTGCTCCCACCCTACCTTTAAAAAACAAATTTTTAAGCGTCGTTGCAGGCAACGCCTCGCGTCTGCCCTGCAGAAGTAAATCTCTTCGCTTCGAAGTTCGTCGTCATCGGGCCTCACTATGTCCCGCCCTCCTCTGAGGAAACTTCCTATTTCCGTGAGGGCGGGACATAGTGAGGCCCGACGACGACGAACTTCGAAGCGAAGAGATTTACTTCTGCAGGGCAGACGTGAGGCGCTGCCTGCAACGACGCTTCAATATAATTTTTTTTAAAGGTAGGGTGGGAGCAGGTGAGTCGGGTCGGGGTCCTCAGATGGGAGAGGGATATTGTGGGGGTTCTCACATGGGGAGGGGGTTTTCATATGGGAGAAGGGGACTGAGTGGGGGGGGGGAGGGGGGTCTCAGATGGAAGAAGGGGTGTTGTAGGGGTTCTCACATGGGGAGGGGAGGGGGTTTTATATGGGAGAAGGGGACTGGGGTGGGGAGGGGGTTCTCAGATGGGAGAGGGGTGTTCTGGGGGTTCTTAGATGGGGAGGGGGTTTTCAGATGGGAGAAGGGGACTGGAGTGGGGAGGGGGTTTCCAGATGGGAGAATGGGACTGGGGTGGGGAGGGGGTTCTCAGATGGGAGAGGGGTGTTCTGGGGGTTCTTAGATGGGGAGGGGGTTTTCAGATGGGAGAAGGGGACTGGAGTGGGGAGGGGGTTTCCAGATGGGAGAAGGGGACTGGGGTGGGGAGGAGGTTCTCAAATGGGAGAGGAGAGGGGTGTTCTGGGGGTTCTCAGATGGGAGAAGGGAGATGGGAGGGGTTCTCAGATGGGAGGAGGGAAGGGGTTCTCAGATGGGAGGAGGGGGCTCTCAAATGGGAGAAGGGGGCTGGAACTGGGGTCTGAGAAGGGGTCATGATGGAAAATGGGGCATGCCTGGGTCAGGTGGGAGAATGGGTCAGGCTGAAAAGGGGGGCAAGGCATGTGGATGAAGGTGGCTGAAACTGGGGGCTGAAGGAGGGTAGGTGGGATAAGGGGGCTAGTACTGGGACTGGGGGCTGAAAGGCAGCAGGGGCTGAAATTGTGGGGACTGGGGGCTGAAAAGGAGACAGGGAGAAGTAGCTGGGGCTGAAGCTCAGGACTGGTGACAGAAAAGGGCTGGGGTTGAAATTGGGGGCTAAAAGGGGACAAGGAGAAGTGGCTGGGGGCTAAAGCTCGGGTCTGGTGGGAGACAAGGACTGGGGCTGAAACTGGGGACTGGTGGGATAGTGGGGCTGGAACTAGGGGCTGGAAAAAAAGGGGCAGAGAGGGGACAGATCCTGGATGGAAGGGGGAGTGAGAGGGAGGGCAGACCCTAGATGGATGGGAGAGGGAGGGCAAATGGTGGATTGAGCGGACAGAGAGAAAGGGCAGACAGTGGATGGAAGCGATAGAAAGGGCAGAGAGTGAATGGAAGGGGGAGAGAGAGAGGGCAGACAGGGGCAGATGGTGGATGGAAGGGGCAGAGATAGAGGGCAGATGTAGATGGGAGAGAGGACAGACATTGGATGGAGGGGACAGCAGAGAGGGCAGACACTGGATGGCAGAGAGAGAAGAAAGACAGATGCTGGATGGAAGGAAGACAGTGAAAAGAAGATGAGGAAAGCAGAAACCAGAGACAACAAACTGTAAATAAAATATATATTTTTATTTTTTTTGCTTTAGGATAAAGTAGTATTGTAGCTGTGTTAATGTTTATAATAGAACATGTAAATAAGGTAATCTTTTTATTGGACTAATTTTAATACATTTTGGCTAACTTTCGGAGAACAAAACCCCCTTCCTCAGGTCCGGATAGGATATTGTAACAACACTATACTGTATTGACCTGAGGAAGGATGTTTTGGCCTCTGAAAGCTAAATGTATTAGTCCAATAAAATGGTATTATTTTATTTTCTAGATTTGTTTTATTTCTATTTGTTAATTTGTAAAGTGGTGATTGGTACTTGTTAGTTTTTTTCAAATTTACATCTGCTGTCTTTATGTTTTGCACAGTACTAGGGGACATTTTCTGTTTCTGTGGTGTTGCATTGTATGCAGAGTCTGGCATCTTAGGGGTTCAGTTTAATTTTTGTCTAAATAGAAAGTTTATTATTGCTTATTCTATAGTGGATTAGGGTGTATCTGTGTTTGTGAAAAAGACATGGCTTTCGGTTGGCATTGACTGTGCAAGATGGACGATCTGTTTTATTCTGCCTGGTTTTGTTTTACAGTAGGTGAATTGATGTTCTAGTGCTCACTGTAGTGTTTAAGATGCTTTCCTTTTCCTTGTGTGACTCGTAGAAATTACTGCTTATGGTATGCTAGAATTGCTCTATAGGTCCTGAGTGTTTTCTATTCTCGGCATGCCTAGTACTAGATTTTGGAGAGGGGGGGTGTTAAAAAATGACCGGCCCCGGGTGTCAACTACCCTAGGTACGCCACTGCAAGAACGTAAGACCTTTGAAGTCAGAATGATTGAATATTTTAACACCCAACAGAAAGGGCTTAACAAGGATCTGGGGTTCTTAGCCCATTATAAACCATAAAGCTGTATGTCTCTGTTGATCACCCCACCCCTCACCTATCCACACCCATCCTGTTAGAATATCAATGATATGCTTTGATGTCCCCATGCCCACCCCCATCCTCCCACCCTGTCAGACTGTCATAGTAATGCTTGAATGTTTTCACTTATATACACTGTCAGCTAGCACATTTGCTTATTTCCGATCTGAGGAAGAAGGGCAACCTTCGAAAGCTAATCAAGAAATGTATTAAGTTATGTCCAATAAAAAAGGTATCATCTTATTTTCTTTTCCATGTTTTATTTTGTTTGATTTCTATTGATAACCTGTAAAGATAAGAAAATTATTCAAATGTAGTCCCGACTATGCCCTATTGCTATAAAATCTTTAATTATTAAAACCTTTCTCAAAGAAACATGTCTTTAAACCAGATCTGACCAGTGTTACAAATGTGTACTACATTCCTAGAGGGACTAAGACAATTAATCAGGAGGGAGATTTTGATAATTTAAATTCCCCTGATAGTTTAGGTCTCACAAAATTTTTTGGAATTCTCTCAAGGTAATATTGAAAAAAGGGTCGCTTTGTTGGTTTCTTTCAGTAATATTGAACAAAAGATTTACCTTTTTATGGTCAAACTGTTCTTATGTTTCCAGATGTATCCAGGCCTACTCAGTTAAGACACAAGCCGCCTTATTTTCGAAAGAGAAAGACGCCCATATTTCGACCCAAATCGGGAGATGGGCGTCTTTCTCCCGTGGGTGCCCAAATCAGTTTAATGGAAAGCCAATTTTGGGCGTCTTCAACTGCAATCTGTCGCGGAAACAGCCAAAGTTGACGGGGACGTGTTGGAGGCGTGGTGAAGGCGGGACTGGGGCGTGTTTATCGGGCGAGGAGAGATGGGCGCCCTCAGCCGATAATCGAAAAAAGAAAGGCGTTTTTAGCGCAAATTTGGGTCACTTTTTTTTAACCTTTTTTTTCACAAACAAGTCTCAAAAAAGTGCCCTAAATGACCAGATGACCACTGGAGGGAATCGGGGATGACCACCCCTGACTCCACCAGTGGTCACTAACCCCCTCCCACAAAAAAAAACAACTTTAACAACTTTTTTTCCCAGCCTGTATGCCAGCCTCAAATGCCATACCCAGCTCCATCATAGCAGTATGCAGGTCCCTGGAGCAGTTGTTAGTGGGTGCAGTGGACGTCAGCCAGGTGGACCCAGGCCCATCCCCCCCTACCTGTTACACTTGTGGTGGTAAATGGGAGCCCTCCAAACCGCCCCCAAAACCCACTGTACCCACATGTAGGTGCCCTCCTTCAGCCATAAGGGCTATGGTAATGGTGTAGAGTTGTGGGCAGTGGGTTTTGGGGGGGATTTGAGGGGCTCAGCACCCAAAGGAAGGGAGCTATGGATTTGGGAGGTATTTAATTTTTTTTTTTTTTACTTTTTACAAGTGCCCCCTAGGGTGCCCTGGCATGTGAGGGGGACCAGTGCACTACGAATCCTGGCCCCTCCCACGACCCAATGCCTTGGATTTGTTCGTTTTTGAGCTGGGCACCTTCGGTTTCCTTTATCGCTGAAAAACAAAACCGCCCAGCTCAAATCCGCACAAATCCGATGCATTTGCCCGGCACAAACCGTATTATCGAAAAAAAAGATGGATGCCCATTTTTTCTGAAAATATGGTCTGTCCCGCCCCTCCACGTCCCCGGTTTCGGAGATAGACGCCCATGGAGATGGGCGTTCGCGTTCGATTATGCCCCTCAAGGCCTTCTTACTGCTTAAGCCTAATGTTTTGGCAGTGAGAGGCACTTTCTTTTTAAAATAAAACTTGAAACTATGCACGTTTTGACAGACTTTCGTAAATTACTAAAGACTAACTTGTTCAAAGAGACTTACCAAAAGGATCCTTCATAAATGACCAAACATCAAAACTTTACTACTACAAGTTAACATTGAACTCTTTTTATTTACTTACTTTATTCACATCGTAACTGTCGAATGTTTTACATTTACCCTTGATCTTTAATGCCTGAATTGAACTGTATATCTACTTCTTATAATTTATTTTTATTTTCTGTACTTCAAATGTAATAACATTCTGTACTTCTCATTCCGAAATGGCGATCGCCATTACGGCATCATGTAAGCCTCATTGAGCCTGCAAAGAGGTGGGAAAATGTGGGATACAAATACTGCAAAATAAAATAAATACATTTCCCTGAAAGTGGCTGGTTACACATAAAAGCAAGTGTTATGTTTTTTGGGATCTTGTGCATTTAGAAAGTTTTCTCTCAACTAAAATTTCTTCATCTGGTATTAAATGATGTGCATTCAGGTGATTTAGGGTTTGGATGTAAATTCTCAGTCCTGTGGAATTTCTGTTGAGTTTGCTTTAGAAAAGGAGTGTTGGTAACTCCAGGTGTCTCCTAGATGTGGACTACATTTGATTATATGTGTGGGGAGGGGGGGTTCGTTTGCTTGTTTGATTTTTGCTGTATTTTCTTAAGTTACTTTGTACATAACATTTAAAAATTCTAATAAAAAAATCACTCACAGAGTTTCTCTTATAGGTAACAGTAAGAGGACAGCGCTTCTCACTGGTTTACCACTAGAAAGCTTTCAATGTGATACAGCAGCTGCAACTGGAATGGCCTTGTGGTTAGTGCAGTAGACTTTGATCCTGGGGAACACAGTTCAATTCCCACTGCAGCTCCTTGTGACTCTGGGCAAGTCACTTACATAGTAACATAGTAGATGACGGCAGAAAAAGACCTGCACAGTCCATCCAGTCTGCCCAACAAGATAACTCATATGTGCTACTTTTTGTGTATACCCTACTTTGATTTGTACCTATGCTCTTCAGAGCATAAGTCTGCCCAGCACTATCCCCGCCTCCCAACCACCAGCCCCGTCTCCCAACCACTGGCTCTGGCACAGACTGTATAAGTCTGCCCAGCACTATCCTCGCCTCCCAACCACCAGCCCCGCCTCCCACCACCAGCTCTGGCACAGACCGTATAAGTCTGCCCAGCACTATCCCCGCCTCCCAACCACCAGTCCCGCTTCCCACCACCGGCTCTGGCACAGACCGTATAAGTCTGCCCAGCCCTATCCCCACCTCCCAACCACCTGCCCCGCCTCCCGATCTTGACTAAGCTCCTGAGGATCCATTCCTTCGGCACAGGATTCCTTTATGCTTATCCCACGCATGTTTGAATTCCGTTACCGTTTTCATTTCCACCACCTCCCGCGGGAGGGCATTCCAAGCATCCACTACTCTCTCCGTGAAAAAATACTTCCTGACATTTTTCTTGAGTTTGCCCCCCTTCAATCTCATTTCATGTCCTCTCGTTCTACCACCTTCCCATCTCCGGAAAAGGTTCGTTTGCGGATTAATACCTTTCAAATATTTGAACGTCTGTATCATATCACCCCTGTTTCTCCTTTCCTCCTTCAGCAAGTCTCTCCTCATACGTCTTGTAACGCAAATCCCATACCATTCTCGTAGCTTTTCTTTGCACCGCTTCAATTCTTTTTACATCCTTTTTACAACTTAACCCTCCATTGCTCCTGGTACAAAATAAGTACCTGAATATATGTAAACCGCTTTGAATGTAGTTGCAAAAAACTCAGAAAGGCAGTATATGAAGTCCCATTTCCCTTCCCACTAGCAGGAGGAAAGCAGCACCTCATGTCCCCATCTGCTGCTGCTGCTGCTGCCTCCTGCTCCTCTGGCTTCATCCTGAAATTTGAACACATGAGGACGCGTGGTCTCCTGGTCCTAGACAGCAGGTCACATTCAGGCAGCAGAGAGAAACCAATGGAGGAGGAAGTCAACAGCATGAAGTGCTGCTCTCTTGCCAGCTAGGAGGTAGAGAGACTGGGACATAAAGGAGGATGATTTAGGATGGGGGAAGAATCTAATTACCCCAATTAGCATAGCCCGTAGTGGCGTAGCCCATTTTATTTTCCTCCTAATGCTGCTGTGGCTGCAGCCAGTTCTACAAAATAGGCTACTGTCACTTATCGTGACTTAATGGCCGAGTAGTCTTTTCTACTACTACTTATCATTTCTAAAGCGCTACTAGACGTACGCAGCGCTGTACACTTGAACATGAAGAGACAGTCCCTGATCGACAGAGTTTACAATCTAATTAGGACAGACAAACAGGACAAACAAGAGATAAGGGAATATTAAAGTGAGGATGATAAAATAAGGGTTCTGAACAAGTGAATAAGGGTTAGGAGTTAAAAGCTGCATCAAAAAGGTGGGCTTTTTTGTTGTTGTGGTTACATTTGTACCCCATGCTTTTGGCTTACATGGGGCAATAGAGGGTTAAGTGACTTGCCCAGAGTCACAAGGAACTGCCTGTGCTTGAAGTGGGAATTGAACTCAGTTCCTCAGGACCAAAGTCCACCACCCTAACCACTAGGCCACTCCTCCACTTTGTTTGAAAACTCACTATTTCATTATGGCACATCCTAATTCTGCTTGGGAGTCCTATCTGGGGGTCTGACCTGGAACACTCTGCTCGATATTTGACTGTTTTATATGTGTGGTTGTGGACAGCATTTTGGTGTGTGTGAATGAGGACATCTGGATGTAGACAGTTGATAGCTCTATCTTTAGATGAGTGTTCTGTGCGACCTTATTTGATTGGTTGTTATTCTATCCTATTTTATGATGACGTTCCTTCTATTCTGTGATTTTATTTACCACGTAGATCCACTGGTTTGGTATATGTAGTGTAGAAAAATTTTAATAAACATTAACATAAACATGCATGGGCTCTGAAAAGGGCAGGTATCCTACCAAACGTATATAAAACCAAGGGCTCCTTTTACTAAGCCACATAGGCGCTACACAAGCCAAATTGGAGTTACCGCCCGGTTACTGTGTGGCCCTTGCGGTAATTTAAATTTTGGCGCTTCCACTACACGCGTCTGAAAAATAGTTTTTATGATGCATGTAGGTCATTACCACCAAGACCCAAAATGGACGTGCGGCAATTTTGATTTTGTTGCACTTCCATTTTCAGCAAAAAAAAAGAGACCTTTTTTACAGGCCTGCTAAAAAATGGGTCGGTGTGCACCCAAACCCCGCACCTACACTACCGCAAGCCATTTTTCAGCGCGCCTTTGTAAAAGGACCACCAAGTTACTTATCTGTAGCATGTGTTCTCCATTGACAGAAGGATACAAGCTTTCACAGCTTGTGTGACACTATTGATGGAATCTGTATGGTGTAATTAAATGCTGGAATTCGTTGCCGGAGAATGTGGTAAAGGCGGTTAGCTTAGCAGGGTTTAAAAAAGGTCTGGACGGCTTCCTAAAGGAAAAGTCCATAGACCATTATTAAATTGACTTCGGGAAAATCCACTGCTTATTTCTGAGATAAGCAGCATAAAATATATTGAACTTTTTTGGGATCTTGCCAGGTTTTTGTGACCTGGATTGGCCACTGTTGGAAACAGGATGCTGGGCTTGATGGACCGTTGGTCTGTCCCAGTGTGGTAATACTTATGCACTTATGACACTTCTCCAGCTTTATATATAGCAGAAGCTTTAGAATTGCTTCACCATGCATGTACACTACTTCCCACCTGCTGCTATCAGGCGGAACCATTTCAGTCTCTTTAGCATGAGCAGGATACAACTTCTGGGGAAGGAGGACTGGTATGTGAGAACTTGTATCTTCTTGTCCATGGAGAACATCTTCTACAAGTAACTCAGAAACACAGGTGCAAAATTTGCAGTCTCCTTCTGCTTTGAATACTCCCAAACCAGCTAATGTGGAGGAAAAAAAAAATGATTTTCTTTGGTTTTCTAAGTGCTGCCAACTCGATCATTTCCTGTGAAAAGGTGTTTTCTGGAATTTAGTGTAAAAATATTAGAAGTATAAATGAAATAAAAAGTTTAGTGGACTTTCTAAGGGATTTAGTCTGTTTGTGTAGTGCGCTTTCACTTTTGTGGATGTGATGCCTGGGAAAAATATTAGTTGAACTGGAAATCCGATACCACCTGAGGAATAAACTTTGGATGACTGTGCAAAATCACCCTGTTCTTGAAGCAGGGGCGTAACCAGACTTTGGCGGGAGGGGAGTCCAGAGCCCGAGGTGAGGGGGCACATTTTATCCCCCCTGGCGCCGCCGACCCCCCCCTGCCATTTTTGACCCGCCGCCGCCACCACCACAACCACCAACTTTGACTCCCGCCACCAACCCTCCCCCGTCGCCGTCAGCTACCTTTGCTGGCGGGGGACCCCAACCCCCGCCAGCCGAGGTCCTCTTCTTACGGCGTAAGGCTTCGTTCTGTTTCTGAGTCTGATGTCCTGCACGTCCTGACTGATCTGCAAGGCTTCGTTCTGTTTCTGTGAGTTTCTGTACATACAGGACTGTTTCTGTACGTGCAGGACGTCAGACTCACAGAAACAGAACGAAGCCTTGCGCCGGAAGAAGAGGACCTCGGCTGGCGGGGGTTGGGGTCCCCCGCCAGCAAAGGTAGCCGACAGCGATGGCAGCAGAGGAGGGTTGGCGGCGGGAGGGGGGGTCCAGAGGGTCGTCAGCAGGGGGTCCAGGGCCAAATCTACGGGGGCCCAGGCCCCCGTGGCCCCATGTAGCAACGCCACTGTCTTGAAGTATTTAGTGTAAGGTAGCTGAAAACTCATTCAGCCTGATGAAGTTAGGACCTCCCCCCCCCCCCCCCCCCGTTTAATAAGCAAAGTGAATGGGCATCAGCTGGGTTAATACCGCTTTAAGATCCTATGACATGTTGAGAAACTTGATGGGATCCTTCAGAAGAATCAAGCCCTGCATAAGTCAAACAAAAGACTACATAGAGATGGGTTTCACTTCTATATGCTAATGATAAGCATCAGTTGCACCAAGGGTAACCCTAATGGAGATTAGAAGGTAATAAAGAAGTTTTTGTGTGCGACAGGAAAAAGAGCCTGGGACCCTTCTGTCATATCACATGGCAAATCTCCACTTAAAGCAATACGATCTAATGGACTCTCTCTTTGAAGCCAGTAACACTTGTGATACACTGTCAGGCAAGTTCAAAGGGTAACTAGGTTGAAGGCAGGGGGGGGGGGGGAGTAGAGAGCGGACTTCCGACGGTGCCAGCACATGTTTTAAACGTGGCAGGTCGTGTAAAAAATAGGCGCTGTTGGAAGTCCATTTGGGGGAGCAGCCGCTCCCCTGGCATTCCCCCCCCCCCCCCCAGCTACGCCACTGCATGGGACTTGACGCTGAAATGAAACAGAGTCCTTTAAGCCTCAATTGCTCTGGGAAAAGTCATAGACTTTACATTAGTGCATCAAATCTCTCTCATGAATATTAATTGCGGATATCCTGAAAACCTGACTGGCTGGGGTGCCTCCAGGACCAGGTTTGGGAACCACTGCATTATACGACACATCCTGAAAGTCTTGTTGGAATAATGTATTGTATTTTGCATGCATTGCCTGTCACCAATTTTTTCTCTGTGATTACTCTGTGACCTCTGATGTGAATTACTTAGAGAGGTCACACCCATGCAACTTCCTGTGGGGGTTAGGCACAGCACATGGAGCTCATGATCTCTCCTAAGCTGAGAGAATCTATGGTGTGAGCATCCATTACCATCTAAGCACATGGAAAGAGCTGATAATCCAAATGTATAGTATTATGTATATATAAGCCTGTCTGAATATAATCTAACTACAAACTGTGAGTAAACAGATGTTTTGTTACTTCAACTTTAAAGTGACTCAGCAGTGAATTATTCTGGGGTGTATGAGAGAGATGAAGAAAAGAAATTAACATTTCTAAAGCTGAAGCTGTGTGTATAAAAATCTGCTAATTATTTACTACAAATAATCCAACAAAAAGGGTTATGGGCCCAGGCCAGGAATTGAAAAAGGGAGAAATATTACCAGGCAGTAAAAAAGCCACACTTTTTTCTCTTAAGTTTTAAAAGAAAGATTCAGTCTGTCTCTCTCTCCCCCCCACACAGCAGACAGAAGGCTAAGAAAATGGCTGAGGGAGGAAATTCACCATTTTTCTACTCTCTCAAGGTGCCTAAATTAACTGAATTTAATTATCAGCAGTGGGAACTAAGATTCATATGTCTCCTTCAAGCAAAGAAATTAAATATATGCTTAGACCAAAACAGAACAGCTGAAAATATGGCTGAATGGGACAATGCAAACTATTATGTGAAGTGCATGTTTTTGGAAGCTCTCTCAGAGAAACAAGCCATATTAGTGGAGGGAAAAGATGCAGCAAAGGACATTTTATATAAACTGAGAACTATGTATGCAACTACATATGCAAAACAGCAACCAATTTGGTTGGCAGAGTTGAATGAAACCAAATTAAGGGATAAAAGTAAGTGTAATGATCACATTATGCATCTTATGTCTTCATTTCAAAAGTTAGAACTTTCTGGAATTCCCATGTGTGATGCATTGAAAAGAGCATTTCTTTTTACCTCACTATCAAAGAAGTTTGATGTTTTTAGGTCTGTAAATGAAGCCATTGAAGGGCAATCTTTTGAACAGGCAGCATCAAAACTGAGGCAGGAATGCATAATTAATGATTCTGAGGAGAAGTGTTCTCAAAGTCAGTCAGAGAGAAATGAAACAAATTTCTTGGCAAAGAACAGAGGAAGGCGGAGCTATGGGAAAACTCCACCCAAGGGCAAGCTGATTTGCTACTCATGTGGAAAGGAGGGACATGTATCTAAATGGTGTAAGGAAACACAAAACACTCCCTCTAGCTCACCTAAGCCAATGGAACAAAAGAATTCTCCAACCAGGAAATGTATGAAGGACAATAATAAACATAAGAGCTTTCTAATGGCAGAAAAATCTTTGACTATGGTAAATAATAATTCAAATGAAAGTACTTGGATTTTGGATTCGGGGAGCACATGCCATTTAACCAATTGTAAGGATTTCTTTCAGGAAATGTGTCCAGAAGAAGGTATTCTTAATACTGCAAACGCAGGGACTGCTAAGATCCAAGCAAAAGGCATTGGATTCTTAAAATGCAAAGTGTCTAATGAAGTTAAAGAAATTCCTGTAAGTGATGTCTTGTATATTCCCCAAGCAGTTTGCAATATGCTTAGTGTATCTACATTAGATAAGAAGGGATTTGTGATTCATTTTGAAAACAGTAAGTGCACAATCTCTAAAAATGATGAAGTGTATGCTGAAGCTTTTATGCATAATGATATTTATAAACTGAGCATTTCAGGTGAAGCCTCACATCTGGCGCAAGTAAGGAAGAATGATGGTAAATGTAGTCTGGAAATCTGGCATCGCCGCCTGGGACATCGTGATTTTAAGGTGATCCAGGATCTTTACAGTAAGCAACTTGCCACTGGCATTCAGATACGTGCAGATACTGGTAAAATGGAGAAATGCATAGACTGTGTTACACAAAAAGGTGTGAGACCCTCATTTCCTGCATACACAGGAAATAGGAGTAATAAAGTACTGGACTTAATACACAGTGACTTATGTGGACCGTTTAATATCCCATCATTGGGAAATAACAGATTTGTGCTAATATTCTTGGATGATTTCTCTAGATACTGTGTGGCCTATTTGCTGAAAAAAAAAAGTCAAGTCACAGACATGCTGAAGAAATACGTAGCCATGGTGAGCAATAAATTTGAAAGAAAACCAAAGGTTCTTCAGACCGACAATGGTGGTGAGTTCACTTCACAAAGCATGCGCACATTTCTAGAACAAGAAGGCATTCAGCATATCACAACAGTAGCTTATACACCAGAGCAAAATTCTGTTGCAGAGAGAAAATTTAGGTCACTTGTGGAAATGACCAGGTGTATGCTGTCAGATAGCAATCTCCCTAAAAGACTATGGGGGGAAGCCATTCTCACAGCAGTGTACCTACAAAACAGAATGCCAACTAAAGGCGCTGAGCGCACACCACATGAGACATGGCATGGTAGGATGCCAAACCTGTCACACATAAGAACATTTGGAAGTACAGCATATGCTCATATACCAAAGCAAAGAAGGCATAAGCTGGATTCCACAACAGAAAGGGGCATTTTAGTTGGCTATGCTCCAGGACACAAAGGATATAGAATTTTGAATCTGAAAACTGGCATTGTTGGCATAAGACATGTTACATATTTTGATGAAAACAAAAGGGTTGATAAAGGCTGGATTATCCCAGATGAGCCTTATCATCCAGAATATGAAACTAGAACCATAATAGACATGCCAGTGTATATAAATGCCATACCAAGGCAGATGTCTGAAAGCAACTCATCTGTATCTAATGAGGAACAGGCAGAGGAAGCAGACACAGAAAGGATCATCGCAGGAGACAGTACAGTTGGAGAAGGGGAATCAATTGGAGAAGGACTCTCAGATTTAGAGGATGCGGAAAGGTCAGACCAACCTGTTGTCAGACGCTCATCCAGGGAAAACAAAGGTGTTCCACCCCCAAGACTGTCTTACCTAACAAAGTCAGCAGAAGCTCAAGAGCCCTTAACATGGGATGAGATTGAGAAAATGCCAGCAGAAGAAGCTGCTGAATGGCATAAAGCTGCACAAGAAGAAATTGATGCATTGCATAAAAATAAGACTTGGATTCTTACAAAATTACCTCCTGGCAAGAAAGCTATAGGATGTAAATGGGTATTCAAGTTAAAAAGGAATGCACAAGGAAAAGTGGAAAGGTATAAAGCCAGATTAGTCGCAAAGGGATATCTTCAAAAATATGGAGAAGATTTTGATGAAGTGTTTGCACCTGTAGTGAAACACACGACAATTAGAACACTTCTGAGCATTGCAGTCTCAAAAGGCATGCAAGTCAACCACATTGATGTGAAAACAGCATTTCTTCATGGAGATATAACTGAAGACTTGTACATGGAACAGCCAACAGGTTTCATAAATACAAAACAAAGACAGCTAGTGTGTAAATTAAACAAAGGTCTTTATGGATTAAAGCAAAGTGCAAAATGTTGGAATGACAAATTGCATGAAATATTGACAAATTTAGGATTTAAGCAAGGTGAAGCAGATAAATGCTTGTACACTAGGTGCAGAAATGGACAATATGCATACATTTTAGCTTTTGTTGATGATCTGCTCATTGCAAGCGAAAGTGAGCAAGAGTACAAGGACATTGTAAAATATTTAAACCTGAATGTTGAGATAAAAGAACTTGGTAATGTGTCATACTATCTTGGTATAGAAATTGAGAAACAAAATGATGGTTCTTATCTTCTAAGCCAGAAGCAGAAAATAAATGAGCTTATTGAAAGTTTAGGTATGCAAGATGCCCAAGTTGTAAGCACTCCCATGATCACTGATTTTCTGAAGGATGAAACAGTAAGAGAACCTTTACCAGATAACATCCAATATAGATCAGCCATAGGTAAGCTTTTATATCTGACTACCACATACAGGGCTGATATAGCAAATGCAGTAGGAATTTTGAGCAGAAGGGTCAGCTCACCTACCAAATCAGATTGGACTGCAGTTAAAAGGATGGTAAGGTATTTAAAAGGTACCATTGATTGTAAATTAAAGATTTCAGCCAATAGTAATCCAAAACTAATATGTTACTGTGATTCAGATTGGGCAGGGGATCATTCTGATTATAAATCCACAAGTGGATATGTGTTTATGTATGGAAATGTACAAATTTCTTGGGCCAGTCATAAACAAAGTATTGTGAGTCTGTCTTCTACAGAAGCTGAATATGTGGCCGTATCAGAAGCATGCAGAGAACTGATGTGGATTGAAAAACTTTTGCTGGATTTTGGAATAGATGAACAGAGACCAATCCAGATAATGGAAGATAATCAGAGCTGCATCAGACTGTCACAGAATGACAAGGTTCAGTCACGCACCAAGCACATCGCAACGAAATACCACAACGTGCGAGAGTTGGCGAAAGAAGGGGTCATCAGTCTACACTATTGTCACACCAGTGAAATGACAGCTGACATCATGACCAAACCGTTACCCAGAGAACGTTTTGAGAATCTGCGTATAAAGCTTGGACTTTGTGTGAATTAATAATTGCATGACAGTTATGCATGAGAAGGGGTTTGTTGGAATAATGTATTGTATTTTGCATGCATTGCCTGTCACCAATTTTTTCTCTGTGATTACTCTGTGACCTCTGATGTGAATTACTTAGAGAGGTCACACCCATGCAACTTCCTGTGGGGGTTAGGCACAGCACATGGAGCTCATGATCTCTCCTAAACTGAGAGAATCTATGGTGTGAGCATCCATTACCATCTAAGCACATGGAAAGAGCTGATAATCCAAATGTATAGTATTATGTATATATAAGCCTGTCTGAATATAATCTAACTACAAACTGTGAGTAAACAGATGTTTTGTTACTTCAACTTTAAAGTGACTCAGCAGTGAATTATTCTGGGGTGTATGAGAGAGATGAAGAAAAGAAATTAACATTTCTAAAGCTGAAGCTGTGTGTATAAAAATCTGCTAATTATTTACTACAAATAATCCAACAAGTCTGCCACCACAGGAGGTATAGTGAAGTTACAAATCTGTAGCAGGTGTTCTCCAAGGACACTGACTAGCAAGATGATTGTAGAAATTTCTAGCAGCCTCCCATTGAGCATTCCCGCCCAATACATGAGTATGGGTCCCTCAGGTAAAATAGCTAAAGAATACAACTCCAAGTGGAGGTGGGAGGGTATGTGAGAACACTTGGCCTGCTGTCCTCAGAGAAAGCGAAGGTACTTACTGTAGCAAGCAGGGGTGTAGCTAGGTGGGGCTCCCACAGATTTAACCCTGGCCCCCTCTACTTTCGACACCCCCGCCGCAGACCCTCCCCCGCCACTTTTGATACCCCCTCCCGCCGCCACCAGGTACCTTTGCTGGCAGGGGTCCCCAACCCCCATCAGCCGAAGTCTTCAGCGCTGGTCTCCGGCGCCTTCGCTGATCTGTTTCTGTCAGTCCTGATGTCCTGCATGCACATCCTGTGCAGGACGTGCATGCAGGATGTCAGGAGTCAGAAACATCAGCAAAGACGCCGGAGACCGGCGCTGAAGAAGACTTCGACTGGCGGGGGTTGGGGACCCCCGCCAGCAAAGGTACCTGGAGGCGGAGGTGCCAGGGGATGGTCGGAGGTGGGGGGTTGGCAGCGGCGGGGGGGGGGATCGGTGGCTGGGGGAGACGGGCTAAACTGTGCCCCCCCACCTCGGGCTCTGGACCCCCCCCCTACCGGCAAGGTCTGGCTACACCCCTGGTAGCAAGTATTCTCCGAGAGCAGGCCTTATATTCTCACAAGTGGGTAACGCAGGCCAGGTTGCCTGGTCCGGATCTTATGACAAGCGTAAGAAGAGCTTTCAAGCGCAAGTGCCTTCCTGCGTGAAAAATAATAAAGGGGAGGTGGGAGAGCTTGTGAGAATATAAAGCCTGCTGTCCTCGGAGCCTGCTACAGGTAAGTACCTTCGCTTTCTCTGAGGACAAGCAGGCCTAACCTCACAAGTAGGGAATTCCTAGCATCCAGGCTCATGAAAACAACAAACATTGGTCAATTGGGCTTTGCAATGGCGAGGGCATAACGCAGATTAACCTGAAACTATAAGCAATCTGAATGAGAGTGCAGCCTGGAACAGAATAAAACGGGCCTAGGAGGGGTGGAGTTGGATTCTAGACTCCAAACAGGAAATTGTGGGATATAACTAAGTGCTGTAAAATAAATAAATAAATAAATTCTGCAACATTGCTTGAATCGGCTGTCGGGAGAGGTGGAGCCTCTAGGCTTGAATCTGCAACAATGTGTACAGGATCAGCATCAGCTCCTCTGCCATCAGTACTGGGTGGGTGCAGTAGATGGCAGCAGTCAGAAGTGTTTCTCCCAGAACTCCGGCCCTCCCGCTTCTCTTCTCTCTGATGATATGTCTTACTGACTTTCCCCCTTCCCTCCCCTTTCTCTGAGTGAACTAATCCTGTACTAACCCAGCAAAGAGGAAGCCAGGGCAGGAGAATGGCTGCAGGGCTTTGTGCTCAGCAGGTAGGAGACTGGCAGGAGGTGGGCAGCAGGGGATGCAGTGCCAGGCAATGTCATGCAACCTCTGATACACACATGGTGCATGGAAAGTTCTTCTTCCTGGTTCCCCTCCCTTCACGTGGAGAAGGGCAGGAGAATGGCTGCAGGGCTTTGTGCTCAGCAGGTAGGAGACTGGCAGGAGGTGGGCAGCAGGGGATGCAGTGCCAGGCAATGTCATGCAACCTCTGATACACACATGGTGCATGGAGCAAGCAGACAAAAAAGAAAGTTCTTCTTCCTGGTTCCCCTCCCTTCACAGGGCTGCTGCTCCTGAGCCAGCAAAGAGGGAGGGAGCCAGGGCAGGAGAATGGCTGCAGAGCTTTGTGCTCAGCAGGTAGGAGACTGACAGGAGCTGGGCAGCAGGGGATGCAGTGCCAGGCAATGTCATGCAACCTCTGATACACACATGGTGCATGGAGCAAGCAGACGAAAAAGAAAGTTCTTCTTCCTGGTTCCCCTCCCTTCACAGGGCTGCTGCTCCTGAGCCAGCAAAGAGGGAGCCAGGGCTGGAAATGGTGCTGTGCAGAAGGGCAGGAGAATGGCTGCAGGGCTTTGTGCTCAGCAGGTAGGAGACTGGCAGGAGGTGGGCAGCAGGGGATGCAGTGCCAGGCAATGTCATGCAACCTCTGATACACACATGGTGCATGGAAAGTTCTTCTTCCTGGTTCCCCTCCCTTCACGTGGAGAAGGGCAGGAGAATGGCTGCAGGGCTTTGTGCTCAGCAGGTAGGAGACTGGCAGGAGGCGGGCAGCAGGGGATGCAGTGCCAGGCAATGTCATGCAACCTCTGATACACACATGGTGCATGGAAAGTTCTTCTTCCTGGTTCCCCTCCCTTCACGTGGAGAAGGGCAGGAGAATGGCTGCAGGGCTTTGTGCTCAGCAGGTAGGAGACTGGCAGGAGGTGGGCAGCAGGGGATGCTGTGCCAGGCAATGTCATGCAACCTCTGATACACACATGGTGCATGGAGCAAGCAGTCAGCAGACGAAAAAGAAAGTTCTTCTTCCTGGTTCCCCTCCCTTCACAGGGCTGCTGCTCCTGAGCCAGCAAAGAGGGAGCCAGGCCAGGAGAATGGCTGCAGGGCTTTGTGCTCAGCAGGTAGGAGACTGGCAGGAGGTGGGCAGCAGGGGATGCAGTGCCAGGCAATGTCATGCAACCTCTGATACACGTAAAAGAAAGTTCTTCTTCCTGGTTCCCCTCCCTTCACAGGGCTGCTGCTCCTGAGCCAGCAAAGAGGGAGCAGGGTCTGGGAATCGTGCTGTGGAGAAGGACAGGAGAATGGCTGCAGGGCTTTGTGCTGAGCAGGTAGGAGACTGGCAGGAGGTGGGCAGCAGGGGATGCAGTGCCAGGCAATGTCATGCAACCTCTGATACACACATGGTGCATGGAAAGTTCTTCTTCCTGGTTCCCCTCCCTTCACGTGGAGAAGGGCAGGAGAATGGCTGCAGGGCTTTGTGCTCAGCAGGTAGGAGACTGGCAGGAGGTGGGCAGCAGGGGATGCAGTGCCAGGCAACGCCAGGCTGCCTCTGATACACAAGCAGAAGAAGAAATGAGCCTTGCACTGCTCAGTCTGTTCCTGGGGCTCCAGTAAAGAAAGTGGCCTAATGATTAGTGCAGCAGATTGCGGACCTGGGGAACTGGATTTGATTCTTGCTGCTGCCTTTCAGCAGTGGGTTGAGATCCTGGAGAACCAGGTTCAATTCCATTTGCAGCTCCATGTGACCCTGGGCAAGACACTTATTTTTTATTTGTTACATTTGTATCCCACATTTCCCCACCTATTTGTAGGCTCAATGTGGCTTACATAGTACCGGAGAGGCCTTTGCAGACTCCGGTGAGAACAAATACAAAGTGATGTTGTGGTAAGATGAAGTTCTTGTGGCCCAGCCACATTAGGGAAACATACATCGGAAGAGTTGCGTTTTGTCCATTACGTACTTTAGTTTTGTTGTGTTGCAGGGATCAGGCATTTAAGTTGGAATGGTGGGGTATACCTTTTTGAACAGGTTGGTGTTTAGTGATTTCCGGAAGTTTAGGTGGTCGTACGTCGATTTCAAGGCTTTTGGTAATGTGTTCCATAGTTGTGTGCTTATGTAGGAAAAGCTGGATGCGTAAGTTGATTTGTATTGAAGCCCTTTGCAGCTTGTGTAGTGCAGATTTAGATATGATCGTGTTGATTCTGGTGTGTTTCTATCTGGTAAGTCGATCAAGTCTGTCATGTATCCCGGGGCTTCACTGTAGACAATCTTGTGGACCAGGGTGCAGATTTTGAAGGCAATCAGGCTTATTTTCGAAAGTGATTGCCGGCGATCTAACCAACATAAATCGGGAGATGGCCGGTGATCTCGCAAAAGCAGCAAAATCAGTATAATCGAAAGCTGCTTTTTTGACACCATCGCCGCTTTCCCGTCGCCAAGCCGGCGAAAGTTCAAGGGGGCGTGTCGGCGGCGAAGTGAAGGCGGGACATGGGCAGGCATGGGCGTGGCTACCAGATGGCCGGCTTTTGCGGATAATGGAAAAAAAAGCGGCATTAATCAGTATTTCGCCGGTTTTACTTGGTCCTTTTATTTTCAGGACCAAGCCTCAAAAAGGTGCCTGAACTGACCAGATGACCACCGGAGGGAATGGGGGATGATCTCCCCGTACACCCCGGTGGTCACCAACCCCCTCCCACACTAAAACAATAAAACTAAAAACTTTTTTTGCCAGCCTGTATGCCAGCCTCAAATGTCATACCCTGACAGCAGTATGCAGGTCCCTGGAACAGTTTATGTTGGTTGCAGTGGACTTCAGGCAGGTGGACCCAGGCCCATCCCCCCCTACCTGTTACACTTGTGGTGGTAAGTGTTGAGCCCTTCAAACCCCCCCCAAAACCCACTGTACCCACATGTAGGTGCCCCCCTTCACCCATAAGGACTATGGTAGTGGTGTAGAGTTGTGGGGAGTGGGTTTTGGGGGGGATTTGGGGGGCTCAGCACCCAAGGTAAGGGAGTTGTGCACCTGGGACCAATTTTTGAAGTCCACTGCAGTGTCCCCTAGGGTGCCTGGTTGGTGCCCTGGTATGTCAGGGGGACCAGTGCACTACAAATGCTGGCTCCTCCCATGACCAAATGCCTTGGATGTTGCCGGGTTGGAGATCGCCGGCATTTTTTTCCATTATCGCTGAAGAACTAAACCGGCAATCTCAAACCCGGCGAACTCTGGCATTTGGCCGGGCTAAACCGTATTATAAAAAAAAAAAAGATGGCCGGCCATCTTTTTCAATAATATGGTTCTGGCCAGTTGTAGCGCCACCGCCAAAATAGATCGCCGGCGACGTTCGATTATGCCCCTCCTCGCTACTTTGTATTTGTTTCCAGGTGTTAACGTCCATGTCTAGGGACGCTCAAATTTAGGGACGGCGAAATTTAAGGATTTGAACGTCCCTGACGGTATTTTCGAAAGGAAGATGGACGTCCATCTTGTTTCAAAATACGGGTTTCCCCACCCCTAGATTTCGCCATTTTGCAAGGACGTCCAAATCGAAAATGTCCCTCCACGTCATCCATAGATTAAAAAATCATAACAGTGCTTCATAGGGCATATTTCTCTCCTGCTAAGGCATACAGAATGGATATTTTAACAGAGTGGATTAGGATTCCTTGGGATAGTAGAAGTCAGCTATTGATGGGGTTGGAAGGGTAGAGGGTGGTGGTGGTGGTGGTGGGGGTTATTATAGTTGCTCATTGTTATTATTATTTTCTATTTGTGAGTTATAAACAACAGTTGCCCAGCATATTGTTCCTTTTTTATACATAGTAGATGACGGCAGAAAAAGACCTGCACGGTCCATCTAGTCTGCCCACGATAAACTCATATGTGTATACCTTACCTTGATTTGTACCTGTCTTTTTCAGGGCACAGACCGTATAAGTCTGTGCAGCAGTATTTCCCGCCTCCCAACCACCAGTCCCGCCTCCCATCACCGGCTCCGGCACAGACCCCGTATAAGTCTGCCCTCCCCCATCCTAGCCTCTCAACCACGAACCCCTCTTCCCCCCGCCACCCAATTTCAGCTAAGCTTCTGTGGATCCATTCCTTCTGCACAGGATTCCTTTATGCCTGTCCCACGCATGCTTGAATTCCGTTACCGTTTTCATCTCCACCACCTCCCGCGGGAGGGCATTCCAAGCGTTCACCACCCTCTCTGTGAAGAAATACTTCCTGACATCTTTCCTGAGGAAGTATTTTTTATACTTTAATAAAAAGATTTAAATATAAAATCATAAGTGTTCGAGACTTCTGCAGATGAGGACAGAGCCCATGGGGATGGGATGGAGACAGGGCCTTTGGGGATGGGACGGGGACAGAGACAGAACCTGCGGGGATGGGGTGGGGACGGAGACAACCACGGGGACGGGACAGGGACAAACTTTGTCCACGTGTCATTCTCTATTGAGAACCCCTGTGCTATACTGAAATAATAGTATTATTGACCTAGACTAGAGCACTCTGCATGCCCTAGTCCTCATTATGCAAAATGCTGTCTGAGAGCGGGAGTATTTCAGTAAAGTCTGTTCTGGTGCTGACATTATTACATTGTTCACTTTCTGTCTTGCCTGTGAGACAGAAAGTAACCTTCTCCCCCAGGCAGAATTCCAGGCAAGAAAAACTCTGGGCACTAAATAAGAATTAGACATCATAAATGTTTATTCAAATTGTCAAAGAAGCCAATCAGTAATTATTGAAATAGTAACAAATAAACTCCCAATACAGTATAATATGTACCGTATTTTTCGGACCATAAGACGCACCGGACCATAAGACGCACCTAGGTTTTAGAGGAGGGAAATAGGAAAAAAAAAATTTTCCTTTTTCCCTCCTCTAAAACCTAGGTGCTCCTGTGCGTCTTGTCCGAGTTTGGGATCGCCCTCCCCTACTTACGTGACGCGATGTTCCCTGGTGGTCTAGTGACGTCGGGGCAGGAAAGAGCCCCCTCTTTCCTGCCCAGCGCGCTGCTCTCCGTCCTCCTGACTGGTTCCTGACGGTCTCGGCGAGATTCAAAATGGCCACCGAGATTTTGGATCTCGCCGAGACCGTCAGGAACCAGTCAGGAGGACGGAGAGCAGCGCGCTGGGCAGGAAAGAGGGGGCTCTTTACTGCCCCGACGTCACTAGACCACCAGGGAACATCGCGTCACGTAAGTAGGGGAGGGCGATCCCGAACTCGCTACCTTCGGACTATAAGACGCACCCCCCATTTTCCTCCCAAATTTTGGGGGAAAAAAGTGCGTCTTATAGTCCGAAAAATACGGTAGTTTTCCCTGGGAGCTGTCAATATGTCCACCTGCTAGTGGCCACACTGAGGCTCTCCATCCTCAGTTCTGTTTCCTCTTAAATACTTTTTTCTTCCTTTCTTCATTATCTTAATTATAATTACCCTTCCCACCTAATGAATATGTAACTTTCCAGAATATTCTGTTTCCTGTTATGAATCAAATTCTATTATTTAGTCCCTTATTATATTGGCAGTCAGGGCCTGTCATGCATATAAGCACAAGTTTTCATTAGATAATGGGTATGTTACCAAGTTACTACCCCCACCCTCGTGCTAGGGCTATAGTTTTGCCCACACCCACTCACTTCTCCTTCCGATTGTTTATCTGGATACAGCAGGTGTTCTTAGTCATAGGAGTCTCTGGCTCTTAGCTTCTGACCAGCAACTTATCACAAGTTAGCACAGGCCAAAATGTCAAACCACAGCCTTAGAAAGGTATTTTCCAGAAAAAGCACATTTATAACTCTCTTGCAACTCTTAAGTCTGCTCCCAGCTCAAGAAAAGCAAAATAGTTTATATAAAAAAAACAAACAAAACTAGAAATATGTATGGTTTGCACCTTTTCATGGCCTCTATGCTATACAGTATTCAGGGGCTTGAAATGTTCTTGGTGCTCCACCACTGCCAACTCCAGGCTCCGCTCATTCTGCCTTGCCTCACCCTATGCCTGGAATAATCTTCCTTTACCCATACGCCATGCCCCCTCCCTCCCCATCTTCAAATCTCTGCTTAAAACTCACCTCTTCAATGCTGCCTTCGGCACCTAACCGCTCGAGAAATATAAAATGCCCCAATCCATCCACCCTATCAGATTAACTGTTCACTCGTCCTCTAGATTGTTCTCTTGTCTTTTAGATTGTAAGCTCTTTGAGCAGGGACTGTCCTTCTATGTTTGAATTGTACAGCGCTGCGTAACCCTAGTAGCGCTTTAGAAATGTTTGTTAGTAGTAGTAGTAGTGCTCTAGCCCCTGTTCCTCATGGCAGAATGGTTTTTCTGAGTTGCCTGGATGTTGGATGGGGGCCTGGACCCTTGTTGTGCTCCGCAGTTTTGACCATTCTGACTTGCTTCTTCTTGGGGGTTACCAGTTCAGTTTTTGCTTTCATATTTCTATTTCGCGACATGGTGAGGGTCTGAATTTAGTTCCCACTGACGTATTGTTTTCAAGATAAGGGGGGGGGGGGGCATTCCCTTTAAAATTGTTGTTTATGAATGCATGTGATTTGTGGCTTTAAAGATAACACAATGTTTAAAGTTTGAATTATTGAACTTTAAACACAATCCTAATACTCGTTTGTTAAATAAAATATATATCCTTAAAAAAAACTGATGGTGTGCCTTGATGATTTTTGCACCTTGTAAATGTGCCACGAGATTAAAAAAAAAAGGTTGAAAATCACTGGTCTAGGACTACACATGGGGGGGGAAAAAGCGATCAATTTCTGGGGGAGAAGGATCCTGAAGTCCTCTTTTCCATGATATAATGTTAGGAGAATAATAATGCATTCTGAGCGCCTCCTTTCACCAAGTTTGTTTCTGGTTTGTGTTTCAGGAGCCAGTGACGTTTGAGGATATCACTGTCTATTTCTCCCAGGAGCAGTGGGAGTATTTGGATGAAGGCCAGAAGGAGCTTTACAGGGAGGTGATGAAGGAGAATTATGAGACCCTGATCTCACTAGGTAAGGACCATTATCGGCATTTTTAGCCAACACAGGGGCTGACTTTATAAAAGTAATTCTAGTCGTGAAATTTCCAAGTATGATCACAGTCTGTCTCAAGCCTGCTCTCTGTTTGAGGATGGCAGTGTTAGAGCCAGGATTAAGGAACTTTTAGACCATCTTGTCTTATCAGTTTTCTTCTGTGAGGCAAATTCTCTTCCAATTTTTAGAGCAGGACTGAAAGCCAGGGGCGCAGAGCACAAGTAATCAGGGCCTGAAAGCAATTGATCATAATGAAGTACCAAAGTGTGGCGCTGTGTTTATCAATTTCTCTTCAGCAGAGGGTGGTGGTAAATGGAATCCGCTCAGAGGAAAGGAAGGTGAGTAGTGGAGCGCCTCAGGAGTCGGTACTGGAGCCAGTTCTGTTTAATATATTTGCATTATAGGCTTTCCTATCCTTTGGGGGTAGCGGCTGAGAGTTTGTTAAAAGTATTTTGAAGTGGATCTTTCCTGTGGTGGCATCAAAAGGGCGTGGTAGGCGGAGAGAGGCATGGCTTGGGCAGGAAGCCCCTGTGATGTCAGCTGGGAAGGATTGATATAGAAACAAGCAGATAACCAATCAGCTGGGGAAAAGCCCCAATGATGTCAGCTGGGGGGGTGGGCTTTCAGCAAGGAGGAGATTCCCAAGGAAATCATTGGGGGCAGCCTGAGGGAAGGTAAGTAAGCTGCAGGAGGAAGGTGGAGCCAGAATCAGAGCACTGCAGGGGAAAAGAGACCAGTGGTGTTGCCACAGGTGGGCCTGGGTGGGCCAGGGCCCACCCACTTAGGGTTCAGGCCCACCCAACAGTAGCACACGTTTAGTGGTAGCTGGTGGGGATCCCCGGCTCCACCAGCTGAAGACCACCCCCTGATGGTAATGAAAACACTACTCTCCTTGATCCTGTCACCTGTGCATGCTCAGTTTTCAGGGCATGCCTGATGCAGACTGCCAAGATGGAAAGAAGTGTTTTCTCACCAGCTGAGATATTTTTTGGGTGGTGGTTGTGGGGGGGGGGGGGGGGGGGGGGGGGGGGGGGGAGAACACTTGGTGCCCACCCACTTCTTGCCTAGGCCCACCAAAATCTGTTGTCTGGCTACGCCCCTGAAAGAGACAGGGGGACAGTGGAACCAGCAAGTACTGCTGGTTCCACTGTCCCCCTGTCTCCTTTCCCCTGCAGTGCTCCTGATTCTGGCTCCACCTTCCTCCTGCAGTGGGATTCCTGGGCATTCGCAAAAATATGGACACTTACTGAGAGACTGTTCTGTGCTAGGCGCTTTCCCGTCTGAGCTGCTTGCTAAATTTAGGTGAATCTCATTTGCATTCAATTTTCTTTGAGCATTGCTCTCTATTTCAAAATCGGTAACGTTTACCACGGATCTAAATGCAAACTGTTTTTATCGGGGACTTTTGAGCATCAGCCCCTGAGTCAACAAATTTCTACACCAAGTGTTTGTTCTATTAACACCATTTGTCTTTCTCCTTCCGGAGAAACTGGACACAGTACTCCTGGTGAGGGCTCACCTGTGATTTCTACAGCGATATTACCATTTTTTTTATGATGGTTGTTTATATTTCTCTTACTCACTTCTGACCTCCTTTCTTAATAATGTTTGAGCACTTCAAGGTCATTTGATACAATGACCTCCAGATCCCTCTGCTTTTTGGTGGATGACAGTAGTAGAACCTTCCCGTCCGCCATCATGTACTGTACCCTGAGAATTATTCTGTTAATGTAATAGAAATAAACCTCAATTTTCCTTGTAATTCCTAGGCACAGACCATGAAAGCATCAATCCTGAAGTATTAGCAAGGATTAAACAAGAGGAAGAGCCTCGTGTCTGGGATCCAAAGGAGTCGGGAGAGAGAGAAGTTACTCAGTCATATAGGGGTGAGTAATAATAGCAAATTCCGTACAAAGTAACAGACATTATACAGTATAGGTGAGTAATATTTACAGAGTATATAAGAGCATAAGAATATAAGCATTGCCTTACTGGGACAGACTGAAGTTCCATTGAGTTCAGTATCCTGTTTCTAACAGCAGCAAATCCAGGTCCAAGTACCTGGCAGGATCTCAAAAGAGTAAAACAGATTTTATGCTGCTTATTCTAGAAATGAGTAGTGGATTTTCCCCAAGTCCTTCTTAATAATGGCTTATGGACTTTTCTCTTAGGAAAGTATTCAACACTTTTTTAAACCTTGCTAAGCTAAAGCTAAGTTACTAACCTGTAGCAGGTGTTCTCAGAGGACAGCAGGCATATATTCTCTGTTACAAATGGTGTCATCCACAGATTCCAGTGCGGACACTGTCAAATGCACTGTCACTTTAAATCTTTGAAACAGTGCCCTCACCACGCACGCGCGGGTGCCTTCCTGTCCGACACTCGAGCGAGGGACCAGCTAAAGTTAAGAAGATAACTCCAAGGGGAGGCGGGAGGGATGTGACAATATATGCCTGCTTGTCCTCGGAGAACACCTACTACAGGTAAGTAACTTAGCTTTCTCTGAGGACAAGCGGGCAAAATTAACTTCCTATGAGGTTTTGTACGATCTAGGTAGTATGCTAGAGCACACTTTCAGCCTAAGGTATTCAGTGTTGCTTCTCCAGGATTATTGTGTAGTTTAGGGAAGAAGACAGGAAGTACAATGGACTGAGATGGAATTCCGAAATACTTTAGGAAGGAATTTGGGGTAGGTTTGGAGGACAACCCTGTTGTGGTAGAACCTGGTGTAAGGTGGGTCTGCCACAAGGGCTTGGAGCTCTCTGACTCTCCTAGCAGAAGTAAGAGCTATTAATAACACTACCTTTATATGTAAGGAATTTCAGAGACAGGAACAAAGTGGTTCAAATGGAGGTTTCATGAGAGCTGTTAGGATGATATTCGGATCCCATGCCATTGGAGGCGGTTTGTTGATAGGAGGTTTTGGTGTGAAACAAACTATATAGCTATTTAAAGGATGTACTGACACTGGATTATTATCAACTTTAGAACGAAAAGCATTGATAGCACTCAAATATATTCTCACTGAGTTAATTTTGAGGTCAGAATCTGAAAGGTGGAGGAGGTACTCCATAAGGGTAGGTAGATAGCTTTTGTAGGATCAAGTGCTCTGGCTGTACACCAAAGAGAAAATCTTTTCCACTTTAAGTGGTAACATTTTCGTGTAGAACGTTTCCTAGAGGCTAGCAGTATCCTAGAGACTGCTTCAGGAAGGTTTAAGGAACATAAATCTATGTTGTCAGGAACCAAACCATCAGGGCTAGAGAGTAAGGGTATGGATGAAGGCGGGATCCTTCGTTCTGTGTTACTAGGGTTGGAAAGGATCTAATTTCAATGGTTCCTTTATGTTACTTCTTATTTTCTTCATTTGGATCCTTTTTCCATTCTTTGAAGGATGCTGTTTGGCTCTAATAGCCTCTTTCACTTCACCTGTAACAATGCTGGCTGTCATTTGCTTTCTTTCCACCTTTGTTAATACGTGGAATACAATCTGGTCTGGGCTTCCATGGATGCATTTTTAAACAACGTCCATGATTTAAAGTCCTAACCTTTGCGGCTGACCCTTTACAATGTCGATACTGCCCGGTTAGCCTGGGTGACTTGCCTGCCGCCAGTGGGGGCCCAGTGACCTTTGGGTTGACTGGGTAGCACCAACTCCGCTGCAGCCCAAGGTGCTTGCCTTTCATAAACTGTGACATTGAGACGGAATTGTGACATTGCCCTGATGCAGGAGACTCATTTACTTAAGAGTGCTGAGCATTTACTTTGTGATAAATGCTTCTCTCGGATTTATTGCAGCTCTAGCTCCAGGGTGAAGAAGATTGCTGGTGTTGCCATCTTAATTAATAAAGACTTCCCTTTTAGGGTCACTACCATGGAAAAAGATCAGTAGGGGAGAATGCTATTGCTTAAGGGGGACCTTGGGGATCAGAAGCTGATGGTACTTAATGTATATGCCCCGCGTGATACTTCTGTTGGCTTCTGGAAGCAGTTGAACAGTTATCAGGTAAGATTTGGGCCATCATCTCATTGGGAGGGGGGGGGGGGGAGATTGTAACTTGGTTCTTGATCCCTCCTGGGATAGGCTTCCTAGTCCTAATGCAAATGTTGCTGACGGTTGTGCAAGCCTTTGACCTCGCGTTATCTGGCAGGTAAGATTATTCTTTTTATTCCCCAGCTATAACAGCTACTCTCATATCAATTTACTTCTGGGTGACCCTTATTGGTCCAACATTCAAGATGCGGGAATAGAATCACAGACCTGGTCTGATCACACTCCAGTGTGGACCATGTTCCATCTTGGACCTACTTGAATGACTGAAAACTTATTGCGAGACGCCCAAGTTGGGCAGGATATTAGAAAAATATCTTAGAATATTTAGAGTTTAATGATATAGGGGTTGTCCGAGATGGGACAGTTGGGAGGGACTGAGGCAGTGATTAGAGGAGTTTTATTAAATGGGGGGGGGGGGGGGACAATCCAAATAGAAACAAATTGACTTGAGAGAGAGAGAGATCTGTTGGGTAAAATAGCTTGGCTGGAAAGTCGGCATAAGCAGGGATGCTCTGGTGAGGTGTTTCAGAAACTTCAGTAGGAGTGGACCAAGAAATCTGCACAGCCAAATGTAATGCAGTAAGGTTTATTCAGCACCAAATGTGTACTTGACCCGACATGAGGCCGGGTTTTGATGGGACTAGCCCGTCTGCTTCAGGGGTCATACACTGACATAAAAACAAGTACAGATATTTAAAATAATTAAAAACACATAGAAGTGTCATAACAATAAGATTAATATTATACAAATAAAACTAAAAGTTACTGGTATCCAAATAAAATCCTATATAATAATTTGCACCATGAACGTTCCATGAAGCTGCTTGGGCCCGTGCCTCCATTCTGATTGGCTGTGCCTGGGACTGAAGCCTCGGATGACGTCATCCAGAGAGCCCAAGCAACAGCAGTGCGGGCCCAGGCAGCTTCATCGAATGTTAATGGAAAATAAAAGCTAAGAAAAAGAAAGGACAAAAACCCAACCGAGACTGCCGCCCTCCCGAACCTCCCCTGGACACAACAGACAAGAGAAGGGAAAAAAAAAAAACATGAAAGAAAGCGACAGAAGCAACTTAACTCCTGCTGCCATGACACAGGCGCCTGACAGGCAGCTCCGAACAGGAAAAGAAAAAGATCATTTGAATCCTACTCCGAAGCCTCTGATGCCCCCCCCCCCCCTCGCCACTCACAGCTGCCACTGGTAACGTTGTCCGGCCGCTGCTGCTGCTTCTCCTGTTGAGCAGCAGCGGACGCTACAAAAAGAAAAAAAAACATACATGTTTTTTAACCCAGCCCAAATCATTCGCAAATGCCCGAGTCTTAAAACGCAGTCTCTGCAGCCGCTCCTAGCAGCTGCGGGTGGCGAGGGGGTTTGATGCGCCGGGGGGGGCAGGGGATGGTAGCTGGGGGGGAGGGGAGAGTTGCTGGACATGGGTGGCTGCAGGGGGGCAGGGGGACAGGAGGGTTGCTGGACATGGATGGCCGGAGGGGACGCAGGGGAGAGGGAGGTGGGGAGGGGGTCCTGAGACCAGAGAGGTGGGGGTGGGGAGGGGGGCCCTGCGAGAGGGGAGGGGGGGTGAGGGCTCACACTCACTCACTCACTGTCTCTCATATACACTCTCTCTGACACACTCCCTGTCTATCACACTCTATTTCTCTGTCACACACACAGTCTCACACACACACAGACACTCTGTCTCTCACACATTCTCTCTCTCACACAACACACACACACACTCTGTCTCTGTCTCTCTCTCTCTGACACACATCCATCTCTCAACACACTCTCTCTCAAACATACACATTTCGAGGAAAACCTTGCTAGCGCCCGTTTCATTTGTGTCAGAAACGGGCCTTTTTTACTAGTAAATACAATAAAGCAGCCAAGGAAGCTATAAAAACAGTAATAAAAGGAAAGACCAAGGGTCCATCGAGCCCAGCATCCTGTCCACGACAGCGGCCAATCCAGGCCAAGGGCACCTGGCAAGCTTTCCAAACGTACAAACATTCTATACATGTTATTCCTGGAATTGTGTATTTTTCCCAAGTCCATTTAGTAGTGGTTTATGGACCTTGTCCTTTAGGAAACCGTCTAACCCTTTTAAACTCTGCTAAGCTAACTGCCCTTCACCACGTTCTCCGGCAACGAATTCCAGAGTTTAATTATGCGTTGGGGTGAAGAAACTTTTTTTCCGATTCGTTTTAAATTTATACACTGCAGTTTCATTGCATGCCCCCTAGTCCTAGTATTTTTGGAAAGCGTGAACAGACGCTTCACATCCACCTGTTCCATTCCACTCATTATTTTATATACCTCTATCATGTCAAACCTCAGCCGTCTCTTCTCCAAGCTGAAAAGCCGTAGCCTCCTTAGTCTTTCTTCATAGGGAAGTCGTCCCATCCCCGCTATCATTTTAGTCGCCCTTCGCTGCACTTTTTCCAGTTCTACGATATCTTCTTGAGATGCGGCGACCAGAATTGAAACACAATACTCAAGGTGCGGTAGTACCATGGAGCGATACAACGGCCTTATAACATCCTCACACCTGTTTTCCATACCTTTCCTAATAATACCCAACATTCTATTCGCTTTCCTAGCCGCAGCAGCACACTGAGCAGAAGGTTTCAGTGTATTATAGACGCCAACACCCAGATCCCTTTCTTGGTCCGTAACTCCTAACGTGGAACCTTGCTTGACGTAGCTATAATTCGGGTTCTTTTTTCCCACATGGATCACCTTGCACTTGCTCACATTAAACGTCATCTGCCATTTAGCTGCCCAGTCTCCCAGTCTCGTAAGGTCCTTCTGTAATTCTTCACAATCCTCTCGCGAGTTAATGACTTTGAATAACTTTGTGTCATCAGCAAATTTAATTACCTCGCTGGTTACTCCCATCTCTAAATCATTTATAAATATATAAAAAGCAGCGGTCCTAGCACAGACCCTGAGTAACCGCACTAACTACCCTTCTCCATGTGAATACTGCCCATTTAACCCCACTCTCTGTTTCCTATCCTTCAACCAGTTTTTAATCCACAATAGGCCATTTCCTCCTATCCCATGACCCTCCAATTTCCTCTGTAGCCTTTCATGAGGTACCTTGTCGAACGCCTTTTAAAAATGTGAGTTCAGAACAATAACACTGTTATATGCAAAAACCTAGGCATGACAGATAAAAAGAAAATACAACAATAATCAATACAAATTAAAGGATCAAAACAATATACTGAGACAAATATAGAGAATCCACTACTATTACACTAAATGCAAATTGAGTTTTTCAGCAATGATCCAGTTTGTTAAAAAAGTTGCTAAAAGAACGCAAATAAAATCTAATATACTAAATTATACTATTATACTTGGGTATTGCATATAGGGGTCCTTCTACTAAAGTCCGCCGAAAAATGGCCTGCACTGTTGTAGATGCATGTATTGGACGCTCACATGTCCATTTTTCAGTTCGCCTGCAAAAAGGCCTTTTTTTTGGCCGAAATGAACGTGCGGCAAAATGAAATTGGCATTCGTCCATTTGAGCCTGAGACCTTACCGCCACCTATTCACTTAGCAGTAAGTTCTCATGCGTTAACTCCTCCACTCCACTCCACTCCCTTGAATTTGGCTGTCCCTGTGGGGGGGGGGGCAGTTCAGGACGTCCAAAATGTTTGAAAGAAGGACGTCCACGCCTTCATTATGCCTCCGCTGACACACACATACCTCTCCCCAGGGACCTGCACACTGCCACCCCCCCCAACAGGGATGGCCAAATTTCAAGGGCGTGGAGTGGAGGAGTGGCCTAGTGGTTAGAGCACTGGTCTTGCAATCCAGAGGTGGCCGGTTCAAATCCCACTGCTGCTACTTGTGATTCAAAGTCCAAATAAATAAAGGGGGTGTCAGAGGCATAGCAAAGGCATGGACATCCTTCTCACAGAAAATATCCACATTTTGGACATCCTCAACTGCCATCACAGGGACGGAGGCATAGCGAAGGACATCCTTCACCCATACTCTAAAAAAAGACAAAAGTTTTTGAAGTTGTTTTTTCAGGGTGGGAGGTGGTTAGTGACCACTGGGGGAGTCAGGGAAGGTCATCCCCGATTCCCTCCGGTGGTCATCTGGTCATTAGGCACATTTTGTGGCTTGGTCGTAAATAAAAAAGGACCAAGTAAAGTCGGCCAAGTGTTGTCAGGGACGCCCTTCTTTTTTCCATTATCGCTTGAGGACACCCATCTGTTAGGCACGCCCCAGTCCCGCCTCCGACACGCCTCCAACACGCCACGGGAACTTTGGTCGTTGGAAGCAGTTGGGGACGCCCAAAATCGGCTTTCAATTATGCCGATTTGGGCGACCCTGAGAGAAGAATGCCCATCTCCCGATTTGTGTCGAAAGATAGGCGCCCTTCTCTTTCGAAAATAAGCTTGATAGTGTTCAAGGAAAGCATTCTACCTTGGTCGTCCAGCACATGTTGCAACAACGAATAACCCTTCCTCGCCCAATGCTTAAAGCTCCCGTTATCTTGTCTTGGGGAGAATTGCAAATTACCTATAATCGGTAGCTGATCCAAAGTTTCAGGACGACCACCCAAAATTGGAACGAAGTAGCACCACACCTGCCGCAACGATCTAAGTATTACACTGCAGCGAACCTCTTGTGGTAGAAGGCTTGTCGCACAGTGCAGAAGGGAATTAACGTGCCATGGAAAATAATAGGCTGCCTCATAAGTACGCAGTGTGTAATTCTGCTCTTCTAAAATCCAATCTCCCAAGTGTCGGAGCAAACACACATAATTATATAGATGTAAATTTGGGAGGCCCATTCCGCCAGGTCTCCAAGGTCCAATTAAATATTTAAAAGACAACTTTGTTTTTTTCCCCACCCAGCAAAAGTAAGGACAGCATTCTCTGTAAGACCCCCAATCTCGTTTCAGTAACTTAAGAGGTAAGAGCTGGAGAACATATAGTCACTTGGGAAACAATACCATGTTAAAAAGTTGGATCCTACCATGAATTGTCAAAGGAAAAGAGCCCATTTAGTCAGCATCGCGCGTGTATAATCCAATAGTACGGAAATATTAATCTTATAGAGCGCCACCTTAGTTTTTGATAAGTGAATGCCCAGGTATCGGAAAGAAGTAACTTCCCACTGCAAGGGAAAGGATCCCACCCATTCATCCTTAGTTTCCAACTTAGTGGGCATCGCCAACAATTTGTCTAAAATCAATTATAGCCCGCGAAATCACCATATTCACTGAAGGTCTCCACCAGCGCCTCCAGGGATGTCTGTGGATCAACAATATGTACCAGCAAAATCATCTGTGAATGCAGAGAGCTTAAACTCCAGAGAGCCTATACTAACCCCTTTAATACCGATTTCTCTAATCAACAGATCCAACGATAAAGCAAAGAGCAGGGGAGACAATGGCAACCTTGACGCGTACCCCGACAGATCTTAAATTCAGAGGAGAACACTGCATTAACCTGGAGCCGTGCCTTAGGTGACTTATAGAGAACTTTAATCGCTTCCAAAAAACCCTGATATCCCATAACATTGCAGTACCGCAAAAAGAAATCCCAGATCATACGATCAAATGCCTTCGCTGCATCGAAACTAACTAGCAGAGAAGGCTGGCCCATCCGTTCTACATGTTCCATTGAGAGGAGAAGCTTTCGCATATTTTGAGTTATAGCCCTGCCATGGACAAATCCCACTTGCGGCCCCGCAATTATTTCTGGTAGTGGAGGAGTGGCCTAGTGGTTAGGGTGGTGGACTTTGGTCCTGGGGAACTGAGTTCGATTCCCGGCACAGGCAGCTCCTTGTGACTCTGGGCAAGTCACTTAACCCTCCATTGCCTGCTGCATTGAGTACTGCCATGAGTGGGAAAAATGTAACAAAAATAAATAAATACCTGTGCTAGCCTATTTGACAGTATTTTTGCAAAAAAATTTGTTTCCGTGTTCAACGAGAATATCGGTCTGTAAGAGGAAGGTTGCGTAGGGTCCCGACCGGCTTCGGCAACAAAATAATTTGAGCCAACTGCAATGATTGTGGAGTTCCCCTGAAGACACAAACTGAGAAAAAAAAGACTGTAAGGTTGGACAATCGAAGAGGATAATAGTTTATAGAATTCAGCTCTGAACCCATCAGGCCCTGGCGTCTTCGCTAAGACACTCTGTGGATCACCAAGGCAACTTCATCCTCCCCAATTGGAGCATTAAGCCGAGCTAACGCCTGTGCTCCCCATCGAGGTAGATCCAAACTACTCAAATATATCTCCCCATCTAACACTGTATCTTCCGGTTGGGCATATAACTTCTGATAGTACCTCTGCGATTTAGTACCATCTCCCCTAGCTATCTGAACTATAGGTCGTGAACCCCCAGACTGCTTAATCAGATGCGACATAAGTTTCCCAGCTTTATTCCCATGAAGATATATTTAGTACTTATAATACCGAATTGATTTCACCGCCCTTTCATGAAGAAGCACCTGGAGAGAGGATTGAAGCACGATGAGCAAATTTTTTAACCCCACAGTCGATGTTCCTGCATACTGACGCCGCACCTGCACCAATTGTTTTTCTAGGCGCAGTATTTCTCTATCTCTCACCTTACGCTTGAAAGAAGAATAGGCCATTATCTCTCCTTGCAACACCGCCTTAGCCGCTTCCCAATAAATAATTGGTTGATCTTTGTAGACCTCATTATGGAGTTGATAATCTATCCATTTTTGCATCAAAAATTCTCGAAAGGCCGTGTCCCAGTATAATTTAGGAGGAAAGTGCCAAGTATACGGAGCATCATCGGGACCCTTCAGATCAACGAAACACCAAACACAAGCATGATCAGAGACATAGGCGGTCGGTGGCCCAACTGTTTGGGAAGGCTAAAGGGGGTGGGGCTAGGGGCGGGGCCAGGGGTTAGAGGCGGGGTCAGGATCGGGGCTTACATCCAGAATTGTCTGACAACACACGCACTCCCGTGGGGGGGGGGGGGGGTGCGCTCCGGAGGGGGGAGGGTGGTGCTGCAACAACCTTCAAAGTCAGTCAGCACCTTTCTGCCTAAGCCTAATAGTTGAGATCACATTCTAAGTCATCGACATCATCACAAACAATATAGGAAAAACCAAAAGCATTAGGGGCTTGGCTTATAGCCCATTTAGTTATGCTTTAAACAAAAGAGATCTGCATGAAACAAAATATTTATTTTTATTTTGACTTTACTTTGTTTACTTGTTTTAAAACCTGCTTCAGAGTCAGTCAGCACCTACCTCAGTGTCTCCTGAACTCCAACGTACGTGCGCTGCCCCTATGTGCCAATTTCTGGAAGGAAGTGGGAGAGAACATGAGACACTCTCTTTTCTTCTTCTTAACCAATAACCAGCCTTCCTTACGTAAGGCCCCGCCCCTCCCACCTATGGAGAACAGGAGTACATGATGAATGACGGGACGGGAGCGAGCGCTCGTAGCGAAGGCTGACTGGCTGCCTGAGGGCGAGGGTGGCGAAGAAAGAAGAAGCATTGCAGAGAGGTACAGCAGGACCGCGCGGCGTGCCGGTGTGAGAGCGGAGCCCGAGCGGCGAGCCCCCGGCAGCCAGAACTCAACTGGGCTGGCTGAATGGGATGGCATGTCTGTCGGGCGTCGTGGTCGTGTTGGTCTGAAACAAATTATCATGATCCGGCCTGAGCGGTGAGCCCCAGGCGAGCGGAAATGGGCTGATGGCTGGCGTCGGCGTTGGCGCGTGAAACTACAGCTGACCTGATCCTGTGGCCTCTTATACTGGGTGCCTATGATCGGAGACACTATACACTTCAATTCCAGCCGAGACTACAGAGGAAAACAACTCTGATGACAAAAGCCAATAATCAATCCGGGATTGTGAGCTGTGCGCCCTCGATAAATGCGTATAATCTCTGTCCATCGGGTTTAAGGTTCTCCAAACATTCAATAAGTTAAGACTAGAACATAATTGTGGTATTCCCTTTGTTGCCGAGCCCATCTGCCCCCCCAGATCCCTTAGATCTGTCCAAAGCAGTGTCATGAACCATATTGAAATCACCCCCCATAACGATGGGTATGTCTACGACTCCCGCAACTTTACGTATTATGGACTTCACCCACTTATGATCATAGACATTTGGTCCATATACATTACAAAGCAATAGGGGTTTTTTGTTTACCGAAGCCTTCACTAACAAAAATCGTCCTTGAGGGTCTCTCCATGTTTGATGTGTCACCAGGTCCAAGCCTTTCCGGAAGAGAACCAGCAGACCAGCCTTACGGCCCACTGATGGGGCCTCTTCCACATGTCCTACTACTACTACTATTTATCATTTCTATAGCGCTACAAGGCATACGCAGCACTGTACACCAAACACAAAAAGACAGTCCCTGCTCAAAGAGCTTACAATCTAGATAAGACAGGTAAACAGAACAATTAAGGGCAAGGGAATAATAGGTGAGGTTAAGGACAGGGCAGGTGAGAAGTGGTTAGGAGTAAAAAGCAGCGGTAAAGAGGTGGGCTTTAAGTTTGGACTTGAAAACGGCCAAAGACGGGGCCAGACGCACAGGCTCGGGAAGTCTATTCCAGGCATGGGGTGCAGCAAGATAAAAGGAACGGAGTCTAGAATTAGCAGTAGAGGAGAAGGGGATGGATAAGAGAGATTTATCTACAGAACGGAGTACACAAGGGGGGCCGTAGGGAGAGACGAGAGTGGAGAGGTACTGGGGAGTGGCAGAGTGAATACACTTATAGGTCAATAAGAGAAGCTTGAACTGAATACGGAAACGGATAGGGAGCCAGTGAAGTGACTTAAGGAGGGGGCTAATGTGAGCATAGCGACTTTGGCGAATGAGTTGCGCAGCAGAGTTTTGGACTGATTGAAGAGGAGAGAGATGGCTAAGAGGGAGGCCGGTGAGAAGAAGGTTTCAATAATCAAGGCGAGAGGTGATAAGAGTGTGGATAAGGGTTCTGGCAGAGTGCTCAGAGATGAAGGGACGGATTTTGCTAATGTTGTAGAGAAAGAAACGACAGGTTTTGGCAATCTGTTGAATATGAGCAGAGAAGACTTCCCAGGACACCCCCCCAAAAAACAAATAAAATCCGCATACAGAACCCCCCCCCCCCTTACAACCCCCCCCCTCCCCCACACAAAACACCATTCTCCCATACCCCTTTTCCACCCCTTCAAACCCCATAAATAAAAAAATGTCCAATTAACTCTTGGACAAGGCCCCACGTGAGAAACCCCCCACCCCCCGGAATACCCAAACCCACCCTCCATAATATTTCAACAATTGAACCAGCATTTATAACGAAACATTACATTTTCCTGCAAAGTTCCATTGAACCCAGAAGCGTCTTTAAAAAAAAAAGTGCACGTCACCATCTTGTTCAACAGCTGAATCCGCAATTCGAACAGCATTTCTTCCCATCAACACCGGGGTACAGTTAAATTTTTACATACAGAGCAAAGTCAAAGCATGAACTATATTAAAAAAAAAAAAAAACCCCACACCTGATGCCTCCTGCAACCGCAACTGGCAGTACTCTTTGAGTTGTGGTTCAAGTATCTGCATAGTATGCTAGACCATATTACAAGAACAAAACGTATTGCACCATCAAGTGCAGCAGCTGTGTCAACAAATCCAGACATCAATTTGTTCCAACAACTCAATAATTCCGGAAAGTTTTTAGGCATGCAGAGCAAAATCAAAGCATCAGCTACAGAAAAAAAAAAAAACAGTAAATATTTGGGGGCTTTAACACGGCTAGTTAAATTGCAGGTGTGTCCACAGAACAGAAAAGCAGCATATTACAACAACATAGGCAGCGCTCTTTGTGCGACCATTCCAGATTCCTTGTCCTCCAATCCGCCCGTCTCTTCGTCTGTAATTTATCTCCAAGAACCAGAATTTCGCAACCAAAGGATGATCTTGTTGAACCCCTCTGATGGCGAGAGGCCTAAAGTAGCAAGGCGAGATCACCGAAGTCCAATCCTAGAAACGTACATATACAGCATTCCGCTTGCAAATGGTGATTATTTCCCATCAGGCCATATCCATAGAAGTAGGCAAGTCTTTCACAAAGGCCTGAGCTGCTTCGGGCGAGTCATAGAATTGGGGTCATCCCTCCGTAAAGATCTTCAGTCGAGCTGGATATATCAAAGCAAATTGTATGTGTCTGCGGTTTAATTCAGCACAAACCAGGCCATAAGCCTGTCTTAAGCCCGCTACCCGAGTTGAAAAGTCTTGGAAGCAAAGCACCTTTTTATTATCATAGGAAACAGGGCCCTTAGATCTTATAGCCCGCAGGATTTCAGTCTTGTGAGCAAAGTTTAAGATCTTACATATTAACACCCGTGGGCGTGTCTCCTCCTGTCTCTTAGGGCCTAACCGATGTGCCTACTCAATACAGAGCGGGCCCAGCTCCAACCGCAAGCCCAGAGTAGACACCAGCCAAGATTCCAGGAACTGCCTCAATTCCCCTTCTGCAATGCTTTCAGGGAGGCCGGTCAAGCGCAGATTCCCCCTCCGAGAAGGATTCTCCATATCATCTACCTTATCTTCCAATACTTTCATCCTGCCTTGTAAAGTGTTGGTCAAGGTCGAAGGCTGCAGCACCTGGTCGTCAAGATCCGAGACACGCTGACAATGTGTAGAAAATTCTCCTTTTAAAGATTCTAATTTCCCGTCCACTGTATCCAGCTTGTCCGCTACCTCCTGCAAGCATTTATCCAAGGAGTCTGCAATTGCCTTCTTGACCTCTGCTACCACTTCAGCCACCCATGCGGAGCTTACAGAGGAACTCCCGATGTCTTCTCCTGCCGCCATTTTAGAATCGTTATGTGGCGCTTTTTATTGATGTTGTGACTTCACGGACATGGCTTCGGTTCAAAGTAAGCTGTTTTTCACTGCCTCACTAATCCTTTTCCTTTGAGAAATTGGTTCGGCTCTCAGAATATTGCTCTTGGAGGGTGGGTTAATGCGATCTGGGCCCGGGAGCTCTCTCACTTGTGTCTGCTCTCCTAGCATGACATCACGTGACCCCCAACATTTTGCTTTTGATGTTTAAAGTATTGCAGTGTGGTTCACCATCTTACCTGTCCGCCCAGCTCCTTCCCTATGTTCCGGCAAGGTCTTTGCGGTCTAGTCAGCAGCACCAATCACAGCACCACAAAAAAACAATTTTCGTGTGCTACTGGGCAAAACCCATTTGTCCTATACTAAATTCAGTGTGCGTATTCCAAATCTGAAGTCAGAATTGTTGTAACACGTCAGGAAATTTTGTTATGCATAAGTTTACCCAAATGAATTAAGCACTAGGAAAGCATTGAATAATTTTTTACAGAACGAGTTTTACTCCAACAATTACCTGATCTACATCAAAGTTTTCGTAGTAAACAGTATATGAAAATGTAATGGAATAACAAAATTTCAAAAAAGTCTCGTATTCCAGTTTAAAAGTCTTACTTCAGCAAGGCCCAGTGCTGTTAAAAGGGCTTCAGGCATCTGCTTTTGCGTTTGTGACCGGTCATATTTTCCCGTTGCAAAAACCAGCAGTAGTCCCCCATCATGTTGGGATTCCAGCGGCCTTGATATCTGTTCTCCATTGTAGAACTGTCTTTATGGAACCTCTCTCCATGTTTCCAATATATAATGCATTAATATTATAAGTGAATAGGCTTTGCATGTATAACTTATAATGTAGACGTGTCAGGCAAATTCGGAGTTCGTATTTGGGATTGGCGGATTCAATTTAGTATAAATCACGTTTTTCTCTCAGTAGCAAAATCATTGTTGCGTTGAGGTTCCTGGACCTCATGAGGTGCCCTTGAGTACTTTACTTTTCGTAACTCAGTGTTTAATGTTTTAGGCCCCTCCTTGTGGAACACTTTGCCTTTGACTATGTGAGCAGTGGACAGCCTCTCTAGGTTTAAAACTTTGTTAAAGGCTTATTTTTTCCAGGAGACATTCACCAGCTGATTTGATCATTTTTGGAGCATGTGGTCAGTTCCCCCAGGCCTGCTGGGCACTAGTAGTACTGTCTGTTTTTATGTAATGCTTGGCTCTGCTTTGTTGTTTTAATGTGGTTTGTTTTAAGGCTGCATTCATGCTGTATTTTAAATTGTACACCGCTTTGATGGTCTGACCCTAAGTGGGTAATCAAATAAAATGAGCCTTGATCTGATAGAATTTTATAAAACCATGAGTAGGGTGGAATGATTATATACAGAACAGCTGTTTAACTTTTCAAGCTGTACAAGAGGACGCTCTGTGAAATTAATGACCAGCAGATTGAAATCAAATTCTAGAAAGGTTCTTTTAAGAGTAGCACAGAAATGGAGGAGTAGCCTAGTGGTTAGAGCACCAGCCTTGACATTCAGAGGTGCCAGGTTCAAATCCCACTGCTGCTGCTTGTCATTTTGGGCAAGTCACTTAACCCTCCATTGCCTTAGGTACAAAATTTAGATTGTGAGCCACCCAGGGACAGGGAAATACCCAGTGTAACTGAATGTAACTCACTACTGAAAAGGTGCGAGCAAAATCTAAATAAATAAATTTAAAAACCTGGCTATTTATGTGGATCTGGAACTGGGCCGCTTCTTATGGAATAATCTTGAGAGTGACTTACATAGAAAGACATCTCCCTAGTGGATAGGCTGAATCGTGCCCTTCATCCACCGAAGTCCTTCTTGGACAAAGAGGTAGCTCAAAGGGGCAGTCCTTCAAAAGACCTTTTTGCCATTCCTAAAAACAAGTATCTCAGTTCTGTTCCAGAATAGGTTGGTCAAGGTAGCTAATAAAGGGGGTTCTAAAACAGTTTGGGCAAGTCCCTGGAGGAAAAGTCAGTAAAAACATTTCAGTTAGGAAAACTTGGGTGATTACTCATTCCTGGAACTGAGCCATGATAAATGTTATGTTTTGGGATCTTGTGGGCATTTGTGATGTAGACTAGCTACTGTTGGAGCCAGGATGCTGGACTTAGCTTGGTGGAAAGACCAAAAAAGACACTTTTTAAAAGTATCAACTTGTACATGATTAGAAATTATAGTTGCATCCCTTGGACTGATCAGCTTGAATATGTTGTATTCTCAGTATCGAGGGAGTGGCTACTTTACAACGGGGTGTGGTATTGCTGAACTGGTTAAACTGTTCTATAATAATGCTCAATATTAACTTCTTTTTTTAATCTACAAAAAGGTGATCTCAGAAACACTAATACAGCGACACAGCAGTGGAAGGTCAGAGAGAAGCCCAGAGGTGAAAAGTTGTTATCAGAAAGATCCAAAGAGGAAATGTTTTCCTGTTCTGACTGGGGCACAGAAGAGGGAAAAAATCACAATAAACAAAAAAATGCAACAGGAAGCTCAGCTGTGAAATTATTCCCACGTACAAGCCTCAGTCAGAAGAGAATACACAAACCGCAGAAAATAATGCATTCTGGAGTGAAACCATTTACCTGTACTAAGTGTGGGAAAAGCTTTTGGCGGAAGGTAAAGCTTAGACTACACCAGAAAATCCATGCAGGCATAGAACCATTTATATGTACTGAGTGTGGCAAAAGCTTCACTCAAAAGGACAGCCTCACAGTTCACCAAAGAACCCATATGAGATTGAAACCATTTACCTGTACTGAGTGTGGTAGAAGCTTCAAGCAAAAGGCATACCTTACGATGCACCAGAGAATCCATACAGGACAGAAACCATTTATATGTACCGATTGTGGTAAAAGCTTTTCGTGGAAGGGAAATCTTATATTGCACAAGGAAATCCACACCGATGTAAAACCATTTACATGTATAGAATGTGGTAAAAGCTTCAGGAGGAAGGCATACCTCACCATGCACCAGAGAATCCATACAGAAGTGAAACCATTTAATTGTATTCAGTGTGGTAAAAGCTTTGCATTGAAGGGAGCCCTATTACTCCATCAGAAAATCCATAAAGGTATGAAACCATTTACATGTACTGAGTGTGATAAAAGTTTTAGGCACCAAGCATACCTCAGCATGCACCAGAGGACCCATACAGGAGAGAAACCATTTGTATGTCATAAATGTGGTAAAAGATTCATTATGCAAGGAAACCTTACCAAGCACCTGAAAATCCACATGGGAGTGAAACCATTTGTATGTACTAAATGTGGTAAAAGCTTCATTCAGAAATCATACCTCACACTACACCAGAGAATTCACTCTGAAGCAAAATCTTTTATATGTACAAAATGTGGTAAATCTTTTAATCAGAAGTCTTGCCTCACAGTACACCAGAGAACAACCCATGCTGGAATGGAACCATTCAGTTATAGAGAGTGTGGCAAAAGCTTCACTGAGACCCACCCTGAGGTACAACAATTTAAATGTACTGAGTGTGGTAAAAGTCTCAGTCGAAGGTCGTGCCTCATCAGGCACCAGAAAAACCACATTGGAATAAAACCATTTATGTGTACAGAGTGTGGTAAAGGCTTTAATCTGAAGTCATGCCTCACAATCCACCAAAGAACTCACACAGGTGTGAAGCCTTTTATATGTATTGAGTGTGGTAAAAGTTTCAGTCTAAAGTCATGCCTCACCAGGCATCATCAGAACATTCACACTGGAATAAAACCACTTACATGTACTGATTGTGGTAAAAGCTTTAGTCAGAAATCACACTTTACAATGCACCAGAGAATCCACACTGGAGTAAAACTATATACATGCACTGAGTGTGGTAGCAGCTTCACTCAGAGGGACATCCTTTTAGTCCACCAGAAAACCCACAAAGGATTGAAACCATTTATCTGTACTAAGTGTGGTAAAAGCTTCAGTCAGCAAGCTTATCTCACTATGCACCAAAGAATCCACATTGGAGTAAAACCTTTTACATGTATTGAATGTGGTAAAAACTTTAAGCTAAAATCACACCTCACAGTGCACCAGATAATTCACACAGGACTGAAACCATTTCTCTGTACTGCCTGTGGCAAAAGCTTCACACAGAAAGGCAGCCTCACAGCCCACCAGAGAATCCACACAGGAGTGAAACCATATACATGTATGGAGTGCAGTAAAAGTTTCAGTCAGCAGGCATATCTTACGGTGCATCAGAGGATCCACACAGGAGAGAAACCATTTACCTGTATTGAGTGCGGCAAAAATTTTGCTAAAAGAGGCAACCTCACAGCCCACCAGAGAACCCATACTGGAGTGAAACCCTTTACGTGTATGGAGTGTAGTAAAAGTTTCAGTCAGAAGGCATATCTTAACATGCACCAGAGAATCCACACAGGAGTGAAACCATTTACATGTGCTGAGTGTGGCAAGAGCTTCACTACGAAAGGTAACCTCACAGCCCACCAGAGAACTCACACTGGAGTGAAACCCTATACATGTATGGAATGTAGTAAAAGTTTCAGTAGGAAGGCAAACCTCACCTTGCACCAGAGAATCCACACAGGAATGAATAATGTATGTACTGAGTATATTGAAATTTTCAGTGAGACATAAAGCCTCTGAGTGCTCCAGAGAAGCCACACAGTACTAAAACTATTTGCACATACAAAGTGTGGTAAAAGCTTCCATCAGATGACAAACCTCATAAAACACCAGTGAATACACACAAGTGAAACCGGAAACTAGTGAAACAACAAGCTTCTCAGATGACATCAAGATGACTTTTGGTCTACAGAAACATGACAAGACAGCCTTCCTTAAAGGAAAATTGAGCAAAATTGAAAACATTATTTTGAGTGATGACAAAAAGAAATGTCTATAAATATTTAGAAATAGAAGAAGGAGCAACAATTAAGCATAAATCCCTGAAATAAGAGATCAGTAAAAAATATTACAGAAGGATACAATTATTTAGATTGAGGAGAGTACATTAATGTCACACAATAAGATATAAGCCGTTAATCAGCTGACATTTTCTGCACTCTTACAGCTTTGGAATTGTAGTCGGGCATCTGAATGATCTTGAAAGACTGGATGTGTAAACAAGAAAACTCCTCCGTGCTCATAAGATCATTTATAAGAATAAGTGTATGCCAGGAATTTACATTCCTTGAGCTGAAGGGGGAATGAGCCTGATAGAAATAGATTATATCTATAGAGCTACTTTCAAAGGTCTCCAGGCTTATGCAACAACATCATCTGATCCAAATCCACAAAAGGTGGTGTTGAAATATGAAAGTAAAAGTCCAGAATCTGTCTCCATCATTAAATGTTGTTATGTTTTGATGAGTGTGAAGGACTGCGTGGAAATCTATCTGTAACCCTAGGGAAGGAACCAACAGAATTTGCAGAAGAAGAGAAAAACTTGTTAAAAATTAGACCAGTGAATGACAAAAAAATACAAGTAGTGAAAATGTAATTATAGCAGGAAATAGAAAATGTTATTTCAGGAGCCATTAGTTGAGCAAAACTGAGCAAATTAATGGTCAAGGACAGGTGAACTGAAGCCCAAAAACAGGTGATTGACATTGCAGCATAGTACAGAGGATTATGGAAGAGATGGTTCACAGTAAGCAAAGAAAAAACTGGTACAACAGACATCTGTGTAGATTCTACTGTTACTTATCTTTTTTTTTTTTTGTTACATTTGTACCCCACGCTTTCCCACTCATGGCAGGCTCAATGCGGCAGGCGATGGAGGGTTAAGTGCTCAATGTGGCAGGCGATGGAGGGTTAAGTGACTTGCCCAGAGTCACAAGGAGCTGCCTGTGCTAGATCTTGTAGCTAGATAAAAAGTTCTGATGTTAAGAAATTTCTATACACAAAAAGGAACAATAAAGGTTGTACAGCTTATAAACCTTACAAAACTGTTGTGCTAGACAGGAACATGGATCATGAGCTGAAGGGAAGTCTGGAGAATGAAGAGGCTACGATCACCTGGAACATTTTTCTTTTCAGTAGATAAAAAGCTGGATGCAAGGAAATCGGACACAGTGAAAAACGCGAGAAACACAAAAACTGCATTGATAATACTGGACATTATTATTGATATAAAATTGGAATTGGGTACAGGTGAGAAACTAATGATTGAGGACCACTCAAAGGTGTTAGGCTTAACTTCTGAATTGCATATGAAGGCTTCATCTTAAAAAAAAGAAAAATGTGATTACGGGAGCTGAAAGCAATTCAATCTAAATTACACCAGGATAACTTTAGAACAGTGGCACAAGCAATCCTGATTCCATACTTAGATTATTGTAACAAACTATTTGGGGATCTTACTAAAAACTGTTACAAAAACTTCAATTTCTGCAGAATACAGCAGCAAGATTGATTTACAGCCTGGGAAAATATGAAAGTGCATCCCCAGTGTTGAAGGTGCTACATTGGCTTCTCCTCAACAATTCACAATAGACCTAACTAACCACATGAATTTCATGCTACAAAACGGACTTTTCCCAAAAGAAAAAGGAAACATTTTACTCACACCAATACCCAAGGACTCAAAGAAAAACACAAGCGAAATAACTAACTACAGACCAGTAGCATCTATACCACTAATAACCAAAATAACCGAAGGGATGGTTACCAAACAACTCACAAACTACCTCAACAAGTTCTCCATACTACATGACTCTCAATCAGGATTCCGGTCAAATCACAGCACAGAAACAGTATTAATTACCCTAATGACCAAATTTAAACAAATGATTGCAACCGGCACCAATATACTCCTCTTACAATTTGACATGTCAAGTGCCTTTGATATGGTAGATCACGGAATCCTATTACATATTCTCGAATATTTTGGCATCGGAGGCAATGTCCTAAACTGGTTCAAGGGGTTCTTAACCTTACGCTCATATCAAGTCACATCAAACTCAACTACGTCTGCTGCATGGACACCTGATTGTGGAGTACCTCAAGGATCCCCCCTCTCTCCAACTATTTTCAATCTAATGATGACCCCCCCTGGCAAAACTTCTATCAAACCAGAACCTTAACCCATACATATATGCTGATGATGTAACGATATACATTCCATTCAAAAAAGACATTAATGAAATCTCTAACGAAATCAACCAAAGTCTACACATCATGAACACCTGGGCAGATGCATTCCGACTGAAACTGAATGCAGAAAAAACTCAATGCCTCATACTAACCTCCCAATACAACACGAATAAGTTTACCGCCATTAACACACCTAAACTAAATCTGCCAATCTCAGAAACCGTAAAAATCCTTGGAGTCACTATTGACCGCCACCTAACACTCGAGACTCATGCGAACAACACAACAAAAAAAATGTTCTACTCCATGTGGAAACTGAAAAGAATTAGACCATTCTTTCCAAGATCTGTCTTCCGCAGTCTAGTGCAATCACTCGTACTCAGTCACTTGGATTATTGCAACTCATTATAAGCAGGATGCAAGGAACAAATACTGAGGAAACTTCAAACAGCCCAGAATACAGCAGCCAGACTCATCTTCGGAAAACCAAAATACGAAAGTGCTAAACCCTTACGGGAGAAACTACACTGGCTACCACTCAAGGAACGCATCACTTTCAAAGTATGCACCTTAGTCCATAAAATCATTCACGGTGAAGCCCCTGCATACATGTCTGATTTAATAGACCTACCACCCAGAAACGCTTAAAGATCGTCTCGAACCTTCCTCAATCTCCATTTCCCTAAGTTCAAAGGAATAAAATACAAAGCATTGCACGGATCGACCTTTGCATACATGAGCACACAACTCTGGAATACACTACCACGCAATCTGAAAACGATCTATAAACTAACCGACTTCCGCAAACTACTGAAAACTTATCTCTTTGAGAAAATCTACGGCAAGGATCAAAACACATGAAGTCCATACAAACTAATAGATACGCACCAAAACACTCTATCCTGAAGTCTCTTCTCCCGTATCCTCACCACTCTTAAAACCCTACCCACAAATAAAAATGTTAGACTTTTATGTTCCCTCGATATTGTTTGTCCCCCTCTCAACTCACCACTGTTATCTTCTGATGTTCTATTCCCAAATTATATCCTGTATTTACTCTGTCTTCTATAACTCATCATAATGTAATCCATAATCGTACTGTAACCAATTGTACTTCCATCATTCTCAAAGTATTGTAAGCCACACTGAGCCCGCAAATAGGTGGGAAAATGTGGGATACAAATGCAAATAAATAAAAATAAAATAAATAAACTAAGGGTCTTAAATATTTGGGGGTTTTCATTACTGCTAAATTGCAGGACATTAATGAGGCTAACTATACTCCGTTACTGAAAGACATTAGGGAGGATTTGGAAAGATGGAAGCCCCTTGGTTTATCTTGGTTTGGGAGAATAGCCACAGTGAAAATGAATATATTACCGCGATTACTGTATCTTTTCCAGGCCCTGCCACTCCCTATTAGTGACCATGTGCTTCACTCCCTGCAGAAACGATTGGAGAAGTTCATCTGGAAAGGAGGCAAATCTAGAATCCACCCCTCCATAATGTATACAGACCGTAAGACCAAGGGTGGTTTAGGGATCCCTAGAGTGGACTTATATCATAGAGCGGCTCAGGTTAAATCCGCAGTGGAATGGTTTCAAGAAGCCCCTCACAAACTTTGGGTAAAGATGGAACAATATATACTACATAGCCCTTTGAAATTAGGCCATTTACTCTGGTTGCCGCCTAAACATCGTTGTTTGGGGGAGGAGGTGAGCCCGATCATTGAGTTCACTTTGTCATGTTGGGATAAAATGGAACGCTTAAAACGAATCTATTGCTCTCGGTTATCACCTATTGTTTGTAATTTAGCATTCCCATTAGGCTGCACACGCTCAATTGTCACTAGATGGAAAAAGCAAGGGTTAGATCTCTGGGGACAGTTGATTAATAAAGATACCTTCATATCATTCCAGGAATTGGCAGATACATACAGGTTACCCTCAACAGATCAAAATGCCTACACTCAATTGATTCATTTTTTGTCATCAGAAGGCAGACGTGCCTATTTAATGGGTGACGTGACCTTTTTAGAAGAACTCTGTGTTTGAGAACAAGGGACACGTGGCCTTATTACTTTGATTTATGGGCACTTGCAAGATAACCTGTATGTTAGCCATAAGCACAGGGTGCTGTGGGAGAAAGAATTAGGGGTGAGTTACTCGGCAGAGGAATGGCAGAGAATGGAGAGGCGTTCCGTACGCATATCTCCAGCTGTCAATGTTCAAGAAAATTTAACAAAAGTGCTATACCGTTGGTATCTAACCCCCATAAGGTTAAATCATATGTTTGGAACAGCTTCCCCAACTTGTTGGCGTAGACGTGGCCAGCGTGGTACATTGGGCCATATTTGGTGGACATGTTACAAAGTAAAAGCCTTCTGGAAAGCTGTCCAAGCCCGGATTAGATACTGGGTGGGAGTTGAGATACCATATGACCCTGCTGTATTTCTGTTTCATAAAACTATCTTGGGGGTGAATGACTTTGGTCAAGTGTTAATCAAACATTGCTTATGTGCGGGCAGATTGCTTATTGCTCACTCATGGAAGCAAAAAAATAGCCCGTCTGTTGTCCAATGGATGACCTTATTGCGGAACATTGCAGAGAGAGAAAGACTGATGGCAAAAGAGAGACACCAGTTGTCGAAATGGACTAAGATCTGGGAACCTTTGGATATACCGAAGACTTAATGAGCTATAGAGAAACATCTGATATGTTGTTACCTTAGACACTGTTGTTACCTTAGACACTGTAAGGGGAAGGGGGATTTGGAGGGGATTTTGACCAATAACGTGGAAATGTTTTGTTGCAGTTTATTTAGGGGGAAGAAGTGTTAGAAAAATATGTAAAACAACAAGAATACTGAATGTTTTATTACTCAATGAATGAGTATTGAAGAAACAAGTTCCAAGTTTTACAGTATATACTAGAGCTTGGGAGCTTACTGTTGTGCCTGTATGTACATTTTGTCTTACTTGTTCAATAAAGATTCTTGTTTAAATACAAAAAAAAATAATTTTATTTTTCCATTTTGTGATTAGAATATGTCAGATTTGAAATGCATATCCTGCCAGAGTTGGTGTTAGATATGGCCAGGGCCCAGGGCAGTAATTTGGGAAGTGGACCCCAAAGCTTACTAGTAGGCTGCACCTTCTTTAGCTTCCAATTGGCATGTGGTTCTCTCTGGCCAGGGGGCCAAGGGCAGTTGCCCTAGTTGTTACCCAGTGGTGTGCTGGTAAATGTTTAACAACAGGCTCTCTCCCCGGTCTACCTCTGCGCCCCCATATCCACCTCTGCACCCCCCCCCCAAATTGCAGAGCTGGCTATAGCCTGGGAGAGAGCCTGGGGGGGGGGGGCAATGCATTGCTCCAGGAAAAAAAATATTTTATGATCCCAGGTTCCAATCTAATTCATGTTTAATGTGGGATAAAATGCCATAAATAAGCAAATAAATAGTAACTTTTAATGTTGAGCACCTGATTCTCAAAGTGGACATATTTATTTATTTATTTATTACATTTGTACCCTGCGCTTTCCCACTCAAAGCAGGTTCAATGCGGCTTACATAGTAATTGGGATTACAAAGTATTGGTGGAGAGAAATAAGTAGAGTATTATCGGAGTAATAAAAGAAATAGGAATGCAGGGATGAGGGGAGTAGGAGAAGCATGAGCAAGGGTAAGTGAGCAATTGGAAGGGTAGATGAGTCGGAGGGGCAAGGGCAAGAGTGAGGGGAGTAGGAGAGGTGTGAGTAAGGGTAGGTGAGCATTTGAGGAGGGGTCGATGAGATGAAAGGGGATAGAACAAGGGATAAGCTATACATTGCAAAATAAGACAGCAGATGTAGCAGATGTAAATTCTCAAAGTGGACATATTCCAAACACTATAATGAAAATAAAATGATTTTTTTTCTACCTTTGTTGTCTGGTGACTTTGTTTTTCTGATCGTGCTGGCCCAGTATCCGATTCTGCTGCTATCTGTCCTCTTAACTCCGTTTCCAGGGCTTCCTTTCCATTTATTTCTTTCCATTCCTCCTTTCTTCTTAATTTCTGGTCCTCCGGAGACTTGACTGTCCAGTGGATCCAGCTTTTGCCTATTTTCTTCATCCATGTGCAGATTTTCTCCTCTCTTCCTTTTCCCTCATCTCATTCCTCACTCTTCCCTCCCCTCCATCCATGTCCAGCAACTCTCCTCTTCCCTGCCCCCCTCCAGCCATCCATACCCATCCAGCGATTCTCTCTGCTCCCCTGCCCCTCCTCCAGGCATCCATACCAACCCAGCGATTCTCTCCTCTCCCCTGCCCCCCTCCAGCCATCCATACCCACCCAGCGATTCTCTCCGCTGCCCTGCCCCTCCTCCAGCCATCCATACCCACCCAGCGATTCTCTCCGCTCCCCTGCCCCTCCTCCAGCCATCCATACCCACCCAGCGATTCTCTCCTCTCCCCTGCCCCCCTCCAGCCATCCATACCACCCAGCGATTCTCTCCGCTGCCCTGCCCCTCCTCCAGCCATCCATACCAACCCAACAATGATTCTCCTTGCTCCCCTGCCTCCATCGCAGCAGCCGCAGTGAAAGCCCGTCTCTAGCCTTCACTTCATTCCCGTCAATGCCCCGCCCTCGCGGAAAGAGGAAATGACATCAGAAGAAGGCGGGACACTGACGGGAACAAAGTGAAGGCTAGAGAGGGGGTTTGACTGCATCTGCTGAGACGGAGGTAATTGGTAAATCAACAATTTAAACCCCCCGGAGTGGCGGGGGATGAGGTAAGCATGGCTTGTGGCACCCTCCTGCCATGCTTACCTCACTTACCGCCGGGTTGCGCTGCCCTTGGGAGCCGGCTCGCCTGCAACAACAACCGGCTCGCAAGAGCTTTAAAAATTTAACAACCGGCTCTTGCGAGCCGGTACGAGCCGGCTCCAGCACACCACTGTTGTTACCCCTAACACCATCTGTGGCATGCGCTATTATATTTTGCACAGTGTAGGAGTAAATGTATCTCTTTCTAGTTCTCTGGTGCTGTACATGCAAGGTCTTGGGATTTCGATTTAATTTGTTTATGGTTTGTGGTCACTTATTATGTATTTGCCTTTTATATTCTGTTTGTGTGACCAAAGTATTGGTAGCATGACTTTTCTATGTATTCTGTGGTCAACCACGGAATACTACTACACATCCTAGAATACTTTGGAATTGGAGGCAACATTCTCAACTGGTTTAAAGGATTCCTGACAACAAGAGCTTACCAAGTAATAACTAACGCGGAGATATCAAACCCATGGACACCTGAATGCGGAGTTCCTCAGGGATCCCCCCTCTCACCAACACTCTTTAACCTAATGATGATACCCCTAGCCAAGCTACTAGACAATCAAAGTCTCAACCCATACATATATGCAGACGATGTTACGATCTACTTCCCTTTCAAACATGATCTTAATGAAATCACCAAAGAAATCAACCAAAGCTTCCAAATCACGCACTCCTGGGCGGATGCATTTCAATTAAAACTTAACGGAGAAAAAACACAATGTCTGATACTCACTTCACAACACAATACAAATAACTTCACCACCTTAACCACCTCTACCTTCTCCCTTCCCGTTTCCAATAACCTGAAAATTCTGGGAGTTACCATTGACCGAAATCTCACACTTGACACTCACGTGAAGAATACAACCAAGAAAATGTTCCACTCCATGTGGAAACTCAAAAGCCATCTTTCGGAACTTGGTGCAGTCAATGGTGCTAAGTCACTTGGATTATTGCAACACACTTTATGCTGGCTGCAAAGAACAAACCATCAAGAAACTTCAAACAGCCCAGAATACCGCAGCCAGACTCATATTTGGCAAAGCAAAATATGAAAGTGCGAAACCCTTAAGAAAGAAACTGCACTGGCTCCCACTTAAAGAATGCATCGCGTTCAAGATCTGCACGACTGTCCATAAAATCATCTACGGAGATGCCCCAACATACTTGCTAGACCTAGTGAATCTTCCACTCAGAAATGCTAAAAGATCGTCCCGCACCTTCCTCAATCTACACTTCCCTAGCTGTAAAGGACTAAAATATAAACTAACTCACGCGACCAGCTTCTCCTATTTGAGTACGCAGATATGGAACACACTTCCGACCCACTTGAAAGCGATCAATGAATTAAGTAACTTCCGCAAATCTCTGAAAACCTATCTCTTTAACAAAGCTTACCACAAGAACACATAACCAATCATAACACTATACCTATCCACCTTTACTCAGAATGTATCTCTCTATTACTGCTTGACCAATTCTTTTTGGCTCTCTTGATTTATTTATAACACCAACTGTAATTTCTACCCTGGCATGGCTATGCCATAACAGGGCTTTGTAAGCCACATTGAGCCTGCAAATAGGTGGGGAAATGTGGGATACAAGTGCAATAAATAAATAAATTAGATCCCTGTTTTGGATGTTAGTGCTGACATGATAGATTTGCTCTAGGTTCTGAGTGACTTTTTGTTTGATAGATTTTTGAACTATCCAATATGCCTTGTTACTGAGATAACACTAGAAACAAACATTTTTGTATGGTGAGTTTTATAGGGAAGTGTCCCAGCTCTGCTCTGCATCCACTCTTGGGAGAGGGCCAGGGGGTTCTATGGATGCAGAATATTTGGGGGAAGCATATATGTATTGGAGGACCATCAAGAGTGCACGCTCTTGTACTTCCCCTAGCCCTTGACATGGCCTGCAGCCACTGAAGTCAGCACTGCTACCCTCATTGAAGTTGGGGGTAGGTGTGCGGTAGGGGTAGGGGCAGGGACAGGGCATGAGTACATCAGATGGCAGGTGTTTCTCAAGTGCCCACCCATGTGGCTCATTCAAAACTTGCCTTCTGGCTATGCCACTGTTCGGAAATATCTGTGCATTGCTTGGAATGCTCATTTTAATACTAATGAGCTCTTTGCATAGGATTATGCAACCCCGAACGGTAAAAACCACGCAGACCTCTTTTGTGCATTAGACGCTGAATAACATGATCGCTAGACTGGCTAGAACCAGTTTAAATCAGACGTTGTTAGTATGGTAAGCTTTGAGCATCAGGGATAGTGTGTACGAGATCAGCTCCCCTGCTTCAATGCTTGGAGGGTACAGTAGATGGCAGCAGTCAGAAGCGACTCTACCCTAACCTCCCTCCCTCCTGCTTCTCTCTGATCTGTCCCCTGACTTATTTACTTCCCCTATCTCTTGCTCTCTGTCAGAAGCCATTAGGAGAGAAGCAAACCTGCATGAGGGAGGATTGGGAAGCAAGGGCTGGAAATCCTGCTATGGAGAAGGGCAGGAGAATGGCTGCAGGGCTTTATGCTCAGCAGGTAGGAGACTGGCAGGAGGTGGGCAGCAGGGGATGCAGTGCCAGGCAATGTCATGCAACCTCTGATACACACATGGTGCATGGAAAGTTCTTCTTCCTGGTTCCCCTCCCTTCACAGGGGCTGGAAATGGTGCTGTGGAGAAGGGCAGGAGAATGGCTGCAGGGCTTTGTGCTCAGCAGGTAGGAGACTGGCAGGAGGTGGGCAGCAGGGGATGCAGTGCCAGGCAATGTCATGCAACCTCTGATACACACATGGTGCATGGAAAGTTCTTCTTCCTGGTTCCCCTCCCTTCACAGGGGCTGGAAATGGTGCTGTGGAGAAGGGCAGGAGAATGGCTGCAGGGCTTTGTGCTCAGCAGGTAGGAGACTGGCAGGAGGTGGGCAGCAGGGGTTGCAGTGCCAGGCAATGTTATGCAACCTCTGATACACACATGGTGCATGGAAAGTTCTTCTTCCTGGTTCCCCTCCCTTCACAGGGCTGGAAATGGTGCTGTGGAGAAGGGCAGGAGAATGGCTGCAGGGCTTTGTGCTCAGCAGGTAGGAGACTGGCAGGAGGTGGGCAGCAGGGGATGCAGTGCCAGGCAATGTCATGCAACCTCTGATACACACATGGTGCATGGAGCAAGCAGACGAAAAAGAAAGTTCTTCTTCCTGGTTCCCCTCCCTTCACAGGGCTGCTGCTCCTGAGCCTGCAAAGAGGGAGCCAGGGCAGGAGAATGGCTGCAGGGCTTTGTGCTCAGCAGGTAGGAGACTGGCAGGAGGTGGGCAGCAGGGGATGCAGTGCCAGGCAATGTCATGCAACCTCTGATACACACATGGTGCATGGAGCAAGCAGACGAAAAAGAAAGTTCTTCTTCCTGGTTCCCCTCCCTTCACAGGGGCTGGAAATGGTGCTGTGGAGAAGGGCAGGAGAATGGCTGCAGGGCTTTGTGCTCAGCAGGTAGGAGACTGGCAGGAGGTGGGCAGCAGGGGATGCAGTGCCAGGCAATGTCATGCAACCTCTGATACACACATGGTGCATGGAAAGTTCTTCTTCCTGGTTCCCCTCCCTTCACAGGGGCTGGAAATGGTGCTGTGGAGAAGGGCAGGAGAATGGCTGCAGGGCTTTGTGCTCAGCAGGTAGGAGACTGGCAGGAGGTGGGCAGCAGGGGTTGCAGTGCCAGGCAATGTCATGCAACCTCTGATACACACATGGTGCATGGAAAGTTCTTCTTCCTGGTTCCCCTCCCTTCACAGGGCTGGAAATGGTGCTGTGGAGAAGGGCAGGAGAATGGCTGCAGGGCTTTGTGCTCAGCAGGTAGGAGACTGGCAGGAGGTGGGCAGCAGGGGATGCAGTGCCAGGCAATGTCATGCAACCTCTGATACACACATGGTGCATGGAGCAAGCAGACAAAAAAGAAAGTTCTTCTTCCTGGTTCCCCTCCCTTCACAGGGCTGCTGCTCCTGAGCCTGCAAAGAGGGAGCCAGGGCAGGAGAATGGCTGCAGGGCTTTGTGCTCAGCAGGTAGGAGACTGGCAGGAGGTGGGCAGCAGGGGATGCAGTGCCAGGCAATGTCATGCAACCTCTGATACACACATGGTGCATGGAGCAAGCAGAGGAAAAAGAAAGTTCTTCCTGGTTCCCCTCCCTTCACAGGGCTGCTGCTCCTGAGCCTGCAAAGAGGGAGCTAGGGCAGGAGAATGGCTGCAGGGCTTTGTGCTCAGCAGGTAGGAGACTGGCAGGAGGTGGGCAGCAGGGGATGCAGTGCCAGGCAGCCCCTCCTCAGCCTCTACTTCCTGGTTCTCCTTTGGCTTTATGAGACCTCAGTTTCTGTTTCTTGTGATCTCTTTAGGTTCCCTTTGTAGATCATTATATCATGTCCCTCCTTTCTCTGTTCCCCCCCCACCTTTTTCACTCGTCTATTTCTAGTACTTACTGTCCTTTGTACACTCTTCAGCCTCTGGTTCTATATTTCTTTTAGTCGTATACATCGCATAGACGGTCTTGCGGTACAGCAAACTTCCAATAAACTTGAAACCTTTCACATCTTCCTCTCTCTTCCCCCTCTCCTTTTTCTATCCCCAGTCTCATATTTGAATTTCAGATCACTATATAAATGTCTGACATTTTCTATTTCAGTAAAAGAAAGTTTAAATCTTTCTGTCTCCAAACGGCTTCATTAATACGAAAAATATTTCAGCTCAAAGATTCGGGCCAATCTCTGCATATACATTGACACTGCAGGAGTTTCCTTACCCTTGTTCGCACTGGGTACATTTGCATGTGGTTTCCCCAGAGTCACTGCACCCAGAGAACGTGAATGGGAAGAGACTGGTAAAGTTCTTCCAGGGGATTACTAAAATCTATGTGGGCTGGGGCTCTAACCCTATGGGATTGGGAAGGAGTGGTTTCTGCCGTCATCTACTATGTTACTATGTTTGATGTCTGGTGGGGGTGGCTAACCCAGGGAGGGGACATCCTGTCCGGTATAATAACCAGGGGCTGATGTATGATGGGAATTCTTGCTGTAAGAGCAGAGACTGAGAGGAGCGTTCTGGAGTGGGAAAGAGGACCCAAGAGCGGTGGGGGGAAGAGGGGTTGGTGGTTGGGAGGCTAGGATAGGGGAGGGCAGACTTATACGGTCTGTGCCCTGAAAAAGACAGGTACAAATTCAAGGTAAGGTACAAATTCAAGGTAAGGTATACACATATGAGTTTATCTTGGGCAGACTGGATGGACCATGCAGGTCTTTTTCTGCTGTCATCTACTATGTTACCTGTTCTGGGTTAGAGGTGGGTGAGTGGTACCACACTTCTGAGTGAAGAAAGGATGGACAGGGATGTGTGGTCTGGCGGCTGGCAAAAAGCACAGCGGGCCACTTGCCTGGCCAGTGAGCAGACCAGCTACAGCCTTTGATTGTCCTGCCGGATGGGATGGGTGTAGGAGATGAAAGGACTGCTTGGACATTGTAAATAAGTGAAGAAATGAGGATTTTGATGGCATATCAACTTTTGGGGATGGCAGTTCTTTTGAGTGTTACTACAAGATTCTTTGGTGTTTGCCTGTTTAGAGTTTTACCAGTAAAGTTATTTGAGTTTAAAGCATCATTGGAGCGTTAGCACATTTTTCCTGGGACTATAATACAGAAAAAGAAGAAATGGCCTAAAACCCCACTACCTACCGGGATTTAGTCATCCACTCTCATCCACTCTCTCATTACCTCTCGCCTTGACTACTGCAACCTACTCCTCACTGGCCTCCCACTTAACCATCTATCCCCCCTTCAATCCGTTCAGAACTCGGCTGTATGCCTTATCTTCCGCCAAAACCGTATCACCCCTCTCCTCAAGTCACTTCACTGGCTTCCGATCAGGTACCGCATACAATTCAAGCTTCTCCTACTAACCTACAAATGCACTCAATCTGCAGCCCCTCACTACCTCTCTACCCTCATCTCCCCTTACGCCCCTACCCGTAACCTCCGATCACAGGACAAATCCCTCCTCTCAATACCCTTCTCCACCACCGCCAACTCCAGGCTTCACCCCTTCTGCCTCGCCTCACCCTATGCCTGGAATAAACTCCCTGAGCCCATACGCCAAGCCCCCTCCCTATCCATCTTCAAATCCCTACTCAAAGCCCACCTCTTCAATGTTTCTTTTGGCACCTAACCATTGTACCTCTACCCAAGAAATCTAGACTGTCCCAATTTTTGTTTGTCTGCACTCTTTGTCCTTTTTTGTGCTTTAGATTGTAAGCTCCTTTGAGTAGGGACTGTCCTTCTTTGTTTTTGTTTTTTTGTACAGCGCTGTGTAACCCTGATAGCGCTCTAGAAATGATAAATAGTAGTAGTAGTAGTAATAATTTAGTCCAGCTCAGCCTGCGCCCCACTCAAAAAGAGACTGTGTACTATTGTGCATGGGAGGTGAAGGAGAGACAGCACAGACAGTCCCTGAATACCCTACCCTGGAATACAGTGCTTATAGCAAGTAGGGCTACCTGCCATGGAGGATGGATCAAAGCAAGCTTTAAGGTGTGTGCCAAGAAAGGCCGGAACAAGTCAGGGCTGTGATCCAGGGGATGGGGGGGGGGGGGGGGGGGCGGGCAGGGGAAGACATTGGGCACAGAGGGAAGTCTAAAGGGTAGAGAGAGATCCACAAAGGACAAGGATAGACAGAAGAAAGAGGTAGGGATAGGGGTTGGTGGTGGAAGAAAGAAATAGGGGGCAAAGAGAAAAAGCTGGGAGATGCCCACCCTGGAAAATAAGCAGAGAAAGCTGGAGGTTGAACCTGCAGTGGAAAGAAAGGGGTCCAAGCTAAGTCAGGGTGAGAGAGCACACATCAAACTTGTTTTTGGTCATGCACACCTCTAAGGAACAAGTCTGGCAATTTGGGGAGGACATGGGTCTTGGCGTCCTCTTTTCCATGATACAATGGCAGAAGTGTAATCAGCTGAACTCTATTTAAAAATGTAATACCATTAATCATAAATGTTGTGGTTCCCAATACACATAGATATCACCAAATAAATGTGTTCTGAGCTCCTCCACATGTTACTGTTCCTGGTTTATGTTTCAGGAGCCAGTGACGTTTGAGGACATCGCTGTCTATTTCTCCCAGGAGCAGTGGGAGTATTTGGATGAAGGCCAGAAGGAGCTTTACAAGGAGGTGATGAAAGAGAATTATGAGACCCTGATCTCCCTAGGTAAGAATTGCATTACCTGCATTTTTAGCAGATCTAAGAGCTAATTTGATAAAAGTAATATAAGACATTTTCCCGAATTTCCTCTAGTCCAAACACTTTCAAGTATTATCAGTGCTTGTCTGAACCCTGGAGCCAGGACTGAGGAACAGTTTTATGTGCCTTACGAATTTCCTCCCTTTAAATCAGAAACAGATTCTCTTCTGTTTCTTGGAGGACGGCTGAAAGTCAGGAACAGAAGAAAGCAATAATCAGAACCTGGCTGGTGGCAACAAATCATTTTTAAGTAGCCTTTGAATCAGTCAGGTGTGTTGCACTGTGTTCATCAACCTCTTTTCAGCTTGTGATGCTGCCTGGTACTAGGGATATGAAATGGATTTAAAGTTAATAGCAAAGTGTGATAAATGAAGACATTTTCAATTTTTGTCCCTTTAAATTAACTAAATTGTGGAACTGTAGGTAGTGCAGGTATAATTTTGAAATAAATAAATAATCACAGGTCTGAAATGAGCTGAATCCTTGTTCGTACCATTCGTTTTCATCAGCAGTGCTGTCCAAGGAGCTAGGCATAGTGGACCACTTCGGAAGGGGGAGAAGAAAGAAGCGTGAATCACTTCCCCAGTTATATTGAGCCTTTTTGATAAACAGCTAAACAAGCCTATCCCTGCCTCACTTGTATCAAATCCTACGGCTGATGATAGCAGCAGCAGCTAAACAGGAAACTGAATGCATGAGCAATCCAGCAGCATTTTATCTCTGGGATTCAGACAGAGATGGTGACAAAAAAGCTGGCATAAAAAAGTGATTTTGCTGAATTCCAGGCTAGAGCAGGTCCTGAGAGCAATGAGATGATGTAGGTGATTTTCACTCTGTCAGAAGGAAATGATCCAGGTTATAGTTCAAATAACATTTGACACTGGTTCAAGAACCCCCGACATCCGGAGGGGGTCCCGTCAAAATGGGGTGGTTCCGGGAGCTGCAGACGCGGGGCAGGAGACTCAGCCCTAGGGCCAGGAGCGCTGGCGGAATGCTGCTGCTGAAGAGCGGGCATCTGGGAGCAGACATCCTGGAGCACACTGGACAATCGATTCAGCTGAGCCTGTTGCTGCTGTAGAACTTGAGCCAAATTGGACAGCTCGGTCTTGTCCGGCGAGCTCATGGCTTCGGCTTACTGTTATGATGACTGCTATACTGCGGTAGTGAGCCCTTGTGCCTTGACAGAGCATGGTGGACTGAGGAGAAGCGCCGTACTCGGTCAGGCAGCCGGACAACCCCTAGCTTCACCTGGGAAGCGACCACCGTTCCCCGGGAGTTGAGCCCCCAGGTGCAGGTGGCCACCAGGAGTTCTGGATACAAGCGGAGTCGCACAGCCGCCGGCCGTGGCAGGCAGCACAACTGAGAATAGTCAGGTCCAATCCATGAGTCAGGGCAGGCAGCAGAACAGAGAGTTGTCAGGTCTAATCCAAGAGTCAAGGCAGGCAGCAGAACAGAGAATAGTCTGGTCCAATCCACGAGTCAGGGCAGGCAGCAGAACAGAGAGTTGACAGGTCCAATCCAAGAGTCAGGGCAGGCAGCAGAACAGAGAGTGGTCAGGTCCAATCCAAGAGTCAAGGGCAAAACAGCAAAGTAGATAGCAAAACGCTCAATCCAAGCACCAAACCTCTATAACGATAGAAGCCGAAGCAAAGTATGAAGGCGACGGTGGTTCTTAAATAGTCCCCTCATTGGCAGTAACCTCAAACAGCTGGGAGAACGATCCTGGCTGCTGGAGAGGGGAGGAGCAGAGCGAGAAGCGGCCAATCCCACGTCAACAGACGAGACGAAGGACCATGCCGGAAGGAAGCCCCACCTCCACAAACACTGAGCGTCCGTGTGGCCGGCCTACAGACTGAATCGGGATGGCCGTCCACGAGGCTGCCGCAAACAAAGCCGAAGCTAACCGCAAACATGGCCGGCCACTACAGCCGGGAAAACGTCTGCGTGGCCTTCTGGGGTGAGTCGGTATGGCCGGCCACGAGACTCAGAATGGCCGGCCATGAGACCGAAGCGACCATGGCCGACCCTGACCGCCGACATGGCCGGCCACCGCTACCGGGATGATGTCCGGAGACAGACCGCCCGGGCGGACTGCACTGCAGGTGAGGAACGTAACATAAGGTGTGCCGAAAAATGGCCTGCGCTGGGTTGGGCATGTGTATTGGACACGCACAGGTCCATTTTTCAGTGTGCCTGCAAAAAAGACCTTTTTAAAATTTTTGCTGAAAATGGTCGTATGGGAAAATAAAAATCAGCGCGTGTCCATTTTGGGCCTGAGACCTTACTGCCTACAGACGTTCAAATATTAGAAAGGTATTAATCCGCAAACGAACCTTTTCCATAAATGGGAAGGCGGTAGAACTAGAGGGCATGATATGAGATTGAAGGGGGGCAGACTCAAGAAAAATGTCAGGAAGTATTTTTTCACGGAGAGAGTGGTGGATACTTGGAATGCCCTTCCGCGGGAGGTGGTGGAGATGAAAACGGTAACGGAATTCAAAAATGCGTGGGATAAACATAAAGGAATCCTGTTCAGAAGGAATGGATCCTCAGAAGCTTAGCGGAGATTGGGTGGCAGAGCCGGTGGTGGGAGGCGGGGCTAATGGTTGGGAGGCGGGGCTAGTGCTGGGCAGACTTCTACGGTCTGTGCCCTGAAAATGGCACAGGTCGGGGTCGGGTATACACGTAGAGTAGCACATATGAGTTTGTCTTGTGGGCGGACTGGATGGACTGTACAGGTCTTTCTCTGCCGTCATCTACTATGTTACTGCCACCCATTAACTTAGCGGTAAGGTCTCGTGCATTAACCAGGTGGTAGTCATCAACGCATGTACACTGCCGATTACCACCTGGTTAGCACCACGCGGTAGAAAATGGAAATTATTTTCTGCTGCATGTTTTGGACATGTGTCAAAATTAGAATTACTGCCTGGGGCATGTGGTAGCCAGGTGGTAGTTCTACTTTGACACGCGTTGTAGGCGCCTACACGACTTAGTAAAGGGGCCCCTAAAAGCGCAAAGGACAGAGAAAACAGAGAGTACATGATCCAATGTACAACTCTATGGAATCCTAAAGGGGTTGTTGGCCACTCCAAACTTTGTTTCTTCATCAGGGAGAAGCTACTGGAATGCTTTCCCATAAACTCTGGAGCTGCTGCATATGAAACTGAAAAAGAGCACAGAAGGAGTTCTAACCAAGACCAAAAGAGTTCAGAAAAGACCCAGAGACATAAGTGCAAAGCTACCTCACTTTCCAGAGAAAGAACACATCATACAACTAGAATAAAAACAAACTATTTCCCTACAGAATCTAGTCACTGAGCATATCACAGACCTCAGCGCTGAGACAAGAGAAAAAAAGATGAGACTTTTACATTTTATAAGTACAAACTGGAGCTCTCCTCCATGGGTTTAGAAGCAGCAATATGGTTTCCAACAAAAGACTTTCCAGTACCACACTCAGACTTAGGACTGTGGCACCAAATTGTAGAGCGTGGATCAAACAGAACTGGAATCAAAGGACATATGTGTGACTCAATTCAGAAATCTTCCCACCAGAAGACAAATGAATGTGAGAAGCAAAATCCAGCAGACAGAAAGGAAATAAAAAATCCAGCAGACAAAAAGAACATAACCGAAGGTCCATCAAGCCAAGTATCTTCTTTCTAATGAGGAACCAATAAAGGTCACGTTTCATTCTTTTATCCTGTGGTTTATGTTACTGACCTGCTTTAGTTTTCTGTGCTTTGGCTGTTGCTGGTCTTCTTACCCTTTCTTGTTTGTTTAGGCCAGTTTCTATTTTTCCTGTGTCCAGATGTTCTGGTGATGTCTAGGGAAGGAGGGGAATTAGACACGAGATGGTTTTCTGCTTGGTTGATTTACATTTTTGACTGGCTGTAACTCTAAAACCAGTCTGTGGTGACAGTTTATCAGAAAGATGGGTTTATGCACTGAGTCTGATGTACATAAGTCATACTGAATCATCAAATTTCCACATCACGTTCCGAGTGTTTCCAGTATGAACGTCATTTGTCTTTCTCCTTCTGGAGCTTTTTCTCCAGAACTGGACAGAGCACTCCTGATGAGATCTCACCGGTGATTTCTAGAGAGATATTATTTAAAGCCAATGAGTGAGATTTTTCTTGCGGGCCCCTGCCTTGTCTAAAACCAGCCTAGCATATATATATATATATATATATATATATATATATATATATATATATATATATATATATTTATTTATTTATTTATTTATTTATTTATTTATTTATTTATTTATTTATTTATTTGTTGCATTTGTATCCCACATTTTCCCACCTATTTGCAGGCTCCATGTGGCTTACATTGTTCCGTCATGGCGATCGCCATTTCCGGAGTGAGAGATACAAGTGGTATTACAATAAAGGTAATGATTCACATGGATGGGCATAATCGACAGTCAGCTAAAATTGAAGTTGGGCGCCCTCACGAAGCCGGCCAAAATCAGGCAGGCATAATCGGAAAATAACATGGCCGGCCATAGACATTCCATTATCACGGTTGAACACGGCCAAATCAGGGGCGGCAAAAAGTATAGGAAAAATACGGCAGTTATGTGAGAAACGCGTTACTGTATACTTCTCAATGTTCCGTATATTTTCCCCGTACCTGGATGTCCGCAACTACATGCACTGTACTTGTGGAACATGCAGCTATGGGAAATATAAGGAACACACATATGATGTTCACACACTTGATAATGATCCATATAAGGAAAACTCCGCACATAGGCCCTGTACGTGTGATGACAGTCCATGCATGTCTATGCGTCACGACCATCCATGTTTGCAGCCATTATAGATGCCAAGACGTGCACGTACTGACCTGTCCATATATGGATTGGCCATCCATATATGGCGCTGTGCATGTCAGGACATCCATCATGCATGGGCGTCCATATAAGGCGCTGCACGCTTTCCAACGGATATTTACTGAGAAACATGGCTAAGAGAAGAGAGCCGAACTTCTCCGCCGGAGAGAATCTCCTGTTGGTACACCTGTGCTTGAAGCACAGGCGTATTCTGTTCCCCCCACCACCACCACCACCACCACCTGCCCCCCAGGACTCTCTGCATCCAAGCCTAGGGTGAGATAAGGGACAGGTTGGAGAGGTAAGTGTTTCCTCCCCCTCCTGGGCTATCAGGGCCCCCTCCTGTAGCTACACATATAAGAGCTCCCTCAGCAGTATAAGCACAACCTGTAGTCTCCATTCAAGGGTAATCAGTGATATGTGCACAGGCACATTCATTAATAGAATCTATGTACTAGAAAGCAAAAACATCCCTACAATACTGCACACAAATGATACTCTCTGTCCTCATGTGCACCTCAATGACATCATCTCTACTAATGAAATGTCCCCCCCCCCCCCCCCCCCAATCAGTGTTCTGAGTCTCTCCTATTTGATTTCCAAATGAATTTGTGTGCTGAAGGCAAGAAGGGCCACCCCCTGACTCCTGGTTTACAAACTTACATCTTGCAGAAGATTTGGCATTCGGAGGGACCTCGAGTCCCTCTGGCGGAGGTTCCGCCGCGTGAGGAGGCACAACCCTGACATGATCAGGGCAGTGAGACGGCGCCTCAGGGCTCAGCATAAGTATTATAAATAGGGCACCTGTACTCATTTGTAAATGTATTTAATAATGCAAATGTCCTGTACAATATCAGTTTCCATGTGGCTAATAGGCAACTAGTAAGTCATAACACCTCTGTCCCAGATCAAGGCCTGAGGTTGCAGCTACCCTCCCGTGAGTGTGGCTGCAACTTCCAACTAACCTCCTCTGAGATCAATGAGATGACATGCCTCACTTCTGTATCCCCCTTTCTGGGGTGGATACTGTTTCATGGTATTCCTGCCTGAGGACCTACTCTTAGTGGATGTCATTGCCTTACATAAAGTTATGTGCTTCCCCCCCCCCCCCCCCCCCAAAAAAAAAAAAAAACCCCAAACCCAAAATGGTAAGCCAACCATAGTCACAAATCATAATGCAAACATACTGCTGAGCAATGAGTGTGGTCTGCCTGTGTACTCTGTGTCAGACCAGCATCCAGGGTTCCCTGTCATGTCATCTCATGCATCTCACACCCCATGGGTATAGCCCAGGGCTCACCACACCTTTCCTCATCCCCCGCCTCAGGCCAGCCAGCTCCTGCACTGTGCAAGCCATATTGGATGTGCTGATCTCAAAGACAATCCTGTTACATACACAGGGCGGCAGCAGGAGGCAGCCCTGGAGGAGGAGGAGGAGGGCCAGGAATGGCAAGATATGCCTCCTCTGGAGAGGGAGGAGCATCTACTACCAGCTCCAGCCAACAGTGCCACAGTACTGCAACTCCGGCAGCAACTGGTGACTGTAGTGAACCAGTTGCTGCAGGAGGTGGCAGCACTGCGGCACTCTGTGGGGGAGCGGCAGGAGACCCACAGCAGGCTCGTGCTGCTGGTCATTGAAGTGCTGCGGAGCAATTTGGAGAGGGAGGGATAGGGGAGGGGAATGTTTTGGGGGGGATTGTAAATAGTTTTTTTTATTTGTTACAATACAAATGTTACACTTTTGACACTGACCAGGGTCTGTGTGTAGTTTGTGCACTACATGTGTTATTATCAAATGGTGGGGTTGATGTGAGAGGAGGCAGCAATCTGGGTTGCATGACAGGTGACCTGTCACAGAGAAACTTTGGTATATATGTGTGATAACTGTGGCCATACAGAAGGCCACCTGTTCCTTCCAAACTGCATGGCTGTATGGTAAGGGGGAGGAGGCTGGGTGGGCATTTCTGTTGAGGAACACAAATGCCCATCCGGCCTCTCCCCCCTTACCATTACAGCCCCACAGCACAGAGTTGTGTAAATAATAGGTATGTTGTCTAGCACTAGTGATCTGCCAAGTACAAACTTGCAGATAACCATAGGTAGCGCATAGACGATGTTTGCTCTCTGATCGCCAGACATCCTTACCTACACCCAAACCACATTGGTGAGGGCCAGCAAGGAGCTACAAACAGCTGGGTCATCTTTTCACAATGAAGGTATGAGCAATGGTAAGGAGAGAAGGAAAAACAAGGGTAAAAGCATTAGATGGACGTTTACTTCATCACAATTGCAATATAATACATCAGGTACAGAAGGGCACAGGCTAGGGGAAACTTCAGACAGCCCCGAACACTGCAGCTAGACTCATATTCGGTAAAACAAAATACGAAAGTGCTAAACCCCTATGAGAAGAGCTACACTGGCTCCCACTCAAAGAACATTCAAAATATGCTCCCTAGTTCACAAAATCATTCACGGAGACGCACCAGCCTACATGTCAGATCTGATAGACCTACCACCCAGGAATGCTAAAAGATCATCCCGCACATTCCTAAATCTGCACTTCCCCAACTGCAAAGGTCTAAAATACAAACTAATGCATGCGTCAAACTTTATCTACTTGAGCACGCAGATATGGAACGCGCTGTCGCGCAATTTAAAAATGATCTACGATATAACCAACTTCCGCAAACTACTGAAGATTCACCTCTTTAACAAAGTATACCACAAAGATCAACAAATATGAACATATACCGCTCCTCCACAGATAGCTAGAACTGTCTTATAATATCTGCTTGTTATTTTAATGACATGTTTTTTCATTATCATGCTACCCAAGATTCTTCTGTAACACTAAATGTCTATTTTCTAATATTTCCCACCATTCATGATGTATTGTAAGCCACATTGAGCCTGCAAAAAAGTGGGAAAATGTGGGATACAAATGCAACAAATAAAATAATAATAATAATATAAGGCACCAGGCTTAGAACAGGAACTGTAACCAGAATCCCTCTCCCTCACCATGACTTAAGGGCTCAAGGCCGTGGTAGGCACGCACCTGTGGCCACCTTGAAAATAGGTTGCAGGATAGAATTTACAAATGTTGTTCCATAACTATGGAGGATTGTAGGACTGTGTTGAATAATGTGGAAAAGACATTCAGGGCATATATGCTCCCCCCCACCCCCAACAACCTTGAGAAAGGGTGGGCACTTCATAAAAGGGGACCGGGGTTCACCACATAAAGAAGGATGGAACCTAGTGGGGAGACACATGAGGTGGAAAGCGGGAGAAAAACTACCTGCTGTGGATACTCGTGAACCTGGTGAAAGTAGAGGTAAGATATGAATGCAAAGAACAGAGACAGAATGGGGAGCCCTTGGCCATGAGGGATGCACACATCCATTCTCAGGGCCTCTTCCCCTCCCGCACCCCACAGGCAGCCACAACCGAATGTATCCAATAGAGAACAAGACATGTGTACAATGAATTGGGTAGAAACAATCATGGCTCTCAAGAGTCCAGTGTATTACAGTCCACTGCTGTCTCTTGCATTCCTCTTGACCAGCTGTCCTGCAAGATGGAAGAAGTGTTTGTTTAGCACCTACATAGCAGAAAGGGAAAAGGTGGCTGAGAGGTATGAGCTTACCTTGAACTTGTGGTACAAGAATCTTTGTATCGATTGGTACAATGGCACCAAAGCAAACACCCACCGGCAAGGGTAATTTCAGCGACCCTGAAATTGACCTGCTGGTTCAGGAAATGCAGAGGAGGCACAGGCATCTCTTTGCTCCCACGGGCCAGAGGCTGGCTGCTACAACGAAGCAGAGAGAATGGGAGGCAGTAAGGGACCGGCTCAAGTGCTCTTCCACTGTGGCAGTGATGTGGAAGACTGCAAACGAAAGTGGGCCGGTTGAGGCGTGATGTCAGGGGAAAAAAAAAAACCTCTAAAGTGCAAGCACAGAGAAAGCCATTTTAAAGAGGCGCCAGTAAAGGAAATGCAAGCTTCCAAATGGGCAGAGCAGCTGCGGACGTTTATCATTATGACCCTTAATCAAAATGAGGACAGGCAAAACACAGTGCAGCTGGGGCCGCCCATAGTTCCCAACCTATAATCGAAATTAGGCCGGCCATCTTGGTTACCGGCCATCTTGTTTGCCCATAATCAAAATTAGGCCGGCCAACTCGGCAAAGCAGCAGGGGCCGGCCAGGGATTTTGTCAATAATCGAAATTAGGCTGCCCATCTGAGAAGCGCCCATCTCATTCTCACATGGGCGTCCCTGAGAGCGTATTTAGCCACTCTTCTCTGTATTATCGATTCTTTGCATCGCATTGGTCCAATGGCACCAGTGGCGTACCAAGGGGGGGGGGGGCGGTGGGGGTGGTCCGCCCCTGGTGCACACCGCTGGGGGGTGCTGCGGCGCACCTGTGGGCTCCGACTTTGCAAACTTCGCTCGTTCGCTGCAGCTCCCTCTGCCCCGGAACAGGTTACTTCCTGTTCTGGGGCAGAGGGAGCTGCAGCGAACGAGCGAAGTTCGCGAAGTCGGAGCCCACAGGTGCGTGCCGCAGCACCACCCCCCCCCCAGCGGCGTGCACCCGGGGGGGTGTCATTTCGCCGGGGAGGGGGGAAGGTGTAATTTTGCAGGCGGGGGGGGGGGGGGGGGGCGCATCGGCGATCCGCCCCGGGTGCCATCCACGCTAGGAACGCCACTGAATGGCACCAAAGCAGGCCCCTACCTGCAAGGGTAATTTCACCGCGCCAGAAATAGAACGGCTGGTTCAAGAAATAGAGAGGAGACATATGCAGCTGCTTGCTCCCACGGGCCAGAGGCTAGCTGCTACAACAAAGCAGTGAGAATGGGAAGCAGTTAGAGACAGGCTCAATGCGGTCTTCCACTGTGGCAGGGATGTGGAAGACTGCAAACGAAAGTGGCACCGGCTGAGGCAAGATGTGAGGAGGAAGGCTGGTGCCAACCCCCCAGCAGATGACACCACTAACCTCACCCCCATTGAGCGCATCATCCATGGGCTCTTGCCCCAGGAGGGGATCCATGGCATTGGGTCCCTTGACACATCAGCCCAGCCTGAGGGCTCAGGTAGGTTCACCTAATGGGGAAGCTGGGGTATCTGTAGTACTGGACTACAGTCTGTTTTACACAAGTGGGGGACAGTGTGGTGCTCCTCACTAGGGAAAGGGGGGAGAACACCACATGCAATGCAAATCACTATTCATTACACACCATGACACAAGGAGTAGCAGGGGGGAGGGGGAAGGGGGAGGGTTTCCAGCAATGTAGATAATCTATGTAAAATATAAAATAGACTAAATAAAATAAATAAACTGTGTGTAGGTTAGCACTGTTTCACAGCTTTGGGGGCCTTCCCCATCACCAAACTCTGCATTTCTCCTTCCCACACCTCTGTGCTGTAGCCACTGTGTCCTGTGCACTCCTTCCACAGTTCTATGTCTACCCACCTGCCTGTGTGGCTCTCTTGCACATCAGTCTCTGTAGTACACGGCGCTCCTTGTCTCCAGCTCTGTACCATGTACAATGACATCTGTGGCTTGCCTGACAATCCCATTCCTCACCATCTCTTTGCTGGGTCTTTGCCTGTGGGGCTTATGTATATGAATGCTGAAAAACAAAAGCGGATTATTTTGACCAACACACTGCCTCCCCTTTTGCTATGCAGGTGATGACAGCCAGTCGGAGGAAGAAGCTGGCCCTAGTGGCTACCAGCCCCAGAACACAGAACAGCAAACCAGTGGGCCTGCACAAGACACCACACAGGACCATGGGGTGGAACCACAGGACCCAGCAGCAGCAGTGCCAGCTGTCCCTCCACCACCCGCAGCCTTTGCTGATGGTGGCACTGAACAAGAAAGTGAAGATGCAGAAGGGGAGGCACCTCCTCGGCAGAGGCCATCCAGCCAGAGGAGGCAGCTACTGCGCCTCACCACACAATTGCTGGGCCAGAATGTGCAGATGGAAGAATACCGGTGCCAGAAATTGGAGCTGCAACGGGAAGTGCTCCAGGCCCAACGGGAAGCGCTCCAGGTGCAACGGGAAGCGGTACAGGCCCAACATGATGTGATACAGCAGCTCCGACGGCTGGAGCACAGTATCGAGGGCCTACGCTGTGACCTGAGAGCACCTAATGCAGCCCTGCAGCAGCACCAACTGGCATCGACTTCCACCGCTGCACATGAACCACCTGCTAAGAAGTGGAGTTTGGAATCCTCAGCCTCCCTAGCCACTGGTCCAGCAGGCACCACACCAGCTCCCCTTCTGGGTCCTGTGCCCAGATTGCAGGGCAAGCCACAGAGCACAAAGTGGCCGGACTTCCACAGGGCAGCCGAGGCAGCAGGCTGCCTTGTGGACACAGAGGAGGAGAGTGAGAGCTCATCAGAGGAGGACTCTCAACAGAGTTGCCCTGCAGCACTAGCTGCAAAGGAACACGGTGGGAGGGGTAGGAGGGGACGGGGGCCAGTGGAGGGGGCGGGGAAAGTGATGGGACATGCTGGGAGGTGAGGGTTGGAGGGACGGGAATATGCACAGAGAGGGTGATGATGGTGGTGGGGTGGTGGTGGTGGTGTTTAAATACTGTGTGTGATATAAATAAATGTGCACTTACTCTCACAGAAAACTTGTCTCGATCAGTCTTTGCCTGGCTCTGACCCCCAGCTGGTGTGCACCCTGCTCTGCTCTGTGGGCGGGAGGTGGAGGGGGCTCCTCATCCTCTTCATCTGGGGCCTGCTGCTCTGGTGGCTGTTCTGGGAGGGCCTGTCTTCAGCGCTTTGCCAAATTATGTAGCATGCAGCAGGCCAGGAAAAGCTTTGCCACCTTTTGGGGGCTGTACAGAAGCTCCCCCTCCAGAACGGTCCAGACATCGGAACCTGTTCTTAAGTAGTCCAAAGGTGCGCTCGATGATGCCACGGGTGGTCCGATGTCTACTGTTGTAGTTCTCCTCTGACCTTCTTCGTGGGTGCACTATGGGGGTCATGAGCCAAGTCCGCTGTGGGTAGCCTCTGTCACCTTTGGAGAGAAGCAGGATGAGAAAGATGAGTGTGTATTGTTTGAAGTGGGTACCTTGTGGAGGTGGGGGGGGGGGGGGGGGGATAGTGGGTTGTGGAGGTGGGGGGGGGGGGGGGATAGTGGGTTGTGGAAGAGGTCTAGTTTGGGCAGATCCATGCTGCACTTACCTAGGAGTCAAACCTGCGGAAGATTCCTGAGTGCTGCAATATATAGGCGTCATGGGTGGAACCTGGGTATCGGGCACACACATCTAGAATCTCCCCCTGGGCGTCACACACAACTTGCATATTGAGTGAGTGGAATGCTTTCCTGTTTCTATAAGTGGCCTCTTGTGCCCGGGGGGGTGGGGGGGTCTGAGTGCGACAAGTGTGCAGTCAATGGCACCTATGACCGAGGGGAAGCAAGCTACGGCGTAGAAGTCAGCCATGTTGTTCTGCAGGGCCTGGGGGGTGGTGGGGAAGGTGATGTACTGAGAGGTGTAGGTAAGGAAGGCATTAAGGAACTGGGTGAGGCAGTTAGAAATGGAAGGCTGGGTGAGACCCGTGTTCACAGCTAGCACAGACTGGAAACTCCCAGTGGCCAGAAAAGAGAGAGAAGCAGTGATCTTTAGGTGCACAGGGATGGGGTTGTTCCTACGTTAAAGTTCATTCGTGGTAGAGTAGACCTTGGTAATCGAGTATAGAGAGTTAGGTTTTATCCAGTTCAGGCTTGAATTTTGTTGTCTGGTAATTAGGATGGATCGTTGTGGTATGCCATGTTGAACAGGCTGGTCTTCAGTGATCTCCAAAAGTTAGTTAGGTTGTGCATTTTTTTCACGACGAGTGATAATGCATTCCATAGCTGCGTGCTTATGTAGGAGAAGCTGGATGCATATGGTAATTTGTATTTTAGTCCTTTGCAGCTAGAGTAGTGGAGATTCAGGAATGTGCGTGCTGAACTTTTAGTGTTCCTGGGTGGTAGGTCTATGAGGTCTGACATGTAGATCGGGGCTTCTCCGTAAATGATTTTGTGAACCAGAGTGTAGATTTGAAAAACTGACATATGCGAATCAATAAATAGAAAATAAAATTATTTTTCTACCTTTGTTGTCTGGTAAATTTACTTAATGGTGTTGATCCCAGTCTTTGGTTTCTGCTTTCCTCTGTCTTCTCTGAACTGTCTTGCCAGGGTCTCCTTGTCCGTTTGGCACTTCTGTTCTCTCCATGTCTGCCATCCATCTTCTCTCTGTAACTTTATCCAGCCTACCCAGCATCACCTCTGTATCCTTGCCCCTATCTTGCTGCCATGTTGAGCATCTCCCCCTTCTGTGTCCCTATTTTACTCTATCCAGCATATCTCTTCTGTGTCCATATGCCCATCCCTTCCCCCAACATACTAGTATCTCTCCCTCCTGTCTCCCATCAGGCAAGCATCACTCCTTCTCTTCCCTCCTTCTGCCCCCCTCCCAGGGGTCCAGCAAGTGTTCCTTTCTCTTCCCGCTCCTGTTCTGTCTCCCCTTTGAAGGTCCAGCACTTCTCCCTCTTCCTTTTTCCCCCACCTTCCTGGCATCTCTTTCTCTCCACCCCCTCCCCATCCCAGTATCTCGTTCTCTCTCTCCTCCCCTTCCACACCCTTGTATCTCTTTCTCTTTTTCTCTCCTTCCTCCCCTCATATCCTGACATCTCTTTCTCCCTCCCACCATCATCCTGGTATCTCTTTCTCCCCCCCCCTCCAAAATCACCATCCTGGCATCTCAACTCTCCTTGACACTCTCTCCATTTCCTTCCCCTGCTCCCCATCAGCCCTGCTGGCAACTCCCACTTGCCTGGCTCCCGCTGTCTGCTAAACTTGCTTGAGGCCACCACCACCGGTAGCGCTGAACAGACGCTGCTTCTGGCCAATGGAGGGGCTGTCTTCTGCCGCTCCCACCTCCTCTGACGCTATTTCCGCTCTCTGGAAGCAGGAGCGGCAGAAGAAAGGCCTCTCATTGGCCGGAAGCACGTCTGTTCAGCACTACCTCTGGTGGCGTCAAGCAGGTTCAGCAGACTACAGGAGCCAGGAGAGTAAGATGCCTGGCCAAGCTGTGGGAGTATGGGCAGGAAAGTGTGCTGCGGCGGCTAAGAAAGAATGTTAGGCATTATTAGTAAAGGAATGTAATACAAAAATGAGGACGTTATAATGCCTTTGTATCGGTACATGGTGCAACCTCACCTTGAATATTGTGTTCAATTCTGGTCGCCGCATCTCAAAAAAGATATAGTTCAATTAGAAAAGGTACAGAGAAGGGCGACGAAAATGATAAAGGGGATGGGACGACTTCCCTGTGAGGAAAGGCTGAAGCGTCTAGGGCTCTTCAGCTTGGAGAAAAGACGGCTGAGGGGAGATATGATAGAGATTATAAAATAATGAGTGGAGTGGAATGGGTAGACGTGAAGCGTCTGTTTACGCTTTCAAAAAATACTAGGACTAGGGGGCATATGATGAAGCTACAAAGTAGTAAATTTAAAACAAATTGGAGAAAATTTTTCTTCACTCAACGCGTAATTAATCTCTGGAATTCGTTGCCAGATAATGTGGTAAAGGTGGTTAGCTTAGCAGGGTTTAAGAAAGGTTTGGACGGCTTCCTAAAGGAAAAGTCCATAGACCATTATTAAAATGACTTGTGGAAAATCCACTGCTTATTTCTGGGATAAGCAGCATAAAATGTATTGAACTTTTTTGGGATCTTGCCAGGTATTTGTGACCTGGATTGGCCACTGTTGGAAACAGGATGCTGGGCTTGATGGATCTTTGGTCTGACCCAGTGTGGCAGTACTTATGTACTTATAAAGGAAGAGAGAGAGATCTTCAATGCATGAGATTCCCCCATTTATGTGTGTGAGCTGGAGAAGAAGCCCAGATGTGTGTATCACACACCAAATGCGTGCGACTTGGCATATCTGGTTTTGCGCATACCATGACAGGAATGACCTTCACTCCCAAGTCAGGGCATGCGGAGTATGATTTTAGGCTCTCAGATTGACTGCTAACACTCACTATAGTACTTGCATTGTGCCAAAATGAGGTTCTTTCTGGAGTTTTTAAGAAGTAGCATGTATAGGCAAACTCATCCAGGTGTGCTTGGTTACCTGTGCATTGTATAAGATACAGGTTATTGTTGATTGTGTGTTATATCAGTGCTCTTCTTTTCAGGGCTGCCGAGAGACTGAGCTAGGCCCGGGGCAAGGCCGCCCCCGTCGCCCCCCCCAATTGCTACCACTGTCACCTCCCTCTCCTGCTCTCAGGGTGCCGGAGTCCCCAGTCTCCACTCGCCCACCCCCAGCCCCTGTCCGTCCACCACCGGGCCCCCTGCATTCAAATCGGCAGCGCCTCACCTCCGTGTGAAAGCGGCAGATCGCCTCTCTTCGCGGAAACAGGAAGTTACATCAGACAAGGGCGGGACCCAGTGAGAGAAAGCCCGAAGGGAGGCGATCTGCTGCTTTCACACGGAGGTGAGGCGCTCCCGATTTGAATGCAGGGGGCCTGGTGGCAGACGGAGGGGGGCTATTGACGAAGCCGAGGGCAGGCAGGTGAGACCGGGGACTGCAGCGCCGGTGGCCTGGGAGCAGGAGGAGAGAGACCCCAGCACCAGACCCCCCTTGGAGGCCCGGGGAATTTTGTCCCCCCTGCCCCCCCTCTCGACGGCCTTGCTTGTTTTTATCTGTAACAAGAAGTGAAACGGCATTGCTTGCTTTCAGATCAGCTGGGGCATCTGACTTGGCAGTACCAGCTTTGTACCGCCTGAGGTTGGATCGGACAAAAAAGGGGACCTTTTCTATTGCAAGCCCCTTGGAATGGAACAAGTTGGCTTTGAGACTTAGCCGAGATTGGGTGGCAGAGCCGGTGGCGGGAGGCGGGGATAGTGCTGGGCAGACTTATACGGTCAGTGCCAGAGCCGGTGGTGGGAGGCGGGGCTGGTGGTTGAGAGGCGGGGATAGTGCTGGGCAGACTTATACGGTCTGTGCCCTGAAAAGGACAGGTACAAATCAAGGTAAGGTATACCCAAAAAGTAGCACATATGAGTTTATCTTGTAGGGCAGACTGGATGGACCATGCAGGTCTTTTTCTGCCGTCATTTACTATGTTACTATGTGTTTTAATTGGAGAATTGTGAACTACACTAGGGATGCAGTTCAAGGAATTGCAACACAATTAGACGCCACTAGCCGGATGACGTTGGAAAATAGATTAGTTCTTGACCAGCTTCTAGCAGCGGATGGCGGGGTGTGCCAAAAGATAGGTACCCAGTGTTGCACCTTTATCCCCAACAATACAGCTCCAGATGGATCAATTACCAGAGCTTTAGAAGGCTTAACCTCACTGTCGCAAGAATTGGCAGAGAACTCTGGCGTTGATACATCCTGGACAGGTTGGATGGATAGAGCTTTTGGTAAATGGAAAACATTTATCATCTCAGCAGCCACGACAATAATCATAGTGGTGGCAATTTTTGTTTTAGTAGGATGTTGCATAATCCCTTGTGCTAGAGGCTTAGTAGAACGCTTAATTGAAACCGCAATAATGAAAAGGACCACAGCAGGACAATATGCCCTGTACGAAAATCTCCTTCCTAACACCACAGGAGATAACACATTGGACTATCTCTCTCTGAGAAGGACCAATCGCTATGCAACTGTTAGAGACACAGAGATGTCTGCAACTGTATAATCAGATAATAGCACAGGGGGGATAGAATGTAACCATATAAAGCTATATAAGATGATATGATCAAGTGTGCAAATCTATGCAAATGTATAATTAAGATATAATCAGTATATAACCAAAGAATTTTTGATTGATAGTAATGTATATATAATCACATAGATAAGATTAAGACAAAACATGCATTCTTAAAGGTTGAAGCAAAATAATAAAATTGTACCAGTTGATCTTAAGACGCAGACAATTTGATGGCCTCCTAGAATACCTTCTGGAATGGATGGTACCAAGGTACGTTAACCCTGGTGTCACCCTATGGGATAGGGTGAAGAGGGGAATGTTAATATATGGCCTAGCTTTAAGGCTACCACTGGAATATTGCTGGCCAGAGCTATGCAGCCTAAAAACAACTGAAAAAGTACTGACCAGGCCAAACAACAAGTAAATGATGTAATATTTGAAGAATCTGCAAAAAGCAGGTCTGAACAATGAGTTCTGCCACAAATTGGTACAATTTTTAATTCAAATATAGCACCTGTAATGAAAGATCAGATGAATAAAATGGAGCTTATTAGTTTTGGTATACAATGATACAGAGGTAATACAGAGTTCATGAGAAAGGTATGAAAAGTATTGCAGCCGGAAGATGTGAAACTGTTATCTCAACGCTTCCCAAAACATGTTGATAATTAGCAGTAGCTGAGAACGGAAGGAGGTGGGCACATCAGATAGCAGATCGCATGGGAAAGTATGATCTCAGGAAGTTGAGACATATTAGGAGCTAGGTTCCTCACCATTCACTTCTATGGAGAGGTTTGTGTATAAAAGAGGGGAGACGTTTGCCTTAGTAGAGGACTCCTCTCCAACGCTTCTGTCAGACGGCGAAGCTCTGTGCGGTTGAAACCAGAATCTGATGTCTGTATTTGTACCAATTTGAAGACTTGTCTTTGGGTAAGAAATAAATGTATCTATTTATCTAAACCTATCTCTGTCTTTATTTTTATAGATTCTGTCTTCTCTTTACCTAACATTTAGCCTACAAGGTAGATCATATACAAGTGACACTCAGTCTTTGCAGAAACTTAGACAGATGTTTAATAAGATTTATGTGGGAACATAAATGGTCCAGAATATACCTAGATCTAGAAAAACAGAAAGCAGTAGTTATGGGAATTAGTTTTCAATTACGGCTCCTAATGCCACCCCAGAACAGACCCCCTTATGATTGGGTGACAATGGAGGTTAGAGAAACTATACAGAACCTGATATATGAAATAGGTACTATTAGTCCCCCGTGTGAAGGAGTCAGATAGAGGTCTAGCAGAGGGGAAATTAAAACATATGTTACTTAAGAAACAAACTCGATTGCCTGTGTTTAAACGTCAGTTAAAGGGCCACTTGTTATGTCTGGCTTACCATGTGCCTGGAGAGTTGGGTCTGAGTTAACTTTGTTCTGTTATTTTTTTAGGTTGATGTATTATTCCAGCTAATCGTATCAGTGATATTATTGTTTACTGCCCTGTTGTTGTATTTTTGTTTCTTTTTGGTGTTTTTTTAATGTGTGTACTATTGTGCGCCCCCCTGGATAAGGGCAGATTATAAATAATAATCTCAAGAAAGATATAGTAGAATTGGAAAAGGTGCAGCGAAGAGCGACTAAAATGATAGCGGGGATGGGACGACTTCCCTATGAAGAAAGACTAAGGAGGCTAGGGCTTTTCAGCTTGGAGAAGAGATGGCTGAGGGGAGACATGATAGAGGTATATAAAATAATGAGTGGAGTGAAACAGGTGGATGTGAAGCATCTGTTCACACTTTCCAAAAATACTAGGACTAGGGGCCATGCGATGAAACTACAGTGTAGTAAATTTAAAACAAATTGGAGAAAATCTTTCTTCACCCAACGCGTAATTAAACTCTGGAATTTGTTGCTGGAGAACGTGGTGAAGGCGGTTAGCTTGGCAGAGTTTAAAAAGGGGTTAGACGGTTTCCTAAAGGACAAGTCCATAAACCGCTACTAAATGGACTTGGGAAAAATCCTCAATTCCGGGAATAACATGTATAGAATGTTTGTACGTTTGGGAAGCTTGCCAGGTGCCCTTGGCCTGGATTGGCCGCAGTTGTGGACAGGATGCTGGGCTTGATGGACCCTTGGTCTTTTCCCAGTATGGCATTACTTATGTACTTATCTATAAACTATAAGAATGTGGCACCCAAAACAATGGGAAATATTTCTGTGTCTTTCTGCCACATTTTCTTGGTCTCCTCCTTTGTGATTATTTATAAAACTCTTTCTTTTCTTAATAATGTTTGATTATTTGAAGGTCATTTGATACAGTGACCCCTGGCTCCGTCTGCTTTATGATGGATGACAGTAGTAGAACCTCCCCCTCCCCCATTATGTGCTGCACCCTGAGAATTACTGCCGTGTATTTTTCTATGAATGTAAGGAAATAAATCTGATTTTGGTTTTTTTGGGGGTTTTTTCTTGTGATTCGTAGGTATAGACCATGAAAGCATCAATCCTGAAGTATTATCAAGGATTAAACAAGAGGAAAAACTGCATAACCGGGATCCAAAGGATTCAGGAGAAATAGAAGTTAAGCATTCATACATAGGTAGGAAAAACTGTGCAGAGTAATAGCAAATATTACACAGTACAGGTGAGGAATAATCTGTACTCTATAGAATAAGGGGAGGTATTACAACATTCATGAGAGTAATTCTTTTTTGTAACTTGAATTTTTATTGAGATATACCATGTATATAAGAAATTGTTAAATAATAATATATTATAAATGTAATACATCGCAACCTTACCTATTATCAACAATGTTTTTGCTTATATCTACTTGTTTGAATTTCGATCACGCTATTTTCTATGACATCTCCACCCAGTGGCATACCAAGGTGGGGGCGGTCCGCCCCGGGTGCACGCCGCTGGGGGGTGCCGCGGCACGCGCCTGCTCCTCCGAGTTCGCTAAACTTCGTTCGTCTGCTGCAGCTCCCTCTGCCCCGGAACAGGTTACTTCCTGTTCCGGGGCAGAGGGAGCTGCAGCGAACGAACGAAGTTTAGCGAACTTGGAGGAGCAGGTACGCGCCGCAGCACCCCCCCCCCCCCAGCGGCGTGCACCCGGGGGGGGTATCATTTCGCCGGAGGGGGGGGAGGTGTCATCTAGCAGGGGGGGCGCGCTTCACCCGGGGGGGGGGGGGGGGGGCGCATCGGCGCTCCGCCCTGGGTGCCATCCAGGCCAGGAACGCCACTGTCTCCACCTTACCTATTATCAGTAATGTTTTCTACTTATATTTACTTGTTTAAATTTCGATGATGCTACTTTCTATGTAACACTAACTGTTATCTCCTAATCTCCTATCTACTAACAACGACACATTGTAAGCCACATTGAGCCTGCAAAGAGGTGGGATAATGTGGGATACAAATGCAATAAATAAATAAATGTATCCAGCATTAGCATCCCATCCAAAAGTAAAGTTGCAACATTAATAAATCCCCCTGTAATTACCCCTAGTAGCAACAGTCACCCCCATCCCTTCCTCCCCTCCCCCCGTACTTCAATCAAATACTCATGGTTACTGATCAGTATAACCCTGTAACAACCCCCATGTGTGCTCAGAAGGATCTAGTCTGTTCTTCTTAAGTGCTCTGAGCTTTTCTAGTCAAACAACATATTCAGGGGAGGTAGGAGAGAGAGAGAGAGAGAAGGCGCCTGTACTGCTGGGAGAGCCTCCAGAAGACCAGCTTTGTTTGCTGGTCGGCCCCGTGATTAGGGTTACCATATGGCTTCAGAAAAAGGAGGACGGATTGAGCCAGCCGGGTTTTACTTCCATTGCTTTCCATTGAAAGCAATGGAAGTAAAACCTGGCTGGCGCAATTGCTTTCCATTGAAAGCAATGGAAGTAAAACCCGGCTGGCTCAATCTGTCCTCCTTTTTCTGGAGCCATATGGTAACCCTACCCGTGATGTCATCGGGAGGGGCCAGCCTTTGGGTACAAGTTGTACCCGCACATGCTGTTCAGTGGGGGAGATAGGAAGGTGCCTGCACTGTCGGGGAAAGCCTCCGGAAGACCAGCTTCGTTTGTTGCTCTTACCCCAGGACATCGGTCGGCCCTGTGGCGTTACCGGGAGGGGCCAGTGTTCAGGTACAAGCTGCACCCACTCCTGCGGTGCGCAGCCCAAAGGAGCCCCTTCGAAGCCTTGAGAAGCTTGAAGCTTGGAAGTTATTAACTTTGAGGATTAATCTTTATCAGGTCCTCATTCTCTAACTTCTTAGCTATGGTTAAGAAGAAAAAAAAGGGGAAAGGAGTGAGTTCTTTGACAGTGAAACAGGTTGTTGGTCCGATGGACAGACATTTACAATCAGTCTCTGTAGAGTCACCTGCTGTCACATCCGTCACTCCCTCCAGCTGCTCCTCTGCGGGGAGCCGGGAGGAAGGACCTGCAGCCAGAGGGGCTTACCCGACGGTTTCCCGGATGGGCGCCTGTTCCGGGTGCAGTCGGGGCCGAGCCGGTGTCCAGTGCGGCGATGGCTGGCCTTCTTGAGGCTGCGGCCGAGAGCCGGGGCTCGCCGCGGCGATGGCCGCCCTGTCCGGGGCCGAGCCCGTGGGCTGGCGATCGCGGCTTCCGGGCTCTCAGTCGCCGGCTATGGTATCCGTGCTTGCACCAGCGGGGAGGATGGCGCCGAGATGCGATGGCCGGCGTCTTCTCCACATTCGGGCACGGGAACCCGAAGCTCCGGCTCAGAGGAACCAGATTGGGATGCCATTGGGATGCTGGTGCTGTAGCCCCGCCTGGGAAGCCGGACGGAACCAACCAGAGGGATTTCTTCAGTAGCCGGGTTCCAATTGGCCGGCCATGTCGGCTGGGGCTGGGCGGTTGAATGCTGACGGTATTTAAGGAGCGGGGCTGAAACAGGACGTTGCTTCAGGTTCTGTTTCCCAAGGCCAGTCTTTGTGTGTTCTAGTTTTCGGAACGTTCCCTTGCTCTCCTGGTTTGATCTTTGGACTGTTTTTGGACGACTCTGCTAGCCGCCTGCCCTGACCTGTTGCCTGTTTTTGGACGACGCTGTGAGCTGCCTGCCCTGACCTGTTGCCTGTTTTTGGACGACTCTGATAGCCGCCTGTCTGGACCCTTGGCCTGTTATTGGACTACTCTGATTTCCACCTGCCCTCCCCGCTCCCGGTACTGGGTCAGTTCGTCAACCCCGCGGTTCCGGAAATCCCGTTGGCCACCTGCAGCTGGGGGCTCAACCCCTGGTGAACGGCGGTCGCCGCGGGTGAAGACTTGGGGTTGCACGGCTGTCCTCTGAGGTCCTTCGGGGCCTTGCAGGACCTAAGGGCTCACCTCCTTTCCAGACAAGACACCTGCAGCATTATCGTTGAGTTCTGTTTTGGGAGTCTCACTCAACTCAGGGGATAGACCCACCCCGCCCCCACCTATTCTCTCCCTAAGTCCAGTGCTCTTGACTCCTTCCCATGATGATGGTTCAGTCCCTGTGCGGGGAGGTTATTGTACTCCTACTCTTCGTGAAAAATCCTCTCCTAATGGGAGGATTAATTTTGTTAAATCAGTAGCGTGCCGTGGACGGATCCTTAAAACAGAATAAACCAGACTGTTAAGATCCCTACTGGAATGCCATCCCGCTGGGGAATTAAAAAATGCGTGGGATAACCACAAAGGAATCCTGTTTAGAAGGAATGGATCCAAAGGAGCTTAGCGGAGATTAGGTAGCAATACCAGTAATTGGGAAACAAAGCCAGTAATGTGCTGCTAGGAAAAATAAATCTTTCTACTTTAATAGAAATAGATAGTAATACAGAGACAAAAGAGGTAGAGCAAAGCACTCAGGTTAGGTGACGTATCCTGCTGCTAACCAATTCCTTGGCTAGAGAAGGAACTACCCACCTTTCTGCAGAAATCATACATATTTATACAGGTTAAGGGCTGGCTAAAATATATGATCACATGACACTTTTCTGGCACAGATGTATAGCCGTTACTGGACTTTCCCTACCTAAGGGGTACAGGTGTACAACTGTTACTGAAATTTCCCTACCTAAGTTTCTTTTACTTCATAATTACATTTGCACTTAACAGCAGTGTCAGTTTGTGCTGGTTTCCATTTCACTATCACTGCACAGTCTCTGTTTGCACACACTTTGCACAGGTCCATGACCTTTCAGTAGCTTGTCTGTGATGTGACCTGCTTCTTATTACCAACAGGAACATGTCAGAAAACACACCAACTGATAACAGGTGCAAAAAGTCCCATTTCAGAAAAAGACCTTCTTGCTGCCCTTATGTTGGAAAAGACAGAATATATATATCTGCCTTTTTAATTTATAGCAGCTTAATCCTTTCATTGTCCTAGCTACAACTCCATGTCTGGTGTTTCTTTGTCTAGAAATAAGTGGTGACCCACACAGGGCTTCGACAATGTGACAGAACAACGTGTTTTTAAGCCTGTAAATTGTATTGCATGTTTGTTTAAAACCATTACAGAGGAATGATCGTTCCTTTTTTTAGTTAGCACATAGGTAAAGGAAATGCCTATAGTGATGTAACCAGCTATTTTGGGGGGCTCTGATTGGCCTAGGAGCTCTTTTCATTTGGAAGAGAGAGAGAGAAAGCTGTTTGCTGAAGCCCTCTAAAAGAGTTATTTTTGATAACTGGTGAACATCTATAATGTCCTTATCTCCCAGGTACTTTCTAGAAAGTAAACAAATGTTTAGTTAGTGTTATAATTGATCCATATTTCAGTTACCTGTTATTGTTTGCTGATTGCACATTTTTAGTTCATTTTTAAGACAATAAACAATTTTCAGTTTATTGCCTCTTCATCTGGACTGATAAAGAGTCCTAGTGGTTTGTGTGTTGGGTCTGTGAGTGCTTTCTGGGAACTGTGGGACCACTGGGAGTGTGGCCTCCAGTAACCTAGAAATCACTGGGGATAATTTGAGAGCAGGAGACTCGCCCAGAGGCGGTTGTGGGGAGGGTGGGAGGAGGGTGATAGTGTAGAGCACAAGCAACAGGTACAGGTGGCCCTGAGCTGTGCTGGAGATAGACCCCTAATTGGCCGCCGATTAACCCCAGGTGGGTGGCTAGGCGTTTCGTGACAGACAACAACTTCAGAAATTTTAGAACAAGGACAGTGCCGGGCAGACTTCTACGTTCTATGTCCTGAAAATGGCAAGGTCAAATCAAGATCAGGTATACATATGATATGTGATATTTCATATGTAATGAGTTTATCTTGATGGGCAGACTGGATGGACCGTATATGTCTTTATCTGCTATCATCCAAATATTAAAAGGCCCTGAAGGAGAAGTGACTTTGGTTGATATTTGGAAGAAAGTGTATGGTTTAGAGGAACTCCTCCAAAAACCTGTATCTCAGCTATGTTAGTTTTCACAAAATGTGGTTTCACATCTTGAGGAAACTGAAGTCAAGATCACTAAGACAGTATCCCATTTAACATCACTGAAGCTCAATTAACAACTTTGCAGTCTGTTAGTACTTCTGGAATTAAAGACTCGTTGAGTCTTCACAGGCAGGTATAGCTGATGGAAAATCAGATGAGGAATAGGAATATTTGGATTTGGAATTGTCCAGTTTGTGCTCTGTTGTCAGCTGAAATTTTGTTGAAACAGTATCTTAGGGAGATATTGATGTTAACTGAACCTGACAAGATGTTGTTTTCAGCATGCTATTATGTACCTTAATTTGTTACGCAGGTGAAGCAACAGGAGGGTGACGCGGATGTACTTGGGTTAAATAACATGGCTTTCCGGTCTTGAGCCTCCTTCGTTTAGGGACACTTCTGTCGTTTGAGGACATCCAGTGGAAGGTTGGTGTTCGGTGGGGTAATCGTTTTGGGTATTGCCACTACATTCTTTCTCTTAGCGCTGGCTTCTTGTGCCGCCGAATGGGAGCGAAATTACAGGAGTTCTTTCAAGCTTGTTCCTTGTGGGGAACTGTCCGTTTGAAGCATGCACAGAGCTCTTTGGTCATATTGGCCACAGAGGGACTTGTCGGGCCTTCTGGACAGATGGGTGTAGGAGCTGGGGACAGTTTTAGGGGCGTGCCATTTGGGGCTATTCCTCATCTGGTGACTGGGGCCTGGCTTCAAGAGTATCATTTTAGGGTGATTCAGCGTGCTTATTTCTCACAGGTGCAACTCTTCCATGCTGGTAGAGCACAGTCGGTGCTCTGTATTAAATGTGGTGGGGCTGCTGGTACTTTGGGGCATTCGTGACTGTCCTAAGAGTCAACAATTTTGGGCCTCTGTTGTGTGATACATGGCCTCTGATCTAGGTGGGGTTGCTGTTGGCAAGGTGGAACAGTTACTTTTGGATATTCCAGGAGCTTTTTGGGCAGGCACCAGGGGTCAAGTTTTATTGTTTCGGATGTTGGGTCTTGTGGTTCGTAAATGTGTTCTCCAATATTGGACCTCCACAGAAGCACCATCGGTGTGGCATTGGCGTAATGAAGTACATCAGCTGGCCCAGCGGGAGGTGAAGGTGGCCAGAGACTCTGTGAAGGATCTGGCCACCCTCTGCAGAAGGATCTTGGGAGACTGGGCGGCTAAATGGCAGATGACGTTTAATGTGAGCGAGTGCAGGGTGATGCATGTGGGAAAAAGGAACCCGAATTGTAGCTACGTCATGCAAGGTTCCATATTAGGAGTTACGGACCAAGAAAGGGATCTGGGTGTCATCGTCGATAATACGCTGAAGCCTTCTGCTCAGTGTGCTGCTGCGGCTCGGAAAGCGAATAGAATGTTGGGTATTATTAGGAAAGGTATGGAAAACAGGTGTGAGGATGTTATAATGCCGTTGTATTGTTCCATGGTGCGACCGCACCTTGAGTATTGTGTTCATTCTGGTCGCCGCATCTCAAGAAAGATATAGTAGAATTGGAAAAGGTGCAGCGAATGGCGACGAAAATGATAGCAGGGATGGGACGACTTCCCTATGAAGAAAGACTAAGGAGGCTAGGGCTTTTCAGCTTGGAGAAGAGACGGCTAAGGGGAGACATGATAGTGGTATATAAAATAATGAGTGGAGTGGAACAGGTGGATGTGAAGCGTCTGTTCACGCTTTCCAAAAATACTAGGACTAGGGGGCATGTGATGAAACTACAGTGTAGTAAATTTAAAACAAATTGGAGAAAATTTTTCTTCACCCAACGCGTAATTAAACTCTGGAATTCGTTGCCGGAGAACGTGGTGAAGGCAGTTAGCTTGGCAGAGTTTAAAAGGGGGTTGGACGGTTTCCTAAAGGACAAGTCCATAAACCGCTACTAAATGGACTTGGGAAAAATCCACAATTCCGGGAACAACATGTATAGAATGTTTGTACGTTTGGGAAGCTTGCCAGGTGCCCTTGGCCTGGATTGGCCGCTGTCGTGGACAGGATGCTGGGCTCGATGGACCCATGGTCTTTTCCCAGTGTGGCATTACTTATGTACTTATGTAGGCGGAACCAAGCTTTTCTACTGGACTACTTATACACTGAGCCCTAGAGGTCGGAGTTTACTGTTGAGGCATTTGTAACTATGAGACCGGTACTTTTGTTTGGGGATTAAATTTGGGGGGAGTCTGACAAAACAAAAAAAAGGGAATTGGGTTTGCGGATGAGTCTGGAGGGTGGGTTCAGTGAGAGAGGTGTCCCGGTGTTTATTTCAGGCTGTGTTTCTTCTGGTGTCTGGGTCTATAAGAACACGAGACCATAGATCCGGTTTGGGGGGAGAGGATTAGGGAGTGTACGTTTACATGATAACTAGCTTTTGCTGTTGAGGTTTTTCTGTATGGCTGCTTATATTTATTTATTTATTGTTCACTTATATCCCACATTTTCCCACTCATGCAGGCACAATGTGGCTTACAAACATTAAATAAAATACAGAATAGGAAAACTTAGAAGAATATAAAAGGAGTATGCAGGGGGAGAAGCATCTAACAGGGTGAACTAGCAGGATAGGAGCCAGGGAGGGTGCATCAAGCAGCGGTATAAAGTGAGGAGTAGGTCTTGGCAAAGAAGTAGGTCTTCAACAACTTCTTGAAGAGGGCGTGGTCCGCTTGAGTTTTAAGGTGTTGCGGGAGATCATTCCAGTGCTTAGGACTCCAATAGCGGAAAGACGAGGCGAAGATCCTCTTGTACTTGACACCCTTACAGTTTGGGAAGTGAAGGTGGAGGAAGGAACGAGCAGCAGGGTTGGCATTCCTGGGCGGGAGGTCGATCAAGGGCTGCATATACTCCGGGGCAAACCCATAGATAATTTTATGGGTCAAGGAGCAGAGTTTAAAGGCAATGCACTCCTGAACAGGCAGCCAGTGTAATTTGAACCGTAAGGGTTCGGCATGTGCAAAGCGTTGCTCTCTCAGGATGAGTCTTGCAGCAGTTATTTTTTTTATTTTTCAATTTGTTTATTAGGTTTCAATAGTCAGAACAAAAATACATTGCCCCTAAACGTCTTAATCTAGTTGAGAAACTCACCTACCACTACCTAGAACACGAGAAAATTAGCTAGATAAAAACATTATTAACATTACTATAGTCCATTCCTTATCTTGCCATAAGTTACATACATCTTGGCAGGTTGCTGTCCTTTCTGCTAATCTAGAAATCCCCCCTCCCTATCCCTCCCCCCCTCCCTCTTCTATCTCCCTCCCTACCCACCCCCGCCCAGGGAAAACTCTCAGGGAATTCCTCTCTCATGTCCAAACATCTAGTTTACATATTCAGGATGCGTCCTCTGCCCTTTGAGGGAATAGTCTGCCAGAATGGTGTCCAGATTCTATAGAAGTCTTTCTCCGTAAATTTCCGGTCTCCTGCACCGTCTGCCATTTTCTTTTCAAATCTCATATATTCTATCATCAGGCAACGCCACTGCTGTAATGTTGGCTCTTTATTTGTAATCCATTCAGTGAGAATCAGTTTTTTCCCCACCAGTGTGGCCCTATGAGTAAAACTCTTGAAGCCCCTAGGGACAGGACACACCAATCTCTGTCGCCCAAACAAAGTCTGGGGTCCACTCTTCCAGGTTGCCCCCCACATCTTTGATGTCGATTGTATGAGGGAGTTCCAGAATCTTTGGACATCAGGGCATACCCAAAACATGTGTCCGAGTGTCGCTCCCTCTGCTCCACATTTGGGGCAAGCGCCATCTGGGGAGATTCCCATATGGAACGCCCGTCTTGGGGGGATGTGTGTTCTCATTACTATTCTGTATTCCATTTCACTGTAAGTGACCATCTTGGATGAATTGTGTATCTTATATATAAATTCCTGTATGGCTCTTGATGTCAGGTTTGTGTCCAATTCTTTGTTCCATTTTTTTGATAAAGTCTCATAATCAGGCTCCACCACCATATCTCTGAGGTGTCGATGGTGCATTGTCAGGGATACTCTTTCCTGGGATTGTAGGGAATAGGCTGACGATAATTCCTCCTGCACGTCCTCCGTAAGACATTCCCATGGTAGACTTTTGATGTAATGTCTCAGTTGCCAGTAGTGGAAACGATCCATCGATTGGAGGGAAAATTGTGCCTGCAAGTCTTCAAATGACCTCGGTTGCCCGTCTGCAGTTAAAGCTTGATATAGGTACACTAAGCCTTTACCCTTCCACCTGTGAAAGGCTCCATGAATAGTGCCTGGCGGAAATGCCGGATTATCACAAATAGCCAGAAAAGGGCTGACCCTACTTTTGAAGTGGTGATATCTGCACACCCATCTCCACACTGCTCTCGCCACTGGTAATATATGTGATTGTTGCAAGACCCGGGGAACGGGTCCTCCTCCCACGTGCAACAGGTAGCTGAAGTGTATTCCTTGTGTTAGGGTCGTCTCCAACGGAGTGTCCGAAAATTCTGAGGTTGCTCTATACCAATCCGAGATATGGCGCATGCCACTGGCCACAGTGAGGCATCTTATACTTAGTAGACCCAGGCCACCAAATTCTCGTGGAATTTGCAATATTGCAACTGAAAGTCTGGCTTTGCGCCCTCTCCACAGGAATCTTTGTATAAGTTTATTTAGACGTTTTTCATCTGACTGTTTGAGAAAAAGTGGTAGGGTCTGAAACGCGTACATCCATTTGGGTGCAATCAGCATGTTATAAGCTGCTATTCGGCCCATTAAAGATAATGGAAGGTTCTCCCAGAGCCGTAATCTGGTGCGGGTTATCTCAAACAATGGTTCCACATTTTCCTGATACAGTCGCACTAAGTTCTTCGGAATGATGGTGCCCAGGTATCTTATCTTGTCATCTGCCCTTGTTAGAGGTCCGTCCACTCCCGGCTGCGCCCTATCAGGGTAGACCTCCATGACCAGGGACTTCTTAATGTTTAGGGTGAATCCCGAGAGTTCGCCAAATTCCTGTATGAGCTGCAACATATGTTTTTGGGAGTCTATTGGACGTGTGGTTGCAATCAGCAAGTCGTCCGCAAATGCTAGTGTCTTGATGACTGTGCTCCCCACCCCAACCCCAGGAATGCTGTCTGTTTTCTTTAAGGCCCTCAGTAAGGGTTCTAGGGATAATATGAACAGGGCTGGGGACATAGGGCAACCCTGCCTAGTGCCTCTGGCAATTTCAAAAAGCTGCGCGCTCACTCCATTCACTAACACTAAAGCTTTCGGCTCCGTATACAGTGTGGTTATTGCGTTATAAAACCAACCCCCGACTCCCATATATCGCAGGACTGTGAACAGATATCTCCACCCCACCTGATCAAATGCCTTCTCGGCGTCCAAGGCATATAAAGAGGCTGGTGTTTCCGATATTTGAGCTGTGGACATAGCCAATAGAAGTCTGCGAACATTCCTAGCTGCCTGCCTAGACCGAACAAACCCCACTTGCTCCTCTCCTATTACCCTTGGTAGTATCTTGGCTAGTCGGTTGGAGAGGATCTTCGCTAACATCTTTAGGTCTACGTTGATCAGGGAGATGGGTCTGTAAGAATCTGCCTGATCAGCTGGTTTCCCGGGTTTTTGAATCAGTGTAATGGATGCTGTGTTTTCATGTTTTGGTAGACGGCCGTTATCAATCGCCTGTTCATAATACGCACTTATCACCGGGATAAATGAGGTGGGTAGTGCTCTATAAAATTCTGCAGGAAACCCGTCTGGTCCAGGTGCGGATCCCATGGGCAGTGTTTTTATTACCTCCTGTATTTCTTTGGCCTCTAAGGGTGCTTCCAATTCCTCCTGTTCCCCCTCAGTCAATTTTGGCATCTCTACCTCGTCCAGGAATTTTTCAATCTGCTCTTCATCTGGATCTCTACCTGCTGTATATAAGGAAGCAAAGAACCTGGTGAGGATCTGGGCTATTTCTTCACTCTTATTTTGGATTTGTCCCCGCTCGTCCTTAAGTGTCAATATTGGACGGCGAGGGCCCCATGCCGTGAATAATTGTGCCAACATTTTCCCTGATCTGTTTCCATATCTACGGAATTTATATTGTTGGGAAGCTAGGTATTTTTGCCCTCTCTCGTGTATTAAGGCGTTAAGCGTTACTTGAATGGCTTTCAACTGCTCTCTTGTCTCTGCGGATGGTTGTCTAATATGTTGGGCCTTTGCTTTTCTTAGATCTTGTTCTAGTCTTACTATGGCGATTGTCTGTTTTTTATTTTTGGCGTGTACATAAGCGATTATCTCACCTCTTATAACAGCCTTAGCAGCGCTCCATAACAATTCAGGTTGTCCTATGTGCTCTCTATTGTTTTGAAGGTAATCTTCCCACTTTTGTCTAAGAAATTCTCGGAATTCTTTATTTTGTGAAAGATAGCCTGGGAACCGCCAATTACGGGCCTGTTGGTAAAAATTTGGCATCTCCATGTCAATCCAGACTAACGAATGGTCTGTGATCTCCTCTGGTCCAATCGTGGAAGCCAGGACCCAGGGGAAGGCCGGTTGGGTAATAAAGATATAATCTAGCCTAGAATATGTTCCATGGGCCCGTGACAAATGGGTGTAATCGCGTTCCCCTGGGTGCAAACATCGCCATGTGTCTATGAGGTTAAGGGCTCTTTGAAAGTAAGAAAGGGCGTGCGCTTTGGGTCCCCTTCTCGAAGTTGCCCCTGGGTTTGAGCAATCCTCACCAGGATCCATAACCAAATTAAAATCTCCCAGCACTAAAAGGTGAGCTGACCCGTGTAAGAGGCACACCCGCACCAAATTTGGGTAAAACTTCGGATCAAATGTGTTAGGTCCATACACCCCCAATACTAGCAATTCTCTTTGATGTACCCATAGCCTTATCAAAATGTAACGCCCATTTGGATCCGCTTCTATCACCTGCGACTTTGTGGCTAGCCCCCTGCGAATTAACACTGCCACTCCAGCTTTTCGATCCCCTGACGACACAGCATGGACCTCTCCTACCCACTGCCTCTTTAATTTATCGTGTTCCTCGAGCGTGAGCCTGGTCTCTTGTATGCAACCTATATCGACCTTGTGTCGCCTAAGGCTTGCTAAAATTTTTGTTCGCTTGATCGGGGTGGAGACACCTCCTACATTCCAGGAGGCGAACCTTATAGACCTAATATTAAGATTTTCTTGCTGTTGTGTGCTCTCTAGCGCTTCTTATCTGTGATCTCCTCGGGCGCCCAGCCTCGCCCAAGGGTGTATAATTGCCTATTCCTTCCCAGATCCCCCCTTGCAACAAAGGGCTCATCTCATCTTCATGACCTACTCTGGACACCAGGAGTGATTCCCTTATTCTTCTAATCTGCTTTCCCTTCTGACTATCAAATCTTTCCCTTTCCCTATCCCTCTCCCCCCCTCCCAATCCCTTCATTTCCCCTCCAGTCTCCATTCTATCCCCCTCAGATGTCTATCAGAGAATAGTGGGATCAATGACGCGAGGTCTCCCCCTCCCCCTTCTACAATATTTTGATTCCCCCATACCTTCATTGAAAAATGGCAAACTCTCAGGCCCCAGTTTCTTTTCTATTTTTCCTCCTTCCTCCTCACTTGGGCTTGCTCTGATAGCTATTGGAATCCATAGTAAGGTTTAAGTTCTCAGCCATCCAGTCTTGTGCTTCTTTTGGAGAATTAAAGGCATGCCATTTACCCTGTTGATTGATCCGCAGAGTGGCCGGGTATGTTAGCATGAATTTTTGGCTGGAGTCTGCTAGTTTTTGGCACACTTTCCCATAGGCCCGTCGTCTCTCTTGTAAGGCCAAGGAGTAGTCCTGGAAAATCTTAACGGGCGTTCCTTCAAAAGTCAGCGAGTCTCGTTTCATTCTCGCTCCTCTCAAGATTTCCACTTTATGAACAAAGTTATGAACTTTCACCATGACCACTCTAGGCCGCAGGTCAGTGTTGTTCCTCCTACCGACTCTATGGGCTCTCTCCAGGCATACTGCTCCAATACTGTCCGTCAGCGCAAATTCCGTCTGCAGCCATTTTTCTAGTCTACTGGATAATAAGCGATCCGGTACTGTTTCTGGAATGCCAATTATACGGAGATTGTCTCTTCTTGATCGATTCTCGAGGTCATCCAGCATTTGTGATTGCTTCCTCACTGTCCGTTTCAAGTCTTCGAGCTCTGCTGCCCTTCCGGTCTGTTCGTCTTCGGCGGCTGACACTCGCTGCTCTAATTCCCCTGTGCGCCTCGTTGTGTCCGCCAAAAGGCTCTCCACTGCCGCTAGCTGACCTGAAAGTTGCTGCAGATCTGGTTGCAGGGCCAGCTTCACAGCCTCCGCCAGTTGTTGTAATTGCGGAGGGGAAAACATCACCGCCTGCCCATCCGGCGAAGCGCCCGCCGCCATCTTGGGATCTGAGATGCGGGGCTTGTCCGCCTCTTTCTTCCCTGTTTTCGGTGGCATTTTAGGCTCCAATCTTGTAACAAATTGGTCCATGCACTCGCGGATCCTTCTTATCGCACTCGTTCGGTACTGGGGGTCAAATCGGCACTTATAAGCGATGCGGGGGAGGGTTCGGCCTAAGAGAGGAGCTTCTCTGCTTCCGCTCCTCTCAACACATCACGTGATCCTTCGTCTTGCAGCAGTTATATAGTTCTTGTATAGTTCTGGTTGTTGTTTTCTGCCTCCTGTTGTCCTTCATTGCCATGTTTTGTCATCAGTAAAAAAAAATGTTGAAACCTTAAACTATTTTCTTTGACATGAGCTGAAATAGAAAAGGAATTAGAAGATTTGACAGTACCTTCCCAGTCTGTTTCCAGCAACTCCACGCACATATACTTCAATTTCTTAAAACCATACTGTTTAACCATCTTATAAAAATTAGATTTTAATCCTTTAGACAATGCAGGTTGTGACCATAGTTCCTCTAGAGTGTAAAACTTGCGTGATGTAACCTCTCTAAATTTTGCTGGAGGATAGAGAGTGTCAAATCTGTAAATAGGCATAGAAATCAGACTTATTGAGTTGGCACTCCTGTAAGAATTCAAAAGACTTCAGATAACCCGCAGAGAATAAATGATTTACAGTATGCAATCTTCTGGCTGCCCAAATTGTTATACTTGCATCCCATATTGGTCTAGCTCCCCCTAAAACCAATGCAAGAGGTGTATGCCAAGAATGCCAGTCTTTATCTATTAAAGTGGAAGTAAGTCTGCCAGGAGCCCCATGGAGAACCATAATCTTGTATTTTCTTTAAGCAAAACTGTTCAGTTAGCCTACATGGCTTGATAGCCACATTCAACTTCCAATCCCATATATGTCTAATGTGGGCAGCTAAATAATATGCCTTAAGGTTTGATATACCTAGACCACCATGCTCTTGGTTGTTGTTCCCCAGATAAACTAATTTGGACTGAAGATCACAGAAAGAGATACCCCATTAGCCAATCATAAATTTATTGTAGAAGCTTACTTATTTTAAATATGAAACTAGACATCTGATTGCAAACTTGCCAATTATAAGTAATACAAGCAAGAGGGGGGGAGTTACTCTGTTTAGGGTTTGGGATTGTAAAGCTACTTGTTAAATGTAAAATTCAACATGGCTGATCTAGTTTGTAAGTTTTATTTCACGCCTTTTTATTTGTTGATAATAAAAATGATTAAACATAAGTAATACAAGCAAAAATATTCCTCGACTGGGTGCCCGAGGCCTAAGGGGAGCCAAGTGGGTTATGGAAAAGAAAGAAGACTTATAATACTACTGAAAACCCTAAGGTGACTAAAGGGTATGGTCCTGTGCAACTGGACTTAAGCACTGACATGGCAGAAGTAAATAAATTAAAAACCAGAGAGCAGTGTGACAAAATTCTCTCTCGTATATGCACTTTTGTATAACTTTTTAAAAATAATTTTTTAATAATATTTTGCAAATTAGATATAATATAATTATCATACTAATCACAGAAGCCCAAGTTTGTTTACCCAGGGGGTCTTTTCTTAAGGCTCGCTCACGTTTTTGGCGTACGCTAAAATTATAGGCGCGCTAAATGTCTGCTATAATTCTTAATGCACTACTCCATATTCAGTCGCATGAAGGGGGCCAATCAATCACTCGCACATATATGCTCAACTTCTTTCAATACAGTTTTACAGGTTTATTCATTAACCG